>NC_090924.1:257871654-258496654 GCF_040938575.1 Ambystoma mexicanum
GAATGTTGGTTCTCATACCTGTCCTCATCTGTCAAGAGTACTGAGAATATTTCTGGGTGGTTGATTTGCAGAATAATAATAATAATAATAATAATAATAATAATAATAATAATAATAATAATAATATAAAAATACTTATGTTTTAAAGCAACTAGCAACCAGGCAAGTTTTCTCAAAGCCTACACAACCAACATCATTAACCAACTAATGTGCTACTCAGTTTATTGATGGTTCTACGTGCGTTTTTTGTTGTCACTTTAATAGTGTGCACTTTATTTGTGCACTTTTGTGCAATATTTTTGACAATGTTTTAAAAAATGGGCCCCCCCAATCTCCGACCCTTAGCCCCACACACACATTAACATATGCATAAAAATGTATATGTTATTTTTAGATTTCAAGCAAAAGTGTGCACGATTAAACTTACAATGAAACCCAAACATATCACATCTACTCCACCATATGTACGTTTGCTTCCTGCATATTGATGGTTGAGATCCAGAAAACCTGCCTGGATTTTACTATATAGGGGTTACACCGATGTTATGGTCCGAGGAGTCCCTGCCACTAAATGCAGTCATCCTTTGCATGGGGTCTCTGACACAACGCCACACACAATCTCTCTAGCTTAGAACCAAGTGACTAACTTGACCAGATACTAGTACAATACCTGACACAAGTTTCCACATTTTAGGGTCCTCAACAATAACAAAAAAGGAGCATTCAGGGGGACCGGGCCAGCTGTGGACTACTTTATGCAGCAATGAACTGTGTGCTGTGATTACACCAACAATTCCCATATCCTAACACTGATTCTCTGTGATTATTCTGAAAATGATCCTAGTAACATCCATTGCGATTTAAGTTGGGAAAGGGATGTCTTTTTGCTCTCTGCTTCCACCCCCACCTCCTCCTAGGTCCCCTTCTACCGACTGCCTCTCCGGTGAACACCAGAAAAAGCCCTGGCCCATTTAAGTTATCCAGCTATGTCTTCCTGCTCTACTTTTCTGGGGATCACCCCCGGAACACTTGCCTTCTAACTTCATGCTATTGCTGCCCTCTCCACTCTCCATTCCACTTGTCCACTCTTCCCAACCTACCCCTTCCCAGTCCACAATTACTGTTCATCCTCTTCTGCTCGCTCGGCCTATTCGGTCCCCTTTAATCGTTGTGTATTCCACAAGGCACCATCCTATCAGCAAATACACAGGGCACACCTTCACACTAGCTCCGACATTGGATAATTCAAGTGTGCAGAGATCTGGAAGTTGCCCTATGTCAGGCAGGAGTAGCTCACCCAGTCCAGTAACCACAAACCTCAGAATGCAAATCATGACACACCAACATGATGGGCTGCCCCCACCTTACAAAGGCAGAACTTGAGAGCTCTGTGTGTGCGCCCTTTTACTTTGTGCATTTGAAATGCAAACCCACAGTGAAGTTACCAGAGGTTTGCCTGCTAGGTTCTTATTTGCTAGACACATCTGTAGAAACAAGTAAATGGAAGCCCTTTCTTTTCATTCGGAGAATTATCTTTCATGAGCAACTCACCAACACTTTGGCCCTCTTGGAATTCAGTGGTACCCTTTGCTATCACCCCACTCACAAATGGGTCTCATCACGAGTTGGACAGTATCCCGGTGGAGAATTTGTCGGGATACCACCCAAAGCAATTAGCGTTACCACAACTTGGTCCGGAGCTATTAGTGCTGGATCACAAGTTGCAGTGATGGTGTAGGACTCAATGGGACATTTTCGGCACAATTACTGCTGCGTTAATTGTGCCGAAAATGGGCAGAAAGTTGGTGCATTCACCGCCAGCTCAGAGCTGGAGGTGAATGCTCTCAGTCTCCCCCAAACTCGGAATTGGGCAGAGCAGTAATAGCATTTATGCTACATTTTTACCGCTCCCCTTAATTCCTTATGAGGCCAAGATTCTTGTATTTAGGTTATTAACACTTGTGCGAAACAAGTGGGAAATCACAAACAATATTAAGAACTTTGAGACTTCATATGATGAACATTTTCTTATTCGGGGCTTGTAAAGTCAAATTAGTAATCAGCACTATTTTTGTAAAGGTTGATGAGATTTTGATAGGATAAACTCAATGGGGCCTTTAAGTATAGGTTTGTCTGTATGTTATAGCCCGCCTGTTTTTTGGGGAGTGACCTCATACATTGCGCAATTAGATAACACTGAGAAGGAGGACCAGCAAGAAATGGTTGAAAGTGTCCAGCAAAGACTGATAAAGTCAGGTCAGGTGGTAGCACCTTTCAGCCCTTGTGATTGAAAAGGATCTGTGACTCAGGCAAAGATAGTGTAATACCCTTGTTTAAGTGGTCATATAGGGTTTCAGCTCCCCCACGGTTTGCCTTTCTTTGTTCTGAGGTACAGCAGCCAATAAACCTGCCCTGTGATAATCTGCAGCTTCCCACCCCTCCCCCCATTGCACTATCTAGGCTTTTGACACGGAATGAAGTTCCAAGAGGAGTTGAAAATATGCTCACAGTCTTCAAGGAGACATGAGAGCTCACAAACTAAAATCTGTGTCGATTTAAACACGCCTTTCCTGCCCAAAGACAGAGCTCTCCATACGTGTTCCAATAATTAGAGACATGTCTTCCCCTACTTTCATCTATTGCTGAAGATTAACGTAGTTCAAGGTGGGACTCATGCTATGTAATCTCGAAGAAAGAACAAGGGGCATCACCCATTGGGATGTGAATAAGGAAACTTTCTCCATTATAACGCCTACCCAACCCAGGTTCTGCATCTTCAAGTCACTATGTAGGTTGCACTGACTTCCTTCTTCACATTCCTTATGTTACATGTTGATTGTGCGATCATATATGTGCTACTGGATACACAACTGCGCGCTCTGAAACTGCTTGTACACTAAATCATATTTACTGTTTTCCACGATCCTTTTGCGTTTTTAAACCTTAAATAACAGCTGATCAATACATTCTTCTTGTTGATAAACGCAGGCAGGTTTTCCTGGCCATATGGAAGGGAGCACCGGCCCCACAAACCTTCTGCTGGTGCTGGATAAACCCTATCTAGCTTCCTGCAGGCATCTTGAACCTCTATTAGCCGATAGTGGATCATATTGGTTGGGGAAAGGGGGGCTTTTTGGGAAATAGCACACTTGTACTTTGGGACTTTTCTTCCAGTGAGCCAGTTTTCTATGTGCATTCACAGTTTTTTCCCCCATAGTTTTCAGAGGGCAGACAGTGAAACTAAATTATACGTGGTTTCCACAGAGGATGACTAGTTTGACCATACAAATGCGTCTCTCACCCTTGAGCACAATTAAGGAGTGGTGCATTCCATGTAGCAATGGGCCTCATTATGAGCATGCTGGTCGGGTAACAACGGTGCCTGTAGGCCTACCGGCACCGTTGTTACCAGACCGGCACACTCTGAGTCTGCGGGCAGCTGCCGTCCCACCTGCCAGGTCTGACCTGGCGGGCGGAACAGCACCCGCCCGCAGACTTTCCGGGAAGCATCAGCGCCCTTATTAACGGTGCCGGTGCTTCCGTCATCCCCATTCCCATTCTCAGTCCTGCTGGACTCAATGGGAATGGGGATTAACATTTTTCTGGTGCCTAACTTTCAGGAACAGCACAGTCGTAATCCCCGAGTGTTTCCGTGGAGCCAGAGGCCGGAACAATTCACGAGTCTGGCGGCAGCCTGCCGGTTATACCAACACGGCTACCGCCAGACTCGTAATGAGGCCCAATGACTCGTCGAGAGCCCTGCCAGGTTTCTAACGTGGTGGTGAATTATGTAAGAAAACACGTTTTTAAAATGCAGACGGATGACAGGGTTCTCACACGCACAGACATCACAGGGAAAACATAATACAAGAGTTAACTGTTTAGTTCCTCAAAGCCATTTTTAAAGCGAGTTCCCCCATTTTACACAGCTCGGAAAGCCCTTTCTGGAATATCGAAATTCTTATTCCTTGCACGTTGTTCATGGAAAGAAAATAATTCACAAGGGTTCAAAGATAGTGAGACGAGATACCTCAGCAGAAGAGGTGCGAGAAACCACAGTAATTCCAGTAATTAGAGTCACACTGTCATTGCGACAGTGGAAATGCATTTCACATTAAGGGCCCGATTCATGGAGATTTAGCACAGTGCAAAGTGACTTTGCACTGCATAAGTACTCTGCAACGTGAATAAGGCCCATTTAGCACAGTGCAAAGAGTACTTTTGCAGTACAAAGTGACTTTGCAAAGTAATGTTCGTGCAGATAGACTGCGCAAAAGACTCAGTTATTCAGTGGTGAAATCCTTCATTGCTTAGATCTGAATTCAATTTCACGAAAATTGAAATTCCAAAGGTGTGCAAAAGTAATTTCTTCGGTCACAGCCGACACGTGTTTCAACCTACAAGGTCATCCTCAAGGCAAATGATAAAAGTGGATAGTCCCAATGGTCGTCATTCTTCAAATTGGGGTTAATGAGTGGATCACATATGACCAAATAAAGTCAAATGTGTGTGAAAACAAGGAATAGCTGTGTAGGCACAGAACAGTAACTGGCATAAAAGCAGATTGGAGTCACTGATCCTGTTAGGTCTGGTATAAATACCTGTTCAAGTGAGAGGGATGGATCCCTTGTAGTGGATCTAGAAGATAACCTCGCATGACTTTGCACTGCCAACAAACACCATGATTCACAGAGTGGTGCAAAATGTATTTTTGCAGTGCAAAGTCACTTTGCACTGTGCTAAAAGTCCATGAATCAGTCGCTAATTTACTTTTTAGGGAAAGAATTTGCTAGCCACTGAAAGCTGTGGGTAATCGCTCCCAAAAACTCTTTAAATCAGGATTTCAACGATACTACAGTTAAGAAAAAGTGAACTAAGGCAGACAGCATGACAGCTTGCAAACGTCTTAACTTCTAAGGGTGTATATTTTCACAACACTCTCCTCATAACTTTAAGCTAATATGTTTTATGTAATTATAAACAGATATGATATACAAATAGTATGTCAGACTATGATTAGAAGCAAGACATGTTTCAATATGGGGGGTACATTTGCGTGAAACAATAGTACTATTACGCTACTTTTAATTATTTTTCAGAATATATTTTAAGCATGCTTCTGACAGCATTTATTTTTAGAAAAGGCCAAGTCGAAAAAATATAGAAAATCTTTTTACACCAACACACTGCATTTGTATACTTTGAATATTGCAAAAATAACACTTCCAGACTTATTGTAGAACATGTGAAAATAGCCTACGCATTGTCCTGCATTGACAAATGCAGAACCATTACAGGGATTTGGGAAACGAGGGAAGCAAGATCATGAGTCGTCAAAAATAAGCACAGCATCACCTAAGAGGTGTCCAAAACCAGGGGTGCCCAACAGTGTCTCTCCAACACTATAAAGAGACAAAATTAGGGTTTGCTCATTCTTACACATCACCAATGCAAAAGTTTGAAATGGGCTTAATTTTCTATTTTTGATATATATTATTTTGTTACCTGTTGTGGAATGAAATGAAAGGCCCCAAACCAACTGAACTGAAGGGCCATGTAAAAAAGGCCTCTCTGTCATTACCAAAGGAAAAACAGCATTTTAATTCACAAAGGAAGAAGAAATTCAAAGATTCCTTTCACATGTAAAACAAGATTTTTAAAACACTGACACAAAACGGCTTTGCATGTGTTTGCAAGTTAAAACAAGACATGAGTAAAATGTCCCCCTGCCAACATAAAGATGTCAGGGAAAAACCAGGTATGTGTGTTGACAAATAGTAAGATAGATTATGCTTCACGTGAAAAATACCGGAAAAAACATTTGAAAAGAAAAACCTGCTTGATTGCCATGAAAAGTTCCTGTAGGCCTAGTTAGGTAGACTATGTGGGTGTCTTTCTGCAAAGGAAATCCAGAGAATGCTAAACCAAAAATGTAAAACAAAGGGGGGTCTGGGAGTCTCTCTACCAGCACAAACATGGCCCATTGACCTGTTCTTTGGTGGATGGCCCCTGGGAGAGTCTCAACCAAGACTTTAGCTCACTGTCGTTTTCACAGAGAAGAAATATCCCTGCATATCAGTCTCTGTCCTGCCCAGGGGCAGTCCAGCACCGAAATGCTAGGCAATTCTCCTCTGAACAAGAGTACCAACAGCACCCCGAGACACGTGTTTCAGCATAGTCAGGCCTCCTCAGTGAGGTGGAGCTGTGCCTCTCTAAGAACAGTGAGCAAGGGGTCCACGTCTGGATTACCCTGGTAACTTAGGGTCAGACCCTAAGTTACTTAATATGCAAAACAAAGGGGGGTCTGGGAGTCTCTCTATCAGCATGAACACGGCCCATTGACCTGTTCTTGGGTGGATGGCTCCTGGGAGAGTCTCAACCAAGTCTTTAGCTCACTTCCCTTTCATTGAGAAGGCATATCCCTGCATTTCAGTCTTTGTCCTGCCCAGGGGCAGTCCAGCACCGAAATGCTAGGCAATTCTCCTCTGAACAAGAATACCAACAGCACCCCGAGACACGTGTTTCAGCCTAGTCAGGCCTCCTCAGTGAGGTGGAGCTGTGCCTCTCTAAGAACAGTGAGCAAGGGGTCCACGTCTGGATTCCCCAGGTAACTTAGGGTGACACCCTAAGTTACTTAATATGCAAAACAAAGGGGGTCTGGGAGTCTCTCTGCCAGCACGAACACAGCCCATTGACCTGTTCTTGGGTGGATGGCCCCTGGGAGAGTCTCAACCAAGTCTTTAGCTCACTGTCCCTTTCACGGAGAAGAAATATCCCCACATATCAGTCTTTGTCCTGCCCAGGGGCAGTCCAGCACTGAAATGCTAGGCAATTCTTCTCTGAACAAGAGAACCAACAGCAACCCCAGACACGTGTTTGGGCCTAGTTGGGTTTGCAGCTAACGTTCCTGAATTTTAAACAGCGGAGTCAGCTGAGTCTTGGAGTCCTGTGTCCTGTGTGCTGAACTCCGAATCTTTGCTCTACTGCATTGCCTGACTGGAGGCAGAGCTACCTTCCTGCTTCCTGCTCAAAAACCCCTGACTCTCGCGGAGCGAATGCAGAGTCAGCTTAGTCTTGGAGTCCTGTGTCCTGTGTGCTGATCTCCGAATCTTTGCTCTACTGCATTGCCTGACTGGAGGTGGAGCTACCTTCCTGCTTCCTGCTCAAAAACCCCTTGACTCTCGCGGAGTCAGCTGAGTCTTGGGAATCTCTGGGAGGCATGGAGGAAGGGGCCCCATGGCGGAAGATAGAGATGCGCCCCACCCTGCAGTCGACCACGCGTTCGAAGACGCGTTTGCTTAAACATCCTTACACCCACCTGCAACTTTGGAGGGGATCTGCTGGACATCACAGCCAACACTAGAGCGGCGGACAGAGCCTTCCCTATCGCTCAAGTAAGTGCTGGTGCTTCTGTCTTGGGTTGTGACTTTGCCTTTACAGCCGAAGCTGTCTACAAACTGCATTTCGCATAACCAGTGTCCCTTGCCTAACGCCTGTAACGAGTGCACTCCAAATTTTCTGACAAGTTGCAATATGATAACAGAGTCTCCAGTCCCCACTATCACAAGCATCGGGCCCTTTAACGCTGATCAGGTTGGATGTGGGGGTCCGGGGTGAGGGTGTGACTTGCGAGCCCACTGTTGAGTTCACTCATGTCCGCCACCCCACGCAATCAGTCGGCTCAACAACGACGGGCAAAGACTCTCCCTCACTCTGCAGATCCCAATGCTGCGCGTGCTAGCACGGCATACAGTGCCTATACGCCAATTAGACCCAAACACAGACCGCATCTCAACCCCACCATTTTTTTCTGCGTTGGAAACACCGAAATTCAGCGGGTGGTCTGCTTTCAAAGACTTATGTGAGTTTAGTGTGACTCCAGCATTTAATGCTAACTCAGACACCTCCTGTACATCCGCCCATCTTAGTGCGACTGAGAACATCCAACATGCACATTGCAACGAGCAAGTGGCGTCTAACACTGCTTGTCTCTTGAGGGTGCACGCAGTTGGGACTTTCTCCTTGTCTGATTTGACATTGTTCATGGGTACACAACCCACGAGTGAGTCTCGAACAGAAAATGCAAACAAGCAAACTCAAATGGGCCCGGACGATGTGTTTGCACACACAAAAGAGCCAATCCCTATTGAGCTACAGTCGGCCATGAGAAAACAAGAGCTGTACAGTTTAACTTTGGGCTCGGATTAGGAACCACCTGGCCCAACACCAAATGTGAATCTTGAATTAGCATCTTCTGTAGAAACGTCTACAAGGAGAAATTCGTTGGACGTGGTAAATAAATTACCAAAAGACCTAACCAACCTGAATAAATCAAGAAGTGAAAAACAAAAAACACTAGATGTGGTCACTCCTAACAATGTCCAAAGTCCAAAATCCGGATGAGAAAACCAGTAAATTTTCTAAAACTAACTGCCTGGGCGCTACTGGCAGGCGTCGTCGACTTGATGACAGTGATTCTGCCGGCCTGAATTATTCACAACAAAGAGTTCTAAAGGAACGGTCTTTACAAACTTCTGAGTCTAACTTGACTGCTGTGAAGACATTAGAAAGTTTTTCTACTCTCTCACAAAAGGTTCAACAGCGGCCTTTCTCTGAATCCTCATCAGACGCTTCCTCTAGTGACTCATCCATCATTGAAAGAGACTTTCCTAAAATAAGGAGGACACAAAACAAGACACATTTCTCAAGGGTTGGCACCTCCTCCTCACCTGAAGTGATTGTGAAAAAACTCATTCATGACATTCAACCAACCCTGATTTCATCGTCGTCAATGATGATCTGTCCATTCCTTAAAATGTACGACCTACTGAAAGATAACGTAAATGACTTGAGCACTCTGGTGGCACTCTTGAACTCCAAAATGACGAACATAGAAAATGATAACAACCTTTTCAAACAGTCGATTTATGACTCAAACAACACAATTGACCATTCACTAGCTGTGCTTGCAGAGCAAAAACAGAACAACAGTGAGGATAAAAAACTATTAAATAAAAGTTGCAAAAGAGGCACTTAGTCTCCTAGAACCACAAAACTGTAACATAAGGCCCACTATCTGCCACATTGAGTCGCATTTTCAAACTTCATGCATAAAAGTCAACAATGGCGCTTCGACAGATGTTGCACTAGCACAAGTGGTGTCACATTAATTTCCTGAACAACCTAAGGCTATGCCCGGAATGCCGCCAACTTCGGGTTTGCTTCCCTACATCATGTTACCTACAGTAATCGAACCTGAGTTGGCTATGAATATTCTTTCCACTAGAACGCAAACAAACGCCCTGTCAGAAATTAGAGACAGAAACACAAAACACCTTACCGGCAGGGTGGAAATAGGGAGCTTTTCAGAGGCTGTCCTAAACTCCCAATCCAAAATAAATATTGCAAACTTTGATGTCGAAATTCCGAATTGCTCAGGTGTTAATGAAGGCCAAATCAGAGAACTAGATAACCTTTATGAGGACGTTGTGTCTCCAGATGCCTCAAACCCTGCTGCTTTCTCAATCTTCAACTTCAAACTTAACCAGGGAGCAACACAGGGTATCCTGAAAGTGGCCCAGTCAAATAAACCTAAAAATGTCAGAACTAAAACTGCAAAAATGACAAACAACTCAAGAAAGTTCCTGCGGAACATCAAGGCAGTATACATGAACTTACAGGAAGCGACTGCTCCAGAACAGATAAAGAACATAGCCCTAAAGGATGGACCTATTGTTGATCTTACTGAAGGGCCTAACAGGAGTGGAGCTTCACATGACCTCGAACTGACAGCCTGGAAACAACCTGAACAGCCAAACTCTGCTCTCAGGACCTCTGACACTACTGTCAATTTACTTGACTTGTCAACATATAACGAGGAAGTGGATCTTGAAACTCTGACTGTCCATTCGACAGCGTCCACTTCATTGGAAGTTAAATTGCCGGTCATCCCACCCTTGCCTCCTGGCCCTGAAAGATCTGTGCGGGTTTGCATCTTAATTCCGCCTGTAATTATACCGGAGGAGGCCTTTTCTGGTCCTGCAAGTCCGCCGTTTATGAAGATGTGCCAGAAATGAGACAAGATATTCGAAGATTTTAAATCCATACACTATCCACCTGTTTGAGCCAAACATTGGATTGACTCAAGCCAAGTGTGACCATTTCTCAAACTCTTTCCATATAGGGGCGGCATTTGAGACGGTCACTAAGGTGTGATCGCTTTCCGTCATCTGATGGACTAGTAGTTTTAGCACATTAACGTGCACACTCTCATCGACGAAGAAGTAGTCCAGAAAAGATTCCTGTAAGTCTCTCTTCCACGTTGCTCTTGGGGGTATATCGCCGATAGTGTGCCCGTTCAACAAATGCATGTTTCTATTCTCCATTTATGCTGACCATAATTGCACCACATTCGACGGGGTCAAGGTTTTCAGTTTTATTGATGGTAGAGATAAACAATTTATGTTTAAATCTCCACATAACAGGATTTTTGCTGCCCGTCAACTTCATAGATAGAGTCAATGATGTTTATTGTTTGTACAATAAAGTCAGAGGCGAGAGTAGCTTTATGTTGCCAGTATAAATTCATGACATGTATCAGATCCTTTTTCTGAGTATTCTAATTTTCGGACTGCACCAGTGTCGTCTGAATGTATGGGGTGTGATTGTGAGTTTCAACAATCGTGTGGCCGGAGCTTTTACTGACTAGGGTCAAAAGCCCAGCCATTGGCCTCCCCACAGATTTTTTGATGGCGGGATTGAAGGCTATTTCAAAGCCATCTATTACCGGGCATGTTGTCAGCCAGGTTTCCTGGGCACACATGATGTCAATATTTTCTAACCAATTTGGTTTTTGCAGATGCACGTGGCCCCGAGTGTTCCAGCTGCCTATAGTTGTTTCCAGCTTGTAGTTTTGGTTTAGGTGTTAACTTTGATGTTGACTATTCAGAGCCTTCGAAAGCCAACTCCAGTCTTTAGTGGAGCTGTCGAGAAGACGTGAAGGTGATGTGTTTACATTAGTTCCAAGTAAACTATTGTTTTGAGCAATAGTAATTTTAATTGGATCAATAGGAGACGGCAAGGTCGTTTTCATTTGGAGATTTGCACTGTCTGCCAAGCTTCTGTCTTGTCTTTTCTCCAAGAAGTTCGCGCAGGCCGATTTTATTGGACCATGGTCAGTATTTTGTGCAATAATTTTGTGAGGAATAGTTGTCCTTGTCACTGGTTCTTTGGACTTATTTTCAGGGTTTATCAGTACATCCTCTTTCTTTAGGTATATTTCCATGATATCAAAGCCCATAAAAATCAGTACTGGTGCCACTTACAACAGTGTGTTACATACAATTCTCGAATCAATATGGAGTCTCACCATGTCATGCCATTCGTTGTTCTGAAAGTCGACAACTTTTACGTCGTTTGTCTCAATCATCCTTAGTGAGGGTACATAGTGGAGTACCGACACGGCTACCGCCAGACTCGTAATGAGGCCCAATGACTCGTTGAGAGCCCTGCCAGGTTTCTAACGTGGTGGTGAATTATGTAAGAAAACACGTTTTTAAAATGCAGACAGATGACAGGGTTCTCACACGCACAGGCATCACAGGGAAAACATAATACAATAGTTAACTGTTTAGTTCCTCAAAGCCATTTTTAAAGCGAGTTCCCCCATTTTACACAGCTCGGAAAGCCCTTTCTGGAATATCGAAATTCTTACTCCTTGCACGTTGTTCATGGAAAGAAAATAATTCACAAGGGTTCAAAGATAGTGAGACGAGATACCTCAGCAGAAGAGGTGCGAGAAACCACCGTAATTCCAGTAATTAGAGTCACACTGTCATTGCGACAGTGGACATGCATTTCACATTAAGGGCCCGATTCATGGAGATTTAGCACAGTGCAAAGTGACTTTGCACTGCATAAGTACTCTGCAACGTGAATAAGGCCCATTTAGCACAGTGCAAAGAGTACTTTTGAAGTACAAAGTGACTTTGCAAAGTAATGTTCGTGCAGATAGACTGCGCAAAAGACTCAGTTATTCAGTGGTTAAATCCTTCATTGCTTAGATCTGAATTCAATTTCACGAAAATTGAAATTCCAAAGGTGTGCAAAAGTAGTTTCTTCGGTCACAGCCGACACGTGTTTCAACCTACAAGGTCATCCTCAAGGCAAATGTTAAAAGTGGATAGTCCCAATGGTCGTCATTCTTCAAATTGGGGTTAATGAGTGGATCACATATGACCAAATAAAGTCAAATGTGTGTGAAAACAAGGAATAGCTGTGTAGGCACAGAACAGTAACTGGCATAAAAGCAGATTGGAGTCACTGATCCTGTTAGGTCTGGTATAAATACCTGTTCAAGTGAGAGGGATGGATCCCTTGTAGTGGATCTAGAAGATAACCTCGCATGACTTTGCACTGCCAACAAACACCATGATTCACAGAGTGGTGCAAAATGTATTTTTGCAGTGCAAAGTCACTTTGCACTGTGCTAAAAGTCCATGAATCAGTCGCTAATTTACTTTTTAGGGAAAGAATTTGCTAGCCACTGAAAGCTGTGGGTAATCGCTCCCAAAAACTCTTTAAATCGGGATTTTAACAATACAACAGTTAAGAAAAAGTGAACTAAGGCAGACAGCATAACAGCTTGCAAACGTCTTAACTTCTAAGGGTGTATATTTTCACAACACTCTCCTCATAACTTTAAGCTAATATGTTTTATGTAATTATAAACAGATACGATATACAAATAGTATGTCAGACTATGATTAGAAGCAAGACATGTTTCAATATGGGGGGTACATTTGCGTGAAACAATAGTACTATTACGCTACTTTTAATTATTTTTCAGAATATATTTTAAGCATGCTTCTGACAGCATTTATTTTTAGAAAAGGCCAATTCGAAAAACTATAGAAAATCTTTTTGCACCAACACACTGCATTTGTATACTTTGAATATTGCAAAAATAACACTTCCAGACTTATTGTAGAACATGTGAAAATAGCCTACGCATTGTCCTGCATTGACAAATGCAGAACCATTACAGGGATTTGGGAAACGAGGGAAGCAAGATCATGAGTCGTCAAAAATAAGCACAGCATCACCTAAGAGGTGTCCAAAACCAGGGGTGCCCAACAGTGTCTCTCCAACACTATAAAGAGACAAAATTAGGGTTTGCTCATTCTTACACATCACCAATGCAAAAGTTTGAAATGGGCTTAATTTTCTATTTTTGATATATATTATTTTGTTACCTGTTGTGGAATGAAATGAAAGGCCCCAAACCAACTGAACTGAAGGGCCATGTAAAAAAGGCCTCTCTGTCATTACCAAAGGAAAAACAGCATTTTAATTCACAAAGGAAGAAGAAATTCAAAGATTCCTTTCACATGTAAAACAAGATTTTTAAAACACTGACACAACACGGCTTTGCATGTGTTTGCAAGTTAAAACAAGACATGAGTAAAATGTCCCCCTGCCAACATAAAGATGTCAGGGAAAAACCAGGTATGTGTGTTGACAAAAAGTAAGATAGATTATGCTTCACGTGAAAAATACCGGAAAAAACATTTGAAAAGAAAAACCTGCTTGATTGCCATGATAAGTTGCTGTAGGCCTAGTTAGGTAGACTATGTGGGTGTCTTTCTGCAAAGGAAATCCAGAGAATGCTAAACCAAAAATGTAAAACAAAGGGGGGTCTGGGAGTCTCTCTACCAGCACAAACATGGCCCATTGACCTGTTCTTTGGTGGATGGCCCCTGGGAGAGTCTCAACCAAGTCTTTAGCTCACTGTCGTTTTCACAGAGAAGAAATATCCCTGCATATCAGTCTCTGTCCTGCCCAGGGGCAGTCCAGCACCGAAATGCTAGGCAATTCTCCTCTGAACAAGAGTACCAACAGCAACCCCAGACACGTGTTTCAGCCTAGTCAGGCCTCATCAGTGAGGTGGAGCAGTTCCTCTCTAAGAACAGTGAGCAAGGGGTCCACGTCTGGATTCCCCTGGTAGCTTAGGGTGAGACCCTAAGTTACTTAATATACAAAACAAAGAGGGGTCTGGGAGTCTACCAGCACAAACACGGCCCATTGACCTGTTCTTGTGCATGGCCCCTGGGAGAGTCTCAACCAAGTCTTTAGCTCACTGTCCATTCACAGAGAAGAACTATCCCTACATAGCAGTCTTTGTCCTGCCCTGGGGCAGTCCAACAACTAAATGCTAGGCAATTCTCCTCTGAACAAGAGTACCAACAGCAACCCCAGACATGTGTTTCGTCCTAGTCGGGCCTCATCAGTGAGGTGGAGCTGTGCCTCTCTAAGTACAGTGAGCAAGGGGTCCACGTCTGGATTCCCCTGGTAATTTAGGGTGAGACCCAAAGTTACTTGATATACAAAACAAAGAGGGGTCTGGGAGTCTCTCTACCAGCACAAACATGGCTGATTGACCTGTTCTTGGGTGGATGGCCCCTGGGAGAGTCTCAACCAAGTCTTCAGCTCACTGTCCCTTGCACAGAGAAAAAATAGATATCAGTCTTTGTCCTGCCCAGGGGCAGTCCAGCACTGAAATGCTAGGCAATTCTCCTCTGAACAAGAGTACCAACAGCACCCCGAGACACGTGTTTCAGCCTAGTCAGGCCTCCTCAGTGAGGTGGAGCTGTGCCTCTCTAAGAACAGTGAGCAAGGGGTCCACGTCTGGATTACCCTGGTAACTTAGGGTCAGACCCTAATTTACTTAATATGCAAAACAAAAGGGGGTCTGGGAGTCTCTCTATCAGCATGAACACGGCCCATTGACCTGTTCTTGGGTGGATGGCTCCTGGGAGAGTCTCAACCAAGTCTTTAGCTCACTTCACTTTCACTGAGAAGGCATATCCCTGCATATCAGTCTTTGTCCTGCCCAGGGGCAGTCCAGCACCGAAATGCTAGGCAATTCTCCTCTGAACAAGAATACCAACAGCACCCCGAGACATGTGTTTCAGCCTAGTCAGGCCTCCTCAGTGAGGTGGAGCTGTGCCTCTCTAAGAACAGTGAGCAAGGGGTCCACGTCTGGATTCCCCTGGTAACTTAGGGTGACACCCTAAATTACTTAATATGCAAAACAAAGGGGGGTCTGGGAGTCTCTCTGCCAGCACGAACACAGCCCATTGACCTGTTCTTGGGTGGATGGCCCCTGGGAGAGTCTCAACCAAGTCTTTAGCTCACTGTCCCTTTCACGGAGAAGAAATATCCCCACATATCAGTCTTTGTCCTGCCCAGGGGCAGTCCAGCACTGAAATGCTAGGCAATTCTTCTCTGAACAAGAGAACCAACAGCAACCCCAGACACGTGTTTGGGCCTAGTTGGGCTTGCAGCTAACGTTCCTGAATTTTAAACAGAGCGAAGTCAGCTGAGTCTTGGAGTCCTGTGTCCTGTGTGCTGAACTCCGAATCTTTGCTCTACTGCATTGCCTGACTGGAGGCAGAGCTACCTTCCTGCTTCCTGCTCAAAAACCCCCTGACTCTCGCGGAGCGAATGCAGAGTCAGCTTAGTCTTGGAGTCCTGTGTCCTGTGTGCTGATCTCCGAATCTTTGCTCTACTGCATTGCCTCACTGGAGGTGGAGCTACCTTCCTGCTTCCTGCTCAAAAACCCCTTGACTCTCGCGGAGTCAGCTGAGTCTTGGGAATCTCTGGGAGGCATGGAGGAAGGGGCCCCATGGCAGAAGATAGAGATGCGCCCCACCCTGCAGTCGACCACGCGCTCGAAGACGAGTTTGCTTAAACATCCTTACACCCGCCTGCAACTTTGGAGGGGATCTGCTGGACATCACAGCCAACACTAGAGCGGCGGACAGAGCCTTCCCTATCGCTCAAGTAAGTGCTGGTGCTTCTGTCTTGGGTTGTGACTTTGCCTTTTGCAGCCAAAGCTGTCTACAAACTGCATTTCGCATAACCAGTGTCCCTTGCCTAACGCCTGTAACGAGTGCACTCCAAATTTTCTGACAAGTTGCATTATGATAACAGAGTTTCCAGTCCCCACTCTCACAAGCATCGGGCCCTTTAACGCTGATCAGGTTGGATGTGGGGGTCCGGGGTGAAGGTGTGACTTGCGAGCCCACTGTTGAGTTCACTCATGTCCGCCACCCCACGCAATCAGTCGGCTCAACAACGATGGGCAAAGACTCTCCCTCACTCTGCAGATCCCAATGCTGCGCGTGCTAGCACGGCATGCAGTGCCTATACGCCAATTACACCCAAACACAGACCGCATCTCAACCTCACCATTTTTTTCTGCGTCGGAAACACCGAAATTCAGCGGGTGGTCTGCTTTCAAAGACTTATGTGAGTTTAGTGTGACTCCAGCATTTAATGCTAACTCAGACACCTCCTATACATCCGCCCATCTTAGTGCGACTGAGAACATCCAACATGCACGTTGCAACGAGCAAGTGGCGTCTAACACTGCTTGTCTCTTGAGGGTGCGCGCAGTTGGGACTTTCTCCTTGTCTGATTTGACATTGTTCATGGGTACACAACCCACGAGTGAGTCTCGAACAGAAAATGCAAACAAGCAAACTCAAATGGGCCCGGACGATGTGTTTGCACACACAAAAGAGCCGATCTCTATTGAGCTACAGTCGGCCATGAGAAAACAAGAGCTGTACAGTTTAACTTTGGGCTCGGATTAGGAACCCCCTGGCCCAACACCAAATGTGAATCTTGAATTAGCATCTTCTGTAGAAACGTCTACAAGGAGAAATTAGTTGGACGTGGTAAATAAATTACCAAAAGACCTAACCAACCTGAATAAATCAAGAAGTGAAAAACAGAAAACACTAGATGTGGTCACTCCTAACAATGTCCAAAGTCCAAAATCCGGATGAGAAAACCAGTAAATTTTCTAAAACTAACTGCCTGGGCGCTACTGGCAGGCGTTGTCGGCTTGATAACAGTGATTCTGCCGGCCTGAATTATTCACAACAAAGAGTTCTAAAGAAACGGTCTTTACAAACTTCTGAGTCTAACTGGACTGCTGTGAAGACATTAGAAAATGTTTCTACTCTCTCACCAAAGATTCAACAGCGGCCTTTCTCTGAATCCTCATCAGACGCTTCCTCTAGTGACTCATCCATCATTGAAAGAGACTTTCCTAAAATAAGGAGGACACAAAACAAGACACATTTCTCAAGGGTTGGCACCTCCTCCTTACCTGAAGTGATTGTGAAAAAACTCATTCATGACATTCAACCAACCCTGATTTCATCGTCGTCAATGATGATCTGTCCATTCCTTAAAATGTACGACCTACTGAAAGATAACGTAAATGACTTGAGCACTCTGGTGGCACTCTTGAACTCCAAAATGACGAACATAGAAAATAATAACAACCTTTTCAAACAGTCGATTTATGACTCAAACAACAAAATTGACCATTCACTAGCTGTGCTTGCAGAGCAAAAACAGAACAACAGTGAGGATAAAAAACTATTAAATAAAAGTTGCAAAAGAGGCACTTAGTCTCCTAGAACCACAAAACTGTAACATAAGGCCCACTATCTGCCACATTAAGTCGCATTTTCAAACTTCATGCATAAAAGTCAACAATGGCGCTTCGACAGATGTTGCACTAGCACAAGTGGTGTCACATTAATTTCCTGAACAAGCTAAGGCTATGCCCGGAATGCCGCCAACTTCGGGTTTGCTTCCCTACATCATGTTACCTACAGTAATCGAACCTGAGTTGGCTATGAATATTCTTTCCACTAGAACGCAAACAAACGCCCTGTCAGAAATTAGAGACGGAAACACAAAACACCTTACCGGCAGGGTGGAAATAGGGAGCTTTTCAGAGGCTGTCCTAAACTCCCAATCCAAAATAAATATTGCAAACTTTAATGTCGAAATTCCGAATTGCTCAGGTGTTAATGAAGGCCAAATCAGAGAACTAGATAACCTTTATGAGGACGTTGTGTCTCCAGATGCCTCAAACCCTGCTGCTTTCTCAATCTTCAACTTCAAACTTAACCAGGGAGCAACATAGGGTATCCTGAAAGTGGCCCAGTCAAATAAACCTAAAAATGTCAGAACTAAAACTGCAAAAATGACAAACAACTCAAGAAAGTTCCTGCGGAACATCAAGGCAGTATACATGAACTTACAGGAAGCGACTGCTCCAGAACAGATAAAGAACATAGCCCTAAAGGATGGACCTATTGTTGATCTTACTGAAGGGCCTAACAGGAGTGGAGCTTCACATGACCTCGAACTGACAGCCTGGAAACAACCTGAACAGCCAAACTCTGCTCTCAGGACCTCTGACACTACTGTCAATTTACTTGACTTGTCAACATATAACGAGGAAGTGGATCTTGAAACTCTGAGTGTCCATTCGACAGCGTCCACTTCATTGGAAGTTAAATTGCCGGTCATCCCACCCTTGCCTCCTGGCCCTGGAAGATCTGCGCGGGTTTGCATCTTAATTCCGCCTGTAATTATACCGGAGGAGGCCTTTTCTGGTCCTGCAAGTCCGCCGTTTATGAAGATGTGCCAGAAATGAGACAAGATATTCGAAGATTTTAAATCCATACACAATCCACCTGTTCGAGCCAAACATTGGATCGACTCAAGCCTCCAAAAAGCAACAAACTTCCCAACAGAACCAAATGAAAGTGAGTGATGGGTTCATAAAAAACCTGCAGAAAGTCCCCCCGGTGTTCCAGTAGTAAATAACTGTAACACTGGCATAAAAGGTAAACCATATTCTAAATACTGTCTGGCGTTGAAACGCATTGAGGAGAATGATGATGCCCTGGTGCTTAACCACAAAAATGCTCTACGTCTTCTCCACTATGTACCCTCACTAAGGATGATTGAGACAAACGACGTAAAAGTTGTCGACTTTCAGAACAACGAATGGCATGACATGGTGAGACTCCATATTGATTCGAGAATTGTATGTAACACACTGTTGTAAGTGGCACCAGTACTGATTTTTATGGGCTTTGACATCATGGAAATATACCTAAAGAAAGAGGATGTACTGATAAACCCTGAAAATAAGTCCAAAGAACCAGTGACAAGGACAACTATTCCTCACAAAATGATTGCACAAAATACTGACCATGGTCCAATAAAAGCGGCCTGCGCGAACTTCTTGGAGAAAAGACAAGACAGAAGCTTGGCAGACAGTGCAAATCTCCAAGTGAAAACGACCTTGCCGTCTCCTATTGATCCAATCAAAATTACTATTGCTCAAAACAATAGTTTACTTGGAACTAATGTAAACACAGCACCTTTACGTCTTCTCGACAGCTCCACTAAAGACTGGGGTTGGCTTTCGAAGGCTCTGAATAGTGAACATCAAAGTTAACACCTAAACCAAAACTACAAGCTGGAAACAACTATAGGCAGCTGGAACACTCGGGGCCACGTGCATCTGCAAAAACCAAATTGGTTAGAAAATATTGACATCATGTGTGCCCAGGAAACCTGGCTGACAACATGCCCGGTAATAGATGGGTTTGAAATAGCCTTCAATCCCGCCATCAAAAAATCTGTGGGGAGGCCAATGGCTGGGCTTTTAACCTTAGTCAGTGAAAGCTCGGGCCACACGATTGTTGAAACTCACAATCACACCCCATACATTCAGACGACACTGGTGCAGTCCGAAAATTAGAATACTCAGAAAAAGGATCTGATACATGTCATGAATTTATACTGGCAACATAAAGCTACTCTCGCCTCTGACTTTATTGTACAAACAATAAACATCATTGACTCTATCTATGAAGTTGACGGGCAGCAAAAATCCTATTATGTGGAGATTTAAACATAAATTGTTTATCTCTACCATCAATAAAACCGAAAACCTTGACCCCGTCGAATGTGGTGCAATTATGGTCAGCATAAATGGAGAATAGAAACATGCATTTGTTGAACGGGCACACTATCGGCGATATACCCCCAAGAGCAACGTGGAATAGAGACTTACAGGAATCTTTTCTGGACTACTTCTTCGTCGATGAGAGTGTGCACGTTAATGTGCTAAAACTACTAGTCCATCAGATGACGGAAAGCGATCACACCTTAGTGACCGTCTCAAATGCCGCCCCTATATGGAAAGAGTTTGAGAAATGGTCACACAACACTGTCGTAGAGTCAAGTTGGGTTCGCTTACGTCTGACTAAATCTGAGATGAAAGGAATCAATGCCATCTACAAATTCAATTGGACTATCAACACATTTTGGAAAAATGTATAGAAAAAAAACAAGGGCTAAAAAATCGATGCTTCAAGAACCCGCATGTGTTTGACTTAGAGGTCCTCAAGAATAAACGCAAAATGAGAAGTGACATCAGAGCATGCAGCGGTAGTTACTCCAATGAAATTGCCAAAAAGATCAAAAAAATAAAACAAGCCGACAAAAACGGACTCAAGCAACATAAAACCATTATGATGCAACTAGATGGCGAAACTATGCTGTCAAAATTGGCAAGTAACAACGCATGTGATTTCTGGAGTCTCTTAACCAATCTTTCAGGCTCTCAAACTGCAGTGCAAGCAAACATGGTCAATGAAAATGTCTGGCTAATCCATTACAATGCCCTGTATAAGAAAAAAGGAACCATATTAGACTCCCGTCTTCCTTATTTAGACCACTGGGACTTGACGTTCCCCAAAGAACACATTGTAGAGATTGTTAATAACTTGGCTACTTCACAAGCTCCTGGTCCTGATGGACTGACCAACTTTACGCTAAAAGAAAACCCTCAAATTTGGGCAGACTTTTGCTACAACTTGTTAAAAAATGTTTACCACAAAACGTGTCACACCAACAACATGGAAGAGTGCAAATATCATACCGGTGTTCAAAAACGGAAACATATCAAACCCTAAGGACTACCGTCCGATTGCCCTTCTCGATGTCTTGAGCAAGGTATTTGTGACCTTGTTAAAAGACAAACTGTTAAATTGGACTCGACAGAACAACCTTATCGACCCGAGACAAAGTGGCTTTGTAAAAGGAGTTTGTTGTAGTCTGAATTTGTTCATCGTCAACATTATGAAAATGGAAGCAATAAGAACTGGGACAAAGATCTACCTTGCTGTAATTGACTTATCTCAAGCCTTTGACAGTATCGCCCGGGAGCTGTTATGGGCAAAACTCATGAAACGGAAGTGTCCCCTGAGCCTTCTTGCCGCTATAAAAGACCTTCATACCAAGACTGATACAAGAATGCGCTTACATCGTACGGCGAAACTGTCAGCCCCAATTTCAATGTTTTGCAACGTGAAGCAAGGTTGTCCTCTCGCAGCCATCATTTTCAATTTCTTCCTTTCGGATATCGATCAAACAATCAACGGTGAAGGTTCCCTTTCACCAAGAATCAATGGGTCACACGTAAGTCATCTGCTCTATGCAGATGACTTAATTTTGTTAGACCCAACACCAGTCAGCCTCCAACGGAAACTAGCTGCATTAGAAAAATATGTCGTAGAAAATGCTTTCAGCATAAACATATACAATACTTGTGCTAAAAGACGTGCGAGGGCAAAAAAATGCAGCTGACCAACCTTCAAATGGCCTATAAAGAAAATACAGCTAAACCCTATAACACACACGAAATATCTGGGGATGAACATTAGTTCCAGTTTAAATGACGCACCATGGGTCGAAGCTATCAAACTGAAATGCCACCAACTGGCTATACAGGCGCTGGTTCTACACAAAAAATATGGCCTGTACTCTTTTCTCCCCGTCTTGTCATTCTTCAAACAAAAAGCGTCACCCGTGTTAACCTACGGGGCCGAGTGTGCCCTGGGCTGTCCAGCTGACTTGTGGAACATGCTAGAAAATATCTTCTGGTCTAAAGTCTTTGGTTTACCAAGAAGCACACCATCACCGTACATAAGATATGAATTGAGTTTAACTTCTATCAACGCAAGAGTGTCTTGGAACACACTTGCTTTGTTTCGCAAAATGACCCTGAAAGACATGACTCTGCAGTTCAAAATCTTTGGAAATGCTGGGGAAATTAATAAGAACTCCATGCTGTACCTATGGGTGCAACGCTGTAAGATTCTACTCACGGAATTAGACACAGACATTGACACGTTACACAACAATCCGGACCAAGTCAAAAAAAGACTATGGAGGAGAGATTGGTGTGAGACGTGTGACCTTAGATGCACTTATAGCCTCATGCAGGATATGCCTTCCGAAAAACATGGGCTAAATGACATACACACTCCTTGGAAACTTTTTCCTGACACAAGAAGAAGAAGACTGTATATGATGTTTTTTATGAACATGTTTAAAACAAGAGAAAAAACGAATCAATGGGTAATAGACAAAACATCATTAGATCAATGTAGATTATGTAGTAAATCGAAAGAAACGCTAAAACACCTCGTCGAATTTTGCATCGCACTCACAGAAAAAAGAGAATGCCATTTCAGAAATGTAACGATTGAGAGACCTATCTTATGTTTAAAAGACTGGTGGAAACTAATGTTTGATGCGACTGATTGTAAACTAATTGTGGCCTTAACTTTTTTCTTGGAATCGATGGTCAAACGACTGGACAATGTTGAGGAGGCGGGGGATACTCTTGTAGTGCTCCCTAAACACCCTCTCTAACTGACCTTGGACTTCCAAGAAGGCGGGGGCAACTGTAATTGTTATTTATGACTTTGTTTTGGCTCCCTTTGATTTCAAAGTACGAGGTGTTGCACATTAGAATCGGCAGTCTTGCTTCTTCTTATGTATTTTTTGTATTTTTGCATTTTTGCATATTCTTTTGTAGTTTGTATCAGATGTTCACCTTCTATTTTTAAAGGTTTGTAATAACCCAATAAAAATAAATAAAAATACAGAGATTTTCTATGTAATTAATTCCCCATTTGGCAGAACACCACCAGATGATTTTTGTTAACATTTGAAATTAACAAAGCTCTTTTCCAGTGCGTGCTGAAAACTGTAGCCTGTAATTTAATTGGGTAATCTTTCTGTTCAGCTTCCCCCACACAAGCCTTTCAGTGGAGGGAGGTCTGAAATGCAAAATTCCCGAATCATCCCAATCTTTCTGTTCAGCTTCCCCCATAAAGGCCTTTGGTCTGAAATCCAAAATTCTCCAATCATCCCAATGTTTACTGTCCAACTTCCCCAACACAGACCTTTAAGTGAGGGGGGTGGTCTGGAAACAAACCACTGAATCACCCTGTACTTATTTTAAAGCGAAGGTGTGGGTGAAATAATAATTGCCATATGTATTTGCACACATTTGTAAAACTAAACTGCTAGCCTTTTAAGCGTGCAGAAAAATCAAAACTGCACAGCACTGCATGCGTAATTGTTTTTTTAAATGTATGTTTAATTATTTGTTGAAGTGAAATTTGTAGTAAGTAAAGAATTGTGATTTGTGTTCTTTTCAACTCACTCATGTGATTTATTTATGTTGAGAGAAGTTTATTGTGTTGTGCCATGGATAAAGTGGTGTTTTGACATTTTAGTGTGATTTTCTTAACATCTCATTCAAATAAGTATAAATATATTTCCTGCACACCGGCCTGGTACTTGGCTCATTGGTGGCTCATAGGTAGCTCAGGGGGAGTGACCCAAGTGGTATTAGATGAATTGGAGATAGGGCTGAAGAAAAGAACGGACATAAACTGTTTATTGTGTGACACTTAGCTTGGGGAGGGTAGGAACTCCCTGTGTTGAGGGTGACTGCTCAATAAACGGTTACACTATAATCACATGCATATGGAAATATTTATGGTTTTGCTAACATATCTAAAAATCTTAATGTAAAAGTATGCAATTGTGAGCCTGTGTGGTAGTCTATTATTGTGTGGCCTATTCAATTTATGGTGTACAGTGTTACAAAAATCTGGTTTGTGCGCCCAGTGCAGTATTAAGCCTATGGTGTCTAGCATAGCCCAGAAGAAAAAGTGGCAGGCAATATTTCTTACAGGGCCTAGCAATAGTCACAATCGAGTCAACCTGTGTGAGAAAGCAGCAAGAAGGTGTAGGAGTCAACGAGTGGCAGATAAAGCAGGCCAGAGGAGGGTGGGGCTGCCATCTAGCAAGGCAGAGGAGCAGTGTCAGAACAAGAGTTACATTTCTGCCTCTCTTTTCAAATCCTCTTCTAAAACCACTTGAATTTATAGCAGCATGACATTTTCATGCTGGCTTAAAACCAATGGGTTCCTAAGGTGTCCAGCTGCTTTTTACACCAGAAAATACCAGGTGGATTCCATAGGAATCCATTGGAAACGCTGCATGGCAGGCAGCATTTACACATGTTTCCGGCAGCATGCAAAAGGGAAGCTGAAAGGTGGTTCTGCATTTTACGCCTCCTTTTTGTACTCTGCAGTGCAAATATTGAAAATTGCCCAGAGGGAACCTGTTTGCTCAAAAGTGCAAATGTAAGCGCAACGCACCGGGCAATTTCTGCTTTTTTATTTTAAGATGAGCTCCTAAGTTTTAAATCTTAACTTCTTTTTATGCAGATTTCGCACCTAACACCAAACAGTCCATGCTATTTTATGGGCTAATTTCTCAAAACTTGGAATGGTGGCGTGCACTGTAACTTGGCAGATTTTTTGACTTGGTAATACATACAGACTATCTCTGCATTGCAAAGTTTATAATATTTCATTCTTCCTCCCTCTTGACCTGGCTTCAGGATAATAACATCACTGAAAAATGTGCCCATCCTGCCTTCCTTCTGGAGAAATGCTAAGGGATGCAGTGGTATTCATAACACTACTGAGACAGCCATATGGTGCCTTTAACCATGGTTATCTGTGTACATGCTTGTCTGTCTGTCAGTCGAATATTTCGCAAAAGTGGTTTGCATGATGACATATGAGCGCTGGGAGATGTATTGCCATACTTTACGAGTCCTAAAAATGCACCATCCCATACACTTTCCCTAATTCAATGTGCAATTACCTGGAAGAGTTCTCACTGGTCCTAATTAAGAGTTCTGCGGTGCCAGTTAAAATGGTGGCGAAGTGGCAGTAATTCTGTAATGGCACTTTCGTGCATCGCCGAACTTCAAGTTTGCAGGTGCAGTGAAGGGTTCACCTTCAGAGTTGGAGCTAAACCCTCCACTTCACCTCCCAAAATATTTTGATTTGTGGTGGCGGAATCACCGCTCACGGTACATTTGATGAAATCCCCATTATGGACTATGAAATGGGCACCAACTGCCCCAATGCCACACATGCCTGGCTCCTCGCTATCAACATCTGGATGAGTGACAACTGGCTCCTTCTGAAGGGAACAAGACTGAGGTGTTGATGGTGGGTGCTCCTTCGAGTTCTATCCTGTGGGCCACTGATTTCTGTCTGTCTACTCTTGGTCCACTGCCTAAGCCTGTCCAAGTAGTAAAGAACCTGGTCATTAAATTATCTTCCTCTTTGTCCTTTGAGCCTCAGGTTGGTGTGATTCGCTAGTCTTTTTATTTTAAACTCAAACGTTTTACACCAAGTGATTCCTTTCTTCCAGAGCATTTTCATGCAATAGTGGTATCATCCATGGTTGCAGGTTCTCTGTATTATTGCAACGCCTTGTATCTGGCCCGGTCTTCTTACCTTCTTCAACGGCTGCAGGTGTTGCAGAATACTGCAGCCAGAGTGGCAATGAGGGCTCCAATTCAGTTGTCCGCCTCTCCTATTTTAGCTTCGGTAAACTGGCTCCCCCTAGGTAAACGGGTAGAATTGAAAGCACTGTGCATTGAGCACCGGGCTTTCTATGGCTCTGGCCCAGAGGTTTTGCAGGAAATGTTCTTTCCCTATGTTCCTTTTCGCTCCCTCGGCTCTGCTTCCCTATTACTTATTCAGATTCCCTGTTTTCCAGATCTGGGGGCCGCGCCTTTTCGGTTGCGGCTGCCAGATTATGGAGTGCTTTTCCTTTGAGCTTACGTGCAACTCAGGATCATTTCCGGTTTCGTCATTCTCTAAAGACCCTGTTATTTTAGCTTCCTTTTCCTTTTACTCTCTGCTGCTCCGACCCTCTGCAGGTAGCGCCATGATGAAAGATGCACTTTACAGGTAATTCTATAGATAAATAATAACTAAATACATCGGTGGAATCAAGTGGCGGTAATGGTAAATGAGTTTTGTGGCAATTCCAACAGAATAACCGGAAAGATGTAACTGTGCCTGGACCACCAGTGCACTGAAAGGTCCTCAACTGTCCGTGTTCAAAAAAGCTCCTTACACTCTTGGAAATTGCACTCCACTCTTACAAAAGTAGTTTCTAATTACAGCTGCACACGTTTTCTGGTGTTGTGCCCCAAATTCTACAAACTAGCCGGAGATGTGCCCCCACATCTTGAGACTTTCTATCCATGCCCCCAGAGCATGCACTGTGTTCTGTTTTTGTGCTGAAAACTCATAACAACATGCTACTCTCAGACTCTTTCTAAAGGATCGTCTCTTTCGGACCAGTGCAATGCAGTATGTCACTTGCATGGGCAGAGCAGGCTTCCTCTCAAATGTAGAACACCTATATCATGAGTAGCATCAGTAAAGCATTTCTCACAAAAGTGCAAGACACTCATGGAACGTTTTCCTATGGGATTGTGCCATTATAAAACACTTCCATAAATCAGGCCCAGAGTGTTTTCTCACACCCCCAAGTCAATATTCTCAAGACACAGACACAGTGATCTGTGCCCAAGGTGAGTGTGCCTGTTTATTGACAAACATTATGCCTGAGCATCACAATGTTTCTCAGTGAGGTCAGGCATCTCAGCGATCTCTGTCATAACACACCTACTCTAAACAAACAGAAACGAAAAGCCCATGGGCCTTATTATGACAATGGCGGTAGCCGTGCCGGTAAATATCGAAGTCATTTTTTTCCGGCACCTGGGAATGGCCAATTACTGGGGCATTACAGCCCCGGCGGACCTGGTAATTGTCCATTCCCGGGCGCTCGAAATATTAGTCCCCATTCCCATTTGAGTCCCATTGGACTCAATGGGCATGGGGAGGCCAGATGCACCAGCATCATTTGGGAATAGTGCCGGTGCATCCCACATGGTCGCTCGCGGTTGCCGGTCCGCCCGCAGGTCCGACCTGGCGGGCAAAAAAGGTACCCTCAAGCAGAACTTGTAGTTTGCCAGTCCGGTAACAATGGTACCAGCAAGTTTCCTGGTACCGTTGTTACCAGACCGGCAACCTTATAATGAGACCCCATGTCTTCCAGGGATTTATTTGTCTACTACAGGGATGTCCAATTCCAGGCCTCGAGGGCTGAAAACGTGTTGGATTTTCCAAGTGTTTTGGCGACAAGTGTTTTGGTGCAGCGAAAAATCACGGCATATCCGGACTATACGCTGCACGTACAGCATAGCAGGATGAACTTTGGGTCGGTGAAAAGAAGATTATAAGAAGCAGGCCATCGTTATATGTTGCTTTACCCAGCCAAGTTGAAAGTGTTCTACAAGAACAAATCCCTGTTCTTTGAGACACCGAAGGATGCGATGGAATGGCTGGATATGCAGGGCCGCCCTCAGGAACCGGATATCCAGATGGGGCTGCAGGAGATAAGTAGCACGCAGCTGTGTCCTCCTCGGGGACATGGCTAGGACATTTGGACTTGAATATAGAGTTAAATTAAGCTTGTGGGGAGTGTGCGGCAAGGTAAGCTGGCGGGATCCGCTGGGCGCACCAACCCTAAACAGATACGTGGGAGCACCTAAGAGGCATGCCTTGAACCCATTAGTAGTATACCTAGTTAGGTCACTGTTAGATCGGTGATGCCCTGCAGGGACCTAGTCCTCAGACGCTAGATAGGACCAGAGGCGGGTGGGCCTGAGATCCAGGGATGGAGCTGGGCATTTGTTGGGATAGGGTAGGGTGGGGGGAGGGGTTGGGTTGTGTGCAGTGGGGTGGAGTTGGGGTACGGGGGAATTGTTGAGGCTGGGAAGGGTAAGAGTCGGTAAACGGGCCATCACGGGAAGCATCGGAGGGAGCAGTGGATTGGGAGCACACCGATTAGATGGCATCGGGTAATCTTAGAGTGGTGACCTGGAATGTGCGGGGCCTAAACAGTTACTTAAAATGCAACAAAGTGATGCTGTATCTAAAAAGGATGCATATTGATATAGCCTTGCTACAAGAGACCCACCTCACTAAGGATAAGCTGGAGGTGGTCAGGAGAAAATGGAGGGGTAGTGTCATGGGGGCCACATATTCGACATATGCAAGAGGGGTGGTCACATGGGTGGCACCGCATGTGCCGTTCCAGGTGCTCAGTTCGACAATAGACCCAGAGGGCAGAATGGTGGTGGTAACGGGACTCCTTGAGAACAGAAAGGTGCACATCATCAATTTGTACGCCCCTAACCATGATACGGCGGCTTACTTTAGGTCCCTATACAGTAAGATTAGCCCCCTAGCTGGTGGCACGATAGTGTGGGGAGGGGACTTTAATTGTACCCTGAATCCTAGAATAGACAGGTCAGATGACAAATCAGGGAAACCAGCGCCAGCGGCTAAAGCGCTGGGGACAATGTTGGAAGACCTAAGCCTAGTGGATGTTTGGAGGAAGCTGCATCCATTGGATAGACAATACTCGCACTACGCAGCACCACATGACTTGCACACGAGGCTAGACTATGTGTTTGCAGCTTCCGAGATATTGGGAGAAATGATGGGAGCGGAATACAAGGCTTGGGTATTATCCGACCACTCGCCTCTGGTAGTAGAGTGGCGATATCAACCCCCCAGGGTGCGCATCCCGACATGGAGACTCAGAACTGAGGCGTTACAAGACGCTGGGTTTTGAGAAGACCTGAGGGAGACCATCGAGGAATATTTTGAAACTAACACGGGCAGTGTACGCTCTGTGGGTACAGTATGGGAGGCATTTAAGGTGATGGTGCGGGGGGTGGCTATATCAAAATCTAAAGGGCCCCAAGGGGGCATTGAACGGGAACTTCAGGAATCAGCAAGAGAGCTGGAGGGTCTCATGCAAAATGAGGAGACAACCCGTGAGAACAGTGCCAAGATAAAAGACTTACAGTTAACCTGCAGTGGACTCTGGGATAGATTATGCAAATTAAATGACAAGAAATACACAGAGAGACTACATGCAGGGGGGGATAAGCCGGGTAGATTGCTGGCCTGACTGTATAAGAGCGAGACCCCCTGCTCAGTGATTAGAGAGATCAGGGATGCGGAAGGCCGAACCCGTAACACCCAGGAGGGGGTAAATGAGGAGTTCCTCAAGTATTATAGACAACTATATGAGGACACAGGGGAGGATACGAACCAAGACATACTGGGAACAATAGAGGATATAGGGCTGCCCACCCTGGATGACCTAGAACGTGCGGATTTGGATGCCGCTGTTACCTCAGACGAACTGGAAGTGGTGATCCAACATCTGCCCACATGTAAGGCGCCTGGGTCAGATGGGTTGCCTAGCGAGTTTTATAAAACATACAAGCAGGAGCTACTCCAGCCGTTGCTTGACATGTTTAATGAAGCCTACGAGCGGGGGGAACTGCCACCGTCCCTCCGCGAGGCAGTGATCATCCCACTTCTGAAACCGAAACCAGGCAAGCCAGCCATGAAGTGCGGGTCCTACAGATCCTTGTCCATGCTCAATCAGGACAGTAAAATACTCACGGCAGTGTTAGCCAATAGGCTAAAGAGGGTGATTGGTAAGTTGATACACCCAGATCAGACGAGCTATGTCCCTGGTAGGAATATCACAGACAACCACAGGAGGCTGCACCATATAATTGATTACACCGGGGAGGACACGGGTGAGTTGGCTATCGTGTCGCTAGACGCGGTCAAAGCCTTTGACTCGATGCGGTGGCCATGGTTGAAAGCGACCCTGAAAGGATACGGAATGGGCCCTGGATACATCAGGTGGGTCCAGATGTTATATAGCACCTCGGTAGCAAGAGTTAAAACGGGATCCACAATTTCAGGCAAATGGCAACTCAGCAGAGGGACCAGACAGGGATGCCCCTGGTCACCAATGTTATACATACTGGCACTAGAGCCGCTGGCAATATGCCTGCGACAACAATACGGGGAGGTGGGGATTCGTACGATAAGTGGCATGCACCTCATATCACTGTATGCAGATGGCATGCTCCTCTATTTGCGCTACCTGGAGGAAAACCTGCAATATGTACTGGAGGTGATGGATCGTTATGCCACCCTCTCGGGCATTTCGGTGAACCCCGGGAAGTCTATTTTGTTCCCCTTGGGAAGGTATAAGAGTGTCCCGTTGGAGAGGCTGCCTATCCTGCAAATACCCGGGCAACCTGAGACATTTAGGTATCTGGGAGAAAACATTTATCACAGGATGGAAACAGAGCACAAACATAATACAGAGAAAGCGATTGAGGGAGTTAAGAATAGTATGGTGTTCTGGTCTAGATTACCCCTATCTATGATGGGGAGAGCAGCTCTGCTCAAAATGGTGGTTTTGCCCAGACTCTTACATTTTTTTGTAAATTTCCCGTATTTGATTCCCAGAAGTTTTTTCAAGAGACTTCATGGTATGTGCAGGAGCTTCATATGGGGCAACTCCAGGAAAAAGAGTAGCTCTGTGGAAACTACAGAACTCGTGTGAATAAACTTGCCGAACTTTGAGCTTTATTATCTGACGGGGCAGCTGTTGTTTGTGGCCAGGTGGCCAGAGGACTCGGCAGAAGCTAGACTTTTGCAGGGCGACTTGGCTGCATACTTTCTGAGAGAGACGGTGTGGCTACAAAAGAGTAAACTGGTGGGAAGAGGGAGACTATTGGAGAAGCGTTGGGAGGTCGGGCGCAGGAGGTGGAGAACAGTGGGTGATTCGGATCCACTGTCCCAGCAGGTTACGCTGGTGGCACTGTGTGGAAATGACTCCCAATTGCTTTAGGTAGTCCGTAGATACTGGGAACCGAAGGGCTTGGCCACCCTCGGGGATATATGGCAGGAAGGGGAGGTATTGGAATTCCAGAGTTTGCAAGAGGAGTCAGGGGTGCATAGAGGCCAATATATAATTTACACCAGACTCACGAAACGGGTAAGGGAGAGGTGGCCTGAGACGGTGTTGGCGGAAGAACCTGATGCCGCCCTGGAAATGATGTACGATGTATCAGAGGGCGGGCACGAAATATCCAGGCTATACGAGCTCCTGAGAGCTAGGGCTGGGAAGGAACTGCTTCAACTGAGGCGGGACTGGGAGGAGGAGGTAGGAGGATCCATGACAGAGGGGCAATGGGAGAGAGCTCAAAGGTACCATAAAAAGGTGTTCCGAAATGCGAGACTCCAACAGATCCAGTTGTATGTCACCCATAGGGCTTATCTGACCCCCGAGAAAATAGCCAGGTTTGGAGGCTCGGCCACGCAGAAATGCCCCAGGTGTGGGGAGGTGGGGTTGCTACACATGTTCTGGGCCTGTCCCGAGGTGCAGAGATTCTGAGACGAAATAAAGACTAAGATGGCCGGTGGGGGAGTGGTGCTGGATGTGGGATCGGCTTGGGCATGCATGCTCGGGATTTTTCTCAGGCCACGCAATCTAAAGCACAGAAGCAAGATGAAGGACCTGGCTTACATCCTGGCCAAACGTAGGATCACAATGGGCTGGAAGGCGGCCCACAGACCCAGGGTGGAGACATGGTGGGCGGACCTCCTGAGATGGGCGGAAGCAGAATCAGTAGTATGGTTTGAAGCCGTTACCAGGGGGGGTGAGGAGGAAGTAGGCCCCCTGATAGCCTGGTGACAATTAGTGACTTCTATGGTAAACCCCCACCAGGTTAACCATGAAATAGAAGACTCAGGCGAGTCTATAAGCACTGCGATTCCCGAAAACGCTCCCGTAGATGACACGGATGAGCCGGCTCAAGTTTATGGGGTGGGTGGGGAGAGGATGGAGAATAACACTGTATAATTGACAGTTTGATATTGATTATGTACGCCCCGAAAAGCTGTATTGTTTGTTGGTTTTGTTTGTTTAAAATAATAAAAATAAATTAAAAAAAAAATGTGTTTTGGTGCAGCGGTGCAGGAGAAAGCATTACTTTCTTTGCCGGTGGAGTAATGACTGGAGAAAGCTGCTGGCCCTTTAAGGCTAAAGGAACTGCTTGTAACCCACAGCCCACATGAAGCTTGGGCACAAAGTGTCTGGCAACATGTGTTTTGGTGCAGAGATGCAGGAGGCAGCATTATTTTCTTTGCCAAGTGTTTTGGTGTTTAGGTGGGTTGGTGGTCCGGTGGAGCCTCATACCGAGTCGATGACAATCTGACACTCTCAGGGTAAGATCTCAATATATGCCCAACAATTAGCGAGCCACTACGCACACTAGAGTGCCCCGAAAGAGCTTGTGATTTTTTCTGCATTTGGAGCTATTAGAAAGCTCTACAATGCAAGGTGGAAGGTGGAAAGCCTTATCGCCCATAATCAGTATAACTGCTCACCCACTCTAACGCGAAGGATCAATCTAGCACGGTGTGCAGCTGTGAGCTGTGAAGTGGGACACACTTTGGTTTGGAATACTTATGAAAGTTCTTGTGTACTCATAAAATTCATTTTTTAACAATCTCTGTTACATAGTAGCATTGTCTGGAAAAGATTAATCAAACGTCAGAGTGAACACTGGTTTTAGGTAGAAGCAGTGTACTTAAGTTGACTAACAATTGACTGCACCGAAGGGATCGATAGAACAAGAGCTGAACTGTGTGTACCTGGAACATTGAAAGCCTTTGAACCCCTCTGTGATTTAAGTAGCTAATTGTGAGGTTCTCTGTTATTGGACCCCACTGCTAGTGATGGCTGTGGGCCTGGAGAGCATTTGAGCCACTTTATGAACTCTTTATAAGCTTGTGTAGCGCATTAATGTTTTGTTTATTGAGTTTGTCGGGGGAGCAATGAGTAGATTATAAATACGCAACTAAGACAAAAAAAAAACAATTACGCAACTAGAAAACAAACAATTCCTGTAACAGTGCCTTGATGCCCGCGGGCTGCATGAGCGCTTTAAAAATGTAAATAAATACATAAATAAATAGATGTGTGTTAGCAAAATTAGGATTCCTTGGTAGTGGTGACTGAGGGCTTAGAGAGCCTTTCAGCCACTAAATAAATGTTCCAATCAGCTTGTGCACCGGGTTACTGTCCTTTGATTGTGTCACTTGAATTGTCGCTTTGAGTACCTAATCCCTAAATCTGAAGGGATATTGAACAGTAATTGTAAAACTTGAGGAAGCACGAAAAGCCAACTCTGAAGAGCAAGGGTTTGCTATCGACAATGAATAGAGATATACTTTTGACACCATTGCTATTGTCCAATAAAAAAGAATGTATGAGTGTGGCCATGGCCCTGCCATTGACCCCTTCACCTCCTTATGCCTCTGCTCCACCCATTGAAAAGGACGCCCGAAGTAAGCAACCGGACTCTGTGAAAAAAACAGTTAAACATTACCATGGAAGATAATTTTTCCAGGGTACGGAAAGGAAATAATATGGGTCCGGAGCTACAAGAAAATATATTGGATTTATATTGGACTTACTATACCCCACGATTTAGAAGCACATTTTGGGGTTAAGCCCAAAGGCCTCTAACAGAATTTACTTACCCTCTTAGATCCTCCTTATTAAATACCCCCCCTCATCTTTACAGAGGAAGTAGACTTACATAACAGTGGAGCTGAATTACACTGCCCGCAATCTGATAAGGGAAAACATTTCCATCAGGTGTTTGTTTCTCTTTTGCAAGTGTGTGATAAAATGAACAATGAACCGAAGCGGCACTCCTATCATTTAGGGGAAATCTCCTCATCCTTAGTACGATTGGAAAGGCAGAGGTGAGGAGAACAGGTTTTTAGCTTGGGGCAGAATTTAGTAACCTCCAAGTCAAGTGAGATGATTCATGGTAAAGATGTAAGGGTGGGCATGGCAAATGCTGCATTGGAGGCCGTTACTGATTCCGCTGTCCTCCTGTCAACAGACAAGGGTTGCCCGGAAACTGCTACGAAGCAGGAGCTAAGATTTTCAACAAAGGAATCAATCAGTATGAAATAATGGAACAAGTAAGAACGGCCTAAACCATAACAGTAAAGCATTAATAAATTAAAAAGGGAGAAAAAAAGGAGAGGGAAAAATATATATACTAATGAATATAAGGAGGGTCGGAAATCATCTACAAAATTCCTACGTAAAATATATGTAAAAAAATAGTGGTGGGAAACAGCTAGTCAATAAGAAAACCACTTGTTTTTCAGTAATAAAGAAGCAGGGGCATTTGAGGGGGAGGGAGAGTTATGCACCTTGCCTATTGATTCTAAGGTTTTGATGATCACATTTGGGAATATGGCCTTGTATGAAAATCATGACAAATGATATCAACGTTCTTCAACCCGCAAACACCTGGATATATCTACAAAAGCAAAAAAGGTAATACAGCTGGAGGGGCAAACAAACAGATCATTGTGGGTGGGACAAAGACTGCTATGCAAACGGATATTTCACTTCCTTGAGGGGTGCAAAGAGATAAAGCATGGTAGTAGACCCTCCTGAGTAGAAGAAATTCCATAGAAGAGGGACTCCCACACTGCTTTGTAATTTCTGTAAAACTTGGGGTAATATATACATGGACTCCTTGCTCACTGTGCCCTAGAGAGGTTCAGCTTCACCTCTCTGAGGAGGCCCAACAAGGCCAAAACATGTTTCTGGGGTTCCTGATGGTACTCTTGTTCAGAGGAGAATTTCCTAGCAATTCGGTGCTGGACTACCAGAGTGGGTGGGACAAACACTGATATGCAAATGGTCATTTCTCCTGTGTAAGGGGCACAGTGAGCTAAAACGTGGTTGTAGACCCGCCTAAGTGAAATTAATACATTCCATAGAAGAGGGTATTTCACCCAGGTCTGTTCTCAGTAGTGGGGCTCCCACGCTCCTTTGTAATTTTGTAAAACCTGGGATTTCACCCTAAGTAATCCAGGTGTGGACCCCTTTGCTCACTGTGCCATAGAGAGGCTTGCCTTAACCTCACTGAAAAGGCCTAAGAAGGCCCAAACACGTGTCTGGGATGCTGTTGGTACTCCTGTTCAGAGGAGAATTGGCTAGCATTTCAGTGCTGGACTGTCCTTGTGGGTGGGACAAAGACTGATATGCAAATGTCTATTTCTCCTCTGTGAAGAGTGAAGTAAGCTAAAACGTGGTTGTACACCCTACTAAGTGGAAGAAATTTCATAGAACAGGGTATTTGACCCAGGTTCGTTCTCAGTAGAGGGGCTCCCACACTCCTTTCGCAATTGTCCTGGATAAAAGACGCACAGCCTGTGTACTTAGCCTGTATAGACTTGTCATTGGCATTTGACACACTTGAATCCCTCCAAAACTATATATAAACTAAGGACAAGGCATACAATGGAGGGTCTCCTAGAGATGCTGATGTATCTTCATCATGATAATAAAATCTGTGTAAGGCTGGATCAACTTCAGGCCTCTTCTAAAGACATCCCAACTTAAAAAAGGACTTTGACAGGATTGTGTCTTGGACCCCTGTTAATTCAATCTGTATTTCTCTGACATGGGTGATCCCCTATCTAAGAATGCACTTATCTCTCCAAGTTTAGGGCATCTGCAGTTTAGTTGGCTAACCTATGCCGATGACGTGCTCCTATTGGACCACACGCACCTGCAATGAGATTTTCTAAAGTTAACAAAAAAAAATTGTTTTGTGACTTCTCTTAGTTCTTAGATTGAACAACAATAACTCAAGATATGGTATGTTTTCCCTATCGCCCCCTTAGTAAATTTTATAAGGGACCGGGTTTCGCCATCTGACGTATGGCTCTGAAACTAACCATTTGATTTGATAAAGTAGAGTATTGCTAAATTGTGTATCAGCCTTTATAATAAGACAAAACTGGGTCTTTTATCATTGAAAGGATGTTACCTCTGGAAAATAATACTATTTTATAAACACATTTTGGCACCCCTTCAGAATTCACTGTTTATAGATTTGCAAGTTCAGACAATGAAACAAAAGAAAAGGCTTTTTATTGACTTCACAACACAATGTGACAATATTCTAATCAACATAGATTGCAAACCAACAATGCTGATTTCAAACCCCAATGAGGTAAAAAGGAGACTTTTAGAAAAGACTGATGTGATACTCCGGAAGTATTTTTGGCAGTTTAAAAAAAATCTAATTGTATTTATTGGAGAAGAAGGATTACTCAGGGGCAACACGTTTGTCTTGGAAACAAGACAACGCAGCACAACACAGGTTTGAATCCCGATCCCATGCTTAGAAACCACTCACTGGTATTCAGCTCTGTATAAATGAACAATAAAATAAATATTTTTGACATACAAAATATATTACCATTTGTCTTTAGACATAAGGGGGTAGAGGGTCAGTATATTATCAACATGTTTCAATACGTTCCCGAATCCCTATTGGAGTTCCAAGTGTTTTCGTTTGAGAATTAATTTACTTCCCACTGGGGAAATAACCAACATTGGTAATAAGGTAACAAATGTAACCTCCTTTTGTAAGTACTGTAAGGTTGACAATTAAATCCAATCATTGTTCCACTTAGTTATTACTTGCCCATCATTAAATAACTTGATATGTGTTATGTTTCTGAGATTTGCACACACAGAAGATTGGCTTAATACTGAAAGTTTTTGCCATTGCTTACTATCAGGAAAGGAAGCCTCCTTGTCAATTTCATTGATACAATTTTTACATTGAATTCATTTAGTTCAATTGAAATAAAGATTTCTGGTGGCCAATTCTAGTAATTAAATGAAAAATTTTAAAAGGCTTTTATAAACTGATTTGATCTCTACCCATCCCAATACTTCTATCATGATTTGAAAAATTAAAATGTATTCATTTGTATGATGCCCTTTTAAAAGAAAACCTGCCTTTTTATAATATGTTGTATGTATTACAGGGTCTGTGGTAGCGACCCCGTAGTTATGGTTAAGTTGCTCAACCCATAGGAAGAGAAGTTTATGGGCGGTTTATAACATAGGCGTTGTTCGACGAATCCTCACAAAACTTTGCATGAAACATATACATCCAGCTCTGAATTACTGTGTGAAGGTTCATGGAATTACGTCAAGGGGGGAGAAGTTATAGGGGAGCTCAAAAATGTTTAAAATTCGGATAGACATAAGTGGGAACAAAATGTGTTTGTGGCTACAGCACAAGCATCTGGATGGATTTGCACCATGTTTGCGTGAAGAATGGCAGCCTGGTGACAAAAGCGTGCTTTTGCAAATTTGGTGTTAATCCAGAAAATAGATTTATTAAAAATGGCCAAATGTAAGTCCAACACATTTTTTGATTTCTCGGTCTGGTCCACGGATCAACTTCCTTGTTTGGTGTCTGCGGATGCCTCTGCGCCAATCAGAGAGCCTTATCACATACATTGTACACACCCGCTTTTTGGTCAATTAAAACATGAGGTGCGTCAAAATATTTAAAATGCACGACATATTGATTTTGCGAACTGCACCCATTATCTGTGGATGTGGTAAAAAAACATTTGAAAAACACAACATTACACTTGTCAAAATGAAACAATCTCTGGGGAGGTGAGGGGCAATGAGGATGGGATGGGATATGTCCTGCGAAAACCAAAAATCAGATGTTTTTTCATCTCCAATTTCCACAATCATCTCACATGTTCAGAGACATTTCTGTAATGTTGGAGATCTTGAGAAATGTTTGAGCACATCCATGCATATTTCTGCATTACGTGGTCGGAAAAGAAGAGTTTCTGGATGGCTTATATCCTTGCCACCATTCAATGAAACTGCATCACATTCTGCAACATAATTTTAGACCCAACTTTGAATGCTTTTGCAAAGTTTGGTGCCGTTTTGCCAAGCAGGGCTAAAATTAGAGCGAGTGGCCCAAAATTGTTTGAATGGCTCAGAAATGTGGTGCTGTTTGACAAACCTATGTAATAGTTTGTAAAAAGTTTGTAGACCCAACTTTGAATGCCTTTGCAAAGTTTGGTGGGCTTTTGTCAAGAGGGGGCAAAATTATATGGGGGTCCCAACATTTGTAGTGGGCTTATAACTTTGGTGCCTTTTGATTAATCTGCACAATAGTTTTCAAACCTATTATTGACCCAACTTTGAATGTTTGGGCAATGTCTGAATGGGAATTGTCAAGAGGGGGCTAAGTTATATCACTATTTGTTGTACCTACATTTTGACACTTTTGAAAAAATAAAACATGGATGGATTTGCAGCAAACGTGTGCGCGGAGCATTGGAAAACACCAAAAGCATTGTTTCGCAAATACGTCCTTGTTTTATTTTTTTGAAAGTGTCATAATGTAGGTACAAAAAATAGTGTTATACCTTTGGTGACTGAGATAAATGCTTTAGCCATGGCCAGTGGCCAAATAGTCCGGGACATGGCCGAATGCCACAAGGGACTGGTAATGGAGATAAAGTGGTCATGGCCACCAGGGATGTGGTAAAGATTTTCAAATTGGAATAGACTTGAATGGGAAAACGAATTCTGCTTGCGGCTACAGCCCGACTTGCTGGATGAAATTAAAGCAAACCTGCACAAGGAGCACCAGCAAGAACCCGAAAGCATGCTTTTGCAAATCTGTCCTGTGTTTTATTTTTTCCAAAGTGTCAAAATGTATGTGCAGAAAATAGTGATACAACTTTGGTGCCTGGCCAGTGGGCCCGGCCCTCGGCAAGGAAAAATGTGTACTCTGATTTGCTGATTGGGGCACCACAGAAGTACAATATTTTTAATCTGGTAATTTTGGATAGTAAAATAATAAATACTACTTTATCAGAGTTTTGAGTAATGTTAAACATGGAATAAATAGCTAACAATTCAAGAATGACGAAATATTTGTGTTAGTACAAACAATGCATATGAAGACCCACAATGCTTACAAATTAAAGGCACATGCAGGGAAACCTAAGTATGGAAGAATGAAACAAAAGCACAAGTAAATGCTAATTACATTAAAGTTCATCTTCATACATGCAAATTAATTGTGTGTTTGAGGCCTGCTATCGCCCCATGTATGTGCACCATGAGGTGATAGCAAACCCTAAGGAAAGTACTTTAAGAACATACAACAAGGTTAACATCTAGATATATAGCACCTTTTTAATGTTCTTTATTCTGACTGTCAAATACACCTGGCCTAGAAATGACAGTGAACAAAAACAGGTCCCCTTTGATATGTGATGTCATCAGTGATGTGTTCAATTAAATTTTTGATGTCATCTTTGATGTCCTGGGTTTTAGTCTTAGCAGCGCACAGTGATGGTGGGATTTATGGTTGCTTAGCTTACCATAACTGGTGAATTTCTAAAGTTTTGGGGTTTTGCATGTAACCTTAATGTCCCTTTAACAAAGTATATTCACTGAATTTCATAGGTTTTTATTAGTGCAACTCAACCATAACGTCCCATTAATGAGGTTTGTTCAGTTATTTTCATTGCTTTTTACCAGTGCACCCTTAATTTGCTCTAAGTTCCTTATATTATACTCACCCCCAATGTAGTAGTTGGAGAGTGGGTGGACAATTTGGTAGTCCACGGACAGAAGGTAGCATTTCAAAGCGCAGAAGCACAGGGGAGAACAGAAAATGTTCTACCCTTCCACCAACAAACACATATACATAAAAACACATTGCATTACTTATATTTACTGCATGCAAATATAGGTTTTTCTACAACTGATTACTTCAAAATGTACACATTTCTTCTTATTTTTAACACAATATAATGGAATACACCAAGCATAAACCATAACTATACACCTCATATTATCAGCTGAGTACAACTGTTTATAGAGACTCACATACACAAAGCACTTATTCAAAAACAATCTCTCACCACACAGTAAGTACATTGTATGTGTTCTTTATTATTACCATTTACTATGTACAGAGTTCTTAAAAGCAAATATTATATTTTTTTAATTTGAACAGAAATGGCAAGCACACTTGAGTGGCTGGAAGAAAACTTTCCAACAGAAGAAATTAATGATGATTACATCTGTAATGGTAAACAATACATGGTTTAATATAAAGAAGTAATATCATTATTACAGACCTCAGTGAAATACAATTTTTATTTATTATAATACATAGTTTACAAGAATAAACAACACCCCAATTTAATTGCGGAGAATCCCAAGAATCACAAAGAGAAGGTCTATTCCCAACTGCACATAATGAAATCATACTGCTGTCTGCAAAATTGGATGAACTTAGTAATGACTTTAAGGAACTTCTAAATTATGTTAAAAAACATTTTATTAAAAATGTTGATTATCACTGTCCATCTTGCACCTGTGCCCTATGTCCCCAGAATCATCCACTTTTAATTCCCAAAATGTAAATGAAATACGCTTTGATGAAACTTCACACCCTTCTTCCCCTGATCATCATTGTCCAGAAATCCCTTTCATAAATACATTTATTTGTTAAACTATAAATATCTTCTATATTGTCCTGTCTTATTTATTTATTTATTTATTTATTTAAACCCCAATTAATAGTGGACAATACGAATGTCTGGGGGGTCTTTTCACAAAATAGAGGTGCCACGGACAGCACGCAGTGTTTGGACATGTCTGATTTTGCATGATGTACTTTTAATTAGTCCTCGGACAGCGTGCCTCTTCTATGGACAGTCACGCACATGTTGCCTGCGTCTCCTGCCGGATGGGTGTCCGCAGACATTCGTCAGAGCAGCAGAAATCCCCGGATGTCATCACGTGACCGCACCCGTGCAGCAAAACAGCCTGACTGTGGACAGTGTCTGTGCTCCGCTGACAGTCTATGCCTTTTCCGCCAATTTAGGGTGTTTCAAGTTGAATGTTTACCCTTCGAGACCACCCATACTAATTCTAAGTTGATTTGGCAACTTTTTACAACGTTGCAAGGCCTATTTTCGACTTGGTAGTCTGACGACAGTCGCGCGCTCCATGGACAGCTCCTCTAAAGGGACCTACCCATTACCTTCAGTTATTCTCAATCTTGCAGTCCAGGAGCGAGCACCTGCTTTGCACAGCTATTTAGAAGAGCTGCATTCTTTCTACAAATGGCCATCCCTCCTCCCCAGCCACGCCCACCACCACCAACACCATCACCATCTGAAGGGCCTGGAAAGAGGAACAGGCCCGAGGATGTAGAAGAGGCTGAACAGGAAGACGAAGATGAGGTAGAGGAAGTGCCTACCTGCAGCGTCCTGAATGAGTCCTGTGTGTGGTGGTTTTTCACCACTGTCGGGAGTGAAAAGCTGTATTCAGTCATGGAAAACCAAGGCAGTACTCCTACGGAACCACCTCCATGTGCCGCCACACCATATCCAACCACCTTGTTGCTCTGAAAAAGGTGGTACGTTTTTCAGGGATGAGCAGGTTGACATCCTCTACCCCATCTTCCATGGCCACTCCTGTTACCACACAAACAACTTCTGTGGGGAAGAGGATCCCAGCAGCTGCATATCAGGCCTTATAGAATGCTGATGACCCTTACCTTTCGATGGGTCACAGTACTATGTTTGTACTACGATGCACCGATCTACAAGGGGGAGCAGTTTCATAGTGCTTTCTAGGCTGCTGTGAAGGAGCATGAGAAACACTGCCCCCACCTTAAATGTAAGGTCTGCCCAATATTTTCCTCTATCTATCTGCCTCTCCGTCTCTGTGGTTGGTGCCCCTTCACTCCCTTCCTTACCTTACCTTGCCTCTCCTGAAAACACCCAGAAAAAAGCTAAAAAAAATACAAAATCACAAACACCAAAATAAACAGTTCCTTTAGGAGCCACTTTTCAAAGTTAAAAAATAGAAGTGAAAATAAAATCACAGGACCCTTTACAGTCTGCATAGTCTGCGAACAGTGCGGTAGTCCGCAGACACCTGGAAAATCCCAGCCGTGGGGTGGGGAAATGGAAATAATTGTAATAGTTTTTCGCACAAAAATGATGGCTCTTAATAAATCTTTTTTGTGTCTTTTTGACTTTTATATATGTTTTTGATTATTTCATTTCATGCACTAAACAAAGATTCTACAAAACGTAATTATTTTTTGTAATTTTCACAGAAAGTGCTTCTAATTGTTTTGTCTACTTTTCATTATTGTTCAGAGAAACTTTTAAAGAATCCATATGTTATGTATTTACAGTAACTGTTCAATATATTTTTAACGTTTTCAAGAAAAATCTGATTGCCTGCTTCAGTTATATGCACTCGAAAAATGTTGACAATATCACATTTAATATTTTCATTATGAAAATATGTCATGCCAACATCCAGCAAAAAGCCACATACAACTTTGTTCACATTGCACCTTGCTTTAATTTTTTAATTTTTTTATTTGCAGTGAATAAAATTTTTCTTTTGGCAAAATACATGTGACAGGTTGCAGCTTTGGACTTTTCCTTCCTTGTCCTTTTAAAACAAATTAGATAACAATTCTAAAAGGGCAATCACGTAGCAAGTTCTGCTTCCTTCTATCAACCTTCTCCACCACAAGTCTGAATCAGATATTCGGCAGTCCACTAGCAAAGGACCAAAATGAACTATGCGTGCCTCCACTAGGACTGGAAAGAATATGATCAAATGTTTCAATGTTTCCACCGCCAAAGTGTCATTGCCGTAGCGACATTTGTTCAATTTCAGTATATCACGAATCGCTTGTATTTCGTTCATCGGTCGAAGATTCAGACGGGTTCTCAGGAATTGATCCCTGTAGGTTTTGTTAGGGAAGTGTTTTAAATAGTTACACACAGAGTCCATTTTCTGTGGTTCCTCTGGAAGGTGGGTTATTACTTTATAACTGGCTGCTTCCTCCAATGTGGAGATCCAATCCTGCTCCTTGAGTTTTTTCTTGACTTTAGAAGGGTTCATTTTCAACACGTCAGCTGAATCGGCCCCTTCTTCCAGTCGCGTTGTTATTTCCAGTCTCCATTTGCTCAGCATCGGATTCTCAGATGTAGTAATTTCGATATTACCCAAATTGTTCATTTACAATTGTTCGAATGAACAATTGACCGAATTTAAAGGGTCACAATTGACCTTTTCACAATTGACCGAATATATATATATATATATATATATATATATATATATATATATATATATATATATATATATATATATATACATATGGGTGTTGTGGGGTTTGGCGTTGGGTGGGGGGTTGGGGGGGTTTCCCCCCACATATATGGTACAATTGACCTTCACAATTCGGTCAATTGTGAAAAGGTCAATTGTCATTCGAACAGTTGTAAAACGAACAATTCGTATACAACCGTAATTTCCTTGTTGAGCATTTCCAGGATTTGTGGCCTGGGCAGCATAAGGCTTTTTCTATACAGAGCCATTTTATTCCAATCCACTGTCTGTTTGAAGGATGTGAGACCCAGCTCCCTCCTCACTATTTCAATCAGGGTCGATGAAGGAATACCCAAAACTTTCCTCCAAAAAATGCCTTCCATCTGGGGCCAGACACGGGTCGGAATGTTGGGCAATCCTTCGACTCCGTAAGTTAGAGAGGGCACCACCCTTGACTTGTAGAATCGTACTACTGGCATTAATGAGAAACTACCATATTTCTGATTCACTGCATGGGCCTGACTGGCCAGCTGTTTGGCTTTGACTTTGAGATGTGCCCCCATGGGGGCCTCTGTTCTAATGTCGCTAATCCATACACCCAGGCATTTAAACGAGGATACTTAGTCAATGGCCCTCATTACGACCCTGGCGTTGGACCATGGTGCTAATAGCCGGTAATTTACCGACTCCGCCATGGCGGAATGGGGAATTACCGCCCCATTCCGAGGTTGGCGGGGTGGTAATTCCCCATGCCGCCATGGCCCTTCCCCATTCCCATTTTTGCACCATAGGGCTCAATGGGAATGGGGAAGGCGCTAAATACGGTGCCACAAATTGCGGCATCGTACTTAGCACCAAGGTCCTTTTGCGGGTTGGTTTTTAACGCCTGCTAAAAGCAGGCGTTAAAGTCTCTAACCCGCAAAGGGACCTCGGAATCCGGCGTTAAGGGTTTAACGGCGCCGCCACCTTTTACGGCGCTGTTAATCCCTTAACACCTGGGTTGTAATGAGGGCCAATGTGCCTTCCCACTAGGAACCATGAGTGGCTGTATTTCCTTCTGTTGGAGTTTCCAAAACTCAGGAGTTTGTTTTTTTCTTTGTTTATTTCCAAGCAATTTGCTCTGATGTAACTACTCAGTGAGTCCAGTTGACGCTGTAGTCCCACCGGGGTTCGGTAGATTAGGACCACATCGTCAGTGTACAATAAGCATGGCAGTTTACCTCCCCCTAACATGGGTGGGAAGGTTCTGGTTGATGTATCTACCTGGTCTATGTCCACCAAAAAGAAGTTAAATTGTGCCGGGGCCATTGGACACCCCTGTTTAATTCCTTTCAAAGTGGCAATTTCGGTCGATAAGAGGCCTGATTGGTTCAGCCGAACTTGCAGTGTTGTGTTCTGATGCATGGCCTTTATTGGGTCTAGTACGGCCTCTGGGCAATTTTTTGCCTCATGTTTCGCCCACAGTTTGTGGCGCTCGATCTGATCGAAAGCTTGGACCAACTCCACAAAGGCCATGAAGATCTTAGATTTCCCGTCTTGGGCTCGAGCCTTTAGTATGTTTAGTAAAAAAATATTTAAATATTTACTCCTGTCCCGATGCCCTTTACAAAGCCCGTTTGTAATGGATCATTGCAACCTTTTGGTATGCTCCATTTGTGGAAGTGGTCCAGAAGTATTGTGCCATAGAGTTTTCCAATCACATTGAGGAGGGCTCTAGATCGATAGTTCTTAGGATTATGACGGTCCCCCTTTTTGAAAATTGTGACAACTATTGCCCTCCTCCAATAACTAGGTATTTGGTGAGATAGGGCAATCTGGGACAGCAGAACATGGATGAAATAAGCAAACTCATCAACGTTCTCCTTCAGCATAAAGTTTGTCAGGGCATTTGGACCAGATGCCCGTGAGCCATTTAGCTTTTAAATACATCTTCGGATCTCACTGATCTCACTGTTATAGACCCAAGGCTCTGTTTCATGAGCGTGTAGGCCAATGGTGGTTATCTCTAATCCAGCAGCATATAACTTTTCAAAATGTTTTACCCAGACGTCTTCACTTATAGGGTTGGTCTGTTTGTTGTCAATTATGAGACCAACCGATTTTATCAATGACCAGAATGCCCTGGGATCTTTAGTTAATAGTACTTTGAGCATGGCTTTGGAATCGTTCTGGTATGTTAACAATCTTGTTGAGTACAGCCAATTTTTATATTTCCTTTTTTCTCTGAGGAGGGTTTCTTTGTCTTTTTGTGACTTAGATTTAGTTGCCACTCTTTGCAGTTTCCTGACCACTTTCATTCGCTTTGCTAGTTCCTTGCTAAATGTATGTAGATGGCTTGCAGATGGATTTGTTTTCTATTCCAGTTTGTCCAATATAGATCTAAGAGTAAGGTGTATTCCACTGTTTTCCCGACCAGGCTGAAATCCTTTGCCAGTTCTTTTATATTGTTATTAGAGATTTTCAACCGGGAGCCACAGTTGCATACCTCCATCATTTACTTCCCCTGGGGAAGTAAATGATGGTCACTGTTGATAGTTTTTACGACCTTGAATGTGTCGATCAGTTGGAGGAGATTCCTAAAGACGAAGATATAATCGATCACTGATGAGCGATCCATGCTTTCCCATATTGGGAGGGGCGGGGTTTCACCCCTAATGTTACCATTCAGGGTGTGCATATCTTTTGCATCCATGAAGGAGGTCCACATTTCCCCCGTTGTCTGTCCATCTTTCCCATGCGACTTCACTTGACCGGCATGATGATTTAACAGCCCTGGTGTATTTATGTCCCTGCTTAAGACCACTGATTGCATCTGCTGGATTGATTATGCATCATCAATTAAATCTGCAATGTGGTCTATGAAGGTCTCATTTGCTGTAAGTGTGGGATTCCAATACACGTTGATTAGTACCATTTTCATTGGTATCCCTTTTTCTTGACCCCCACCCAGAGAATCCCAGCAAATAAGAAGTTCTTGATACAAGAGTCTGGATGAGATTGTAGCTATTAAGGTCAGGGGGCTGCCAGACTTTGCAGCTGTCTTTAAACCGGCAGATGAGCGACCTTGATTTCCTTTGGAAGCAGGACTCAGCGATATTTCAAAGCCGTCCATAATAAGGGTCTCCCTCAACCATGTCTCTTGCAAACAAAATAGGTAAAAGCACCAAAATTGACATCACTGGGTTTAGTCAGGTGCATAAAACCTCTCGTATTTCAGAAGGCAATTTTCAAACCAGTAGGCTCTAAAGTGACTCGCCCTATCTCTGATGCCGAGGTTAGTGTATATTTAGTTTGGGTGAGAGGTTACAGGTCATCTTTGCTAATTAGTGCTCTTGGTAACCAGAACCAATCCCGAGATTTGTTTGCCTCTGATGTAGTCTTTGGCACTGTTGACAGATTGCTGATGTGACACACCAGGGATTCCAGTTTAGTATTCCTGTGATGGTTGGATCCCGGCCCAACCGGCACCCTTCCTGTCTGTAATGGGTCCAGGTAAGAGTTGGTGTCATTATCGCACTGGATTTTTGTAACAGTCTCGCTGACTTTTGTGACTGTAGGACTCCGTTTGTGCTTATGTAACATTTGAACCTGTATTCGTGTCATGATTCCACTAAGGGCACAAGGCATGGGTGGTAGGAACAGGAGTACATCGCCCCATGACTATGTAGGGAGAAGTTAGACTTGTATGGTGGCTGGCTGGCATAGGCGTTTGATGGGAATGGCATTAACCCACACCAAGATGGCTGCCAAACAAGAACACACTATGGAACCTAAGATGGTCCCTGGCAGATAAAAAGAGCTGACCTCCCAGGTGGTCTAGTGTTAACAGGGCGCAGGGCGAGGCTATAAAACTCTGCCCTGGGACACACCCTGTGCTTAGCGTTCTATCTGCTACCTACCAGAGCAGTGTAATCCTTACCGCTCCTGATCATCCACGTGTGGTGAATGCCCACACTTATTTACGGCATACTTACCTGAAGACCGGAGGCATCAGCACAAGCATTCCATTGCACACTCCTGCTGAAATACCAGACCAAGTATGTGTCTGTTGTCGCAGAACCTTTTATAAAAACAACACACAACTATTAGAAATGGTGTACAAAATAGAGAACAATGAGGAATCCAAATGGTTCCAATTAGCTTAATATCTGACAGCTTAAAAACGGGGTCTAATTTTTTTAACATGTCTGCTAACCAACTGCTTCAAAAAATAAAAGAGAAGGATGAAGTTTTGCAGTCAAGTATCACAAATCTCTTGACAAACATGCGTGGTACAAAAGAATACTGGTTCCAACATCATGCTGATGTACGCTGTATGCTAAGGAACCTAGGCTCACCCACATGGTTTGTTACTTTAAGTTGTGAGTATGCATGGGACGACTTTTATGACTTCTTCTACACTGCAAACCAAAATAAAGATGGAATAGATATGAAAACACTAGGAGAACTCGGTTGCCATGCCACACTTCATCTGCAATAAAACTGCCCATCCACTCTGAGAAGTGCAACACTTCTTTCGGAGACAAGAATATCAATCAAGAGAAGCACCACAGATCCGCATGCTTATGTGGATGAAAGATGCCTCCAAATTTGGCCATGACAGTGATGCCACTATTTTACAGTTTATTGAAAAATACATGACCTGCAACATCCCTTCAGAAACCACAGATAGTGACCTATGTACACAAATCTTACGCTTCCAAAAATGTAAGTGTGGTAAATACTGCTGAAATAGATATACTGCCGAAATAGAAATAGATATAAAACAAAGGTAAATACTATACCAAATGTCACTTTGGCTTCCCTGGACCAGTTTGCAAAAAGGGACAAGTAAATAGCGTGTTGTCTTCTGTTAGACACAGTGTAAAGCAAATCCCCTAAAAACAAATCCAACATTAAAAGTGACGAAGCATCCAAGTACATCAATGATTATAATGCAATTATTGCCCTTTTTTGGAATGCAATCATAGATATACAATATATAGCAGACAATCCCACTGCAGTTGCAAGATATGTCACAGCCTATGTCACCAAAACTGAGAAAACAGAGCTAACACACCTTTGGAATGACATATCATCTGACAAAACGCTGCCACAAAAATTATACAGCTTTGGTATAAAAATGCTCTCCCATAGAGAATGTGGGTGCTACGAAGCTGCAGACCCTTGAACAGGTACAGCCTTAAATGGCAAATCTGAACACATTGTCTGGCTAAACCTGGGTCCAGCTTCATCCCAAAAAAGAGTACTAAAATCCTACCAAGAGATAGAAACAACAGCCACAAATGATCCCATCAGCCTGCACATTTCCAAAAAGAATGTAATTGACACGTACTACCCAAACAGAAGTACTGCTTTGTAAAACGTGTACCTGTACAACATAGCCCAAAACTACTCCTACAAAACAATGCCACACCAGATGACACAACTGGCAAATATTCATTCTCAACTTGTGAAGGAAGCCTAGCATAACCTACCAAACCCAATGTAATTAATCATATATAGTAATAATTTAAATCTCTGCCATATAGAGAACTTTATTACATGGCACTACTGCAATTTTTTAAACCTTGGAAAAAAGAAGAAGAATTGTTGACTCATTTGAAGCTGCATTCAAAGCAAATGAAAGCAGAATAACAAATGCCAATTTCAAACAATATAAAGAAATGTTGGACAATGAATGCCAACAAGAGGAACACATTAAATCTCAACCAGAAAATGACACTCCTGAGGGCGAGGGCAGACAACCTTCCCTTTCAGGAAGCCAAGAACTACTTGGAGAACCACTAATGTTAAATGAAGCACAAATAGCCATGACTGAGGTAGAAAATACCATGTATCAATTTAAACAATCTGAAGAAGGCTGAAATCTCAGCTATACGATGCATTTATCTAGAAGTCACTGAAGAAATTGAACATGGTTTTAAACATGAAACTAAAACTTGCAGCTGTAAACATTATAAACCTCTGCTCCTATATGTAAGTGGTGAATCTGGTTCTGGTAAAACGTTCCTAATTAAAATAATCAGCACATTTCTATAAAACTTAACCAACAACAACCTTTCAGCTGTTGTAACAGCCCCCACAGGTTTACGTGCCTACAAGGAAGGAGGTGTAACTTTAAACTGCCTACTACTCCTTCCAGTAGAACACAAAAACAAATTAGAATACGACAAATTATCAGCAGAACCTGCTACTTAAGTATGTAGAATTCTGAGACAAATGAACGTGCTACCAGTAGATGAATTAAACATGATGTCCAACCTTATGTTGGCTTTAAAAACCTCATAATGCAAGAAATCTTACAACCCAACTGCAAAGAACTGTTTGGAGGAAAACACATCATTGTTTTCAGAGACCACCTACAGTTAACATCAGTAAAAGGTCAACACATTTTCAAAACATTAGGACGCAAATATTGCTGCAACACTCTTGGCAGCATTGGAAATGTAAATATCTGGCAACATTTTCAATACAGAGAACTAACTTAAAACATATGTCAGTCTGCAGACCAGACCTATGCTAACATTTTAAAAAGCTTTAGAACTGGTCTGCTTAGTAAAGATGCCCAATCCATCTTCAATAGTAGACTAATCCATGAGCTAGATGGGCAAAACACATCTGATCCTGATGTCATTAAACAATGAACTCAGCAACATATGAAATGCATGTCCTGAATGCTAACCCTTGCAAGCTGTAGTCAATTCAACGAGACAATGTTAAAGAAGGAAATGCAACCCATACTGCATATCAGCTGCACAGACAAACTAGAAGTGCATGGCATGACACTCCCTATGTGTCAACAAGCAACAGCACGACTAAATAGCTTAGAAAAATGTATCTCCAACATAGCTGGATTGGAAAAAATATTAACTTTGTGTCTAAATTGCAGAGTAATTCAAAAATATAACCTTGACGTAGAATAAGGTTTAGTCAATGGAGCATTTGGTACAGTTATTTGCTTCCAAACACATGACAACAAAATTCAGTTTGTCAACATTCACTTTGACAAACTGGCAGAAGTTACAAAAATTGGCTGCATAATAGCAAGTTTCCTTCTTTTCAAAGACATGTAAGTATACAGAGAACAATTCTCTCTGTCTCTTGCATATGACATCACTATTCACAAATCGCAAGGTCTAACCCTATATCATGCATTGATTGACATTGGCAGCAAAGTCTTTAAAGAAGGTATGAGTTACGTAGCACTTTCACTTCTCTGTACACTCAATGGTCTATTCCTAGTTAACTTTGATGCAAACAAAGTCAACACTGACATTCCTTGTATCCTAGAATACAACAGGCTATGTGCACTGTACAGCCCCCATCGAGATATGTACCCTGTATTTCAAAAAGAAAACCTTTAAAAAGAAAACGAATACAAACAGAACCTATAACAGATCTCCCAATAATACTGCTAAAGAAACAACGACGGACTGCTTCTCCATCTAATAATACAACCGTGCAACTGTCTACTACACACTCAACTGCGCATCCATCAAACGATGCAGAGCGACAACTCTCTGGGCCATTTAAATTCAGCAACACAACTGGAGTAAATTGCTTTGCAAATGCAACAATCAATCTTCTCTTCCATAAACACACAGGCAGCTCCTCAGGAATTCCCAATTTACTTACTATAAGTACTAGAAACCCAAAACATCCCTAAAAATTAAATCTTCCAGATTTCCTACACATGAAAATATACATGCACTCTCTGTAACCATGTTTCACAAAAGCACATCTCTAATGAATGATTTGTATATGTATACACACCAAATTAGGAATCCATTCCATTTCACCAGCTTCTACAGAATGCAAATCATGGCATATTATGCCCTTTTTTGCAATTCAGATGATCGTTCCAGCATACAAATAAACTCACATAGCCAATATGTCATACTATTTCTTCTAAGGTACAATGCAGATGGTACTAAAAATAAATGTAAACTCACTAGCTTTACACACGTTTAAGTATCTCTTGGCAAGAAAACCTTCACAACAGTAGGCATAATATACCACAACCACTTCAGGGCACTATACTGCATATGTCAAAAACATAAGTGCTTAGTTTGAATCTAACTGCACCTCTGTTACTCCAAAACGTAGGTTAGCAGCAAATCTAACAAATGCCTACTTAATATTCCTTCAACCCAAATTTACTCACTAAACTGTAGCATGATCAACAGTTAGAATATGCCAACAGGTAACTGACTATGTCCATAATACTACAATAGTACTTTTAAAAGTCAAGATAGTTAGAATACGCAAACAGGTATCTATCGACTTCAAATACACCCTTCATTGCAATGCACTTCAAATACGCCATCACAATTCTTGGCTCCACAAAACGACTTCTAAAATCTAATGTAGTTAAAACATGCCAACGGGTATCTTACTACTTTAAACATTCCCTTAATCACAACACACTTAAAGCAAACATACTATCAGACTTAGACTAACATGATTATAATATTTTTTTTTGTATCCTCTGTGTTTTTTCCCAATGACCCAATGATTATTTAATGTCAAAACAACAATAGTGTATCATACACTAATGTTGTACCAAACACAGCACATAGAATGTACTGTTCATGAGCGTCACAACAATTAAATCTATGTGTAAAATTGTATGCAATTAAAGCTTTTCAAGTATCCTGCTTAACAAATTATACTGTTTTTTTCACAGAAGAGATTCCAGCTTTATTACTGTATACAATTAAGTAAACATGCCAAGTAGAAACAAATGCATATTCTATCAGCACTATCCTCAATTGTACTAATCATAAATACCATATACAGGTCTATTATATCAATTCACCATTTTAAAAATACTGGATACCCCCCTACATTAGCTATAATTACTATGGACCTCAGACTTTGGACAGAATTTGGACAATAACACAGCGCCCCGGCTTTCCTACATCCTGCTCTTTTGGCATCTACAGTTTCAGGAAGATGAGGGACTGGAAGAACTCCCTTAATCTGCACAAACGGAGGTGTTTTCAACATCGATTGATAATAATTCCTTACTGAAGTTAGTAATGAATCTCCATCAGAATTCTTTGGGTTTACATGCAAAGAACACTGTCGCCTTAAACTCTTCAGTGCTTTACAATAATATCATCGGAACCAAATTATCGACGTTACCAGACATGCACAAGCTAGTTTCTTCATCTTGCTCGTCTAGTAGCTATGACAAAGAAAGTGAATCTATGAGTGAGGTCAAGAATCCCAGGTCCCTCTAAATGAGCTACACTTAAAGTTTTTGGCGCTTCGTTGAATGGCTTGTTGCTGATATGTGCCACAAGGGCAAAAGAACAAAGCTCAATGATGTCAATACTGACCAGGTGGCTTGGCATGGCTCCAGCCATCATTGTTATTAGATCAGAGGAGCCAGCCCTGGAACCAGCCTTCACCCTTCTGTTGCATATTCCATCTGCAATTCTTTACCTATGCCTATCAATGCAACAGAAGCTGGTAATCAGGCATTTACCACTTACAGGCCGCCATTTATTTTACCAGTCAATCCCAGCCCTCGGCCTGGCTTGCTTAAATAATTGAGGACTACTCTGATCTACTATCCCCAGACTCAGTGAATGAGGACGCCTTGTTCATAGAACTGGCGAACTCTAGTCCCACAGCCATAAACAATCCAAATGTACCCGGTTCCTTTTGCCAATGCCCCTGAGGGATTCCACCCAGCTGCACAGACAGGCAAAAAGTGTAAGTGCCACCCTCATGCCTATGCAGGAAGTAGGAGGCAAAAAGCCCAATAGGGGACACCCCACAACGCTGCAGGAGCCGCAGGCTCATCTCTTAACTACGGTTATCAACACCCTTCCTGATGGCTTTAAAAGGTAGGTCGACCTACAGGGCCCATTTCAAAGATTGCTCTTATTGGGTGACAGTGTCAGCAATTCAAAATTGACCCAAGCTGAGTCCCTGGGAGCGAGTTTCAAACCTTCCCAGTTTGGACTAGCTATTGCTCACGGGGAGTGGTCTATGGAAAACCCACAGGAGGGACCAAAAGCGCAATAGCCTGAACAAAACCAGCTGTCCAAAAGGCGGGTCAACGGGAGGAATAGGAATGACAATAGGCCAGCGTGTCAACATGACCAGACGACTCTATATGGAAGGGGATCAAATTGGAAGAACTTTCCCCATTGAACACTAGCTCATTTAGGAATCGTAGTTTTCAATTAAACCTTTTCCAGCATATCGCACCACTCAGGAATATAACCAGAAGTGATATCACAAGGATTGTCCTGCCAAAGGCATATAGCACTACTAACTGGTCGGTGGTGGAGTTCATCACCCGGCGATCTCAGCCATCTTGAGTCTTCATAACCTGGATATAAAACAACTAGGTTTTCGATTAACAGTTTGCAAGCAAGCGAGCATCCCATGTGAAAATGATTTTCTTTTTCAATCAGTGCCCTTGTACCGCACATCAGACAATGTTAACCCTTCATATTCAAAGGGAAAACACATGGGCAACGGCCCTCAGGTAGTAACTTGGTGCTTTGACTCTTTTGAGGGCCATGGTGGGGGCCAAGCATGGTTACCAAAAAAGGGGAAACGTTGGATGGGCTTCTTGGAATTCACGGGGCTTCAAGTCCTTCTTACTTAATCCCAACGGCTTAAAAATGTTGACCAACTATGATGTTTTTCTATCACAGGAGACATGGTTCTTGGATACATTTTGTGTGGACGGCTATAATGTCATCTGCCTGCCGGGCAAGCAGAACCTGAGAAGGCGGCCCATGGGAGGGTGGGCCATAGGGTCGAAAGTCACTTTGAATATGGTTCATCTAATAGTCGGTAGCAATTGTGAGGATTTATTGTCGAAGTCCTTCACAAGACGGAATACACCCGGGACCCTTTGTTGATAATAAACCTCTACCAGCCACCAAGTGTCAAGAATCCTAGTCCCATTAGTGGGAAGGTGACCAAACTTCTTGATTATTGGTACACCCGTCACTCGCAGTGGGCGGGGGGTGCTCATTGCGGGGGACTTTGATGAACATATGTCCCCATCGCAAGAGTGGGTGGCCCAAGTAGTCAAAAGGAATGATCATTCTATTGTGTTGGGTGGGAGTGCTTGCCATGTCCCACTACATGGTTGTCAACAACAGTTAGAATCCTACAATTTAGTATGCTTGAGCACAAAGACGACTGGTGGTTGTGATATTCAATAGACTTGGACCAATGGTAGATCCTATTCGGGAATCAATTCTGTATTTTTCAGTCAGGAACTATAGTATAACCTTAGCCCTATTACTATGGTGTGATCTAATCTACGTGACCACCTGTTATTGTCATGGGTGTGGACAAAAGAGAGGGGAAACAAGTGAGCAGATACGCCGCGTTGCCCAATGTTAGCGGTTAACAACGCTGGCAACCACTTACATTGGTCTGACATGATAATTGAAAAGATGAATCCCCTCCTCAACGTCCACAGCAACCTGATCATGAACTGATTGGTCTCTCATTGGGGAAACCTGATGGCCACGTTGGAGAACTTCTTCAACCATCTAAAAACTTTTATAGTGGGGTCCCAGAGCCATTTGACATAGCTATCCAACAGAGAAAAAAAAGTGTTTCGCAAAGAGGAGGCTGCAATTAAGAAACAACCCGACCTAGTGGAGTCAGTCCAAGCAGCCAATCTTACAGTACTGACCACTAAATATAAAAACGGGGTTTGGCAGCATTGTAGTACCCTACAAATTGCCAACTGGAAATATATGTTTGATCTACAGCTTCTACTAGAACGTTTTGGTCTTTCTTCAGGTCCTACTTAGCAGGCTATTTGGTCCAGGAACGGAACCCCATCTCAGAGGAAACGTGGCTAACATATATGGGGTCACTTTTCTATGATCCATCGATAGCTCCTTTGGCGGCCAATGTACAGCGCAGGGACTGGGGAGTGCTGGGATCCTTCGAGGCTGACAACACCGAAACAGTAATAAAGAACCTAAATACTTTACAGGCAGTAGGCCCCGATGCAATACCTAATGTGGTGTTCAAAGCTAATCCACCAGCTTGGGCGGTAATTTTGGCCTATTGGTTCAAAAGTTTTTTGACATTGGGTGATATTCCGGCCAGTTGGAGGGAGTCCATTTTGATTGTGGTCTATAAGAGCAGAGACTTAGGGGCCCCCTCCAATTACAGGCTACTTCCGGCCGTCTGCCCAGATGTCAAATTGGCTTTCGCAGGGGCCACAGAACTGTGCACAATAACTGCCCTGTCAGTTTCTGCTTGCAGATGTAATAGCTCACAGTCAAAGGATCTACATGTGCTTTATAGATTACTCAAGAGCTTTTGACACAGTCTCTTGTGAAAAGCTCTGGCACAAACAATCTCATTGGGGTCTGGATCCAGTCCTTTTACATTTTGTTAAGGCACTGCATAGTGACACGCAGGTAGCTATTCGATTTACCCAGGATGGGGTACTTTCCAGGAAAATCAAAAGCAATATAGTTTTGAAACAGGGATGTGCACTCGCACCACTGCTGTATAATCTCTATACGTCAGATTTGGATACATAACTGTTGGGAATTAGATCATTCCCACCAAGAATTGGCAGTGGGCCGGTACCCTGGCTAATGTACTCCGATGACGCAATCCTTATGGATCGTACACAAATCAGCCTACAAGGGGACATTAAAGCATTGGGGGAATATGCTAGTGAGAACAATTTGGTTATAATCCCCCAAAAAGACAAAGGGTTTGGTGCTGGGAAGAAGGACAAAATGCTGGGACCCCTACTTTTGGATGTTAAACAGTGTAAAGTTAGGGGTGTTGGATTGTTATACTTACCTAGGTTTCCCCATTTGGTCATTGCCTACACAGGTGTTTTTTGGCAAGGGCATCTCTAGTCGCATACTTAAGAAATGGCACCTGGTTTGATGCTTTGTATCCAGTTCCAGTGGTAACAATATAGAGGACCTCAATCAAATATATCAGACAAGTATTGTCACCGCTTTGACATATGGTCTGGAACTACTGTCCGGGGCCAACGTGGACTAGTTAGACAGACTAGTGGGGAGGCTATTAAGAATTATCTTAAAGTACCTAATGCTACGCCGGTCGAAGCCTGCAACTTGAGCTGGGCGTGCGGTTTCATTGGGCCTGCTGGCTCCTTAAGAGATGTAAATTTTATTTTGCCCTATGTTTATGCCCCCCGAAAGGATACAAAGCTATTGAGATTGGTGGCGTATAACTTGGGTAGTGTCCACCCAAATTCTTTCCTTGTCTTGTTGACTAAAACAGCAGCAGCTCACTGTGAAAAGATTAGCTTCCAACTATTGCATCCTACTGATACGCTGGATTATCTTAACCTGCTCAAGAGAAAGACCTGGGAGTCTTATAGGGTTATTTCTTCCCGATCTTATTAAGATTGCACCCACAAAATGAGGGAATTCATCACATACCTCCGCCTAAATATCCTACCCACTTATAAATACACTGGGAGTTGGAGTGGAGCAAATATGAGGATAGATTGTGCCATTTGTGTGCAAAACATGTTGAATCTAGCCGTCATGTCCTAACACAATGTAGTATACTTGGACAGCAATACAGTAAGGCATGCACAGGTTTTGTATCAAATTTGGACAATATACAAATGTAACAATTTTGGAGCTTGCTATACAGTGCAAACTCGCTTGTTATTACGGGTGCTGGGTTTTATGTGTGGAAGGAAGCTGTGAAGTCCTTGCTGGCAGTTGTATAACAGGGGTATTAAGAGTGTGCATCTGAAGTAGTGCCTGTGTGTTTGTTACACAGGTCAGTCGAGTCTGTCGATACGCATATATGTTATATAAGTTAGTAAATTTTATTAATGTTTTAGATTTTTACGAAACGTTTAAATTATGACATTTTGAAAACGATGAAATTGTGGTGCCCTTTTTATATTTATGATTTATGACAAAGTTGTGATAATGTTTTGTGTTAAGGTTTTTGTTAACCAAAATGCACAATAAAAAAATGAACAAAAAAGATAATCACTGTACACATATTACTATAGTGTGTGTGGCCAGTGCACAGATTCTTGGGGGCATTGTCTGTGCCAAAATCCCCACAATATAATTAACCCATAAAACAAGTAGGTACAATACACCTTCAAATAACAAAACTCGCCCTGAACCCCCTGCTATTGAAATAATGTCCACGGACACCAAAATTGACTGAAGACTCGGCGGCATCTGCAAACCCTTGATTCACCTATACAAACAACTCCATATCATCTTTATTCCACTCCCCTGCCATTTCCATGCCCTCTTTCAGCCATCAAATAACCCCAAATGTGTTTTTCAAACTGTTCATTCACAGCGCTGTCTGTGGACTACCGTGGTGTCCGCGTACTGGGAGGTACCCGCACCTAGTTTTTTCACCTAGGAAAACAGCCCCATATCAACTTTATTCCTCTCTCCCACCCTTTCACCCTTTCCAGGCCCTCTTTCGGCCACCAAATAACCCCAAATGTGTTTTCTAGATGTTTTCCCCACTGCGCTAAATCCGGACAATGGGCACTGTCCGCGGATCGAACATGGTGAGCGTTCTGAAATATATGACACACCTCACGCTTTTCACCATTCAATCAGCGGGCATGTCCGATGTTCAGGGACCTCACGCTAGACACTGATTGCTCCAGAGGGGCCAAATAGGGAAATGTGTTTGCGGACTGTACCCAGATATTACACATTTTTTAAATCTATTTTTTTAGCTTTTTTGGCTGTTTTTAAAACTACTGGATGGATTTACACCATATTTACTAAACCATGCTTTTGAGTCCAAGCCACCACGTCTGTCCGCCTGCCGCAACATTGGTGAAAATCTGTCAAGCGGTTTGGGATGTAAGCATGCGCAAACATTTTATTTCATTGCATCTATGTGGATTTCAACAACTTTTGCCCCCCCATAACTTGGTCTCCCCTTGACCAAACAGCACCACATTTCGCAGAATCATTCCGAGGGGGCCATATACTGTTTTGCAAAGTTTGGTGAGGATTCATGCAGGGGGCGGTGAAGTTATAAGCTGCCCAAAAAGTGTTCTATGAGTTGAGCAACTTAACCATTACTATAGGCTGTTATCGCAGAACCTGTAATATGTACATCGTTTTTTTTGTGTGCTTTGCGTTAAAGGTTTTGTAAACTATACCACACTTTAACAAAACAAAAGGCTTTTTAAAAAATCCAGCTGTTTCAGATATGTCTCACCTGAGCAACCTGTCTCTCACATCAGTAGTAATGTAGAATTTGACCCTTGCACAGGACAGACCATGTAAGAATGCCTTTGTAGGTTCAGTGGTTTAGTGCTTCATATGTGAAAATGTTGACCTATGGTGCACACAGCATGGGGTGTGATTTTCAGTAAGCAAACTGGCCCATAAACGTTACTTTTATTTATTTATTTCATTTATTGAATTGTTTTTTTTTTTTATAGCGCCTATAATACCATACCTGAGTTTGGTTTCTAAGCAAAGGTCTGGGTTTCGAACCTCTGTTGCTCTGCCTGGCCCTGCTTCCAAGACCAACACGCTGCCCCTGTGCTATCCTCCAGATGCCCCACCCACAACGATGATGGGAACATCTGTGGAGTGCAATGTCATCTAGGGAATGGTTGATATCTCTTCACTGTTTTTGATAAACACACTGTGGATACGAAAATATGTCCTCAATAACATCCTTCTTTCTAGGAATGTCCATCGGTTGTTCAGTTGGAAGGTCCCCTGCGGCTACCATGGACATGCACTGCATTTTGGGCCCTTTTTTAGAATCTTTTAGCATAGGCCATGCTGGTGAACACACTCTGGCATAGTGGTTCAGATTTAGACATTACCCAAATGTTATTTCGAATGCCAGATATATCGCCACATGCTGTAGAGATCTGCTGCAGAAGTCACACACTGTTCTTTGTGGAGCTTCTGACCTTTGAGTTGCTGTGGGTCAATGGGGGTGGGCTCTAATGACCTTACCATCTCCAACACTCAAATATTGTATGGCTTCCTCCATGTGGTCTGCTCAAGTGTTGTCCGAGTTGTCCAATCTCCCGAGCTCGAAAATGTGCCAAAATGTTATTCCAGCTTTCCTCAGTATTTGATGATGTAGTAGCTGAGGATAAACCATCCCTGGATCAACTGGACTGAGACCTCATCCTCTTCATCCACAAGTTTGCCTTAGTTGAAAATGTTCTTAGTCAGGATTAATCAACCTGTTAAAATGTGTTATCAAGGCCCCTTTGCTGTGCCATAGCAGCCATAACCAGCAGGTTTGATGTTCATTATTTTGTGAAGCACTCCTCCAGCTAAGAACAGGAGCATGGATTTATTTCCCTTATTGTCTCTTTCCCCTGTGGCTACAAAGAACATTTCTATCCATCCCTTCTAGGGTCCCCACCTGGGGCGTTCAGAGGAGGGTGTCCTTATGATGTCAAACTCTGGCACATGAGAACCCTGGAAAGCTGTGTGCCACTACACGCTCCTCACCTGCTGAGCTAGAATTGTGGGAGTTGAGCTGGAGGAAGATACCTCACTTCACTCATAGTCATGATATGCAGTGGTTATTGGCCAAGAGGATGCACATTGTATGGACCGATACTTGTACATTTTGATTTAGAGAAGAAAAGAAAATAGTTGGTACCTTTCTGTGTTGGCATGTAGCCTAGAGTCAAGGGATAACACTTTCAAAGTGTGCTGTACGAGCACCCACAATACTGTTAGCAAGACATGGGCCTCATTACACGGTAGGCGGTAAACCATGGCACTATTAACGCCATGGTTCATGCCAGTAATTTACCGGTACCGCCTTGGAGGAAAGAGGAATTATCGCCCTATTCCAAGGTTGGGAAGGCAGTAATTCCTCCTTCCTCCATTGCCCTTCCCCATTCCCATTTGCGCGCCATAGGGCATAATGGAATGGGGAAGGCGCTAATTATGGTACCGCAAATTGCAGTACCGTAATTAGCATCCCGATCCCTTTGCGGGTTCGTTTTTTAACGCCTGCTAAAAGCAGGCGTTAATGTACCAACCCGCAAAGGGACCTCGTAGTAAGGTGGTAAGGGTTTACCGGTACCGGTAAAATACCGCTACCGGTAAACCCTTACCGCCTACCGTGTAATGAGGCCCACACTCCGAGGACCAATGATGGTCTTGTGGGCCCAGCGTAGAAACTTCTCCCAGGCAGAGTTGTGCATTACTGTGTAGCGTTACTGAGTGTGAGAAATTATCCTGTAGTTGGATGTGCGCACAACTTCCAATATGTGAAAAAAATATATGTGTCTATGAAAGGTTAGTCATTGTAAGGTATGCATCAGCAGTGAAGCAACAGGGGTAATTTCTCAAAAAACCCCTTGAAATGAATAATGACAACAAACTGTGTTGTCTTCACTGTCTGCACTTCCAACCTATGCCAAAGAGTTGACCACTTTAAGAAACAAGGGATGTTTAAGAAATAAGAAGGAACTATAGCGTAGCCACTTGTGATTGCATATGTTATTATTAGGCAACGTAGGCAAAAATATTTAAAGGAGGCCATGCTAGAACAAGTACAAAGCCTGTGAAACAAAAAATGTTTTCCTTTGTGCTCCCTGAAATTGCAAACATGTTATATCATTCACAACACCATTTTTCCTTTGTTGGATTTAATTTACCAATGTAAATTTCGGACAATTGCAATGTGTTTTCTGTTTTCAATCAGCCACTTATACATTTACATGCCCTGAGGACGGCCCTGTTGGACCCTCGTCTGTGTCTCTTCCTTGGCCTTGTCATACATACACACAGAAACCCATTCTCCGTATATCCTTCCCTTTATTTCCTCCTTGCACTTCTGGTTTCGTCCCTTCCCTTGTCCCTCCCTTTCCTCCCTCCTCCCGCTCCCTCCCATTGTCTGGAGTCCTCCTCTTAAAGGGGCTCTGTCTCTATTCCCTCGCAACAGGCCCGAATAGTGTTGAAGCACGTGTTGGCATTTTTTTCTGTTTGGAACCCTATGTTGTGAAGTTTATCTTCTTAATGCTTTCAATTATTTGTGGAACTACTTTTTGTGAAGCTCACCTTCTGACATACGTTGCCTAATAATAATTTATGCAATCACAAGTGGCTACGCTATAGTTCCTTCTTATTTCTTAAACAGCCCTTGTTTCTTAAAGTGGTTAACTCTTTGACATAGGTTGGAAGCGCAGAGAGTGAAGACAACACTGTTTGTTGTCATTACTGTGTAGCACTCACTGTTCTTGCCTTATGGGAACAGAACCGGTGCCAGTGGTCGTCTGCAACTCCGCACCAGTTGGGAGCATCGCAGGAAGGGGTGGCAAATGAAGGCAAGCACATCTCTAACGACCATTTCAGAAGCTATGCTTAGTATAAACATACACTAGCAAGTGAGGTGGAGACATGATGATGTGTGGTATGAATTGGACTGACCCCCAACGTGAGCATGCCCCTTTTATTGAACTGACACATGTGATGCCGTAGATTCAGAACATTACTCACTGACATCAGGTATCTTGGCATGCCATGGCGCAAGATACAGGAACAGTTTGAATTCCAATGAGCACAGGATGAGTTCAAGTGTGGAGGTGGGATTACAGCAGGGGCCTTTCATGTTCACATCCCACCAACTGCTATATCACATCTCTTGGTAAAACATGCCTCTCAGGGCTCATTAATGGTGCCACAAATCACACTGAAATTCACAGAAAAACCTCCATGCCTCTAGGAGATGTATATGATATGATATTTATAATGCGCTTAATACCCAGAGGTTTCTAAGTGCAGACCCGGGGATGAAACCTGTGTTGCTCCATGTCCAAGACGAGCATATTGCTGCTGAGCTATTCTCCGTACATGCATTGGCTAAAAAATTATAATCGTACAGAGATTCCTCTTTCTTGCTTCTGGGTCTGCTCCCTGCATGCATACACACTGCAATTAATACATGCGACTTTGTAACACCCTCACCCTTGTCGTGCCAGATTCAATTATTAAAGCTTTATCAGTCTGTAAAGGCCTTTTAACTTATCTGTAGCATGGTGCTATGGTTTCATTTTTTTTCCATTTATTTCCGGGGCATGAAAAACCTACAATTATTGGGGAAGTGAAATCTCTTACTTTAGGGAAGTGGGTAGAGCTGGCAGAGAGAGGGCATCTACATGTCTCACTAAATTCTGCCTTGAGAGCACAGCACTGGCATGGGGGAAGTGGATCAAGCCACAGCCACCCTTTGACAATTCTACTGCCACCAAGGAGAGGAGCACAAAGGAATCCAGGGAGTTGAAGCAGTCTGTGGACAAAGATGTGCAGCCTGACTACCCTGGAGATTCCATTGACAAGCCCAACCCTGCATTCCCTTGCCCATCTACTTTTACACACTGGAAGTGGAGTCTGGCCTGGGAGGGAGGAGAAATAGAGGAGATGAGGTAAACGTTGTCCCTGTCTTTAGTGGCATCCTAGCTTTGATAAATGCAAGGTGCTGGGCCACCACTGTTCCACAGAGAGTAAGTAAACCCGCAAGCAGCCATGAAATGACCAATTGGATGCGCCAACCTGCAGAACAGTGCAGACCTGGGTACTTCCCTAGCTTGCATTGTGCTTACACAACCCTTGCACCTCCCTTTTAAAGCACACATTAATTCATCAATGCTCTACAGCTGCTAATGTGGCTGCAAAGAAGAGAAGGAGAACTGTCTTCTTGGGGAGGGAGTGAACACTGGAAAATTAGAAGTGGTGATACACAACCATTTGTGCTAAGTGGTTTGCAGCAGCTGTCTTTTGGGGTTACTTGCAGGGCCTCCCAGGACTGTTATCTGCAACCCTGAAGTTACAGTGATAATGCTATATTGCATGGGATTTGTATACCACACCTCGGTATTTGCACAACATTGTGGCGTTCATGATCTTCTTGTCTGCTCATTGAATTCCTGAGATTTGATGCTCAGTTATAGAGTTTATTTGATGGTTGGTGAGGGGACTGTGGTCCTTGCTCGAGGTCATAAATTAAGCGGCCTTTCCGATCACCTTTCAGTCTGGCTTTGTAAGTAGGTGGTCCTGACAGGGAGTCACAGAACTAACGCTCTCTCGTCACTTTTCAGCCGAGGTTTGATGAGGTGATGTGTCTGCGCTTGTTTGAGTTCAATGTACTGTCAAAGGGGTGTGGTGGTGTGCTTCAGTGGAGTCAGAGTTAATTGTTGGTGAGGAGTGGAGCAGGGTTTGGGAATGGCGTTGTTTTACTACATTGCCAAAAGGCCAGCTATCAGAAGGCAATCTCCATTGCTAATACAAGCCTGCTGTGCCTTGCAAACTTCAATTTCAACATTCTCTGCTGCATGCAGTGATGCACAGAACATAATCTAACTCATGAATATTTGTGATGTGGCCTGACTGTGTCTCACACACAGAGCAGCATCAGGCATTTGCAGGATAGATAGGAACAGGTAATTTGCACTTAAGTGATATAACAATTCATGGTGAAACGCACACATCCTGTTATATATTTCACACTTCTGGGGTTCTTCAGTATAATGAGCCATTAGGTCGTGACCTGTGTGACTAAATATATGTTCAGGTAAAACATATCTCAAAATATAGAAAACCATCACTGTGAAAATAATATTTTGCACTTAATGATTTCAGCAAAATGACTGAATACTATTTATGCTAATATCCTCAAAGAGTTTAAAAGACACTCAGACGCCAGAAGGGTGCGCTTCCCCAATCCTACTCGACCTCCCTGCATTGCTCAACACCATCGACCACTAAATCCTCACCAAGAGACTACACACCCTCAGCATCAGGGATTCAGCTTTGAATTGGATGTCCTCCTTCCCCTCCAACAGATCTAAAATAGCACACATGCCTCTGTTCTCCTTGGCTCCCCAAGAAGTCGCCCACGGAGTGCAGCAGGGCGCCTCTCTCTCACTGCTCCTTTTAAACCTCTACCTGAACTCGCTACCCACACTCATTCAATCCCACAGTCTATCGTGCTACAAAATCCTAAATAGCCCTGCATCTACATCCCGACCTCGCAACTTGCCTCTGAGAGATCGAACGTTGCATGACGGCCAACCACTTTCTACTCAATCCAGGCAAAACTCAGATCTTGCTATGTTGGAAGACCGCCCTCATCCCTCATCCCACCCCCTTGCTGCTCTCCCTAGGCCTACCTCCCCCAACGCCAACAAAATTCTCAGATGCATTATGGACACAGACTTGACTCTATCACAACACATCAGCTCCATGGTAAAATGCTGTTACCTACACATACACATCCTGTGCCACCTTTTTCCTTACCTGACCTTCCCACACAGAGTCTCTGTGATCGTTGCAGTCGCTCTTTCACATCTAGACTATGCTAATGCCCTATGCCTAGGGGCCCCTGCCTCACAGATAAGAAAACTCCAACGAGTACAAAAGACTGCCAGGAGGCTCCTCCCAACCATAGGCCCAAGAGAACACATCTCCCCCGCCCTTCGTGTCTTTCACTGGCTTCCGATTGGATGGCGATCCTCCTTCAAGGCGATGTGCATCACCCATCAAGCCTTTTACAAGAAAAGACTGGAATACCTGCAGCAATAATTTCACCTCCCTCGTGGGTAATTCGGGCACGCAAGAGGAGTCAGTTAGGTTGATCATAGCGTGCCTTCCAATGCCTATATGATATGCACCGCAAGACTAAAATGAATATACTTCAGTCCTTCTTCATAGGACCCTCGCACACAGTATCCCACAGAATCCAGCAGTACGCCTTTGAGATACACGCTATGTGTCTATACCCTGCCCTAAACATTCATTACCCTTGCAAAATTCAGTCCAGCTGTTCACATAGCGGGACTCTTTGACAATTTGACACAGCAGTCATTCCTCATGATTTTATATGGGTTGATGTTAGAGAACTAGCCATTCTCTAACTATCCTCTATCTGGCTAAAAATGCACACATGCACTTTACCACTCATGTCATTACTTTCAACACAGAATACGGTCTTTGGAAGGGCATTCATCAGCACATTGCTCTGAGGCCATACAAATGACTAGAACACAATCTTGCTATGTTAGCCAGGTGTCAAAATAAGGTCAGGTGGGAACCACAGAATGCATGGACACCTGGGCTCTTCTACAACCATTCTTCATTGCTTTGTTCTCATATAACATTTCTGCACAGTCTTAGACCTTTGGGTTCCTTTCTCACGAAAGAAAAGCAATTTGTTTTAAAAAAAAAGTCCAACTCAGGCAGTTAGATCTACAGTGGCGATGTTTGAGGTCCTATAGCAGTGGTACCTATATGCCTGACATGTCCTACCTTTGACCAGGCCTATGATTATCGCCATCATGCCACAAGCTTGTTCCTCCACCCATCATGGGTTCCATCCCTTGATATTAGGGATTCCTGCTAATCCCAGGCTTTCCCTAACTAGGTTCCTCCTCCTATGCAACTGTATCAAATCTGAATTACTCCTTAACCTGGCCAACTTCTCTTCTGGCTTCCCCTTACTCCTCCTCCTCTAGATAAACTGCTTCCTCCTTGACTCAGCCTCCTATCAGAACCTCTCATCTATCCCCTGCTGCTGCTTCACCTCCTGCTCCTGATGCACCTCTCCTGGCTCCTGAACTCCGCCTCCTTCCTTGACCTCTCCTCCTATCTCCTGATGTTTCACATACTCCTACCGATGCACCCTCTGCAGATCCTTAACTTTGCCTCCATCTTTAATCTCTCCTCATTCCACCTCTTGATGTTTCACATCTGCCGCCTAGGCCATCTTCCGCATCTCCTGAATTTTATCTCCTTCCTTAACTTCTCCACATTCTACCTCCTGAAGTTTCACTGCCACTAAACAATTACAACCCTCTTCCTCTGATTACTTTCATCCTCCTCTAAATCTCTCCACCACACTCCTTGATGTAACAATACTCTCTAACAACTTCTCTCCATTTAGATCCTTGCCCTTCCTTCTCCACTGTACTATGCTCCTGCAGCCTATTCTTCTTGTCACTGTATTCGTTTATACTGCCACTCTCCAACTCTCTCCAAATGTTGTCCATCTACTACCTCAACCACCCACACTCTGGCAGGGTTGGAAGATTCTTTTGTACTCTCTTAACCCCTAGCCTGGACTGGCTTCCAAAGTCACAGGCTGCAGTTGCAGTTGCAGGAGAGTGCTCCATTGTGATTGTTCCAAGCAAATTCCTTCCTGGGCCTGCTTAGAGAACTAACTCTCTGGAACAGAAACTATAAGAGGTGGGATTGTCATCTTGGATTTCACCAGTGTGCCTTGTTTACCTGCCACATGATGTTGCCAGTAATTTCCTCTCGCAGGAAGGACAGACCTTAGCTTGTTATGGTGAGAACTTTGATTTTCATGCAATTATGTTTGTTTTGGTATTTTTCTTGATCTAAGGACCCAGCAGTGGGTATGTGGATTCCAAAGTATTCAAAATGCTACATTTTTGGTAATTTTGGATCCACACATCTAGTACAGATATAAGCTGCATGTGACAAATCCTGGGGCCCTGCAGCATTGGTTAGGTTCTTAAAGGGATCATCAATATATTGAGGGTGAGATGTAGTACTCCTGTGACTGGCCAGTGGTAAGCCCAAGCACAACAGTGTTTTACCCCTCTGGGGCTGCCATTCTGGAGCATGCAGGGTCTCTGGCCACTAGGGTCACTGCTCTATTTGCTCCAATTACTACACAGGGAACTACAGGACAACCAACCCCATTGTTGAAACCTTATTTTCAACCAAACTATGAAAGAACTAACAGACATACATGCCCTCCTGAAAGAACGTCACACTGGGATTATAGTCATCACCTCCCTGGCATGACCAAGAACTGACTGATAATGAGCACACTAGCAGAACACAAGAAAAATGCTGGCACAAAGCACATGTACACTCGAGGACTTCCTCACCTTAAAGGTGTTATGCAGTTCTCGCCAAGCATTCATCAGTGAAGGTAAAGCCAGATACTATGCCATGCCCAAAGTGGCAGCCACTAATCGGAGGAAAACCCTCTTCTTGGTAATCAAGCATTGCTCCTACATGCAATCCTAGTGTCTACAGGAAAATGTAACATGACAACCAACGTTTTCATCAACGAGAAACATAAAATCATAGAACATATTGATGTGTCAAAATCGGTCCCTCCCCTATCACAATCCAACCTTGTGCAACACCACCACAGAAAACCTTCATACACCTCACCCACAAGTATTTCACGTATACTCTGGCATCACCAAAACCTACCCTATGGTTGACATTCTTCCTTCTGCCACTATTCAACAGTTCTATGGGTTTGCCTTTAACCCCCTTTTCTAAATAGTCAATGCCTCGCTTTCTCAGGGCATCTTCCCAATTATCTTAAAAACAAGATTAATCCAACCATTCCTCAAAATCCCATGCTATACCCAACCAAACTTGTTAACTACTGGCTGATCCTCCAGCTTCCCTTAATTAGTAAAATAATTGTCAAGGCTGTTGCCAACCTACTCCAGGATTGGATTAACCAACAAGGCTGCTCTGAGACTATCAATCCAGTTTTAGACATAGATGCAGCCCAGAAGCCTCCACCATCCAGGCGATAGATGATGTCTCCAAATCTATAAAGTTGACTCCTCCCTCCTTGACTGCTCTGACAAATGTGACCTGGTTGCCCACTTCACACTTACACTCCAACTCACAGATAGGAGTGCACAGGCACATCACTCCACTGATTCACCTCCTACCTCTTGGACAGATCTCAACCAGTTCAGAGGGGTAACTTCAGATCTGAACATCATCCGATCCCACAGCCATCTGAGGAGCCCCATAGGGATCATTACTCTCTTCAGTGATCTGTATGCATATAGAACCACTTTTGTCCTTTTTATTAACCCTAATATTGTTCTTCACCAACACAGATGATACTCACAATTAATGGCTAATTCTGACATACCATTAGTGCCATAAGTCTCTCTAAAAGAAAATGGAAGCCTGCAATATAAAATTTAAAATAATCACAAATTACACCTGATCGGTTTGCTAGATACAAGGTTAAGAGAAAGAATTGGTCACCAAGCCAATAATAATCTTAAATTGGAAGCACAAACCCAGATCACAATTATGGCCAAGCCTGGTGCCAGAAAGCAAGTGTTCACTGTGAGTTACAATGAGTTGGGCATATAAGTCATAAATTGGTATTCTGATGTTTCCAGTGCCACCTCAATACCTAGGCCATCACGACCCTCCTCATTACACCTGACTCGCTAGACACCACCCGACCCTCTCCTCCCTGCCACCCGATACAGCTGTGCCCCTCCTCTGTATCCTACCCACCGATGTATATCTGTTCTGTTGCTGCCTCTGAAAAGCTCTCTGTTAGGCATCTGTAATTGTATACACCTCTGTAAAGCACTCCATTATGTATATCTATTGGTTTATACCTCTGTAAAGCGCTCCATTGTTTCTTGAAGCTAGGTTTGTGCTCATTAAATTCAATAATAATAATAATAATAATAATAATAATAATAATAATAATAATAATAATAATAATATATATATATTAATAATCATAATAATAAATCGTAGAGGTGAAAAGATTCTACTTTTCTTAAAAGGAAACATGGCAGAATTTATGAAGCATGGCATTGTCAAGTTCTGTTTAGATTCCATTGAAAGTTAGAAGAAGTGGTGATTAATACATGCAAAGGAGCGATTGAGGACATTAAATCTTTGAGACGGGTAGCAAAGAGAGTTTGGCAGGGAAGGTCAATAGCAGAGTTTGTGTGTATGTGGATTTAAGGATCATTTATAACATTTTCATTGATTACAATCTGTTATCAAATGTAGGTACACTGTTTTGCCTTGCATGTCTACAGGCTGTGTTGGGGAAGGGATAGAGTCCACCCCAAACATTCCATGGTTCTCACGTGAGTGCGTACAAACTCCCTCCCCTCCCCACCTTACCTATGATGATGATGACTGCCAACACCGACAGGGAAAAGCCACAATGCAAGGCAGCCGAGGAAAGCCACTACACAGCAGCGGTTCACACTTTTTCGCAGCAGACAGCCGGCACCATAACACCGGCCACACAAGAAAGGGGTGCAGCAAAGTCTCATGGGTCTACACGCCATTCAAAAAAATTAAGCCCTTATTAATGAGAATCCCACCAGCCCACCAGAGACATCAACATTGAAAGGCCCATCAGAAGTCCTTACAGAACTGGACCTCGAGTCCCTCAGAAACTCTTTCACTTTCCTTGCCACCAATGCTTCCAGAAAAAGGTGCAGGACTTCCAAGCACCTATTGAAGCCTCCCTAAGCACACCCCCTTCCACACCATCTTCAGCCAGGTAAGTGATTGGACAGGGTGAGTAGCCAATCCTGGGAGGGGCTTGCGTATTTAAGAAGGTGCATGTGACTTGTGTGGTGCGGGCTAGTGGGGTAGGACAGGTGGTAGAGAAGGACGTCCAAGAGACCAGAGGAGGCAGAAGTAGAAGGCAGTACAGAAGCTATTGGTGAGAGAGGGGTCTGTGGAGTGTGAGGAAGACAGTGGTAGTAGGGAGGTGGTGGTAGTAGAAGTGTAAGGACAGTAGGAGAAGTAGAGCAGGAGGAACAAAAGGAGGCAGTGGAGTAGAGAGGGAGGAGGGAGAAGGGGGAACGGCGGTACAGAACAGTTGCAGACACAAGTGGTAGTAGAAATAGGAGTGAGACGGAAAGTAAGATCGAAGGATTGTGGTGGAAAGGTGGAGTGAGAGTTGGGACGGACAGTGACATAGTGGGATGAGAACAACATAAGAGACCAGTATAGCGAAGGGTCAGGAAAGAGAGAGAGTCTGAAAGAACCCATAGTGACGCTGGGTGAAATAAGGCACCATTCCCCGTTTCCTGAGAGTACTTAGCAGGAAGAGGAGAGGGAACAGCTAGAAGTTCCCTAGGGAGTCAGGTAGCCACTGTCTTAGGGTAAACACCTGAAGTGTTGAGAGGTGAAATACAGATCGGGATTACCGATCTTTGAGCTACTGGTAGGAATGTCTGAGTTTGGGAGGTGAAACCCAGGCCCTGGGAAGATGAGAGAGGAAACTGACAGCTCTAACACCAGCCCCAAAGGACCATGAAAACCCAGTGAACTTGAGTTTGCAAGCCATTCTGACCATTTTTATTGTAATAAACTCTCTTGAACTTTTGTTTAGGAGTTAGCGTGATTTTTTGGGATGCGACCCCCCCCCCCCATCACACATGTCAAGCAAAAGGTATTAATTTTGAGTCAAGATTTGTAGCCTATAAATCAACAAATAGAAATTAGTTTTGATTCTAGAAACATTACTGCATTTGTGACACTATGAGTCTGATTAATGGAATTTTTTGCCCAGTGCAAAGTGGCTTTTCACTTGTACAAAGTCACTTTGCACTGCCAACTCACATGATGATTCATGGAACAGTGCAAAGTGTCTTTTTGCAGTGCAAAGTCAATTTGTATTTGCCTTTCGAAAGAAACATACTAGATACAAATAAAGAAAATGCTTTTGTGTTCATCTCCTCCCATTCCAAAATTGTAACTTGATGTTACTAGATTCATTCTTTTCCATCTCTTAACCTGCGTGCTCAGAAATAAATGTAAGCATACCCTAACTATAAGGGGTCTGTCTGTATGCACTGGTTTTTACTGCCGGAATACCGCCCAATTCGTAATGAGGCACATCTTTCACTGCCATTTCCTTTGAGCGACTAAAGTCCTTACATCCTTTAAATAAATAATCACATTTTTTCACTTTTGCTTCCATATGCCAGGTAGGTTTTCTGGGAATGTTGCTCAGGATTCTCCCATTGATCATCGTCAGACCATAGCAAGAAATAAACTATAGTCATCTAAGACCCTGCTAATTAATCTTCTGGCACATTGAATTTGCCTTAAGAATTAGGTCTCTGCCATGTCAGTTAAGCAATGGTTATCATATGGTTCACTGCAGTGAGCATTCAATTCAGCACGATAAGTGTAATAGTCAACGATGCTTCATGCTGAAGCAGCGTGTCTCATGCCTATGAATGCAATCAGCATGAATAATGCTAGTTTTTAATCCATAATGAATTCAAAATGGAGTGGATTGAGGACAGACTTACATTAGCGGCAGCAAAAGCATGGTGTGACATCTAGCAGTCTGAACATCCAAGTCTGCCTAGGCATTTTATAGAAAAATTGTGAAATAGGACATCAGAGATTACTTGGTAAAAGCAGATGAGAAAATATGTTAAGGACCCTGATAAGACCCCAAGTCAATTCCTATCAATGAGAATTGTATTCCGGAAGTTAGTGTTGTCCTAGATGGATGGGATGCACTGTGGGACCATTGTGAGGGTTACCACAGTGGTACTGTACATTTCAGTCATTGAGGTCAACCAAAACACTTGTTTATTAGTCATTAATCTGTTGGAATACCGACCAACAGAATTACTGTTACCGCCACTTCGTCTGGTGGATTTACTGCTGTATTACAAGTGGCAGTGGTGGTGTTATCCCCCATTAATTTGGAGTCTATAGGACTTCATTGGGGATTTCAGTGGAATTACTGCCGGTGGCAGTCGTTTCGCCCATTTTTTGCTGATTTTTAGGTGAGAAAGTGGGCTAATTTACCTTTAGCATAAGGTAAGTCCCACACTCCAGGGCCAAACTCGTAGTATGGTGGAGCAGGAAAAATGGCAGTAATTCCGTTACCACCACTTTTTTCCTGCACCACCATACTCGTTATGAGACCCTATGACTTTAGTGATCATACCACTCTTCTATTAAATTTGAATATAAATACAGGTCAGGCATATGGTGGGTGTCACTGGAGTAAATAACATGGGGAACTGCATGGGTTGGACCCAATGTAATATAAATGTAATAAGTTTGCATGTTTAGAGGCATTTGTCACCTTCCTAACTTAATGATTTGGGTTCTCCAGGAAAGCTATTAGGTTGGTTAAAACAGCTACTTGATAACTTTGGGACTGTTGGCCGAGGAAAAATCTTCTGGGACACAATACAGGGCAATGGTACATTCTTTGACTGGGAGATCGCTAAACGTAAATGCGTCCTTGAAAGACTTATACGTAATTTATGCAAATAGTGTCCTTGAGCCCTGTTTTGGACCTTTATGGCTACCATGAATTGTAAAACAAGGTATAAGAACTGTTTAAGAAATTACAAAAGATTTTAAATAATGGTCCAATGGCAGCTAATACTCAGAACATTAGTAGAGAATGACACTAACAAATTGTAGCATCTTTCAATAAAATTGCCAATATTTTGGAACAATCACAAACAAATATTATAGAAGAAGATAGGTGGTATTCTCACATTAGGTGTATATATCACAAGAAGATCAAAACTCCTTTTGTTGCACCGTTAAAAAACTTTGACTTTAGCCCTTATACAATTGACAATATTGTCACTTTGATTCTGCATCTTAAGAGCTCTGGTGCCCATCGTGCAGATGGTTTAGCTAACACAGTTTTACAAGCTGACCACATGCTCGGGTCACATGTGCTCTACACCTATTTTGGCATGATTGTTAATCAAAATAGAATACTGAGTGAAAGGGGTGTTTCTCTTGTGGAATTCAGACACACATTGGGCTCACACAGGGCTGTGTTTCCGCCCCTCGTTTTTAATCTATTCATTGTTGATATGCTAGGATCCCTGGCAAATTTTAATATGTTTTTCTCTCAGTGACATGAGGTACACATTATTTGGATGGCCTATGCAGACGACAATGTCCTGCTTGACTATATGTCTATTGGCCTGAAAAAATAATTGTCCGCCATTTTAAATTATTCTAGAGAAAACTGACCATGAATCATATGAAAACTAAGATTATGATTTTGGCACCAAAAGGAAGTGTCCTAGCTTAAACTTGTCTCTAAATGACGTACAACTAGGTTTGGTAGATAAGTATGTGTATCTGGTGGCCCTTTTTTTCTTTAAGAAAACAAAGGAAGGCCATTTTAATAGTATTAAATTGAAAGATATTACCAGACTCTGTGCCATAAAGAACTTTATTAGGAAATATGGAGGTAACAGCCTTCAATGCTTATTAATAGCATACAATCAGAGCATAGGTCCGGGTATTTTATATTGCTTAGAAGCTTACAATTTGTATAAATCAAAATGTCTGGATCGCTTTGAAGCAAAAATACTACATGGTATTTTGGATTACCAAATTGTCTGCTAATTCACATTATATGCCTTCAATTCGACTTCACTTCCTTAAATACTTTGCAAATATAAGAAGTGTTTTTACTTGAAAACCTGTAAATATACTGCAACACCAATAAATATACTCATTGCTAGTGCGATAAGAGGACTGGGTCAGCAAACATTGGTGGAAATTCAGAGATAGGATAGAGCAGTTTTTTAAATTTAATTCAGGGCAAAGTTGACTGAAAATTAGAGTTTGCTTACGTAAAACTCAACTCAAAGAAATAGGACTTGTTTAATAGTTTGTCTCTAATTAGCGGAAACAAGAGCATGCACAACTATATTACCCACACATTTCTAAATGCTAGTTTGCAGCCTTATTTATTAAGTTGTTATGTCCTCGCATCTGGTGGCTTTTAATCAGATTCCTAGTTTAGCTATATTTGTTCTGCGCACGAACATCGCTCAATACAAATGATACTGTTGCCTTTGTAAAGACAGGGGAATATTAGAAACCACTAATAAAATGTGAGGACTTATTTCTTGAATGTATTAATTTTGAAAGAAAATATGTTCATTATAGAGAACAAATATTCTCTGGTTAATTTTGGATATGATGTCTGGAAGGGAAACAGCAATTATTAATTATTACCTTGATACATTTTTGGAACTGTACATATGATAAATGCAACAATTTTATTTTAACAAGTTGATGTTTTAGGTTGATCTTAAGAAGTTAGCAACTTATATCATGTAATGTATGGAATTGTCATTTGTATTTCTATTTAGTGTGTAAGGGTATTTTGATGTAGCTGTAACACAATTTAATAACAAATAAAAACAATGTTTAAAATAACACGCTCAATCAAACAGAAGCTGGTGCGCAGCCCCAGGCTTCAGAATTCTGCCCCATATGTTGTCTCCAATAATGCTTTCATTTTGTAAACTGCCAAGGCTGTTCCTTTAGAAAGCCTACGCAATGCATTATGCAATGCTAAAATGTCCCCAACGGTTTGCTTCAGCCATATTTCTGCTAAATGATTCTGGACTTAGATTGTAGCGCATACCCAAAAGATCAAATGATTATTTGGTGACTATAGACCATACATTTTAATCTTGGCTGACTATTCTGGCCCAAAGGTAATATTTGTGTCTTCCTAGCTTGCATTGTTAGGCCATACTAACAGAAAAAGCCTTCAAGACATGTAAAAGTCTCACCATTGTGGTCTCCAATTTAGATAGAACACTATCATCCACAAATAATAAAGGTGGGTTAAGCCTCCATTCAAGGTTTGGCACTTCTAAACTTCCACTCTTCACCTAACTGTTTATATATAAAAGAACTAGAACCATTGTAAAAATCCACCCTGTCTAACTATCTGCATAACCGGGAATTCCTTTGTTCCCCCCACCGCGTGAGCAGTATCTGGAGGAGGCTGCGCTATTTTTATACAGTGCCAAAATACATCTAAATGAGCCCTCTGGTTTTCCCATTTCTTTTAAAATCTTCCACAACGTTGGCCTAACTATAATATCAAAGGTTGTGTTGAAATCTTCAAATGATGCTTTTCTTTTCTAATATTACGGTTATTGCCCATTATCAAATGCAATGTGAGACATTGTTCCATAAGACTCTTCCCTTTCTTAAAACTTAACTGACATAAGGAAATCATTAGCCTCTTAGTAACCCATTCTACTAGTTTCAGTTTCAATTCTTTTGCCAAAGCCTTTTGCACAATTGTCCAAAAGTGAAATGGGTTAATAACATTTACGATCCTCTGTACTCCCATTTTTTTTAAAATTGGAATGACCCTAGCCCTACACCAACAGTTTGGTACCTCACCTGTATTTGCCACTCAATTAAACATTTTTAGTAACAGCCGACCCCGGAGTTGTGGTCAGATGGGGGTCGGGGGACTGTTTCTGGTCCTGGTGCTTTTCCATTACTTTTCATAGATATCGGTAGCTCTAACCATTTCTTCCATGCTAAAGAGGTTTCCATTAGGTTCTCGATTGTTAGATTGCCCTCCAAATTACTCAACGTTACCTTGACTTTAATACACAAATAAGCAAAACAGAAAAAAATGTTTTTGTATTGCCTCATGTTTGTCAAAAACCTTTCCCATTTGCGTGTGAACCAGAGTATGTCCCCTGTTTTAGTTACATTCTTTTGTGTGTCTGCAAACCATGTGTGAACGCATTATTTCCCTAGTTAATCATGTGTCTTTGTTTTTTTTTTGTGTGTTAGTCTTTCTTAAGAGCAAGGTTATTGAAATTAAGGGATTCACAGGGATTCAGAAGAGATTATTGACTGCCAAGTGGAGGTTTCAAACAGTAATGGTGGGCCTCTTGTGGTTTTGTGTCCTGTGGGTGGCAGACACCCACAATCAGAGCTGATGTTGCCTGAGGTCAGAAAGCCAATGGAGAATGCTCAGACAGACAAGAGATGGCAGGACTAATGAAGGCATAGCCTCTGCCACTTTGCAACTGGGGATCATTATTTTGTTTGCCCACTATAATATGGGTCAGTCAATTAAAGCGACTTAATATAATCTCATCATGTCTACAATGAAATGTACGTTTGTTTTGTTTGCAACGAGTAATTGGTATAGCCATTAAAAGTCAACGCACTCATTTACAAACTCTAAATGTAATCATCTCCTGCCAAACGAGACATATAAGAATTATTTCTTTGCAACTAGCATTTGGTATGGCTACTTGAAGACGACACACTGAATTTTAGCCACTAACTGTAATACATTTCTGCCTGTCAAGAAACATAAAGCTTTTATTCCAAAACTAGAATTTGGTGTGGCCACTACAACACAATAAACCTTATTCTGAAACTAGTATTTGGTATGGCCACTAAAACACAATGAACTTGTCTACAGATACTGAATATAATCTCCTCCTGCCAACCAAGGAAGATGAGATGTTTCTTTTTCTGCACCTGGGTTGGGCCATTGAATTGTAGGTTTCTTGGAAGAAATACAAAGGATCTTATGTAGATCTTGATGTTTAGTTTTGGAGGTTAGTATGGGTGTATGTTGTGAGGCGGATGATTTTTCTGAACCACAGTTCGAGTGTATGTCAAAGAGTCACCCAGGAAGAGTTTGTTTCGCACTAACCAAGGAGTTGACCCACATGATTTTACTGTGGTGGATTCTATCAGAGTAAAGCCACAAATAGGTGCAGCTAAGGGCTTGTTCAAGTGTCGGGACTCTACAATGATAATTTTGTATCTGCAGCAAATAAACCAATGGCTCTCTAGATAGTTTGGACTACGGCTCACAGGATCCAGTACCATTCGGGATGCTGTCAATGGCTGATGGGCATTGAAGTTCAAAACATTTTGAGAATCACAGGTCGTAGACCCCTGGATTAGGTGCTTTTTGGGAAGAAGAAGCAGTGCCTGTGATATAAATGGCAATGATGCACGTGTGTTCTGTTCAACATCTGCATTCAAATCTTGTGCCTCAATAAAGATGTCGGCCAACGACAATAATAATTTTTGTTTGATTCACCTCATGGCCAAGTTGAATCTTTTCTTGCTGAAGTTTTAAGCTTTTCTTCTGACTACGTGCAGGTTTTCCCTTTATTTTGTTCAGTAAAGGGGAGATGAATTCCATCTGCTGTCTTCCTTGCCCGGCCTTTATTTCAGCTTTGTTTCTCCCCTTGTGTTGAGACACAGTGCCACCCCTGGGCTTGTGTGACGTCATTCGTCCTGTGTTATGTGTGTGGGCTTGCTTATGAGGTCACCATGGATATGGAGAAAGACATGACTGGACTTGACGGCACTACTCATTAGCCATGTACCTAGTATGGGGCTTCATTATAATCAACTGCGACATCGCAAAGACTTTCAGACAGACACGTAGTGCGGCTAGCAATAGCAGGCACATACAATTGCAAATTCAAAACAAATTTCAACTTGAGGAGAAAAAAACGAATATGGGAGCACAACATTCATTATAATTAAACTGTGGCTAACATTTAAATGGTGGCATTCTTTCTTTCAACACATTTTAAAATATGTTGTCTTTGATCTACGATAAATGCATATGTACTATACAGCATACTCTTTGTCAGTGCATGCAATTTCATGTAGTATTTTTCTCACTTTGAATGTCCAACATAAATCACTACTCTATTCGGGTCTCAAAGTGTATGGTTGTCGAATCACCTGTAAAATATCACACAATATGTAATATTTCACCGTACGTTGTATTCTCTACTCATCTGTAGTAAAAGATATCACATAACATAGGTTGTGTAGTAATCTGCTTTCAGGTTAGGTGAGTGAGTGACATCACCTCTTGGAATGTTGAGGTGGAATGTTGGTGTGAGGGTTCTGGAAGTGACGGTTGGAAGAGAGTGAGAAGAGTGAGCTGAGAAGATGGGTGTGGGGGTGAGCCCGGTGTTTTCCCTTGTCATCTTGTGTCCCCTACCATCCCTGTGTCTTGAGGAAGAGTATTGGACATGGACAATAAAGGAACCTGTAACTTACCTGAAGTATTGGAGGTCCACTTTGTTACCCTGGCGACGAGGATGGGATGGTAGGTGGATCTGGCGCTGCTGGGGGGGGTGCAGCCTTCCGAAACACCACCCCCGAGATTCCCCCCACACCCAGGCGGGCCTGTACTTGTAGGCCTGTGGAGTCCCTTGTATGGAGGCTGGCCTTCGCGGGGCCAAATCAGCGCTGCATATGCCATCAAGGACTGTTCTGCTGTACGGTGGCGGCGTTGATTGGTGAGTCGTTGATTTGATTTGCCAGTGTTCCCCTGCTCCCTTGGGGTGAGCGCTGTTGCCACGATTCCAGTTCAGCTGGTGTTGGAGTCGCGGAGGAGCCAGGGCCGTGTGTTGTTGCCGCTCACTCGGAGCGTGACTCTGCTGCACATATGGTCCGCAGCGGAGAAGGAGCCTTTCGCACTCCTGGCTGGAGGAAGTCCTGTCCGTATTACGGTGGTCGCTGGACGGAGGAGCCTGTGGCCGTGTGTTTGTCGCCGCCCACTCGGAGCGCGACTCTGCTGTACAGATGGTCGTCAGCGGAGAAGGAGCGTTTCGCACTCCGGGCCGGAGGAGGCCCATCCCGCAGTACGGTAGTCGCGGGACAGTGGTTTTCTGTATCCGGAGGAGGCTGCGAGGCGGAAAAGTCGCTCTTTGCGCCGAATGTTCCCTGCGAGTGGGTGCCATCAGCATTGAATTCTCGGGGAGTTCCTTCCCGTGCAACCGGGCTGTGGGTCCACAATGTCGGTGGACCTCGTGTCATTATACGGATGTTTACTGTCCGGTGTCCTGGGATGATCTGGTGACGTCATGAAGTGGGTGGCGTTCCAGTGCTTCACGGCAGCGTCATCTTACGTTCCTTTTCTGCGTGTCAAGCCTCGTTTTCGGTTTGAAGTCCTGTACGGAAATGGGAGGCTTCGCACTAGGAGGAAGAGTATTAACATATCTTGTTTTCCGTGCCTCCTCAGTTATCTCGGAGACACGAAGGAATTGCGGACAGTTGTTTTGGATTTTCTGTTCTCCGCGGGTCCATTCCGTTTGATGGATTTTGGTCAGGTTAGTGTCTGGGCCGTGTGTGAGGACATGAATGAATATGTGTTGTGGCCCATATGTATATGATTAAGGTTGGGAAGAGATGCTATAGGTATGGCCCCGGGGGTAGTGTCAGGGTTATGTTATTAGAGGCCGTTGTCTTGTTCATGTGTGATCCTTGTTGTGGCCTTTGGTGGGATAGTGAACATTTATAAGGGTTTAGTGTTATCCCTTTGGGTGCCTCCCAGGTGTGGTATAGATTGGGGTGCCTTCTTACTTGTATTGTAGGGACTGGAATTTTCGTGGACTTGAGGGTGGTGTTCCACGTTTTACGTTCATGGGGATTGTGACCATAACTGATTGTACTGAATTGCCAACATTGTGAAATGTGATACTTTACAAATGAATTACCTTAATGTCACTTTGGTCATTGGGAACACTTATTTCAATCAAGCAACAGTGACATTGTCTTTGCACATATGAGGACTTTGCGGGGGGGTCATCAATTAATCTATGAACATGTTTTGTGCAATGTTTTCACAATGTTTTATGATGCCTGCATTAATGCCTATAGCTATGTCATGTTGCGTATGGTAAATGCTATCAGTGTATGGTCCGGTAGTGCACTGTATGGGTGTGTGCGGGTGTTCTGGCGCATTTGAGGTCAAGTGTTTCAACTGCAATTGGTTCTTAGTGCCTGGCACTGGTTGTGCTAGGGTGGGTCACTATGTTCGCGTGTGTGTTTAGGTCATGTGTTTTCAACTGCAAATGGTTCTTAGTGCCTGGCACTAATTGTGCTAGGGTGGGTCACTATGTTCGGGTCACTATGTTCGCGTGTGTGTTTAGGTCATGTGTTTTCAACTGCAATTGGTTCTTAGTGCCTGGCACTAATTGTGCTAGGGTGGGTCACTATGTTCGCGTGTGTGTTTAGGTCATGTGTTTTCAACTGCATTTGGTTCTTAGTGCCTGGCACCAATTGTGCTAGGGTGGGTCACTATGTTCGCGTGTGTGTTTAGGTCATGTGTTTTCAACTGCATTTGGTTCTTAGTGCCTGGCTTTGGTTGTGATAGGGTGGGTCACTATGTTTGCGTGTGTTGTTGATCTCGTGACCTTTGGTTGTAACTACCTGTGTGGTTTCAGGTTAGGTGTCGTGGAGTGAGGTGTGATTATGGTCTTGGGTGCCTGGTCTTTCCAGGGTGGGTCACTTTAGACGTTCTTAGGTGCCTGGTCTTTCCAGGGTAGGTCACTTTAGATTTAGTATCTCCATCATTAATGTGGTTATGAGTGCCTGATAGTTCAGGTTTGGTCACTGTGGCCTGTATGTTGTGGTCATTAGTGCCGGGGCTTTAATCAGGGTAAGTCACTTTTGGCGGAGTTATACTCAGGACAGTTGTTGCTGTAGTGATACATAGCGTTGTCATCTATGATTTGTTCGCTATGCCTGAGTTGAGTGTATCATATTGGACGAGGTGGTATTCTATATATTGCTTTGCCAGTGTGCTTCCTGATTCCATGTATGGTATGTCAGGTTGTCTCCTGGTGTGTTTGAAATGGATTTTGAGGTTAGAGGGAATGGCCAACGGTTTTATGCAGAGTAGCAGCGTGGTGTTGTGGTTCTTCCCCATACTGTTGTCAAAGTGGTTTAAGTGGTCCCTCGGTTTGTTGGCATTTGTTGTTGCTTCCTTTGGGGGCGGTTGGTTAGCGCTTGGAGGGGCAGCTCTGAGACTTTGGGGTGGCAGACCGAAGTGGAAGGTGATTTGTGCTAAGGTGGCTAGGTTGGTTAGGCATTAGTTGTGTTAGTGTTAACTAACAATAGTTTGGCTAGGGGTGGCAGCTCTAGGTCCTGAGGGGCAGCTTGGGACAGGCGTAAGTGCTCTGTTTTTTATTTTTTGTGGCCTCGAGGTGTGACCGAGGGAGTGGTGTTGTTTGGTTGCGTGCCGTTGGCAATCTTTTCCTTCTTGGTCCGTTGGTGTCCAGTTAATGCTGTCCTTTTGTTGGATTTCCTTTTTTTGGTTTAGCCAGAGGTTCTACACATAGGCGGCCGCTGTGTTGTGGCATTTCTGGTAGCGTGGTGTCTTGGGGTGTTAAGGTCCCGTGCTGGTCACATACCTTGTCATTCCTCTTTGTCTTCCCTGGGAAGCGTTGGCGTAGTATTTGGCTTTTGTGTTTCTAAGGGGGGGAGATGTGTAGTAATCTGCTTTCAGGTTAGGTGAGTGTGTGACATCACCTCTTGGAATGTTGAGGTGGAATGTTGGTGTGAGGGTTCTGGAAGTGACGGTTGGAAGAGAGTGAGAAGAGTGAGCTGAGAAGATGGGTGTGGGGGTGAGCCCGGTGTTTTCCCTTGTCATCTTGTGTCCCCTACCATCCCTGTGTCTTGAGGAAGAGTACTGGACATGGACAATAAAGGAACCTGTAACTTACCTGAAGTATTGGAGGTCCACTTTGTTACAGGTTGCTTTCAAGTTGCAAAGTAAAGAGGCGCTAAAGAGGGCGTGTTTGTCTGGAGCCAAAAGATAACAGGGACCATGGCCTTTTCCGACCTGCTGTTGGGATCCCCCTCTTGAGCTCACTTCGTCTCGTGGACCCCCTTTATATGGAAGCGTGCAACCAGAAGAGGCATTTTTGATCAATCGCTGGTAAAAAATAAAGGCTCTGATTATGAGTTTCAAATGCGTTGCTGGGGTTTGGTGGTGGGGGGGGCTGAGGTGGCTGTAGCCCTGGGTCTTCTGGTTGTAGCCCTGGATGGAAGCGCAGGGGCTACTGACAAAAGGCTAGCTAGCCCCGATTCCTGACAGTCCTGACATTAGCATAGCCCCAGATCTTTTCCAGACCTAGCAACAGCCCTGATGAGTGTGTCAGAGATGGTAAATACAGGTGGTATTAACTGACTGATTATAAGTCTGTGACACATGTGATATGTTCTGCATGCATTAAATATCAAATAATTCATCCAGTGCATAGATCAATTGCCTAATACACCATGTGGTAAATACAGCACGACTGAACACGGTATGAAAATCACAATGAATACAGCAAAAATGTACCTCCTGCAAACATGTGGTGTTAATGATGTGTTATTTATATAGCGCCTTTATCCAAAGCGCTTTACAGAGCACATATTTACATACAATATCACCCAACCGAAATTGGTACTCATTTATCGACCTCGGAAGGATGAAAGGCTGAGTTGGCCTTGCCGGGATTCGAACCTGCGACCTGAAGGTCACACTCAGATTGCATCAGCGAGCACTCACCCACTGAGCTATCTTACTGGCTATTGACTGCTTGATGTGGCCAGTTCTGGCACAGGTGGACCACATGACACACAAAGGGTATAAAAGACCCACAAAACCCAGAGACACACCATGATACATGGGCCACAGATCAACATGCTGGGACCATGGAGCCATATGCTGTGATCATAGCGTTACATGCTGGGGCCATTGTGCCACATGCCGGGACCATGGAGCTACATTCTGGGACCATGCAGCCAAATGCTGTGACCTTGGAACCACATGCTGGCCATCAGAGAGTTGAACCTCAAAGTTAATGAGCTCCTGATTGCAGTGGATAGAGACATGCGGCCGGAGCTACTGGTGGTGGACAGGCAACAAGTGACACAGTGTAGGACATCGGTGCACAACATACGGCCCGCGGGCCAAGTGCGGCCCATGATGCTGCTGGATGCTGCCCGGCATGTTGAAGACTTTCTGGTCTGTCTGGTCGCCCACCATTAAGAAAGTCTTTGTTTTCCTTGTCGGGCTGTGAAAAAGACTACCCCTCATTGGCTCAGTCAGCACACACTACGTGACTCTCGTGAGTCACGTTGTGTGTGTGTATGCTGCACCAATGGGGGGCCAGCAGTGCGGCTGACGTGGCCAATAAGGCTTGATGCCGGGAGGCATTTCAGCCTTGCCACGCCAGCCGCACAAGAAGTCATCCCCCCTGCCTGCCTGCACGTCTTCCCTCTGCCCTGCAGCTCGCCCGCCCGTGGTGTGAGTTCATAAAAAAATGCTTTGTGTACGACAGCCGGGTGGGCGAGCAGCAGCGTGGCAGCTTGCCCCCCACCCCATGATTCATCCAGTGCTGGATCCCGTCAGGCTTTACCGAGCCCCCAGCTTCACCGAGGGAAGCTGGTGCTCGGTGACCTAATCTGCGCTGGGCTCCTTCCTCCTTTCCCCAACCAACAGCCGCGTGTTTCATTCTTCTGTCCTTAAGGGGCGGAGGGCCATCACTGCTGAAAGCAGCCATTCCGCAATGCTGGGCACACTAAGACTGGGCTATAAATAACAATAAACGCTTGGTTGTCATTGGATTTCTTCAGTCAGTATGATAGCTCAGTGAGGTAAGCGCCTGTCTCTGGCATCGGTGTGCAGCCTTCCGTTTGGCTCGCTTAGTGAGATGAGCCCTTGCCTCTGATGGCTGTGTGAAACCAGCAGTCCCAGATCAAATCCCAGCAAGGCAGACCCAGCCATTTATCCTTCTGAGATGGATACATTAAGTAACATTAAACTGTTAAAAAGAATGTTCACTGTTAAAGCAGTTAGAAGTAGAAGAGATCTATCATGAAGCACCATATGCACAAATATAATCTTTAAGGAACTGATTGTGACATGCTCACGTTTTTGAGGGACTTCACCTGTACAGAGTGATATATTTACCAATGTCGTGTTTGGGGTGCAAGACCTGGAAGATATCAGTAATCTAGATGCCTGTGGATGATGAGGCTTTTAGTCACTTGATGATCTTGGTTAGTTAAGTCCTGAAAGTGGGGGTGAACTCCAGGAAGGCTGCTATGCACAGGTCTGCCGTGGAGTCATCACCAGCTGAGGGTGTGGTAATGGACCATGAAACTACTGGGTGCAGAAACAAGGTGGCCTTTGGGATCAAATACCTATATTGCTGCAGAGAATGCTGTACTTGGCTGAGTGGAGATTGGGTAACTTGGAGGTGTTTCCAAACTCACAAATGCTGTTTGCATTTACTTGTTTTCTTTGCGTGCCTATTTCTTTGTGTTTTATCTTAGAGTATATTTCTAAAGAAGTTATATTCTTATCACACCGCTTAATCACAAATAAATGCTCTGGCTGTGCTGACAGCTGTTACTGGGAAATGTAATTGTGGGTTTATGGATGCCAACATTTAATTTTCACTACAGGGGCAGAGATACCCCCACCTCTGCCTGATTATAAGCAAGCGAGCAGCCCAACCCATGCCCTGGCCAAACCTATTTTATAGCACTATTCATAAGGAATTGCAAAAAGTAATACGATTAACAGGAACTTCATTTTAGCAACAGTGTCATGATGCCTACCCCCGGAGCACCAGGCCAGGCCCAGCACCCCCGGGAGCAGGCATCATGCCCCCGGGTAAAAGCCCAGCGGCCCCTTATAGGGGCTCTTTGGACTCTGTCCTGGCGCCTTTGGCGCCAGGCTCATGTTGGACATCAGTCCAGGCGCCATAGGCGCCAGGGTCATAAAGGAAGGTGTTTTATGCACTTACCTGATGCAGACCATGCTGCAAGATTCAGGCCTCCCTGAGACCTGAAAGGGACTATTTTTTCATTGGGACTATTTTGCCACTCGGGCGTGGCCAGGGAAGGATACTTACCTGGAACTACTTTGGGGGCTACTTAAGCCACGCCCAGACAGTAGCTCACACTTCGCGTTGTTCTGCATCCAAGCAGCTGAACGCTCACCGTGTCTGCTTCTGCATCTGGTCTCCAGCCACGCCCGCCTCGATCCTGGAAAACCTGTAAGGAAAGAAGAGAAGAGAAAGGCGAAAACCAAGAATTTTATCAAACTTCTTACCTGCATCCGGAACCTTCACTCCAGCGTTCCTGAGAAAAGACTTTCATTTAAAAGCACTGCGTTACTCGCTGCAGTGCCGCGCTTCACTCACCTGTCCTCGGGAGTTCTTCTGGCTCTACCGCGACTGTCTGCACCGGTCGCCACATCTCTGCGCCTAGGGGAGAGAAGAAGAGACAAAAGGTGATCAGAAGGAACATATGAGGAAAGCCTAATTTTCCGCCATAACACTTACCGGTCTTCTGTTGGTGGATCATTCCTCATTTTGGGTCAGCGCACTACGTTGGCAGGTACCGCACCCCGGCCCCTATGGGGAAAGGACAAAAGACATTACTGGAGGAATATAAAGACATTAAGAGGGATTGCCCCCATCGCTAACTCACCTGAGTTTACCATCGGCAAGTCAATCCCTCAACGCATCGCCTTCATTCTGCACCTGAAATAAAGGACAGATCACAGGTTAGGAAGGCAACAGAAAAGGAGGCTCAACACTTGAACTTTTGTAATCTTCATACTTACGGCATTCCGCTCGGAAAAGTCAAGTGGATTTTGCCAGCGCCATTCTGAAAACCAGTGAAGCAACTGGACAAACACGCGCCCCTGCACCAGAAGCAGGATGGAGAGTTCATCCTTTCAAACCATAAGGTGAGCTTCAACCGGGGATTTCGGAGGAAGTTAGAGAAGAACGAACGGGGGAAGGGGGGAGCAAGCACACTATCCTGCAGACTGTTAATCCCCTTTCTCATCTGCAGAAGGATATTCCTACGGGCCAGACAAGCAAGATTTAAGGGTCCTGTTCAGTCGGTGTTCCGAGTTCTGCGCATCACGCTCGAAGAGGCCACAGCAACCAGACTAGACCAGCGCCTCTGTGGGAGTCAGGTGAGCGTTACAATCAGTCTGTTAACCTGCTGAGCTACCCTGATAGCCTCTTCTTTAGAGCGGGTCTATGGATCCCTTAATGTACTAAAAATCCCTGCATTACCAACCGTACTTTTATTTTGAACATTTCCTTTGAACAGAGTCAGCTGCCAAAAGTGGAATGGAAAATGCGTACTAGAAATTTTAAATTTGAAATACAAATAAAGACTGGTGCACCTCCAAAAAGGTATTCTTTTTCCATGTGTGTAATAAAAATTGGGCGTTGAAAAAGCCTGCTGCCCGCCTTCTGCCCCGCGATCTGCCCCTCCCACATTTACTTTTCCGGCCCACTATAGGCAACATGTAAGGTACATTTGGCCCTCTGGCAAAATCAGTTGTGCACCCCTTGGAAGGAGGAGGAGGAGGAGAATGATGCAGTGTTCAAAGGGGGAGACCACCACCTGGGATACTCAGCAATCAGAAAATGACTCATATGCATTCTGGATGGGTACAATATTGCCTTCACTTTACAGTTTGTTGAGTCACGTCATAGAGCAGTACTGCCATCCACAGTGCCATACCATTCGCCTGAAGCTGTATTTCTGTGCTACAGGGACGGTTTATCATACAATGGTACTGTTTGGTATGTAAAGTTTTCTGTGGGCCTAAGCTGCAACTTGGTGACCCTCTTGCAAAATATCAATAGGCACATGCCCATTCTTGTTTCTCAGTCATAATTAAATGCACCAAATGGCAGGTTGTTGACATTGTGGGCTCAAACACCAATATGGGGGCATTGTACTGTGCCCACGTTGCTCTGGTCCAGCCTGAGAGAAGGGAGCACATGTTTCGGAATCCTAAGAAATGCCACATCATGAAAATGCTGGTGTGGTGTGATGTCAATGTTTGCCAACACCCACTGATGTGCAGAGACCCTGTGACCCACCAATGACTGCCAAGGGGGGGGTGCACATATCAGTTGCACAAGTAACAAGGTGGTGTCGATGGTGCCGTGATGGTTAAAATCGGGAGTGGGGACATCATTGAACATGGCGCTGCTTACATTCGCGGACACAGAAGCGGGTGCAGTGCTAGAAATCCCATGGGGAACCCAATGAAGGGTGGATGATCTGGTCGTAGTGAACAGTAGTTGTGTAGCGGCTTCTGGGTGGGGGTACAAGGGACATTATGGGGTGATGTGGTACGGAGGCTTTTGAGCATTATGTAAACAGTACAGAAGTCATTGTCTTGTAGGCCCATGTTAGGAAAGCATTTCTCACAGACAGTTCATAATAAAAGAGCTGCAGGCCTTTTGTGATGTGTTTCTTAAACATTCAGCAAAAACAGTGTGTTGAAATGTATCACAGATGAAATTTCCCAGGGGATCACAACCCCATCAAAGTTCCATGAAGAGATACTTTCGTGCCCAATGAGCTTGGCACCTGGGTGCACAAGGATAATAGGCAGCGAAATAGAAATCAAATACAGTTAATTAAAATCCATCCATAGTGTGGTATGGTTTTTTTCCAGACTACATTTGGCAGCAAGGCGTTAGAAGGGAGCTAGGGGGGGCAGAGCATTGGGGTAGGGGTTATGGGGCGCGTGACAGGGAGCCACTCAGCAGAGAGAGGTTTCAGTGTCCCTAGTGCACAACATTGAACAGAGTCTTTGCTGATGTCCGCGGGGCACATCATTGGTCAGGCTTGGTGTGAAAGTCTCAGTCCTCAGTCAAGATGTTATGTCCAATCAATATGCAACAGTTTATCCATTTATACGTTGAGCATTGCCAACCAATGCCAAACATGTGTTTTTGACTGATCAGCACAATCACGTAATTGAGGGGCAGTGTGGGAAGGTTTCTGACGTCACAAGGGGTATATATGTGATTTTTGCCCAAGTAATGGTCCACTGAATATGGGTAATTGAACATATACATTCTTATAGGGGACTGGCGTAGTGCCAGCAATCAGCGCCTGTAAACCTGCCCTGAAAATGTAACAAATATGTTGTATGATAATTCTGTAATTTGTGTCTAAAATGTTTAGCTGCAGTAGGAGACATTGGCAACTCATTTCATTCAGTTCATTTTCCTGGGGCTGTCTGAATTGTACTTCCCAGCTGTTTGGGTCTAATACATTTGCCTTACTTCTTGCTTCGTGTTTGCTCCTTTTTTAGATTAGTTTTTCGTCCCTTTGATGACTTTTTTTCTGGAGGTCCCCTGGTACACTAATGTGGCATATGTTTTCACAAATGCCAGCATGGACCTGGATTTTAGGTTAGTGACATGAGGGTATACAGTCTTTATAACGTAAAATGTATAACGAATGAATATATCGCGAAAATTACATAACGAAAAAATAACGAAAATGTATGTGGGGGTGGGGTAAATCGCTACATTTTGTGGGGAAACGGTTGGGGTGGGTTTCAGCCCAAAATAAAAGAAAAAAGAAATTCATTATTTTTCGTTGAATATGCATTCGTTGTTCAATATTTCGTTATACACGTAACCTGACATGAGCACCTCATCTTCCTCCACAATCCCTCAACATGTGTGCATCTTCCCTGATTATCCCACTTACTTGTCCAATCCCCTTAACCACTCGTCCATCCTCCACCACCACACCACCAGTGGTTACCTCCTGTTGTAGAGGGGGTGGACCCATGCATACAGGAATGAAGGGGGAGCAATGAGCAACTGACAGTTATGCAATGTACGGGCAATGCATAGCATGTTTGGCTACTCCCTATCCTTCCTTATCGACTGATATTTTACAGATAAATCAGGATACACCTTCAGGCCATTTTAGGTGTATTTTATTTACATTTGGTACAACAACATGTCGCATACTCACCACTGCCGGTTATGTTACACAAAATCAGATCTTGCCATTAACACCTGATACGGATCCGAGGCATGCTATTAGCAATAATACCAGGGTTCCAAGAGTTGTAATGAGCAGTGCTGTCCAGACATCCTTGTTAAAGGGTCCAGTGGAGTAGTGGGGTCTCCCTCAACCTCCACGGTGCTGAAGGGAACCCATGTGTCCCATGACCATGGGGCCCCCCCAAGACAAAATAAAGCACGAGCTCCAGGCTGTCATTAATTAAAAAGGTGCAAGGGCCCTTTTTCATTTTATTTTGCAGCAGAAAGCATCGGGACAAAAGCTCTTTTGGTTGCTTGGCACCCTAGAGCCCTCCCACGCACCGGCAAACTAGAGGAAGTTGCAAAGCACACCTTTACAGAAAGTTTGCACCAGTGCAAGTGCAAAGTTGCACGCTATTAGCACTATGGTAATATTTGCCCTATTTTTTTAAACAGTGGGACATATTAGAAAACTATTGCTCCATGACAAGTGCAGTTTGGCATGGTATAAGCACGAGGGCAAAAATTGCCCTAGGACAAAATAGATACATTTTAACTGCATTATTACAACGGGGCAATTTTTTCCCTGGTGAAAAAACTGATTGAAAATGTATCTTTATTGTACTATGGTAATTTTTGCCCTCGTGCTTATACTATACCAAGATGCACTTGTCATGGTGTAATCGTTTTATATTATAGGGAAAACTTTGCCCTTGTGCTAATTCCGCGCAATTTCTGCACTTGCACCAGTGCAAAGTTTCTGTAATCTGTACCCTGAAGCGTTGTTCCTCGGGCCCCGGGCCAGACCAGAGACCAGAAGCAACATCCTCTGAAGTAAGTTGAGGTGCCAAGGACAGGGGAGTTTAAAAAGGTGATTGTGTCGCATATGAGTGTTTGAATATGTTTGAAGCAGTGTGTGTACCTGTGTGTGCGTGTGTAAGATTTTGCAATGTGTGTACATGTATATGTGTATGTGTTTGAGTGTGTGTTTGTGTGCGTGCGCACAGGGCCTGCTGAAGATGTGTCACATATTGTGGGCATTTTATTTTAAGTAAGCTAAGAAATCGAGCGGAGGCCCTGGAAAGAGGGTGTTTCAAAACTGTGCTTGGCATAGTAGGGGCGGTGGGTGGAAGAGAACCACTGAGGTATCTTCACTCATGAACAGGTTTCGCATTGACTCCTTTCTCAAACGCAGTCTCAGGTTTGTTTGCAGTGCGTCTTTGGTTTGTTGCTTTCCTAGCAAACCTTTGTGTTCATGCGTTGTTATGTATTGAAAAGACTTTCACAGGCCTTATGCACTGCTGGGACCTGGATCTATGCCACGAATATCGCAATTAGCCTGCACTGCTTCTTTTTTGATCAAACCACATCTTGAATTCTGGTAATTTTGTTTATTCCTTTACACAACTAAGCCTCTGGTGAAAGATTGTTTTCTTGGCAGGGTTCAAACCTGGACATCCATGCTTGCATAAATATATCCCAAGATTGAAGTTTAAATCCTAGCCTGAGTAGGCAGTCTCAAAACCCCCTTTTCCTAAGAGAACAACGACAGGATTTATAATTTCAGTTGTGGTTTCATTTGAATGCAATAACTCGTGTAAGCTGCCCCCTTGCTTACAGCTGGAAAAAACAGCCTGAGGCACCTGTGAGGTGCTTCTTATAACGGAATCAAAAGAATGCAACAAAGGGGTTAATCACTGCAGTTTATAAAGGGACAGGCAGCCAGCAGGAAGCTGAAATACTAAACGGCCACTGAGAAGTTATTAATCACTTTTTGACAGCAGGCTGATAATATAGAGAAACCAGAGTAAAAAGACAACAAAGTGATAAAACATTGCTGGATATTGCAAGAGACCTGGGGAGGTATTGACCTTAGGCTACCAGCAAATGCAGCTTATAACATGCATGCTAAAAAGCACACATTTAATGTCTGGAATTAAAGGAGTATGTTGCTGTGTCATAAGTCTACCAACAGGTGGCAGCTGCTCGGGCGCACCTGAGGGTCAGGCCCATTTCAACTGGTGAGGTTAAAAGGCCCTGACTCTGTCCTCTGCATGCAGGATAAATGCATGTTTTTTATGAGGAGGTTGAAAAAATGGAATCGTTTTTCAAATGTACTTTTACTGGCATAGGTTGTGTTTGCAGGTTCATGAGGAATGTCCAGTCACCACACTAGCATATATTGTGTCAGAATGTTCAATGAAGTGATTTGACAGTCACCATACTGGCATAGATTGTGTCTCCTGATTCATGAAATATATTTACAGTGGCAATTACTGGCATAGATCGTGTCCACGTTTTATAAGAGTGACTTTCAGAGGCAATGCTAGCCTGTTTTGTGGACACTGGTATTGTGAAAATGTAAAATGCTCCTAGGTACTGTTGGTGAAATAGCATCTACTCTATCTTTTTTCATGCTTTATGCTAGAGAACCAATTGTACATCTTGTGACTTTTTATTAAATTTTCCTCAAATATTGCTGTAAAATGCGCAGTTTCAATATATAGTTCCAAACATTTTCTCGGCATAGCACCTCGCCCATACTTCCTACATTACTAGTGCTCCCTCACTACGCTCAGTCGCTCACACCAATTTATGGGAGACGTTAATTCCTGTGTACTAAAAATGATTCACCTGCCACAACTGACCTTGAATTGTTTACAATGCCAGTGCTCCCTCAGAATCCACTCACCCTCTTGGCACCAAAAAGCTGCCTTAAATAACCATTAGTTTGTGTATAATAATTTTACTGGTTCATGCAAATTAGCCGCTGGTACTTTTGGGCACCAGGGGGCAAGCGCTGTCACCCACTTGTTCATACACCAGGTGAATGATGTAGAGTTTGAATACAAAACGGACCCTTTTCATCTAGTGCGCTACTCAGCTCCTCCCATTGGCAGCATGGTCATCTGTGCTTTGCACTTGGCTGGTGGCCCTGCCAGTCTGTGCCGCAGCCTGTGGTTCTTTGAGAAGTTAGGGGGAGGGCCCTCTCAGCATAGCTCTTGGGGCTGTGGGGGGCACATGTTATCTGACGCCACTGAAAGGGCCTTGTGTTCACAGCACTGTTACCACCTGGTAAGCCCCCTAGTGTTAGGTATTAGTGCTCAAGTACAGGGCATCTTTGGCTGAGTTCGATTTGTGAAGTCTTAGCATTGTACACATCACGAATCACACCAAACGGGCTGGGCTGTGGCCTACGTATCTAATGATGGGCCTGTCTGCAGGGATGGACTGGCCTATAGGGAATTCTGGAGATTTCCCAGTGGGCCTCTGCACCCTGGGCCTCTTTTGTGTGGTATTTCCAGATTTTCTCATAGGAAAAACATTGGGCTTGCTGAAAATATGTCAGATGGGGCCACTTAGAAAATGATTTCCAGGGCCTCTTTTGGTCCCCAAGGATTATTTCTAGGGCCTCTTTTAGTTCCCAGTCCACCCCTGCCCGAATGGGCATTATTACAGCATGCGTAATGACGTATTCCCTGGCATGGGCATGCGATTCCCCTGATGCCAAAACTGGTTCCAAAGCAAAGAATCGGAAGGCATTCGGTCAGAACCCTTGGTGGGTACTTGTTTCTGACAATCGTGATGCGTGTAAAGGAACTCTTGACACAGTGTGTTATTGTAGTCGAGAGATATTCTGTTAGCACATTTTCTCCTAGGCTTCGTCAGTCGTCAGGGCAGTGCCAGCTCTATTTTAGCACCATGAGTCTCCCGGTATCAGCTCACAGCACGTCACCTTCCTTCCTTCCTGTGATTAAGCTGAGCAGGCACCTGCAGCAGGGGCTCCCCTGTAAGTGGACTAATTTCTGAGCAGCTCGTCATCGGGCCAGGCATAGCAGGGATGGATTTCCCGAATTAACAAGCACGCCGTGCTGTTCGCTGTGTGCATACTGTGAGGCATTGCTCACTGGGTACGTGTGGCCGAGGTGATGAAGGGTGGACTGGCCTATAGGGAACTCTGGAGATATCCCAGTAGGCTTCTGCACTCAGGGCCTCTTTTGTGTGGTATTTTCAAATGTTCCCATAGGAAAAGGGTTGGGTTTGCTGAAAATGTGTAATATGGGGCCAATTTGAAAATTATTTCCAGGGCCTCTTTTGATTCCCAGTCCACCCCTGATGAAGAGGGCATGACGAGGTGAAGTCTACCCCACATACTACTGAAGGTGTGACCAGCGCACTAGCGCCCTGCTGCCCAGCGGGAGGCGCTGTCTTCAATCAACACATGTCTGGGTTCTCTGATCAGTAGCAACAAACCACGGCTAGCGAGCGGCGTTCTCGCTGTGACGGTCTGTCTATAAAGAGAAGCTACTTTCCCATCGAGTATTTCGCACATTTGTGGATAAAAACAACGTTAAGGTCATATCCATGCACAGCTTTACTGAGACAACAAGGGCACCACGTGATGTAGTGACACCTGATGACTTTTTTAAATTGGAGGAGCGTAACTAGAGGGACACAAGTATTTGGCACAAATATGAGGGATAGAGCATTGCGAGGGAGCCCGATCTAACTGTGGGCGGCCGGTTATGGGTGAGAGGGGCACCCAAAGAAATCTTTTTGAATAATGGATTAAAACAGAGATTTAAACACCACATATGCTGTGTAATTATGTCACACTTTGCAATTGGCTTTGTAGGGTATCCCATGAAACTACCATGAAACTACCCAATAGATGGAAGCTACCAACAGTGCACTGGAGCATTTCATAACACATTTCATTGATGCCTTTGCCCACAATATATGCCAGCATCAATGACATTTTCACTCTGGCTGTGCTCATACATGTCCATGCTGGCTGCACCAACATATATCAGTATTCCCATATAAGGGCATACTGATGTTTGCTTTGCACATACCACCAGTAATGATACCACAAGACACAAATTCAAGCTGGCACTGCCAGTGCATGCCAACATCATTTTTAACTATGTTTCCCTTTCACAGTTGAAGCTAGCCCAGGAGTGCTCCCTCTGCTCCAGCAAGCAAGCTGAGGGAGCGTTTGGTGTTTGCACTACGCTGGTGCGGCTTCCCCACGATGGGCAGTGGTATGGGCGCATCAGCGTCACGCCGCCCATTATTGACGAGCCGTCCCTGCCACGTCATTCCTCTGAAACTTGGGACTGAAGGCTGTTCTAGAAATGGAGGACAACCTAACTAAGAAATAAGCTTACAATCATACTAAAGGTAAGGTAGGTAAAGAGTTTCCAGTTGAGGGATGGGCAGAAAATAAAACATTAATAGTTAGGAACAACTTTTTTTTTCTAAGCGCTTTACTTCCACTAATTGTAAACATGTCTACTCAACAATCGCAGCTTTCCTCCATACATCTGTTAGCACTAAGGAAATGTCCGTTATATGTGATCTTACCGAGCACGAAAACAGAGTGGTGCATAAAAGAGTGGAGAAAATATCGAAAAACGCTGATTTTGTTTTGCTTTTTTATTTGGGCAGGGGGCCCAATCCCTTCTTTTTGCCACTGCAACCCCATCCCGATCCATTTTAACCCCTTACCCCACTACCCTTTATATATTTATTTAATCTTTTACATGTTTTTCAGTGTTATTGTCAGCTCTGTTATGGACTACTCTGTTTTGTTCGCAATAAAATGACTGGATACCGAAATGTCCACTGGAAAGATCCGAAAATATTGGACACCGCACACGGACAACTAAGAAATGAGCTATTATACTGTCTCATCTCCTCTCTCTCTTAAATTGTCCTGAGTGATTGACTTAATGTTAAGAATTTCAACAATACTAATGGTACTTATTAACGGTTCTAATACTGTGTAGGGTGTCCTGACCCACGTTTAAGCTACCCTGCTACAACATTTGGTGCTGTGGGCTTAGGAAATTCAAGATGGCGGAAAACCCACATGTGCGCCGAAATCCAGGAAAGCTGCGCAGTTGTGCGCACACCAAAATGGTTACCTAACTTGCCACCCACCAGGGTAAAGAAAGGTCTTTGTTAACAAAATCCACTTTTACTGATGTCAAAAAGTTGCTGAAATCGTGACTCATTGGACCACTTTAAAGATTCAACCCTTTTTGTGGGGTTCCACATAACCATCTTGCTGTAAGGAGCCCCATCAAAACAATGTTAAGCAAGGATTTACTACCATGTAAGAACCATTCCTGTTTAGAATGCATTAATCCAAGAAAATCCCAAAAATGGGTGCAGTACCAGTACTCACCACTATCCAAAAGCCGGTGTTTTAAAACCACTCTGTGTGTTTCTGAAGGCAAGTCAAAATGCCTATTTCTAACAGTGCAACATGTGCAAAATATTTACTGAACACCAGCAGACATTGGCAGAATGGAGTTTTGTGTGCCTACAAAATCTGGGAAATGAAGAGCCCAAAAACAATGCTTATAACAAAAATGCTATGGAGTCAGCAGCTTAAGCCTAACTGCAACTGGATTTAAAACCACCAAAATCGAAAATGTTAAATTAAATGAGTGACCTATGTTTGGTGTCACATGCCTTTGTAACTGTTGAAATGTCATAGTTTTGCACTTAGAATCAGCATTCTAGCTGCATGTGTAAAATTACAAGTTATTTTAAAAGCAACAAAAAGTTAGCTGAAGGTCTGGCTTAAGGAACTTGATTTTGCCTAGCAACGGATCCCATCAGGAGTGAAACTTGAGTCACAACTATGTTCCCAGGCCATCTGCCCTTTTGCTGCTCACACAAAGGATATGCCATCTATCTGATAATTGAATTATCTGTGCTCTGCAGAGAGTGAACAAAGCCCTCTCCACTCAGGCAAGGGTTTTTATTACAGACGTCGTAAAAAGTGGCTTCCTCCTGGAGAAGCTGGGAGGGGCACTGCCTGTGAGAAGCAAGCTGGCTTGGCAGAAACTGGAAAGACTGGTTTCTGTACCATGTGACCTGAAAAGACACACCCCTGCAGCAAGGATATGGTTTTATAAAAAGGGGGATAATTCATAGTGCGGACATGTGAAAATTTTATAAATGATACCATAATTCTTGTGATTTTTCTGCCCACAGTTTAAGACGTGGTAGGAACCGGTGGTATGTTCAGGGGGGTTTTAGCGGAAAAGTGGATATTACTCTAAATGTGTGCATGTTAAAAATCTGAAACTTCATCAGTTAATGTCCCTACCCCCTGCACACATGTATGTAAAGTTGGGTCCATGTCGGAAATTGAAAAAGCAGTTAAAAAGTCAATTATGTACACTCTTTGAATGCAAGCTCCGAGAATGAGCAGATTTGGACATAGACATGGCTAAATTCAGCCACACCATGTATATGTAATTTCAAACAACTGTGTAACTCTGAAGTATGGATTTTGATCATATATATATTTGGGTGCACAGATGATAAGGGAGGATGTTTCAAGAGATCATAAAATGACATCAATCTGACTCACAGTTCAGTTTGCCAATCAAGCGGAGGAATGGAAGCCTGACCAATGACGAATGAGAGGGGCAAGTCTAGTGATGCAACACACACACCCATTCTCAAGAAACAGATAAAAGCAGAGAGTCAGGACACATAGAGAGATTCAATTTCATCTGCCGCTGGAAGCCCTGCCGGAAAAATCCATACTTACCTCCATCAAACTCCAGAAAGCCAAACTAGAGACTTCAATCTATCCAGAGCAGAGACCAGACCAGAGAGAAAGCAGTGCTGTGCCTAGCAGAGACCAGACCAGAGAGAAAGCAGTGCAGTGCCTAGCAGAGACCAGACCAGAGAGAAAGCAGTGCTGTGCCTAGCCAAGACCAGACCAGGCGCTGTGAGCAGAATCCGGAAAGACCTGACCAGACTGAAGATCGTGACCAAGTCGCTTTCCTGTTCAAAATCTCTTGTGAGTACTTAGCAAAACTCAGAACACATCTCTTAGTTTAAATTCATCTAATTCAATCTATTTAACCTAAGTAGAACTGCCTCCTATCTGTCACCTGTCATTTCTAGTAAAATTTGTCATTTTGAAAAAGTGTGCGTTTAAAATTTACAAAACCAAAAACGACCTTTACTAAATTACTCATATCTCCGCAACCGTTTGGGCTAGAGACTTGTAATAACTTTTATTTGGAAGCTGAGATCCCAGGCTTTCCTAGGACCCCAAAACGGTAGAGATAGTCCTTGCGGTTCCTTTGTAATAGCGCTCGGCGCATCCGCGAATTTTGCCGCGATTTGCAATTTCTTCACATGTAAAAAAACTGCTGCTGCCTGATTTCATGTGCCAGAAATTCGTTTAACCTGCTAACTATCCCTGCATCATTGCTAGTGTGAGCCTGGACTAATATTAACTAGATACCACTCATCCTGAACCTCTAAAAGGGAATTAAGAGCGTTTCCAGCATATTTCTCATTCATTGCTAGCACCTATCAAAGCATTTGCCTGTGTTTTCAAACTTCTGTCTAAGCTTGCTGGATTGAACTGATTACATTGATTGCATTTCTGAGAACTGTGTGCTTTCCTCCCATTTCCTTGCCTTGCATCCAGGGGGGGAGGGGAGTAGCCAGAGAAAAGTGATTACATTGTTTGGTTGAAATCATATTGCGTATTTTCTGTACTGCATTCATTGAATATTGCATCCACCTGAGCCTACATAAAGCATCCTCTACCACATTATACTTTTGTTCCTATTTACCAGTGTGCTACCTTATCCATTTCATGTCAACTCATTAGTGATTAAAGAAGTGTGCTAGTGCCAGATTCTCCGTTGTTAATATTTACCATATCAGATTAAGTGTGATATTCAATTATTAATTTATTAAAAAGTGTGATATATATTTTAATTTATCAAATAAACCTTTTAAACTTGCAAAACAGAATTACTTCTTGGCTCAGTGGGGTCAGGGGGATTCCAAGAGAGGGGTGTTATACAAGGGTAGTCATCCAGAACGCATGAACTGGACCTAAAGATATATCAATAAGGGTTTTCATTCAGTATTCTAGACTAGGCGTTAACTTGGCTGTAGTGCTGAATTGAATCCTCTTACAAAGTGGGGGCTCGAGCCGAGACGTTGGGTTAGATTTACCAGTTGTGCAGCTTAATACAGTGTGCTAACTGACGGGATACATACACCCGGTCGGATCACCACGCTGCATTACGCTGTGAAGCATTCCTCAAAAGGGACACTCCAAGAAAAGTTCTGTTCTGCAAAAATAAAACACTAACTTCTGTAAGTCAGGACAGAGACCAATCTCTAGAATGACGACCTTAGTAGACATGAAAATAGCCAGAGAGCACCTCTTGCATAAGCTATTTGTGAGAGGTGAATGGACCGAACAGGGCCAGGATGTGTGGTTGCAGGCCATCACACAACAGGTCACTGAAACAGGGTCAGATATATATAGAGATCAGGGTCCCTTACATGTGGCCCTGAGTGAACTATATATGGCTCCTAAAGCCAAAGAGGAACACAATAAGATCGCCAGGATAGCAGCATACCTGTACCTATATATGGGAGACATGCAGGATAGATGTGCTGAAAGCCAAAATCTGGCAAATAGGCAACAGATGGCATTACAGAAGGTCCAATCTGATCTGGACTCTTCTGAGCAGAGGCTGCAGAGGAGCCAGGAGTCAGAAAATGACAGCAGACTGTACATTACTAAAATAAAGGAGGATATGGATGTGCTGCAAAAGGAAAAGTCAGAACAGGATACTAGATTTCTGGCCCTGCAGAAGGAGCACCAAGACAGTTTGGACTCCTTACTGCAGAGCCAGAAAAAGCTGGAGCAACAGATCAATTTCAACAGGGCATGCACAGAGCAGGTAGCCACCCTGCAAATCCAACTAGACAGAGAGAAAGAGGAGAGCAATAAACTGATCCTGAAAGACCTGGATACCCAGGCAGAGTTTGATCAGGAGCGCCAGAAAGCTGGTGCCTTCCAAAGGCAAAGGGACGACCTGGCGGCACAAATGCAGGCTCTTAGTCAGGAAAGAGACGCCTTAGGCCAGGAAGTCTGCCATTTAAAAAGGAAAATGGAAGAAAATCACCTGGCCCACCAGGGACTGGGTGACCTCCAAAAAGAAAACCAGAACTTGCTAGAGCACACCAGGAGGGTGGAGGATGCTCTAGCAAGAAAGGAGCAGGCCAATAGGGACACAGCTCAGGAGGTAACCCTCCTGCAGCAAAGACTGGCCCAGTTCTCCAGGACCAACCAGGAAGCACAGAGGGAAAATGAGGCCCTCTGTCAACACAATGATAGGCTCCAACAGCAGGTAGCGATGCAGGAGAGACTGATAGAGTCGAGTAAGGCCTTAACTGAGGAACTGAAGGCACAAATGCAGGCTCTTGCATTGCAACAGGGAGCAGGGGCGGATAGAGATGAGGTTCGCTGGGAAATGGAAACTCCGGAGCATAACCTCAGGAGCCCTAGTACCAGAGGCCCTCATACCTCTCAGTCCCTGGACTCTGCCACCCCCATGTCCCCTGGCGCACATGAGCACAGGGCCACAGGGATGGCAGATTACTATCCAGCCAGAAGCATGGGGCTCATAGGCCAGTACCATCCAGGAATGGAGGGGTGGGCATCCGGGTATGGGCACCCAAGTACAATACAGTTCAGTGGGGAACCCCAGGAGAGTAGGCCCATTAAGGGCATCCTGAAAACCTCTGCCCAGTTAGGTCAGTGGAGGGGGTACCCATCAAATCCTGACAGCAAGGAGGAATCTGAAGACTCCTCTGAACTGCGCAGGACACAGGAGACCAGGTCCCCACATTCTGCCAGCCATTCCCAGGCTCGCAGAATCCGGGAAAACCTGGAAGAACAGACGGGAACCTCTGGGAGCAGTGCCTCTGAGTCCGACGAAGAATGGACAAGGGTTACCCGAACCAAAAAGGCCAATAAGGCAAAAAGGGCCTTGCTCAAGGACCCCTTAAAGCAGATTAAGGCGATCAGGAGCGTCATCACGCCTTACCATAAGAACGCTAAGTATTCTGTTTGGGAGCACTTAGAGTTGTTTGAACAAATGATGGAGACTTTCCATTTGAAGGACAGCCAAAGCTGCATTCAATATGTAAAGTGGACCTTCTCCCCGGAATACTCCAGTTTCTTTGCGGGGCTGGAGGACCAAAATCATTTAAGATGGTCCACCTATAAGGCGGCCATCCTGAAACATTTTTCTGTTCACAGAAATCCTCAAGAGGCTCGCAAGGCAGCCTACAATTTGCAATGTGGGGAGGATCAGGCCCCACAAGAATTTGTGCAGGAGTTAAAGCGGGCTTTTGCACAGACCACAAGAAGGGTGCGCACGGATAGCCGTGAATTTATAAACACGTTTTTCCATGCCTTGCCCAAATATATCATGACCCAGCTCGTGAGGGATTTTCACGAGAAAAGATCTTTAGACTGGGTCATTGAACAGGCTACCCGCATCTATGAGGTGCAGAAGCCCATAGAAAATAAAAGCAATGCCCAGAAAAACCCCAAAGCCAACAGCACCCCTGCTGCTGCCAAGGTGGCAGAGGTAAAGGTCACCCCCGTTTTGGATTTGGAGATGGGGGGGCCTAAAAACCTACCTGCACCTAATAATGCTAGGCCCAGAAGGTCCTCGGGCCAGTCGCAGACAGGGAGCCAGGGAGGCAGCCCCACAAATGGGGTCCCTCGCTCTCCTGACTATGTAAGTCCTCGCTACAAAGGTAACAGACCCATCCTGGGTTATGTGTGGACTCCTCCAGCCCAAGGGGGGGGATCCAGCCAAGCACCTAACCCAGGGAACTTCCCTCCAAACTTCCCACAGGAGGGCAGAAATTTACCAAACCCTGGGCAGAACTTTTTCCCCAGATATCCACCCGACTTCCAACCCCAAAATCATCCATCCTTCTTTCCTCAATTCCCTGAGCCCAGACCACTGAATCCGGGAGAGGGGAGGCCAAGGGTGGAGGGGTACCAAAATCTTCCCAACCAGGGGTACTACCAGAGGAGGGACAGCTACCCTTCCCGGGATCAGCCCAGGGGAGAAAACAGGGCCCCGTATCAGCCTGAGCGGGTTTCCCAGTTAGAGCGCCAGGTTCAAAACATGGCGCGGGATATGGGTCATATACTGAGGGCACAGCAGAACCCTCAGATCAGCATGCCGGCGCAGAACGCACCCAACTCTGGACCTGGTGCTCCAGAACAATGACGGGGGCAGCACCCCGATAAATCACCGGTTCCCAGGGAGGAGGCACAAGGGGAAGGGGGGTGTAAAGCCTTGGAGGAAGCTTCCTTCCTCACTTGTAAACAGCCCCTAGAAACCCAGGAACCGGAAACAAAATCTCTTGCCCCTGAATGTCTGCCTCCTAAGGAGCAGAGGGGGGGTAGGGGAAACAAAAGACCCAAACAGACTCAGTTTGAGGAGGAGGTACAGATCTTCCAATTTGAGGGAGAGGGATCCTCAGGGGATCCTGGGAAAAGGATCTTCTCCTTCAGAGAGGGGGGAACTCCTCCCAAAGAAAAATGGGTCCCTAGGGATGCAAATCCAGACTGGGGAGATGTGGAGACTGAGCTACCGCCGCCCACCATCTCATCCCAGAACCAACAGCAAGAAAATCCCCTGGTTCAAACCCATCCTGGCGACTGCCTCCAAAAAGGGGGGGGCGGCCCAGAAACGGAGCCAGGGGAACCCACAATGGCTCTGATCTCCAGTTGCAAAATTTTTCTTTCAGATTCCCAAGACTCTCCACAGAATTCTGCCCAAATCTCCTCGCTAGCGATGTCCAAAACCAGAAAATTAGCCCACCAGTTGTCCAAAAATGTACATTATCTGTGCCCCCTTGAGGAGAAGGAGGGAAGATATTATGCCCCGGTACAAGTACAGGGGCAGGGTACAATCTCAGCACTGGTGGACACTGGATCTCAAGCTACCCTTCTGTCCAGAAGGGCCTTTGACGAACTGAATGCAGGAAGGGGAGAGAATTACCAAATTCCTCTCACCTCTCTTCCTGGACAACTGCAGAACTTTGACGGGAAGGAAATTCCCGTCGAGGGGACGGCAGACTTGGACATTAAGATCGGGCGACATAAGTTGAAACACCCGGTCATAGTTGTGACCCCAGAGGGCACCCCTTGTTTACTAGGGAATGACCTCCTGAGAAGGTTGTCACCCCTAATAGATTGCGTAAACAAGGTCCTCTGGACTCAGACTAGCCGACCCATAAAATTAAAACAGAGTGTCAACCATGTTAGTTTAAACGGCACCTGCCACATGGTTGAACAAAAATCTGACCAAGTAGAATTCCACTTCCAGAACAACCAGATACCAGACGTGACAGTAATAGCAGTAGGACAACAGACTGGTGATGGGGGGTCCTCTCTATTTCTGAAAATCAACCTTCCTTCCAGTCTAAAGTGGTATTCCACGCTGGAAGGAAACACTCTGAAATTCTATACCAATCCACAATCTGAAACTCCCACTCCTATAGTCCAGAAAGATGTGAAATCAGCTCAAAGCCTGGCTGATATTCAGCAAATTGGAGAGCAGTTGTTCATCCCTGTTCAGTTAAATGATGGGAAGGACTCTGTTCTCGCTCGAGTGTGTGTGAACAACGGTAAGAGCTTCATCAGCGAAGCCATGTTCCGCCAACTCCCAAAAGATCCAGCCATTCCCACCTTCAAACTGATAGACAAATGGGAAATGGACCTGGAAGCACCTGACTCCAAACATCTCCTGCCAAGCAGGTGTATGCTCAAAATCTCCATTGGCAACAAGAGCATAGTCCATAATTGTTGGGTCGTGCGAGACGTCACTGCCGCCTTTTACTTAGGCAGTGACATTCTCAATCGCTTTGCCATTAGTTTGGACCTAATAAACTTCAAAGCTTGGTCCCGATTAGTGGATAATCCCATGGGCTTTGATGATCCAGAAAAAGCATTTAGGTCAGCTCAATTGCTCCCTTATGCAGTTGAAATTCAGGTTAAAGAGGAAGTCACCATCCCAGAAAGGACCCGACAATTCTCCCTGGAAGTGAAAGTTAAAAGGGGACAAGAGTTGAAAAACCCTGATGCTTACATACATCTAAATGCTTCTCTCCAACAGCAAGGGTTGGGGGTAAACCCGACTCCATTAGTCAACATAGAACATGACCCCATTCTAATAGAGGTGGATAACAGCGACTTAAAGAGTATTACTCTAGCCGCAGGCACCATTATTGGAATGGCGGTTGATGACCGACATTTCTCCATTGATCTTGTAAATGAACTGTTAGGACCCATCCCCAAGGACTGTTTTGACAGTGACAGTGATGACAACGCAACACCAGACAGGATTTTTACCCGGCATGGGGGGAACTTCCTGGTGTACACTTCCTGCCCCTATGGTAAGGAAGATGTGACCTGTGACTTCAGGAGGGATGAGGTGATTTTCCAGGTCCATGAGGGCTGCCTTTCCCACCTGAAGCCTCCGGTCCAAATCAGCACTCTAACCAGGGACTTCTCCACCCAGCTGGAGGAGGCCGCTGAAATAGCCAAACCAGAAGTCTTTCCAGGCTTCAGGCAGATGGTGGAAGAGAGAGTCAACCTAGCTGATGCCTGTGTGACTCTGGAACAAAAGCAAAAGTTGAAACAAGTTTTCTTGGATTTCCAAGATCTCTTTGCGGTAGACTCATATGACTGTGGTCGCACCGACATCCACACCACAACAATCCCCACGGACCCTGGCATGACTCCAGTGTTTGTGAAGCAATATCGCTTGCCTCTCGCATCAATGGAGTCCCTTACTGAAATAATTAAGAACCTTGAGTCCCGGGGAATAATCCGTCCAGTCCACAGCACCTTCAATAATCCGGTGCTGGGAATATTGAAGCCAAACGGCCAGTGGAGACTCTGCGCTGACCTCAGGGAGCTCAACAAACGGGTCCACACTTCCCGATGGCCTCTTCCCTACATTGACCAAGGGCTGGCCCAGATTCAGGGGTCACAGGTATTCACTGCAATAGACCTGACCAATGGATACTGGACCGTGCCTGTCAGTAGGGAGGACCAATACAAGCTGGCTTTTACCTTTGGGGGCCAGCAGTACACCTGGACCCGGACTCCCTTCGGATACCTCAACTCCGGCAATGAATTCAACATTTTTCTACACAAGGCCATGCCTGACTTGGGTGCAAGGGGTAACCTGGCTTATGTAGATGATGTCCTCATCAAAAGCTCAACTGTTGAGGAACACATAGCGGAGATCCGTTATGTTCTGACACAGTTGAGGGCCGCCGGAGCAAAACTTTCCTTTCAGAAAGCACAGTGGTGTAAAACCCGTGTTAACTTCTTGGGGCATGAGATTACTCCTCAGGGTCTCTGTCCCCAGGAAAAGAAAGTGGAAGCACTTCAGAAACTGAAAGACCCCACAACTCTGCGGGAACTAAGGAGCCTCCTTGGACTGACTAATTACAGCAGAAAGTTCATTGAGGGCTACGCAGAGATCACCAGACCCCTGATTCATCTCCTGAAGGGGGGGGTCAAGTGGGAATGGGGTCCAGAACAAGCCAAGGCAGTAAAACAACTCAAAAGAAGCCTCTCACAAGCGCCTTGCCTAGCTTACCCTGTCAGAAACAAGGAGTTCTTCCTGGAGACGGGGTTCTCTAATACGTGCTTGACGGCAGTATTATACCAAAAGCATGACAAGGTCAATAAAGTAATCTCCTATGCGAGCAAAACTTTATCCTCTGTGGAGGAAAAATTCAACGATTGTGAGAAGGCACTCCTGGCAACGGTGTGGGCATTGAAGAATTACCGCCCGTTTATCCAGGGGGAGCACATCATAGTGGAGACTCCACACCAGCCTCTGCAATATCTCCAAAGTGACAGAATCCGGGCCGGAAATGTGAGTAATTCCCGAATTACTTCCTGGATTCTGTCAATGCAAGGCTTTCCTGTGGAGGTCAGATATGGCCAAAACAAGAAGAGTCCCCTCGCGCAAGGTCTGGCTGACTTGCATGATTGTGCCAGAGAAAACTGTCTCGAGGACGAAAGTCTAAAAATAAAGGACAACATGGAGGCATACCTTAATTCCCCCCACAAAGTCTTTGAAGAAGACAAGTGTGAGGGAATGCCCACTGTGTATGTGGATGGATGCTCTTACCATGTCGACAACAACGGGGAGAAAGAACTGGTGGCCGGCGTAGGGAATGCATGGGTGAATGAGTCCCCAGAACCCTCCGCTGGATACAAAATTGGTCCCCGAAGTAGTCAGGTGGCAGAATTGATGGCTGTGCATCAGGCCATCCTCACTGCTGTCCAGCATCAACTCCACGAACTGGTCATAATCACAGATTCGGATTATGTACGGAACGGGTTCGTGGAGCACCTGGTTAATTGGAAGACCAGAGGCATGGTATGTGCTAACAACAAACCCTTGAAACATGGGAAGTTGATCCAAAACATTGATGATCTGGTCACCTCGAATGGGATGACCATCTATTGGAAGAAGATCAAGGGTCATTCCAAAGTAGAGGGACCAGACAAAACTGGAAATGACTTAGCTGATCAGCTGGCCAAAACCGGGGCCATCCAAGGGGATCTAATTGAGATTGAGTCCCTGTTGGGGGAAATCCAGGTCACTGCCATCACTAGGTCCCAGACAAATGCTCACAACGACCTCTCAATTGCACAATGGAGTAAGGAGACCCCTGATGCTGATTTGATTACTGCTCAGAAGGGGGATCCAATAATTGGTAAATTTTACCAGCACCTTGAGGACCCTGAGAACTTTCCCCTGACGGATACCGATTACATTGGGAAAGAGGACCTAAGAGTGTTGATGAAATGTCCCAAATGTTCCGGATCCAAGACGGTTTGTTGGTAAGGAAATCCAAAGCTGGCCACGATCAGTGGGTGGTTCCTACCTCATTCCGAAGCCTGATGTTAAGTCACGCCCATGATGCGGCCACTGCCGGTCATAGGGGGTTTCACACAACATTGGAAATCTTAAGAGAGGTTGCATACTGGCCACACATGGGGCAGGACCTCGACCAGTACCTGAAGGGTTGCCTTGTGTGTGCACAATTTCAGCCATCATCCCTCACACACCGGGCGCCTTTACAAAAGAGGGGAATGACACTGCCATGGTCAGATTTACAAATCGACTTTGTAGGCCCTGTGATTCGCTCGGCTAGGGGGAATAAGTACATGTTGACCGTGACATGCTTGTTTACCAAGTGGGTGGAATGTCTCCCAGCCCCAAATTGCAAGGCAGAAACTGCAGCGGCCTTGATGATTAACCACATCTTTTCCCGTTTTGGTCTACCTCAAAGGATTGAGTCAGACAGAGGTAGCCACTTCACCAGTGAAGTAATGACAAAGATGTGGGAGATACTGGGGGTCAAGAGAAAGCTGCATATTGCTTATAGACCAGCTTCTTCTGGGGCAGTAGAGAGATATAACCGGACAATTGTGAGCATATTAAAGAAGTTTGTGGCAGATTCTGGGCCAAGTTGGGATATCCGATTACCTCTGGTCCTAATGGCCATCAGATCTACCCCTTCATCTGCAACCAAAATGTCACCATTTGAGTTGATGACTGGGCGCAAGATGGTGCTTCCGCAGCATTTGCTCTACAGGACCCAAGAGCAGACACTGATAAATGCCTCCACTACTCATGAGTATGTAGAGAATTTAAGGAAACACCTTCAACATGCTTTTGCTTATGCTCAGCGGAATCTAGAAAGATCAGCTGATAGCATGAAGACCCACTATGACCTGAAAACTTCCAGGAAGGAATATCAGGTGGGAGACCGGGTCTATCTATACAACTTCCAAAGGAACCAGGCCAAGCAGCGCAAATTTTTGCCTACATGGAAAGGACCCTTTGAGATCGTCGATAAGATCTCCCCTGTGGCCTACAAGATCCGCATCCCCAAAGGCGGTTCGGCAGAGGGGGAAGACAAGTGGGTACACATAAACCAGTTGAAGTGTTGCCATCCCAGGCACACTCTGCAACAACTGGAGGAATCCTCTGAAATCCTAGCGGGTACTGTCTCAGACTAATTCAGTTCCAATCATAAAACATACCACATCTAGTCTCTAAAATATTGTGATTTGCATTAAACTGTCTCTTAGTTATACTGTTTTTATTTTTTCAAAATAAGAATGTAATGTTTCGTTATGATGAAATGCATATGCTGCCCCACTATCTCAACAGTGGTGGAAAAACGTCTATGAGTAGGTATTGCCGCTCTTCCTTTGTCGTCCTAGGAGAAAGAAAACCTGAAGACGGGCCAAGGAGGGCGATCCGGAGACCGGGAACGAAGATCCAATGGGCCCGGGGTACCGCCCAATCTTCCCATCAGGACCGGCGAGGAGAACTGATCGATCTGACCGGATGGAGAGGAAGATGCTGAACTGTGCCATCTACAGAAGAGGAAGAAGATTATGCGGACAGACCGGTGCGTGGGTCAAAACCCTTGGGCACGCGACTCCCCATCGACCCAAACTCAAAGTGCAGTCACGTGGGGGGGCTTGTAGGGTGTCCTGACCCACGTTTAAGCTACCCTGCTACAACATTTGGTGCTGTGGGCTTAGGAAATTCAAGATGGCGGAAAACCCACATGTGCGCCGAAATCCAGGAAAGCTGCGCAGTTGTGCGCACACCAAAATGGTTACCTAACTTGCCACCCACCAGGGTAAAGAAAGGTCTTTGTTAACAAAATCCACTTTTACTGATGTCAAAAAGTTGCTGAAATCGTGACTCATTGGACCACTTTAAAGATTCAACCCTTTTTGTGGGGTTCCACATAACCATCTTGCTGTAAGGAGCCCCATCAAAACAATGTTAAGCAAGGATTTACTACCATGTAAGAACCATTCCTGTTTAGAATGCATTAATCCAAGAAAATCCCAAAAATGGGTGCAGTACCAGTACTCACCACTATCCAAAAGCCGGCGTTTTAAAACCACTCTGTGTGTTTCTGAAGGCAAGTCAAAATGCCTATTTCTAACAGTGCAACATGTGCAAAATATTTACTGAACACCAGCAGACATTGGCAGAATGGAGTTTTGTGTGCCTACAAAATCTGGGAAATGAAGAGCCCAAAAACAATGCTTATAACAAAAATGCTATGGAGTCAGCAGCTTAAGCCTAACTGCAACTGGATTTAAAACCACCAAAATCGAAAATGTTAAATTAAATGAGTGACCTATGTTTGGTGTCACATGCCTTTGTAACTGTTGAAATGTCATAGTTTTGCACTTAGAATCAGCATTCTAGCTGCATGTGTAAAATTACAAGTTATTTTAAAAGCAACAAAAAGTTAGCTGAAGGTCTGGCTTAAGGAACTTGATTTTGCCTAGCAACGGATCCCATCAGGAGTGAAACTTGAGTCACAACTATGTTCCCAGGCCATCTGCCCTTTTGCTGCTCACACAAAGGATATGCCATCTATCTGATAATTGAATTATCTGTGCTCTGCAGAGAGTGAACAAAGCCCTCTCCACTCAGGCAAGGGTTTTTATTACAGACGTCGTAAAAGGTGGCTTCCTCCTGGAGAAGCTGGGAGGGGCACTGCCTGTGAGAAGCAAGCTGGCTTGGCAGAAACTGGAAAGACTGGTTTCTGTACCATGTGACCTGAAAAGACACACCCCTGCAGCAAGGATATGGTTTTATAAAAAGGGGGATAATTCATAGTGCGGACATGTGAAAATTTTATAAATGATACCATAATTCTTGTGATTTTTCTGCCCACAGTTTAAGACGTGGTAGGAACCGGTGGTATGTTCAGGGGGGTTTTAGCGGAAAAGTGGATATTACTCTAAATGTGTGCATGTTAAAAATCTGAAACTTCATCAGTTAATGTCCCTACCCCCTGCACACATGTATGTAAAGTTGGGTCCATGTCGGAAATTGAAAAAGCAGTTAAAAAGTCAATTATGTACACTCTTTGAATGCAAGCTCCGAGAATGAGCAGATTTGGACATAGACATGGCTAAATTCAGCCACACCATGTATATGTAATTTCAAACAACTGTGTAACTCTGAAGTATGGATTTTGATCATATATATATTTGGGTGCACAGATGATAAGGGAGGATGTTTCAAGAGATCATAAAATGACATCAATCTGACTCACAGTTCAGTTTGCCAATCAAGCGGAGGAATGGAAGCCTGACCAATGACGAATGAGAGGGGCAAGTCTAGTGATGCAACACACACACCCATTCTCAAGAAACAGATAAAAGCAGAGAGTCAGGACACATAGAGAGATTCAATTTCATCTGCCGCTGGAAGCCCTGCCGGAAAAATCCATACTTACCTCCATCAAACTCCAGAAAGCCAAACTAGAGACTTCAATCTATCCAGAGCAGAGACCAGACCAGAGAGAAAGCAGTGCTGTGCCTAGCAGAGACCAGACCAGAGAGAAAGCAGTGCAGGTAGAGATAGTCCTTGCAGTTCCTTTGTAATAGCGCTCGGCGCATCCGCGAATTTTGCCGCGATTTGCAATTTCTTCACATGTAAAAAAACTGCTGCTGCCTGATTTCATGTGCCAGAAATTCGTTTAACCTGCTAACTATCCCTGCATCATTGCTAGTGTGAGCCTGGACTAATATTAACTAGATACCACTCATCCTGAACCTCTAAAAGGGAATTAAGAGCGTTTCCAGCATATTTCTCATTCATTGCTAGCACCTATCAAAGCATTTGCCTGTGTTTTCAAACTTCTGTCTAAGCTTGCTGGATTGAACTGATTACATTGATTGCATTTCTGAGAACTGTGTGCTTTCCTCCCATTTCCTTGCCTTGCATCCAGGGGGGGAGGGGAGTAGCCAGAGAAAAGTGATTACATTGTTTGGTTGAAATCATATTGCGTATTTTCTGTACTGCATTCATTGAATATTGCATCCGCCTGAGCCTACATAAAGCATCCTCTACCACATTATACTTTTGTTCCTATTTACCAGTGTGCTACCTTATCCATTTCATGTCAACTCATTAGTGATTAAAGAAGGGTGCTAGTGCCAGATTCTCCGTTGTTAATATTTACCATATCAGATTAAGTGTGATATTCAATTATTAATTTATTAAAAAGTGTGATATATATTTTAATTTATCAAATAAACCTTTTAAACTTGCAAAACAGAATTACTTCTTGGCTCAGTGGGGTCAGGGGGATTCCAAGAGAGGGGTGTTATACAAGGGTAGTCATCCAGAACGCATGAACTGGACCTAAAGATATATCAATAAGGGTTTTCATTCAGTATTCTAGACTAGGCGTTAACTTGGCTGTAGTGCTGAATTGAATCCTCTTACAACTGTCACAATGAATGGCCATCCCTGCCACTGCTAAATTCACCCCTTACGACAAAATGACTGTTGCTCTGCAGGAGTACGGCAATGGGTAGCGGCTAAAACATCTAATGAGCACCACACTACTACTAACCCATCAGTGATCCCAAATATAAAGGTGAACAAGTCACATCGCGAACAGTAACGCTCCTTCGCCTCTTAGGGTAGGGCAGGCTTCAGAAGAGCATGTGAGCTGGCACAGTAGCAAACTAAACAGCAATCGTGCAGTGAACCAAAATTTAGAATGTGCAACCAAATTTCTTCAAAAATAGTAACCTTTCATTAAACTAAAAGAATGAAAGCAACTAATAAAAACATTAACATCCCACCTCTGCATGAAAAAGGTCAGGGAAAGCATACTTTATAGCAAAAGAGGCACTGAGGGGCGCTCAGGCAATCGGTACAGTAGCAATATCTGAATGAAGAATATGTCTTTGTAAAAAAGTACAGAATGGAATCATACAACACACTTGGCCACAAAAGGCTAGACAGGGCAACTTGACCACTGAACATACTGTGTACTCTTGTTCTTCAGCTCAACAGTGCCAAGCCACTTTCTGAAATGGTGATTGGGCATTGGGTTGGTGATCTGGGCGACTGGGTCCAATACACTATGAGCTTCACAACAACCAATGGCACGTGACATGAAGAAGCTTGGGAGAGGCACACATTGTCAAGGATGGTGCAGGTCAAAAGTGGAGTAAGATGGGAATCGGGGCCCACGGTTGTTCCTTGTCTTCTGGGTTGCTGGGAGGTACTGCCTAGGGTCTCTAGGGACAAGGCAAATCCTTTTTTCTGCTCTTCCACTTGAGAGCACCTGCAGGGGTCCCTCTCATCCAGTGAATAGGATCTTGGTTCAGACAGCAAAGAGGCCTTGGTCCATAGCCAGCAGATCACCCGAAATAACCCCTTGGGTTGGATAGGGGGAAGAGCTTCCTTGGAAGGCTCTGGTCTTCGATCTCCGGCAGAGAAATGTGGAAAAGATTACACCCCCAGCCAGGTTTCAGTGTCCTCCTCCTCCTCCTCCTCCTCCTCTTCCTCCTCCTCCTTCTTCTTCTTCTTCTTCTTCTTCTTCTTCTTCTTCTTCTTCTTCTTCTTCTTCTTCTTCTTCTTCTTCTTCTTCTTCTTCTTCTTCTTCTTCTTCTTCTCCTCCTCCTTTCATCTCCTCGCAAAATGCCAGTCAGTCATTTTGGCTTTATTTCGAACCTAGGATCATGAAAGCAACAACAATAAACACATAGAAAACTATAGATCGCAACTGCTGGCTAAAGTGTCCTTGGTGCAACATCATAACAATTTACATATATATATAGTATATATAGTATATATATCACTAGAACATAGTCTTGGAAATAGCAAAACGTGTAAAACATAATCACACAATCAGTAGTAGGAAGGATCATTGGGTTCTTAAAATCTCATGGCTACAAGCTTAAGTCAACAAATACAGATGTGCTGATGTTAAACATGGCATTAACAGAATTCACCTTCGGAGTCAGAATTACCCAAATCATTTTATTTAATAAAAATCAACAAAGCTCAGGCTATGCCACGCTCACAGATGGCATTCTGTCACACCAATAACTATGGGTTTTAGTTACTACCCTTTCTAAAGTCCCACAGGACTTCCTCGGTGAGTGGCAATATTACTGCATGTAGTAATGCCACCTGCAACATTATTGCCACGCACAAGTATGTGGAGTGCACGCCCTATGGGTTTCCAAACCCAAAGTCGAGCAGAGTGGTAAAGCATTCAGTAGTTGGAAATGCTGCGTGCATTACCTTTACTCCCATACTCATAATGAGCCCCTAAGAATGACCTAATTCGTTTCACCCCCTCGGCTGAGGGTTCCAGAATTTCACTGAGTGTGCCCTCCATTCTTGACCCTGCTTTCTTCATACTTAATACACTCATGGTACGTCTATCAGCCTGGTGAAAATGAGTTAAATATACCCAAACAGATTATTCCTAATGCCAAATATCACAACAATGCCATATGTCTAAACAAAAGACTCCTCGTGCACTTGGGTGATGTTCTCATTCATAAACAAGAACACTGCACACATGGGCCCTTGCTGAAACTAGGGACCTTGTATGTGTGGCCATGATAAGGTAAGACATTGATTTATTTTCTTTTATAACAAGAAAATGTGGCCTGTGTGACAGAAAACACTGGAGCCCACTGTAAATAACAGGTGGATAGAATGATTCATTTGTTATTGTTCTTTATTTTAAGGAACAGTCAACCAAACACACAAGCGTCTTCAAAATAAGAAGTGATCATTCCGTCTTGCTAAAAATAAACACAAGCCTTCACTCATGCTGCCAAAAAAACCTGCAGATGTGGCTGCATGCAGACGCAGTGCACCATGTGTCGTACCCCTCTCACTCGTCTTGTGAGTGAAAATGTAGCTACAAATAAGGAAAATATAGAATACTAGCTGGTATTATGAATATTTGCTTGCACTTTTTTTTATAAACCACAAAGATACATATTTTCTGGAAAAAATAACGTGTTTATTAATCACAACAGTAAACAGAAAAAGGCAGGAACTGTGCTTTAGAGTGCAGTAAAAGCTATGCAAATATATATATATATATATATATATATATATATATATATATATATATATGTATATATATGTCCTATATGATGTAATTAGTGATGTCACCAGTGAAGTCATCATTGATGCCATCAGCGATGTAGTCATTGTGGTCATATGCTGCGCAACAGGGGGTGAGTAGTTAAGGTGGTTTTGCCTGAATTGTCTGCCCAATTTCAAGGGGTTTGTTGCATTACATTTACACCATACTGCCTCTTTAACTAAGGGTTTTCACTGAATGGCAATGGTTTTGTTATACCATAATTTGTTTGAGGCCCACTAGCCATAGCCTTCCGCCAATGCCAGTGGCCACTGTACATGTAGCACCAAAAGGCTTCTTTGGGGCGTAATCACCATAGCCTTCACCATTGGCCACAGTACATGTTTCACCAGTATGTTTATTTAGGGCCCACCAGCCATGGACCTCTGCCATGACCACTGCACATGTTGCACCAATAGCATTCTTTGGACCCACTAGCCATGGCTTTTTGCTTTGGCCGCTGTCAATGTTCCACCAGCAAGTTTCTTTGGGGCCTATTATCCATGGCCTTCAGACTTGACCATTGGCCAAGACCATCAGCCTTGGCCACTGTACATGTTGCACCAATAGTTTTCTTGGGGGCCCACCAGACATGGCCTTCCGTCATGACCAATGGCCATGGCCTTCGGCTGTGACCACTGCACATGCCTCACCAATAGGACTCTTTAGGGCCCACTATTCATGGGCTTCAGCTGTGGCCACGGTACATGTTTCACCAATAGGTTTCTTTGGGGCTCACTAGCCATGGCTTTAATCCATGACCAGTGGCAATGGTCTTCCGCCATGACCACTGTCCATGTTGAACCAAATAGCATTCATTGGGGCCCTCTAGCCATAGCCTTCAGCCATGCTCAGTGGCCATAGCCTTCTGCCACTTTGGCCATGACCAGTGGCCACAATTTACAGCCTTGGCCACTCTCCATTTTGTACCAATAGCATTCTTTGGGGTCCACTGGCCATGGCTAGAAGCCATGATCAGTGGCCATGGCCTTCTGGTTTTGTCTTTTATTTTCACATAGTCATTGAGGAATCGTCATAAAGATTGGAAGGATTGTTGGCGTACGTTACACATTGATCTGCATGGACATTTGTAGACTGGACGGATTGGTTGGGTGAAAGGAACAGTTGATTGAAACTTTGTTGGGGAAGTGTTTCAATAAGGGTTTCCTGTGCCATAATGGTGTTTTCTACCATTTCATACCCTCCCCCTTTACTATGCATTGCAATTGGGTTTTTCTGTTCTTGTTTATAAGCCTCTTCATTGAAATATGGTTCTGTGCGGCTTGTGTGAACACAGTTTGAAAAGGTATCTATGTTGACAATGCGCATGTTTAGAAGTACTTTTTGTAATGTACTGATTAATTTTGTTAGTGGTTTCATTATGTTTACAATTAATATAAACATTTTCTTTTCAGCTGAATTGCGCTGTCAATTAGAACTTCCCAGATTAGTCTTCTGCAGTAATTTTTAAGGGTAGAGCATGACTTCTCAGCTGTTTTCATATGATTATGAAGTACTCTATGGTGCAACATTTGTTTGTAAAATTAAGTTTTGGGAATCCTTAACTGTGGCTATGTATTCATTGTTAGATATAGTGTTAGGGTCAATAGCAATTTTCCTTTTTCTTAATACATTTCTTTTCTTTTCATTTTTTCGAAGAGGGGTCCTAGTTTTTTAATGGTTGCTGGTTTAGTTTTGTTGACTGATTGTATCAGCAGTTTTGTTTTAATATTTGCTATACATTCTGCTAGAGGTGGATAGGTATTTGGCATGCTTTTATTTTCATCTGCTCTATTCTTTTTCTATGGAGTTGTTTTTTAGTAGGCATTCTGTTCTGTCTGTTGGAAGAAAAAAAAAGGAAAGTGTGGGTTTGAAAGTTGTGGAATATATATGTGTGTATTGTGAATGAGTGTGTGAATATGATAGCAGACATACATGGAGGGTTGTCTGATTGTGTGATAGGTTGATAGTTGTGGTTGGGAAGGTTGCAAGAGTAGCTAAGTGTGTAGAGCTTGGGTTAGTGCATAAGAGAGTGGCAGTGTGAATGAAAAAGTTAGGACATTATTTTTATTTATTTGTATTTTTAAAGCACTCACACAGCCGGGTGCATCGAGGCACTGTTACAGGAATATGTCTTAGTTGCATATTTATAATGGGCTTAAAATACCCAGAGGTTTCTAATCGCAGACCTGGGGATCGAACCTGTGTTGCTTTGTGTCATCTTGTTTCCAAGGCGAGCAAGTTGCTGCTGAGCTATTCTCCTGGGACAATATTATGATGTTTTCAGGATAATAGTGAATGTTACAATAATGGTGTTTAGGTGAGAATAGAAAGAGTGTACATGTTGCGGTGTAGTGAGCAACAGCCAAGTAAATGTTGATTTGAAAGGATGTTTGTAGGCTCCTATGCAGCTAAACTATACTGTATGAGTAACAGAAAGAATACTACTACAGTAATGCACTTACCTTGTAGGATGTGAAGAGTACTTTTCTTCAGGTTGCGGTCTTCTTAGAGGTTGCTGTTCACTGCAATTGCGAAAGAAGAAAATAAGTTGCTATATGTGTTAATGGTGAAGTAATTTTAGTACAAGAAGACATTATTTATGAATGCAGGAGGAGTTGTTGAAAAGAAGAGTTAACAACATTGGGCCTCATCACGAGTATGGTGGTAAGCCTGCAGTGCTGCAGATCAATTGCAACTAGATTCCCAATAGGTTTTCAGCACCTAGCTTCCCGGTGCCAGCAGGACATTACAAGTCTCGTTGGCCTGGAAAGTCAGGTGCCGGAAAATGTTAGTCCCCATTCCTGTGCATTCCCATAGGACTCTACGGGAATGGGGACACGGGAGCCCTGGCTCCGTTGCGCATGGGGCTGTTAGTCCCGTGATAAGTATGCCTAACGATGCTGCAGCAAGAATGTGTGTCATTTTTAGACAATGCAAAATGGAAAATGCTGAGTGTTTTGAAAGCTGTCATTTCTGGGAGGCTGTATAGAACAGCAGAAACGATCACCACTAGCTACCCACCTCTACCACACCATAGTTGTAGGGTAAACTACTCAACCTGATATAATTGATATTATCAAATTACCTGTTCGACCAAGGACATTATATCAAAATAACATATTTTAATTTTATCTCTCAGACAGTTAATATAAAAAGACATTAAAAAAACAATACATGCGCACATTGTTGACAAATTGGCACAGACAAGTGATCTTAAATGAACACCTTTGGCTGTTACTCTCACAGATGCATGTATGATTCATCTGCATTAAATGGTTATGTGGTGTTAGTAACAAGTGAATGAGACCATATCAGAGTATCAAAAACATGGTATAACAGCGTCTACACTCTGGTGTGTTTCTGGGACAAGGGACAGCACTGTCATAGTCTAAATTTCATTAGTGGTGTCCCAATGCCCGTCTTCAGGACGCAGATGGTTTAGAAAAGGGGTCAATTACACTATCAGCATGGTACCTATGCATCTGTGTTGAGACCTAGGAACAGATAAAATGAACTGAGTGTGAGAGCCTTGGTAATAGTAACATGAACAATATAAATGGGAGAATTGGGATCCTACTAACCTTGTGTCAATTTCTTTGTAGGTGTGGAGGGCAAGAAGATTACACTTGTAAGTATAACCTGGCGATAGGTTTGGACATCTGCATAAATCTGTACTGTAGACAAATACATATAGATACTCAGTGATTCTATGTCAATAGGTACTTGATTGCCATTTGTGCGTGTATATGGAAAGGAATATAAATAATTATTACCGTCTATAGTTGTTGTAGGTAATACCAAAGCTTCCAGGACCGCATGTAGCAGGTAAGTATATTTCAGCATGGCAGGCTAGGGACTAAATGACCCACAATGCAACATCGTATCTGCAGGAAACAGAGCGGCAAAGTCTGTTGGTGCCGAATTTACATAGTGGCTAGGGGTTTATGTGCCCATGACTTTGAATGTGTGTCAAACATGTGTGTCAAACACTTACTTCAATCCACGTGTGTTGAGTATACTTTCTGGGAGGTTGTACTTGAAAATTGAAAAATGGTTTTGTGGATTTAAAGCAGCACTGTGTGTAACCTTTTTATAAGAAAAAGAAGCAGAGATGGAAAATATTTGTTTAACACTTTTAAGTGGCACTTGTGTGAAAGTTTACCATGTTGTCAGTGCCTGCATACTTGTCAATGTGATGCATTCCAATGTGTAGTTGCTTATTACATTTTGGTTCTTTTGTTTGTATTGTGGGAGCTGTGGTTGCACTTTTGCATTAGAAAAGGTGCACTACAAGTCCCAGAATGCAGATAAAAATGTAGGAGCAAATAAACACAAACAGATTAGAAAGGGGAATGTTAGCAAGTATGCATGTGCATCAAAGTTAATACAATTGCACACACAGAGTGTTATTTCAAAATGTTGCACAAATCATTTCAATTTTCTTTTATTTATTTTTTAGAAATTACACAAAGTACTGTTGTAAATGTATGCTTGCAGCATTTATTAGTTGTACTTGGAATGGTGCTGAAATCAATATTTCTAAATGCATTGCATTTTGCCATTTTTCATTCCATATAGATGCCATGCGTTAGTAACATACATGCAGTGTTCGTTTTCAGGTTGGATTGTGAGATTTTTAGTGTAACTTAGTTAGTGGGAGAAGTGGTATTAAAAGTGATAGAATGAAAGGAAAAAGTAACACTTGGTAGGTTATGCTAGGTCATATTCGCATGTACTGTCAATATATTGAACTTTCACACAGGATCTGTCATTTAAACATGCTGTAGAAATGTTTCACATGTGTTTTTCTTTTCTTTCACAAAAAAGACACAGACAGTGCTGCTGGAATTGCAAATATGTATTATTTTTAACTGTGATTCATTAAAAGAAAATGTTGTAACCAGCCAGCAGTCTAAGTAACTGCCACTTGATGTCAGGAGATGGGGCAGAAGAGAGTATTGTTATTGACTAGGTTAATGCAGGGAAAGTTGCAATAATCCTGTTTATATGCATTTGTAAAGGAGTTGGAAATATAGTTTTACAAATATAAGCATACCTGTACTTTGTCTAGATAGATGCAGATGTGGTTGAATATGCATATAGAAATCCTGGAAATGTGTATAGTAGTTTTTGATGCAGGTGCTTGTGAGTAACAGGAGACATGTTCTCTGAGAGTTCAACAGTAAATCTAAAGTGTTGAACTAAAATGACAGAGTCAGATGTAGAGTTTTTGGATGCAATTGATGGATGTTTGCGTGACTGCTAGAAAGCCATGCAATCTATGGCCATAAGTCATGTGCTACTGATGTCATGGAACAATTAGCACACAAATATGTAAACTGGACGGACATGATATAACACTACCCATGTGTCAACAAGCCACAACAAGGCTAAATACCTTAGAAAACTCTATCTCTAAAACAGCTGGTTTGGAGAAAATATTAAAATAATCTTTAGACTGTAGAGTAATGCTTAAACGTAACCTTGACGTGGACCAAGGACTAGTTTATGGAGTACTTGGTACAGTTGTTGGCTTTCAAACATACCCACATAACAACATTCAGTTTGTCAATATTCTCTTTCACAAACTATTGGAAGTTAAAAGGATAGGACGTTCAACAGCCCACTTCCTTCTTTTCAAAGACATTTATGTACGCAGAGAACAATTTTCTCTAACTCTAGCATACGCAGTCACCATTCACAAATCACAAGGTTTTACCCTAGATAAAGCATTGAGAGATATTGGTAGCACAGTATTTAAAGAAGGCATGAGCTATGTAGCACTATCACGCTTACGTACACTTGATGGACTATTTCTAATCAACTTTGATGCAAGTAAAGTAAATGCTGATATTTCTTGCATTCTAGAATACAATAGACTGCGTTCACTCTATGCCCCATCTAAAAACCTATCCTGTTCCTCAAAAAGCAAAAGTTTGTAAAAGAAAACTACTTCAGACTCAAATTATGCAGGATCTCACAGCAATTCCTCCAAAGAAGCTAATACTTCATCAAGGACCACAACCAAAGAAGGATCTAGTGCACAAACAAAGTCAACTACATCTTCAAAGAAACAACGCGCACTCTGAACAAATTACTTGGACACAGAACTGTCAGGTCAATTCAAATTTTCAAATACAACTGGTGTAAATTGCTATGCAAATGTAGCTATCAATAAGCTATTCCAATTGCCACCAATTATTGACATTTACTTATACGGGACAGACCAATTGTGTTTGCAAATGTGTCAGAAATGATGATAGTCACAATAATAATTACAATCTTTAACTGCTGGCAGGTTACCCCAAAGACTCACCGTTACCTCTCTTCCTATCCTGTGACTGGCACCTTCCAGCAGGGGAAGAATCTCCTTGTTCCAAAAGGGGAGATGAATGTGAAAGCCTCCCAGGTACCTCTTCCCTCACCTAGAAAACCAGATAGGAGAAGAGATCCCAGGGAAACCCTCTGGGGAAGAAAACCCTGTGTCGAAGGTTGCGGGAAAGATGTCTTCAATGCAGCGGAGATTCAGGTGAAGTCCGGAGAACGTTCGTCTTGAAAGAGAAAGAAACTGGTAAGTATAAGCAGGTAAGTGAAATATGGAAATGTAAGAGGTTAGGAATGTAGATTACCCTTAAACAGGAACGATGTGTGGGAAAAGGTGCCAGTCAGAAACTTCAGAGAACCTCTGAGAGGCAAGAAGGGCGGAGCTGGGAGTTGTTTTGGTAGTGCAAGGTTTTGCGCGGGCGGATGCAGTACCGGTGTAGCATATGCCTGTAGCTATGAGAAGGAAGATGAATAGTGAGTCGGAAAAGGTAGAGAAACGGGAAATCAATATGCCGGTTCTCGGAGAGTCCTGAATGAAACTTACCGCGCTCCGGAACGGAACCGGCGGGCAAACTTAGGTGAGAAAGAGATGGAATCCGTGGAGTCGGGAGACAGAGAAGCGGTGAGGAATGCACTGAAATTGAGACAGGGTAGGAATGTTTAGAATGCCGAAAGGTTAGTGATTAGCAAGACTTATCAGGATTACCTAGATGCGAACTTACGTAGCGTTGTTGTAGCGGAGTAGCAACGCATTCGTGTGCTGATCACAGGAACAGATATACCTACACTGAGGTAGGGAGACGGTACTTCCTGGATACCGAGGCGTGCAGAGGCTAGACCCGCATCTCTAGTTGCGGCGGCCATCTTGCTAGTAAAAATGGCTGACACCCGCCGTCCTAAGGTCCATCGATGCCACAAGGACCACCGCCTTCGGAGGGGCGTGACAAAATGTTAGTCCTTCACAGAAATGCAACCAACAATCCTGACAACACTTACATTGTTTCTGGAATAAGGCAGGCATTGGACTACTGTGCTGGAATGGTGAAATTCACTATAAACACACAAGAAGATCCACAAGAATGTCTAATGTACTTACTACAAGTACTGGAAAACAAAAACATACCTATAAATAAAATCTTCCAGATTTCATACATATGGAAACATACATGCACTCTTTGCAGCCATGTGGCACATTAACAAGTCCCTAACAAATGCTTTGTGTATGTATCCATATCTAACTGAGAATCCATTCCATTTCAGCAACTTGTACAAAATGCAAACCATGGCAGATTAAGTACTACCTCCAATTCAGATAATCGCTCCACTTTACAAATAAAGACACATAGTAAATACGTAATAGTAATGCTTTTACATTACAATGCAGATGGTACCAAAAACAACTGCAAGCTGACTGGACTCACACATGGACAAGTATGCCTTGGTAAGAAAACCTTCACAACAATAGGTATAATATACCACGCAGGAGCCACAACCAATGCAGGTCACAACACTGCACATATAACATAGAATTGTGGATGGTTCAAATGTAATGATACTCCCATTACTGTAAAACAGAGATTACCAGCAAATCTTGTAAATGCTTACTTAATATTCTTAAAACCAAAATTGAATAACTAATCTGTGTAAGCACATCAACAAAACTTCAACTTCAAAACTATGAACAGTTAGAATGTGCCAAAATGTATCTTACTGCACCAAAATTCTGCAACATGCAAACAGATAAATGAATACCACTAAAATTAAACAAGAAATAAACAGTTAGAATATGCCAACAAGCATCTAACTGCCCCAAGATTCTGAAACAAGCAAACAGATAAACGAATACCACTAAAATGAAACAAGAAATAAACAGTTAGTATACGCCAACAGGTATCTAGCTGCCCCAAATTTCTGCAACAAGCAAACACATAAAATAATACTGCTAAAAAGTAACAAAAAAGAAACAGTTAGAATACACCAACAGGTATCTAACTGCCCCAACATTTGGCAACAAGCAAACAGATAGATGAATACCACTAAAATGGAAAAAGAAATAAACAATTACAATACATCAACTGCTATCTAATTGCAACAATACTACCGCCACTTCCAAATCAAAAACCATAGACCTATTCAATTCCTCCTATTGATATCAAACAAAGAAATATATTGTACAATAACGTAGAATGTTTTTTTTGTAATCCAGCATGGATTTTTCCCACAGACCCAAAGATTTAATCAACAAACACAGGAACTGAGCAAATTGCACAGTGCACTGGTTTGAACTATAGTACTTCTAAAGTACTAACTATGAAGGTTGAAAAAATACAGAAATGAACACTGTGCAATGCAATAACTCATTATAAATTACCTACAATAACATGTGATCTTTTCTTTTATCACAGAGATTGAAAAGGAATGTCTGCTCCAATTACCCATGTCATGAAAAAACTGGTTTATAGTGATTTGGTCGAAAACAAAAATGTCGAATGTCAAAATGTCGAAAACAAAATGTCGAAAAAAAAAAGTCGAATTTCTTTTTCAATACGTTTTTTTTCGATATGGGGGTTCCCCCCCCCCAATCCTCCCTTTTTTTAATTTTTTTTTATTTTACCCCTTTTTTTTACTTACCGAACCCAAAAAAAAACATATAAATAAAGAAATAATAAATTTGAATTTTTTTTCGACATTTTGTTTTCGACATTTTTGTCATTTGACTTTTTTTTTTTTCGACATTTTGACTGACCACCGAAAAAACTGCATACCACCACAAAAAGTCAAGCAGTTAAGTATATAAGTATATAATGATTAGACTCACATACACCACAGCATAACACACCCATTCAAGCAAACACCTGACCATAGACTACAATCCAACATGTTTCCTTCCATGGGTATATTATGCTGCAGTGCTTTTTCCCAAACCCTACAATCTTGACTGCATGGCCTGGCCAAAACTCTACATACAGCCTAAACAAAGGAAACAGTAAGTATATAATGATTTGACTCACAAACACTGCAACGTAAAACACCCATGCAAACGAACACCTCACTAATAAATACAACCCAAAATGCCTAGAGTCTTCAATACCAACATTCTGAACACAATCCAACAAACAAACTAACAAACATCATCTCACTATCCTATAAACACCATTATACTGCTACCAATCAGAACACAAACCTTTCAAAACATATCCCCTAAGCAGCCAACATAACACAGTCTTCGGCCATGCACCCAAGACTCTAGGCCCTGGCCACAACCACCGCAGGATAACACACCCATGAATGTAAACACCTGCCAAATGACCACAACCAATTCACAACCTATCCACTTCAATTAACATTCTAAAACAATAATTACAACAAATGTACAAACTCTTCAATCCATACCCTCTTCACCCAATGATCTACTAATGACCCAGAACCAACATCATAGTAAAGTAAAATAGCCAGTAGTGCGCCTAGTGTTTAGTGTGTCGGCGGAAAACCGCGGTGATTGTGGAGACTGCAAACACATCACGGCCTTCACCCACCTAAATAAAATACAGCATTTCACCCATCTCTCACTCCCCCAACCTCTCCAGCCACTCCTACACACCAACACACTCCCAAGAATTAGATTTACACTGACTTCCACGCTGCGCTGTCCGCGGATCCAACATGGTGGACACATCGAGAGAATGTGACACACCTCACGCTTCACCCCAACCAATCAGCGAACACGTCGTATGTCCGCGGACATGACTTAAGCCGATTATCCAATCGGTGTCCTGTCCGCGGAGCGAACAGGGAAGTGTGTCCGCAGAGGGGACATAGATATCACTATTTTTTTAGATCTACCTTTGGTAGTTTAAAAAAAAAGCTACTGGACGGATTTCCACCAAATTTACAAAAGCCGCTGCTCGTGCCGCAAATTTGGTGAAAATCCATCCAGAGCTTTGGGAGCAAAGTATTTCTCCATTCAGTCTATGGGGGGAAAAAAATATTGGGACCCCCTATAACTTTGCCCCTCCCGAGACCAAACCTCACCAAATTTTGCAATGGAATTCAGAATGGGCCATATACTTGTTTTGCAAAGTTTGGTGAGGATTCGTCCAGGGGGAGCGAAGACATAAGCTGCCCAAAAAGTGCTCTTCCTATGTGTTTAGAAACTTAACCAAAACTACATGGTCGCTACCACAGGCCATGTAATATATATATATATATATATATATATATATATATATATATATATATATATATATATATATATATATATTACTGTTGTTTTTATTATTGCCTCTGAGATTATTTCTTTTTTATTTAGCATTGAGGCGCTTTGAAACACAATTCTGTTTAAAGCGCATTACAAATGCTCAATAAAATAAAATAAAATCATTACATGGTGTTTCAGTGTTTCTTTGGACCACATGTAAGCTACCATTTTTTGGTACCAGGATACAGCCCTCTCTCCCTCCTAAGATAATCCTGGCTGCTGTGTCCATGCTACCTCATTTTCAGCCTTATACTAAGAGTGCAGCTTATGTACTGCCTCAGGTGGTTTTTGTGAAGCCCTTAAGCGGACTTTAGAAAAACTGTCCTAACATCAAGCAAATGTTATTTACATTCTACCATAACATTTCCACTCAATAATATGAATTTGGTGCATTATAAGTTCATATGTGTATGAGAGTTAATCAATCCAGAGAGGTTCACTCACCAGAAGAGTTCTTTAATCTGGCTCTATGAAATCACTAATGATTTGTCTAGTAGCGTCCAGGACAATCATTTGGCTAATATTCTTCCCTGCATCGCATATGCATCATAGTTTATTACTCTGCAGCAAATAGATCTCTTTCTTTTGTTGTTTTCTGCCATTATAACGTGCAGGTCGTTGTCTCCCCATAGGAGGGACCAGCCTGCCCCCCACTCTTGCTGTGGATACATTGTGTCACTCTTTGCTTACGCGCTGCTTGGTCTCTGCCCAGAGAAGCATTGTATCCTTTTTCAATGTCCGATCCATGACACATTTTAATGTGTTGTATTCACCTTGCTTTGGTATTTGCAGAGTATGGTGTTTCATTTTTCTCTGTAATTGATCGGGGCTCATGCCATAAACAGGAAATGCAACTGCAAAGGGCAATGCAACTCTCAGATAATACATACACTAAGTGATTCGCACTGTTTACATATTGATATTGCAATGCATCATTGTGGAATGCACGATTGCTTTGATTATGTCTGTACATATAGCATGGATGCACAACCTTTGGCCCTCCAGATGTTTTGGCCTACAACTCCCATGATTCCTCATGATTGACTAAGCTGGCTATGTCTGATGGGAACTGATTGAAAAAATATAGGGCGCCTGGCGGAGTCCTGAGTTACCCAGGTGGGTACATGTACAAGAAAAAAATAATCAGGACGAAAAGATCCTACAAGCCATAACGTTGTTCTGTGTGTGCATGTTTATTTCACAATGACACAGAGCATTTTGTGTTGATTTTACAATTTACTTTACAGTACTTTCGATAAGCACAAACGTTTTGAGAAAAACGAACAAGAGCGATTGTGAACGATGGTAACACGGGAAAGTGTCGACCTCAGAAGTGTTGAGGTCAAAACTCCACAAGGAGGCACATTTCAAAGACAGATGAGGTAGAAAAAACCTACTATGCAAGGGAAGTGTGCCTGATATTTGAGATGGTCCCAGGATTGGTTCACACAAGGTATACACAACAGTCTTTACAAAACATAAACGAGAGGGGGATGGTACAGTTGTGTCACAGGGATCGACACAGGTGTGTTTCGGCCAAAATAGGGCTTGATTGTGTGAACCAATCCTGGGACCACATCAAGTCTCAGGCGCACTCCCCTTGCATATTAGGTTTTTTTCTACCTCATCTGTCTTTGGAACGTGCCTCCCTGTGGAGTTTTGACCTCAATACCTCTGAGGTCGACACTTACCTGTGTTACCATCGTTCACAGTCACTCTTGTCCGTTTTGTTTTCTCAAAACTTTCGTGCTTATTGGAAGTACTTTAAAGTAAATTGTAAAATCAACACAAAATGCTCTGTGTCATTGTGAAATAAACATACACACACAGAACAACTTTATGGCTTGTAAGGATCTTTTCATCCTGATTATTTCTTTCTTGTGATGGGAACTGATGGCCAGAATATCTTTAGGAGTGCAATTTTACTCCTCTGGTGTTGACTCAGCACCTACTATTAATTTCTTCAAGCTTTATTGTTTAGAATATGTTTGTGAATGTGCATTAGAATATTTGCACCAGGATGCGATAAGTTTAAGGTTGCATGCCACATGTTAGTCAGGGGGATTTATGGCAGCACTTCGTAAGTACAGAAGAGAGGAAAGGCAACTGCAATTTTACAGAAGTGAGGCAAACAAAGAGACTTTTTGGACCAGAGCAATACATCCCAACCTGCAGCCAATTTCTAAATATTGTGTTTTTTTCACCCACACGGATCTGCATTAAAAAAACATTCTAAAATGTAAGGGTTGCCATTCATTTTATTTTCTCAAATGAAGTTTGACACTCTAAGGCAGGTCGTTTAAAAACAAAAAGTGAAGTGCTTATTTCTGTATATTCTTTATTTCTGTATATTCTTTTTATCAAGTGTAATTACTAGTTTATTTATATTGAAAAGTTGTAAAATTACAACTATATCAATAAAAAAAATAAAAAAAATAAAGTGCATGATTACGCAATTGGCAGCAAAGCCTTTGAACAGAGCCTCATTAAAGCCGTCCATAGGTGTACACTGCTATTTGTGACTGCTGATTTAAGGTGGAAGGGATTACTTTAAAGCTATTCAATTAGGATTTTCTGAGTAGGTGTCAGGAACAGTGCTGGCATTACGCTTGCTGAAGGTGTAGGATGAGGCGCTAAAAAGCAAGTTGCAAGTGACACCATCCTATTGGATAAGAGCCAGGATAATTTGCAGGTGACACCATCCTATGTGATTAAGGGCCAATATAATTATAAAGTTCGTTTGAAGCAAATTAGCTCAACAGCAGACACCCAAAAACTTCCCAAGCTTCTATTGTTTCCCTGTAATCAGACTCCAGTTTTACCATGGACTCACAGCTTTGCTAAGGCAATACCCCTACGATGCCTTGTCTACACTTACAATTTGACTCAACTTGTGGGAATGCCCACCTTCGGTGGCACCCACATTACAGAGATGGTTTAAAGGCAAAAACAAAACTTGCTATACGTCAGAGCAGTGGTCTTCAGACTTTTTTGGCCTGGGCCCCCCTCAAAAATGCCAAATGGACAGTAAGTCCAAATGGTTATGAACTATTGCGCTTAGTCCCTGGGCTCCCTCATCCCAATCCTAGGCCAGTCCCTTAGCTCTCCCCACCCCACTACAGACCCTGGACTCTCCCCACCCTGCTCCCACCAATGTCCCTGGGCTCTCCCCACCCTGCTCCCACCACTATGCCATGGCTCCTCCCAACCTGCTCCCACCAAAGTCCATGGGCTCGCACCACCCCGCTCCCAGCACAGTCCCAGGGCCAGTGGCGGCTGGGGAATTTTTTAAGTGGAGGGGCGTGCCTATTTCTTCCACATTTGTCACAGCAACCGAGCGTAACAAGGGACCCAGAGCCAATCAAAGGGGGTTTGTGGGGTTCACCTATCAGGATTTCTTCTTTTTAATAATGTGTTAAAATCTTGCATTTTAGAGCTTACTTTTAAAAAATATACCGTAAAAAGCCAATTAGTTTTCAGTTGGTGCTGAGGGGCCATGGGGGCAGGCATGGTATTTTTTACTGAACATCTATGATAGATGTCCAGTGAAAAAGATATCCCTGTCCCCTGGGCCTCAAAGCGCCTAACAGCTAAAGACCAAGTAAGAATATAAGGTCACACAACCGCTCTCAAAAAGGGCCCGGATCCGGGCATTCAATCAAGACATTCAAAAATATAGTTCTTATCAGGGTATCACAGGAGTACTTCAAGGTTGGTAAATAATAAAGATGAGGTTGTCAGTTGAATTTCATATAGTATTTTATCGGAAGAATAAAGCTGTCACTAATATTTCCTTAGTGAGGGAGCATTTGCCGCAACCCATATATATTTCAGATTAAAGCCAATGCATTTCGGAACATTTTTCCTTCATCGGGGCAAGTCTATGTAATTCAACATTGAAAAAATAATATGCTGATTATAATACACACAATACAAACAGTGGTATAAATAATGAAAACATAACGATCAGTAGCAAGTCCACACATGTTCATAAAATAGAGAAAAACAAAAATGTAACATAGTAAGTGGATTAATGGTAACCAAATACAAAGTGAGAATCAGAACAACAACTGGTTTTACCTTGGAAGATTTGTATGGGAGCTGACAAGCGTTAAAGCTGCCCACAGTAGGGTGCAGCGGTGCGGCATGCAGCAGGCAGCCGTAATGTTAACACGTACGTGTTTCAGAGTGAAATCTGTTTGGAAGCAAAGATCGGGTTCAGAATGTCAGCGTGTCTGACAGGATCTGTGATAAAGGCAGAGTGAAATGGAAATGCTAGCGAAAATCGCGGCGAGAAAGTTGCGTACCTTAACGCATCTGGAGCACAGAAAAGCTCCTGCGTGTAGCCGCCGTGCTTAGATTCCACTGAGCAGTGTTTAGGCGGTTGCCTGGACAACCGTTCATGTTATAGCACACGTGACTCACGAGAGCCATTAAGTGGCCGGTGCTCGCGGATCACGCTGCATTACAGGTGTGGGCCTGCAACATTACACAAATTAACCAATTTAGAGGCATGCTAGGGTGAAATGCATCCTAAAAATCAAATTTAACTAGAACCTAAAATGTGGAGATTTTCATAGAAATAGAAAAAACACTCAAGTATGATGAACATGGGTGATGAAATAAACAGACAAGTGTGGATGTATCTAAAATATTGGAAGTAAAGCAGAAAACAAAACAAAATACAAAATACAAGTTTTAGCGGGGTGCACTATGTTGAAAATTAGTGCATAGGCAAGGCTGGTACAAATATGCGCAGTCATGAAAAGTAAAGAAAGGTCAACAGACAGAATTCATTAGGCATATCTTCGTCCAAAGTGGTGTTGCCCACAGGAGGCAGCACCTTGGGTCCCAGACCAAGGTCCAGGAGGTTGGACGAGGAGAATACAAAGATCACAAGCAATCCTAGTGATGCATGATGTCTTAAACGTTTTAAACATATTGGTCAGTATTGGTATGAGCACAACAGGAAAACCAACAGCCAGCACAATAAGCGTGCAGAAATGGATTCAAATATAACAATGGTAATTTATCTCTTCGTTCAAACCATGGGGGACCAAACTACAGAGTTTATCGATCCAGAATGTTTCTCTACGATTAAGACGTAGGCCCAAGTCCTCGTGGGGATTGTTTCTGGTTAGAACATCTAACACCAGGAATTTGATCTGTGACAAATTATGGTTATTTGGGGCCCAATGTCGTGCCACAGCAGAGTTTGGATTGGAAGTTCGAATGCAGGATCGGTGTTCGTTCCATCGGATCTTTGCAGCTCTGGTGGATTGGCCCACGTAATATTTTCCACATGGGCATTTAATGCCATAAATGATGTTGGTGCTGTCACAGGTACCAAATGTTTTTAGAAAAATCTTTTTGCCTGTTCGTGGGTGAAAGATAACGTTTCCTTTCATTACTGAGTTGCAGTTAATGCAATGGAGGCAGGGGAATGTACCCATGCGCTGTGTGGACATTTTGGTTGGAGGTAATCTTGTCTGGACAAGTTCATCCCTAAGATTCCTGCTCCTCTGGAAGGCAAATACTGGTGGTTCACTAAATAGATCCTGGACTCTTGTGTCGTTCTTAAAAATGTTCCAATGTTTCTTGATTGTGTTCTTGATTTTTTTACTTTGAATTGAAAATTTCGACACATACACCGGTGATTTCAATTCTCTAACAAGTTTCTTTGAAGCAGAGAGTAGGGTGTCCCGATCGAGGCTATTGATTCTATTAGCAGCAAGATCCAGTTCCTCCTGGCGGTAGCCTCTCTGAAGAAATTTCTCTTTCATTACCAGTTGTTGTGCAATGCAGTCTTCAGGGTCACTAACAATCCTTTTTACTCGTAGTAGTTGGCTGAATGGTAGATTCCTGAGAAGGCTGGGTTGATGGAAACTCAGCCTGTGGAGAAGATGATTACGATCGGTTGGTTTCCGGAATAATGTAGTCTTGTAGGTCATATCTTTCACTGTAATTTGCACATCAAGAAATGTAATTTTCTCTGGTGATGATTCTCTGGTAAACTGTATCCGTGGGTCAATGCTATTGATGTATTCATGGAACTCATTGAATCGTTGCTCAGTGCCGGTCCATACACCGAAGATATCGTCGATATAACGGGTCGACATGTCGATGTCCTTCTTCCATTCTTGTTTGGTCAGTATGTGATCCATCTCATATTTAAACATGAAACTGTTGGCGTAAGTTGGTGCCATGGTGGAACCCACAGAGGTGCCTGAAGTTTGTAAATAAAACTTATTGCAGTATTGAAAATAGGAATTTTCAGAGATGAATTGCAACAAAGCTAGGATAAATTCTTTTTGTGTGCGTACATCTGGTGATTGAAGTAACAGCCATTCAACGGCTTCAATGCCGATGTCGTGTGGAATGGAGGTGTACAAACTTTTGACGTCTATGGTGAACATCAATTGGTTCTCTTGTGGGTTGATTGAATTCAGTTTTTGCAGAAAATGGGTAGTGTCTCTGGTGTAGGTCGAGGTTTTCTGTATCAGCGGTTGAAGGAAAAAATCAATGTAGATTCCTAAGGGTTGGTTGAGACTGTCCATCGCTGCGACTATGGGTCTGCCAGGGGGTTTTCTGAGATCTTTGTGGATTTTTGGAAGTGTGTAGAAGTTGGGAACTCATGGGTGGTTGTTGAGGAGAAACTTGCGTGTATGTTCATTAATCCATTCCAGTTCCAATGCTTTATCAAGCAAGATAGCCAAGTTGTTTCTGATAGAGACAGTGTGATCATGATCTAATCTGGCGTATGTAGTATCATCCTGAAGTTGCCTATAACATTCGGCATCATAATCCACAGTATTGAGAATCACAAGGGCACCCCCCTTGTCAGCTGGTCGAATTGTGATTCGTGTATCACTGTACAAATCTTTAATCAATCTCATTTCATGCGGTTTAAGGTTTTTGTATGGTGGAGTTCTGTAGTTGATCCGTTCAAGATCGCGGGTAACAAGCTTCTGAAAAATCTCTATAGAGGGAACATTGATGGGTGGTACAAATCCACTTTTAGCCCTAAATTCCTGAAAGTCTGACATTTGGTCTGGTTTGTCAATGATTTCTAGTTCTTCGAAAAATACTTTCAATTTCAGCTTTCTTACAAATTTATATAGTTCGATCTTGCTATTGAACAATGTAGTCCCATAGGTTGGTACAAAGCTGAGACCTTTTTGGAGTGTTTCTTCTTCTGGTTTCCTTAGGATCCTGTCCGAGATGTTAATGACTAAATTTTCCTCTGTTGTAGCCGTGTCTGTGGTTTTGGTCTTTGGTTTCCTCCTCCCCCTGCGGGTTCTTTTGGGCAGGCGCCTAAAAAAGCCGAGGTGGGGGGTGTTTGTACTGATGGACTAGTTGTGCGTTCCGGGATGGTAGTTGTTTGTTCTGCAGGAGTGTCCAAGTCTCTTGGTGCTTCAGAGTCTGAGCTAGAGGTGTTATCTGATGGATGTTTATGGAACCTTTTAGGTGCTACTGGTCCATACCTTTCCATCCACGTGTAGACTTCATCATTGATGTAATCATATGTGTCCCGTTTGAATTTCTTCACTTTCTTTTATTCCAATTCAGTTTTGTACTCATCAAGTTTAACATTGATATCAGAAAGAATCACATCATATTCTTCTTTGCCCAAAGATTCTACCAGTTCTTTTTCAATCTCCTGAATTTCTATGTTTAAAGCCGTGAGATTCTTAGCCAGTTCTTGAATGGTGAGTAGGATCAAGTCTAGAGAACATTTATTTAAAATGGCCTCCCATTTGCGAACAAATTCCTTGCTCTCTTTGCAGAGAGTGGGACGCACTTAATGGCGCTCGTGAGTCACGTGTGCTATAACACGAGCGGTCGTCCAGGCAACCACCTAAACACTGCTCAGTGGAATCTAAGCACGGCTGCTACACGCAGGAGCTTTTCTGTGCTCCAGATGCGTTAAGGTACGCGACTTTCTCGCCCCGATTTTCTCTAGCATTTCCATTTCACTCTGCCTTTATCACAGATCCTGTCAGACACGCTGACATTCTGAACCCGACCTTTGTTTCCAAACAGATTTCACTCTGAAACACGCACGTGTTAACATTACGGCTGCCTGCTGCATGCCGCACCGCTGCACCCTACTGTGGGCAGCTTTAACGCTTGTCAGCTCCCATACAAATCTTCCAAGGCAAAACCAGTTGTTGTTCTGATTCTCATTTTGTATTTGGTTACCATTAATCCACTTACTATGTTACATTTTTGTTTTTCTCTATTTTATGAACATGTGTGGACTTGCTACTGATCGGTATGTTTTCATTATTTATATCACTGTTTGTATTGTGTGTATTATAATTGGCATATTATTTTTTCAATGTTGAATTACATAGACTTGCCCCAATGAAGGAAAAATGTTCCGAAATGCATTGGCTTTAGTCTGAAATATATATGGGTTGCGGCAAATGCTCCCTCACTAAGGAAATATTAGTGACAGCTTTATTCTTCTGATAAAATACTATATGAAAATCAACTGACAACCTCATCTTTATTATTTACCAACCTTGAAGTACTCCTGTGATACCCTGATAAGAACTATATTTTTGAATGTCTTGATTGAATGCCCGGATTGGGCCCTTTTTGAGAGCGGTTGTGTGACCTTGTATTCTTACTTGGTCTTTAGCTGTTGGTGTATTTTGAAGTCCGGGTGTCTCCAGACTTGTCACAGCCAGCTCCATTCAAATATCTACTATTATACATTTTTTACCTCTACATCTACCTGGATATATAAAAATTTCTAAACTAGTGGTGCCCACTTACTTCCCTGTTTGTTCTTTTCCCTCCCATTGCGAGACACAATTCAGTGGAGGCACACGTTTTCCTAAACAATTAGCATCATTTCCAAAGAAATATTCACACTAATATGTCGTTTGAAGACATAGAAGGTCTTTCATCAAAATGCGCTGAAACCTTAGGGTTTTCCATAGAGGAAGCAACCGCAATCCTTGAACTAATCAGCGAAACGTCTATAGGCGCACATGGAACCACACCAAAGGATCCAGCAAAGCGGATTAAACTATTAGAATATTTGGTACGGAAGGAGATCAACAGGAAACTCCATGCAATTACTCTAGGTCGTTACTTCAAGAACCAACGTATACCAAGGGGACTCCGAATCCAATTGCCTCCCACTCGCTGCAAAGAGAGCAAGGAATTTGTTCGCAAATGGGAGGCCATTTTAAATAAATGTTCTCTAGACTTGATCCTACTCACCATTCAAGAACTGGCTAAGAATCTCACGGCTTTAAACATAGAAATTCAGGAGATTGAAAAAGAACTGGTAGAATCTTTGGGCAAAGAAGAATATGATGTGATTCTTTCTGATATCAATGTTAAACTTGAAGAGTACAAAACTGAATTGGAACAAAAGAAAGTGAAGAAATTCAAACGGGACACATATGATTACATCAATGATGAAGTCTACACGTGGATGGAAAGGTATGGACCAGTAGCACCTAAAAGGTTGCATAAACATCCATCAGATAACACCTCTAGCTCAGACTCTGAAGCACCAAGAGACTTGGGCTGTTACGCCTCGGCAGGCACGGAGGAGGATTATTGCCCTTCGGAAGGGCATGCGTCACATTGCAAATCCATTCTACGCCCACTGGCAACTGCCCTGGAAAATAGTGGCTTCGGCTCACTCCGCGGCGCCCTGCGGCAAGTTGAACTACGATTCCCAGCCTTCCGCCTCCCGCTCTCAGCAGAGGGGCGATGATGCGTGAGCCTCGGTTTCGTCCGGTTCCGCCTTTCCCCTTCCCGATTTAAACCGCACAACCGGGAAAGACGCTGCTTCTGATTAAAGTTGCATCCCAGTGTTTAGAAGTTCCGTCTTCGATCCTACTATTCTTACCTGTGTACCAGACCTGTTTTCTCCCTCACGGACTGCCTCTGCCTGCCGCTTTTGGAAATCTACTTACCTGTGTACCAGACCTGTTTTCTCCCTCACGGACTGCCTCTGCCTGTCGCTTTTGGAAAACTACTTACCTGTGTACCAGACCTAATTTCTCCATCACGGACTGCCTTTGCCTGCCACCGAAACCATCACCTACAATTCTCCACTTCCATTGTGTCTCTTATGGTTGTCGTTCCCATCATCTCCACAATCAGACTTCCGTTGGACATTCTTCAGTAGTGCACAGGGACGCCTTGCAGATAGTGCACCCACTCGACTCTAGCACGGCCCTCGTTCCGCCCGGGTTTAGTTCCCTAACTAACCTACCCATTTCTTATTTTGCACTACCGTTTTTGAACTCCTTGGGACAACTCAGACTCAACAGCACAGCAGTGGTAAGGGTTCTCTAATTTATGATTCCATACCTCGTAGCTAAGCGACCACTATCATTAGTATAGGTTACATTCTCCTTTCTTACTTATAGGTGGTTCCGGTTGCCTTAAACAAGGGGAGGGCATAGCTCAGGTACTACTAGAAAGAAGTATCAAGGGAAAGTATTCTTCTTACAGTTCCAATTGCTCACCTCTTGTTTTTTCCTTTACAGCTGGGTTATTGGCGGCATGTCCTCCCCGCCCTTTTGAGCGATCAGTCCATCTGCCTGGTCCTACCCAGCAGAGGGTCATATCGTTAAAAAGGTCTTGTAGCCTCACAGAGAGGAGGCTAGGTTGGAGGCCCCGACCTAGCTCTTCAATCAATAGTGGAGTCCTGTGTCTTCCGGCCACCGATTGGTTTACTTCCCGTCCGGTGAGTAACATGGACACTCCTGCAGAACAAACAACTACCATCCCGGAACGCACAATTAGTCCATCAGTACAAACACCCCCACCTCGGCTTTTCTAGGCGCCCGCCCAAAAGAACTCGCAGGGGGAGGAGGAAACCAAAGACCAAATCCACAGACACGGCTACAACAGAGGAAAATGTAGTCATTAACATCTCAGACAGGATCCTAAGGAAACCAGAAGAAGAAACACTCCAAAAAGGTCTCAGCTTTGTACTGACCTATGGGACTACATTGTTCAATAGCAAGATCGAACTATATAAATTTGTAAGAAAGCTGAAATTGAAAGTATTTTTCGAAGAACTAGAAATCATTGACAAACCAGACCAAATGTCAGACTTTCAGGAATTTAGGGCTAAAAGCGGATTTGTACCACCCATCAATGTTCCCTCTATAGAGATTTTTCAGAAGCTTGTTACCCGCGATCTTGAACGGATCAACTACAGAACTCCACCATACAAAAACCTTAAACCGCATGAAATGAGATTGATTAAAGATTTGTACAGTGATACACGAATCACAATTCGACCAGCTGACAAGGGGGGTGACCGGTGATTCTCAATACTGTGGATTATGATGCCGAATGTTATAGGCAACTTCAGGATGATACTACATACGCCAGATTAGATCATGATCCCACTGTCTCTATCAGAAACAACTTGGCTATCTTGCTTGATAAAGCATTGGAACTGGAATGGATTAATGAACATACACGCAAGTTTCTCCTCAACAACCACCCACGAGTTCCCAACTTCTACACACTTCCAAAAATCCACAAATATCTCAGAAAACCCCCTGGCAGACCCATAGTCGCAGGGATGGACAGTCTCAACCAACCCTTAGGAATCTACATTGATTTTTTCCTTCAACCGCTGATACAGAAAACCTCGACCTACACCAGAGACACTACCCATTTTCTGCAAAAACTGAATTCAATCAACCCACAAGAGAACCAATTGATATTCACCATAGACGTCAAAGGTTTGTACACCTCCATTCCACACGACCTCGGCATTGAAGCCGTTGAATGGCTGTTGCTTCAATCACAGGATGTACGCGCACAAAAAGAATTTATCCTAGCTTTGTTGCAATTCATCTCTGAAAATTCCTATTTTCAATACTGCAATAAGTTTTATTTACAAACTTCAGGCACCTCTATGGGTGCCACCATGGCACCAACTTACGCCAACTGTTTCATGTTTAAATATGAGATGGATCACATACTGACCAAACAAGAATGGAAGAAGGACATCCACATGTGGACCCGTTATATCAACGATATCTTCGGTGTATGGACAGGCACTGAGCAACAATTCGATGAGTTCCATGAATACATCAATAGCATTGACCCACGGATACAGTGTACCAGAGAATCATCACGAGAGAAAATTACATTTCTTGATGTGCAAATTACAGTGAAAGATTTGACCTACAAGACTACATTATTCCGGAAACCAACCGATCGTAATAATCTTCTCCACAGGCTGAGTTTCCATCAACCCAGCCTTCTCAGGAATCTACCATTCAGCCAACTACTACGAGTAAAAAGGATTGTTAGTGACTCTGAAGACTGCATTGCACAACAACTGGTAATGAAAGAGAAATTTCTTCAGAGAGGCTACCGCCAGGAGGAACTGGATCTTGCTGCTGATAGAATCAATAGCCTCGATCGGGACACCCTACTCTCTGCTTCAAAGAAACCGGTTAGAGAATTGAAATCACCGGTGTATGTGTCGAAATTTTCAATTCAAAGTAACAAAATCAAGAACACAATCAAGAAACATTGGAACATTTTTAAGAACGACACAAGAGTCCAGGATCTATTTAGTGAACTACCAGTATTTGCCTTCCAGAGGAGCAGGAATCTTAGGGATGAACTTGTCCAGACAAGATTACCTCCAACCAAAATGTCCACACAGCGCATTGGGTACATTCCCCTGCCTCCATTGCATTAACTGCAACTTGGTAATCAAAGGAAACGTTATCTTTCACCCACGAACAGGTAGAAAGATTTTTCTAAAAACATTTGGTACCTGTGACAGCACCAACATCATTTACGGCATTAAATGCCCATGTGGAAAATATTACGTGGGCCAATCCACGAGAGCTGCAAAGATCCGATGGAACGAACACTGATCCTGCATCCGAACTTCCAATCCAAACTCTGCTGTGGCACGACATTGGGCCAAGAAATAACCATAATTTGTCACAGATCAAATTCCTGGTGTTAGAGGTTCTAACCAGAAACAATCCCCACGAGGACTTGGGCCTACGTCTTAATCGTAGAGAAACATTCTGGATCGATAAACTCTGTAGTTTGGTCCCCCATGGTTTGAACGAAGAGATAAATTACCATTGTTATATTTGAATCCATTTCTGCACGCGTATTGTGCTGGCTGTTGATGTTCCTGTTGTGCTCATACCAATACTGACCAATATGTTTAAAACGTTTAAGACATCATGCATCACTAGGATTGCTTGTGATCTTTGTATTCTCCTCGTCCAACCTCCCGGACCTTGGTCTGGGACCCAAGGTGCTGCCTCCTGTGGGCAACACCACTTTGGACGAGGATATGCCTAATGAATTCTGTCTGTTGACCTTTCTTTACTTTTCATGACTGCGCATATTTGTACCAGCCTTGCCTATGCACTAATTTTCAACATAGTGCATCCCGCTAAAACTTGTATTTTGCATTTTGTATTTTGTTTTGTTTTCTGCTTTACTTCCAATATTTTAGATACATCCACACTTGTCTGTTTATTTCATCACCCATGTTCATCTTACTTGAGTGTTTTTTCTATTTCTATGAAAATCTCCACATTTTAGGTTCTAGCTAAATTTAATTTTTAGGATGCATTTCACCCTAGCATGCCTCTAAATTGGTTAATTTGTGTAATGTTGCAGGCCCACACCTGTAATGCAGCATGATCCGCGAGCACCGGCCACTTAATGGTGCTCGTGAGTCACGTGTGCTATAACACGAGCGGTCGTCCAGGCAACCGCCTAAACACTGCTCAGTGGAATCTAAGCATGGCGGCTACATGCAGGAGCTTTTCTGTGCTCCAGATGCGTTAAGGTACGCGACTTTCTCGCCGCGACTTTCGCTAGCATTTCCATTTCACTCTGCCTTTATCACAAATCCTGTCAGACACGCTGACATTCTGAACCCGACCTTTGTTTCCAAACAGATTTCACTCTGAAACACGTACGTGTTTACATTACGGCTGCCTGCTGCATGCCGCACCGCTGCACCATACTGTGGGCAGCTTTAACGCTTGTCAGCTCCCATACAAATCTTCCAAGGTAAAACCAGTTGTTGTTCTGATTCTCATTTTTTATTTGGTTACCATTAATCCACTTACTATGTTACATTTTTGTTTTTCTCTATTTTATGAACATGTGTGGACTTGCTACTGATCGGTATGTTTTCATTATTTATATCACTGTTTGTATTGTGTGTATTATAATCGGCATATTATTTTTTCAATGTTGAATTACATAGACTTGCCCTGATGAAGGAAAAATGTTCCGAAATGCATTGGCTCTAGTCTGAAATATATATGGGTTGCGGCAAATGCTCCCTCACTAAGGAAATATTAGTGACAGCTTTATTCTTCCGATAAAATACTATATGAAAATCAACTGACATCCTCATCTTTATTATTTACCAACTTCGAAGTACTCCTCTGATACCCTGATAAGAACTATATTTTTGAATGTCTTGATTGAATGCCCGGATCCGGGCCCTTTTTGAGAGCGGTTGTGTGACCTTGTATTCTTACTTGGTCTTTAGCTGTTGGTGTATTTTGAAGTCCGGGTGTCTCCAGACTTGTCACAGCAAGCTCCATTCAAATATCTACTATTATACATTGTTTACCTCTACATCTACCTGGATATATAAACATTTCTAAACTAGTGGTGCCCACTTACTTCCCTGTTTTTTCCTCAAAGCGCCTAACACACGCCCACAATCAAAGTGATTATGTGTGTATGCAATGCAGTGGGGAGCGCAGGGGCAAGCATGATATTTTTGACTGGAGATTGATTGTAAATGTCAAGTGAAAAAATACCATGCCTGTCCCCTCGTCTACACAGCGCCTCAGTTGGAGAGGTAATTGTGGCAGGTGGGTGGGGGGATTTTGTAACAAAGGCATTTTTAAAATGCCTTTGTTGTACAACCTTCCACCCCCACTCGCCAAAATCAGCTCCACGGACCAACACAAACACACATACACACATTCACACAGCAAGCACTCTATCATTCACACCAGCACCCATCATCATACAGTCACTTATAACACAAGCATGCACGCATCCATACAAATAAATAAACAAAAAGGGAATAAACGTAGCTTCTGCCCCTGCCTGGCGTTTCCTCCCCAGCGCTGCAGCTCCTGCATCTTGAACAGGAATCGGGAAGCAAGTGCTACCAGGTTCCTGCAAATGCATGCAGGGTCCCGAGTGTGGGTGCTGAAACACCCTGCTCCAGCCAGGTCTGTCTGTATGTGCGAGGAGGTGCAGGAGCTCCCCCTTGCACATAAAGACATGCAGTTCCCAGCCAGCATTTCCAATGAGCTTTGCAGGGGTGGCAAAGCAAAATGCTCTCAGCCTTGCTTGGCTCATTGAGCATGTGTGGATGGGGAAATAAACTGTCAAAGGGAAACAGTGTTTCCCCTTGACAGTTCAGCCAGTCCAGGGGCACTCCCTCAGCTGGAAAAAGCAGCAGAGGGAGTGCTCAGTGTTTCACTGGGCTGGCTCCTCTGCGTATCCATAATGGTGAGGGGGCCACTGGGTCGATGCCCCCTCTCCAATTATAGATGAGCCGCACATGCACAGGGCTCCCCATGCTCCACTTTTACTTTCCTCCCTAAAAACATGTTTTTTTTTTTTTTACATTTCAGGCTGGTGTCTCGCATCTCCCGGGAATGCGGCCGCATTAGTGGAACAGGACATGCCTTCCTCCTATTTGAGGTGATAGGAGCTGACCATGTGAGAGGAATCTTTACTGTCTATGAGAATGCCCCGACATTGCCATCAAACAGATCACACTGTAACTCTTCCAGTATGTTGCTTAGTGAGGAAAGTTGTTGCCAAGATGGCGCTCACATCCAGAGAGACGTGGACGAAACAAGAGCAGGAAAAACCATACTGACAATCAGGAAGAGTTTCGGCGGAGCCTCCACGGTTATCTGTCCACATTTTGTACGACAGAGCTCTCAGAACATATGTCCTTATTGTTCCCTTGTGTTTGTAAAAAAAAAGTTCTTCATTCGTGAAATATTTCAGAGGATTAAAAAACATATTTCAGGTAGCCTCAAATGCTAGACAAGGAGGCCCTTTGTGCTCCCAGCCGGAGGCATGGTCTTGACCTGCGCAATGATAAGCTCGAAATAAATTGCTGGATTTGCCCCAGCCTTGAAGAACGTCTCCCGGGTTTACTTTTGGAGCGTGCCCGTTCTCGTTTGATCACCTGGGTTTCGCCTCGATAATAACCCCGCTGCCATCATAACTCCTATTGTGCTTCCATGTCACTCAGCTAAGCTCTGCTCAATTACTTTCATTAGCACTTCCCCTTCCAATCATCGCCTGAGATTTAAAGCAAGGGCTACTCTGCTCTCCTGACCGGGAGGGGCGGCATTTTCATGGCATAGGTTGAGCAAATAGTATGCCACCCGAACCTCCTGGTGCAGCCTAAGCCTTCAGTCAATTCTGAAGCATGTTGACCATGTCCATATTTATAAGTACGCAACTAACAAGATAGTGTAAATATTGCCCACCCGTGTTCTTATTCCTTAACCAAATCTACCACAAGCCCGTGCCTGGATCCTTGCAAGGTAGCACTTTCTCTTTGCCCAAATCTTTCAGGCGAGGTCGGCCCCGCGAATTTTCACTTTCACGCTTCTCCACAAAATAACATTCTTTGCAAAGACTGTTTTTTTTTTTTTTCTTCCGGCAGAGTTTAATGTCTTGCCTGTACCTTTCTCGAGCACATCCCTGGCCTCGGGGCAGAGCGCGCATTCTGTTCCTCGGCGGGAAAGGCGGGCACAGCGCGGCGCTCCCCTTCGCTCGGGAAGCAGGGAGAGGCACGCTGAGATCTGCCAGATTAATGGAACAGGCCTCGAAAGACAGCTGGCGCTTTCGAGGTGAACCACCCCATTACATTTTTTAATAGAAGAATGCATTTCCTTGGCTTGGTGTAAAAATGCGCCGGCTCTCGCGATGACTACATGCCACGGCGTTGCCAGGGCCCGGTGAGTTATCGGACTGTCATGGAACTTTTCTTTGAAACATGACTGATATCTTCGGGCTGGCAGTCGGCGGAGGAGTCCCTCTTCTTTGAAGTCCTGCTTTGTGAACGGCGAGCATAATCCGGCTATATGAGCGCACAAAAACAAGACGGAATGGCTACTTGCAAACTGCTCTTATGGAAATATGTGTGTGCCCCGGAGAGATACGTTACTGCACCTTTGCTATGATCGCCCCAATTGTATTCATTAATTCAGTGGACGCCATTGCCTTTACTGCTGGCAGCTGCTTTAAGCCGGTTAAGGCATTGAGAAGGGTCCCTGAATATTGGTGGCAGGGCATATGAAACACCTGGGCGTGTTTTATTTTTTCATCCTGATTCACATAGGAAATCATTCTTACCCTCTCCCGTTTTTCCAGGATGCAGTAACATACACATTGAGAGTTCAAAACTTTCTTGCTACCTGATTGGTTAAATGAGAAAATCGTTTTTCAGAAATAAGTCTGGCCCAGAGGCGTCGCCAGGAATAAAATTTAGGAGGGGCACAGAGGGGGCTAAAGACAAAAGTAGGGGGGGCAAAGACAAAAGTAGGGTGGCCGCCTATGAAAGGTAATGTGTGACGTCACAAGCACTCCTGCAGAGGCTTTTGTGCACACCAACTACCTACACCCCACTGCATCCCCCATCAAAATGCAGGCACGAAACCATTCAGTGACTAATGGCCCATCGATAGAAGTGTTGTGCTCTACATTCTGATGGGAGGGGCTGAAGCTGCTCTGCACACTGTCGCTGTGCAGAAGCCGGGCAGGAACATCTGAGAAGTGGCTCGTGCTCATGTTCATACCGATGACAGAATGCATACCAAGATCACTGCTAGCTTTGAGTCAAAAGGAGAGTATTTGCCGTGTGATATGCAGACATTTGTCTTATTGAGTGTCACAAATAACACTGCAAACAGAGAACACGGTCACTGCTTGCCTTAGGAAGCGGGGGCACAATTGGGGGGCACAGAATTTCAGAGGGGGGCACAGGCTCCTCCATGCCCACCCGTAGCGATGCCACTGGTCTGACCCTGAATTATTTGAGTAGGGCCAGAGGTGGAAATGGAAAAAAATGTGCAGGGGGATCATACAAGGGCCGGTTTGAGGGTGGCGTTTGGAGAAGGGGCGGAGCTCCGAGGAGGCAAAGTTCAGAGGGGGCAGCTGCCAGTTAAACTCTGATCAAAGGAAATGTTCAAAATAATATTGTAAGCATGGTACGATTTTTTTCATTAATTGAAAAGTACACAAACCATATTAAGCATATCCTCCTATCAGCCTCATTACGAGTTTGGTGATAAGTGTTAAAGTTTCCGGTAACTCTGTTACTGCCAACTTTAGCACTACACCAAATTCTGAGTTTTAGCCTGGAATGGAGGATTTGCCTCCAGGAAAATCCTGGAGATAAATCCTCCAACTCACTGCCGTAAAATTGACAGAATCTGTGTAATTACTGCGGCGGTAATTGAGCCAAATTCTGCCGTGGCAGTAACAGTAATTCCGTTTGGTGGTATCTGGGTGGATATACCGCCCAAATACCACCAAACTCGTAATGAGGCCCATTGTCTTTGCCTGGATCATATTATACTTCACTGAGCATTCCTTCTCTGTCTCCTGGCACCTTCTCACTCCCCAGTACTCTAGTAGAAGTCCCAATGTTTCCCAACATGTGCCTGTCCACTTCACTCTTTTCATCTCCTCTCTTGGCAAGCTCATATAAACCTCTGGCCTCTCCTATCACCTATTTACTGATGGTATATAGTCTCCTCTGTCCCCTATTTTACACATTAATTGCTCTTTCTTAGCCCCCACTGTCTTGCCACAATCTGCACTGGAGAGCACTTAAGTGTCGAACACTGAACTCTTCAAAAACCAAAGTGATCTATACATCCCGGATTCTATTGTCCTACCTGTTCTCTGGTCTCCCTTAGTCATTGCCTCTGATATCTTCATCCTGTCTCTCAAGGCTCCCAACTTCAGAGTTCATGTTGGCAGAAATGTCACTCTATACATGTTCACAACCTTCACAGCTACCGCGGCCCACCTTATCATCTTGAATATCTCAAGTTCTGGCCCCCTCTTTACGTACCACTTCATCTAATCCCTAATTTCCATTCTAGTTCTCAGAAGTCAGAGTACTGCACCAGCATCCTGATGCTAATCCCCCGCTAATCCTTTGCCACCCATAATAAAGTTTTAAACTTTGCACCCTGCACTCTATTTAGCACTGGTCTTGCTTTGAATTCCTACTTCTCGTCTTCAAAGTCATTCATGGGCGTATACCATCCTTTATTTTGCCCACTCTATCTGTTGCTACGCCCTATCTGGAATGATGCAATTCTGACAAAATGTGCTTCTGCTCTGCAGGAGTTTAAGGATGCTAACGACTTAAAGGTCCACTGATAATGCCAATCTCCATCAGCACTGGGCCTGGAACACATATTTTGAAATATTCACCATTTCACCTTTCAACTATGTTAACCTAAAATATGAAAAGGTCTAGAAATCACTCACACCAAACTGGGTGGCTTTGCTGAGTCCAAGGTTCCCAATTGAGATTGCATTTTTGGGCTTGGCTATCTATCTGGAGTTTCCCCTAAGAGTTAGCCAAATCTCTATGAGTCACCACAAAACTGAACACACCAACTCCCCAGTCACTGAGTTTTTGTTCTCAAAACAAGTGTGAGTAGTAAAGATTAATTATGCCATGTAAATGAGCAAAACATACTTACAACAATATTGCTACTCTGTGTGCATGTAAAAAAGACAAACAAAGCAATGGGACTATGTATAAGAAGGATGAGCAGTAACTATGAAGTGTATTATTACAATGCAAAGGGTACAAGTGGCAAATGGAGTTTTGCAGAAACCACTTTTTGGGGTTCAGAGTTCCATGAAGACAGAGTTTAACAAGCCAAGAACTCAATCTCGGGAGGATAGCTCAGCGGCAACGTGCTCGCCTTGGAAGCAAGACGACAAGGAGCAACACAGGTTCGATCCCCGGGTCCGCGCTTAGAAACCCCTGGGTATTAAGCGTGCTATAAATAACCTATCATATCATATCATAATGAAACGCAATGTTGCAGCCCAATGACTACAACAAATTCAGTATGAATTCTGAGCCCTATTCACCCGGCAGAGAACTATGAGACATCAGTTGCTAAGGGGGGCAGTTCTATGTGCTCATGCAGAGCCAGCCATAGCCAACCCAAGAGAGGAATGAATGTTAGGTTATACCAGAGGAGAACTCTGGGACTTCAGTATCCCGAAAGTTCAAGTCTGCATTGTCTTGAAGATATCCAGAGAAAGCCAGGTTCGACCAGCAGAGAACTATGTGGTATAAATACACCAGTGAGACAAGTGTTCTTGGCCTTGCATATTTCCATGCGGCTGCTTTCCAGTTGATGGCAAGGGTCTTCTTCCAGCGCGTGTGGCCTCACAGATTTCCAGCAATGACCACAGTCTTCTTCCTTGTCCCTCAGAGTTCATGTTGAATTAAGAAAGAGAAAACAAGTCTGAGTTGAACCCATGATCCAAATGTTTAAGCAAAGTGCAAGTACAGTTAGGTAGGCAATTGGAGGTGACAGTTTTCAAGCCCTTTAAAATTGAAAGGTGCCTTGTCGAATCTCAAACATGGATTCTCTATTACTCTAGTTTAGACCAATCATGTGCTGAGACATCAGACTTGCCCTTTTCAGGGGAAGCTATAGATTGTGATCACTGTTAAGACGGATTTCTGAACTCTGTCCTGGTGGCGCAGAAGTTCAGAAGGCCAACCTAATTGCTTGGAACAGGGTAACCTCTGGACGAGCCAGACCAATCAAGGTAGCGATCGCGGCGGTCAAGACTAGGTCTCAAGAGGGGTGAGGGTGACTGAAAGCCTGCAATGAGCACACAAAGCAAGAACACTTACAAACTACTCCAAACAGTTGTTATATTAAAACTATATACACATTTATTTCAAGGCCTTTAAAACAATGACCGTAGCGAGAAAATCACAATATAACGATAGTAAACCAACGCACACCATATCAACACAATATATATACAAATACAACAAGTCTCAAGCGTTATATGCACGAAATGTGTAGTCCACCTAAAAGGGAGGGAAAACAGGAAGTGCGAAATAATGCTTAGACCCAGTTCGCCTTCAGAGGCACCTAACTAGATGGAAGTCCGAGCCCTGCGAAGAGTGGAGCCTTGTGCTCAAAAGTATCTGCACGCGCTGGTGCCAACGGGCAAAAGGAGAAGCTCTTCGAGGGAAATCAGGCAGTTCAGTTTAGTGCACAAAAGAAGAAGAACAAGTTCCGCGACTCAAGCGCAGCCTCCACAGTGGGCAGAAGCAGAGCGCGAGTACGGAAAAGGGTGCTGTTTGACACAGCGAGGAAAAGCAATGGGCTCCTGCAGGAGGGCGACCAGATCCTAGCTATGCTACTCACCGGTCCCCGATGCAAGCAGACCCAGGCTTCTCTGCGTCCGTTTCAGTAGCTTGCAGGTTCAAAAGAGCAGGGGACGCCTCGTCGTCGTGTTGAGTAAAAAGACGTCCCAATCGAAGAAACCCGCACAGTTTGTTACCACAGCAGGGCAACGGAGCGGCCGTGTGTATCTGAGCCAAATGTACACTACTCACTTCCGACCTGGGAACGCCAAGTGTACGAAGCGTGTGAGAGTGACAAGGACTCGAAATACTACACAACCTGGCGGCGGTTACAGAGCAAGACTCCCGTGTAAGCTGGTCAGTCAGCTGGATGGCCCAGAGACGCTTCCGAAGGCTTACTGGCAGGAGATGGTGAAGATGCCGAGAATAGCTGTTCCCGCTATTCCAAGGGTCGAAGTACCAGTACAGGCCTTCTGGTTCGATCAAAGGTGAAAAGGGTTTCACAAGGCGACAGCAGTGCAGAGGAGAAGTCCTTCAGCGGGTCACCAGCGATTCCTCGGTCCAGCCTCTTGGTTGCAGGATACTTGGCTCCTGTATTCCTTCGTTCGTGAGAACTCAGGAGATCGACATGGTAGTTGTGTTTCCAGCCCCCTCTTATCCACGGTTCCCTTCGCGCCAAAACGGAGGGGGCCCAATGGGAGATCCGCTCATCAACACTCACACCATACGTGGACCAATCACGGACCACGGTGGTCCCAGGCATTCACACCACCCTAGACTCTCTGGCACCCAGGATGTGTATTGGGACCAGACACCCCAGCCCACATCCTGGAGGCACACACAAGACATGTAGAAGCCCGCGAAAGCATCCGTGTTTCGCGGGAAAGTACATGCCCAAATAAGGAAGGCCCCGGGTCGGCTCGACCTGGGGAAGGTGAAGGGAGCAAGACAGTCAGCGGACAGGACAGAGGAGCCTCGTGGTCTGGCCATTTTGGGAGCCAGGCCACCATTTTGGGTTAAGCGCGAGAAACGCGCTTAGAACGCCAAAAGGAGCTCAAAACACAAGAAACGATCGCTGCCACCATTCCCGTCCCTGAATCTCTTGCACCGATCAGATACAATCCTAAACGAGTATCTAGGGCCTGTAGAAGGCTAGAGACCCAAGAGAGCTGTAACTTAGCTTACAGTGCCCTCTTGTGTCATGTTGCACGAAAGCCGCAACATGATAAAAGAAACTACGGGAAACAGCGTTCCCCGGTACTGACTGTCTTAAGGGCATGTCAGTTTCCCCATAAGAAAGGAGCGAAAGCCCAGAGGAGTGCGGCAGAAGGCTGCACTTCTCTGGCAAAGTCAAGAATAAGGTGAAAAACAACAGCAAAAAGTTTAGGGGTTGCCACATGGAAGGAAAATTACCTACAATTACGAAATCTTTCCTAACACTCGCCCCTCCCAGACTATGGACAGGGGGAACTAATCCACCCCTGGATGAGTCTCTTGTTCAGGTCGGTTAAACATTCTGGACAACCCATCAGCATTGCTATGTTGGACACCTGGCCTATGCTCAATAGTGAAGTCGAAGCCTTGTAGACTTATGGACCACCTAAGCAACTTTGGATTCTCCCCCTTCATGTTCATTAGCCACTTTAAGGGCTTATGGTCAGTTTGCACAGTGGAGTGGGTCCCATAGAGGTAGGGCCTCAGCTTCCTTAGGGCCCACACAACAGAGAAACATTCTTTCTCTACCGTGGACCATCTGAGCTCTCTGTCCTTAAGCTGGCGGCTAATAAAACCAATAGGGTTTTCCTTACCCTTCTCATCTACTTGTGATAGTACAGCTCCTATCCCAGTGTCAGAGGCGTCTGTCTGCACGATAAAAGGTCTTTGATAATCAGGGGCCCTGAGGACAGGGGCCTGGCACAAGGAGTCTTTTAAGCCATTGAAGGCCTTCTCACACTCGTCAGTCCAAGTTACCTTCTTGGGTTTCTTCGGAGTTGTGAGGGCAGTCAGAGGGGCAGCTATGGTGCCATAGTCTGCCACAAAATTGTGGTAATACCCCGTGAGTCCTAAGAAGGCTCTCACTTGGGTTTGTGTAGTGGGGGTAGGCCAGTCTTGTACTGTTGTACTTTACTGGGAAGAGGCTGTATCCTCCCTCCACCTACTTCATGTCCAAGGTAAACCACTGAGCCTTGTCCAATCTGGCATTTACTAGCCTTTATGGTCAGGTGTGCTTTCTGAAGAGCCTGGAGCACAATCCCGAGGTGTTTCACATGGTCTTCCCAGGTGGCCCTGAAAACTGCTATATCGTCCAGATATGCAAGACAGAATTCGTCCATCCCATTCAACACATGATTCACAAGCCTCTGGAAAGTGGCAGGTGCATTCTTCAACCCGAACGGCATTACCCGGAATTGGTAAAGGCCGTCTGGAGTAGAAAATGCTGTCTTCTCCTTGGCATGTTCTGCTAAAGCTATTTGCCAATAGCCAGCAGTGAGGTCAAACGTGCTGAGGTACTTGGAGGCACCCAAAGTATCCACCAGCTCATCTGTTCGAGGCAAGGGGTGTGCATCTGTCTTGGTGACAGCATTCAAAGCCCTGTAATCCACGCAGAACCTCAATTCAGAAGTGCCTGCCTTTGGAACCAAAACCACAGGGCTGGACCAAGGACTACTAGAGGGTTCAATCACCCCAAGGTCTAACATCTTGTTGACCTCGGTCTTAATATAAGACCGTACTTTGTCTGACATCCTGTATCCCCTACTTTTGGTAGGTACACTGTCTCCTGTGTCTATGTTATGTTTGCACCAAGGTGTCAAACCAGGCGACTGTGAAAACAGGGGGGAAAACTGCCTAAGCAAACTTTTCACCTCAGCCTGCTGATCAGAAGTCAGGTGAGGGGCCACTCGGACACCCTCAAAGGAGCTATCTGAAGGACCGCTTTGGAACAGGTCAGGGAGAGGTTCCGACTTCTCTTCCTCAACGTCTGAAGCCAGTAGCAGTGCTGCGATTTCGACTCTTGGGACGAAAGCCTTCAGCCTATTCACGTGAAACACTTTTGGAGCCTGTCCAGGCCTTCCAAGGTCCACTAAATAGTTAACCTCACCCAGGGGCTCCACCACTGTGTAAGGGCCTGACCATTTGTCCTGTAAAGCTCGAGGCCTTATGGGATTCATGATCAGGACTTGCTGACCAGCTGTAAAGTTGATGAGGGAAGCTTTCTGGTCGTACCAATGTTTCACCAGCGCTTGTCCTGCCTTCAATTTATCACTAGCCAAGCCCATCAGAAGTACCATCCGTTTTCTGAGCCCTAGCACATAATCAACTACGTTGGTAGTAACAGGGGGAGTGGGCATCTCCCATCCCTTTTTGACGATGGCTAAGGGTCCCCGTACGGGATGACCGAACAGAAGTTCGAAGGGGCTGAAGCCAACACCCTCCTGTGGTACCTCTCGGTAGGCAAACAGTAAGCATGGTAAAAGAAGATCCCATTTTCTTCTCTGAGGTTCCTCCAGAGCCCCAATCATGCTCTTTAACGTTCTGTTGAAACGTTCCACCAGACCATTGGTCTGGGGGTGGTATGCAGAAGAGAACTTGTTGGTGACCCCACATTCTTTCCACATAGCCTGCATATACTTCGACATAAAGTTGCTGCCACGATCCGACACAACTTCTTTAGGGAAGCCAACCCTAGTAAATATGCCAAGTAAAGCTTTTGCAACTGACTTGGCAGTTACAGTTTTCAATGGGATGGCCTCAGGATATCTGGTTGCATGGTCGACCAGCACCAGGATAAACCTATTGCCCGAGGATGTTTGCGGGTCAAGGGGACCAACGATGTCGATCCCTACCCTTTCAAATGGTACCCCCACAACTGGGAGCGGTACCAACGGAGCTTGGATTGTCGCGCCAACCTTACCAGACAACTGGCAGGAGGCACAACTCCTGCAGTGACTTTCTACTTGCACCCCCATCTTGGGCCAGTAGAAGTGCATGGATAACCTTTGCTTGGTCCTCTTCATACCAAGGTGACCAGCAAGGGGAACTTCATGCGCCAACTGCAGGAGGAAGGGCCTAACAGCAAGGGGAACCACCAACCTCCTATGGTCTCCTTCTGTAGACTCTGTGGGCTCACTATACAGGAGTCCACCTTCCCAATAAATCCTATGCGTCCCAGGAGGTTCACCCTCAAGCTGTGAGCAGGCCTGTCTCCTTAGGCCTTCCAGAGATGAGCGCTAATGTTGGCCTTTACTGAATTCGTCCCTATCAGGACCTCCTTCAACTAACAAGTCTTTTAGTTCAGGATGATTGTTGGGGTCAAATACTTCAGGCATCGCCACCTCCTCGTCAGGCCCGGGCGATTGACCAACTTCCTCCACCGCAGTGGTAGGCGAGCTCGGGGGAATATTCTCTTTCCCTCGTCTTGACTTGTCGACTCCTTTCGCCTTGGGTTTCCCCTTCGGCTGGGGCGGCGTATCGGTCTTGGCCAATGCTGCCCGTGCTTGAGACCGTGTGTAGGGTCTTTCGGCAGTGTCTCCTACGAGCCCTAAAGCTCTGAGATCATTACCTAACAAGACCTTTCCCGGGACGTTTCTCTGAATGCTCACTGGAATCCTGACTGCTGTACCATTTAAAGTAAGATTTACAGGTATTACTGGGAACATACGGAGTGGGCCGTCAGCCAGCTTAGTGGGCATCAGAGTAGCTCTGGCAACTTCCTCTGAGTCTACCAAGGTAGAATCCACTACAGTGCGACTGCACCCACTATCCCTAAGAGCTGGAGTATCTACTCCATTGATCAGCACACTGTCTTTAAAGTAGTGCTTGGTATTATCCGGAATCCTAGCATAAGCCTCTGCGACTTTAGGCTCCCAGGAACCCAGGGACACTAAAACTACCTCAGCCTCTATCCCGCTGGGAAATGAGTCTGAGGAGAAGGATGCTCCTGTAATCTCTTCTTCCTCGTAGGAGGAGAAGGCCAGATTAGCGGAGTGGACCCCCAAAGGTCTAACCTTACACCGGGGATCCCCCTTCACGTAGTCAGTTGCTCCACAAGCAAAACAAGATCCATTGGGTCTGTTTACATAGGGAGGCTTATTGTAACCAGAGTTCTGTTTCGGAGGCTTACCTCCACTACCCTGTGAGTTCTCTTGTGTCTTACCCTTGTTTTTCTTTTTGTGGCCCTTATGAGAAGAAGATTTATCAGATTCTCCACCCTCCATATCTTTGGACTTTTTCCCTTCCTCCTGCTTACCAGGATGAGTTTTGTCCTTATGGGACACTCGATGTGACACCCATAAGTCTGCTGCAATGGCCAGCTTCTTAGGATCTATCTCCTTCGAATCGGCCAAATGCTGCTTAAGCACCGGGGAAGAAGATGCAAAAATGTGTTCCAGCATGACAAGATTTATCATGCCTTCGAAGGTAGAAACCTTATAACCTTCGACCCAGCCAGTTAAGTTTTTCAAGGATTCAGTGACATAAGATACCCAAGTACCACCTTCCTTTTTCTTATACTCTCTGAAACGTTTCAAATATTGGGCCGGAGTCTTCCCAAACTTTAAAATGAGAGTTTGCTTTAACATTGCGAAATCAGCTCGCTCAGCCTTCGACATTTCCATAATGGCACTACAGCCAGAATGGGGCAGTCTGCTGAGTAATCAGGCAATCTTATCAGCATTGTCAACTTGTTGAACTTCGCATGCATACTCAAACGCATTCAGCCAGTCCATAATGTCATTCCTTTCCTCATACACAATGAGCAGATCTTTCGGAAACCGTGGATGAGAGGAGGCCCCAGACCCATGTCCAGGACCCTTGGACCCATTTGCAACCTGAAGCTTGGCCAGTTCCAACTGGTGATCCCTGTCTTTTTGTTTTTCTGCCTGTTCGATTTTTAGTTTGGCTATGTTGAATTCAAGCTCCTGCTGCCTAAATCGCAGCTCTTGCTTCTTGAATTCAAGCATAGCCTCCCCATCAGCACTGGCAGAGGAAACATTAGACATCTCGTCCTCCCTGTCCTCGTGGTCGCGATGGATCAGTGCAGCGGCAGAACTGTCGGTTCTACCAGTGAGAGCAGCCCCACCTCCTTCCGCACTGTCCTCAGAAGTTATAGCGTCAAGCTGCGCTTCTTGCCACGCCACAATTCTTTGGATCATTTCCAATTTCGTGCCTTGAGAGGAAACACCTCTCTCCGCACACATCTTTTTCAATGTTTCTGATTTGGAAGCATTTAAAGTTAACAAGGTATTTGTTTCCATACTGTTAGATAGGACTATGGCCTTTTTAAAGTTATACTACAACAATTCACTACGTGTCCTGGTTGGAATAACCTGAAATACCTTAGTTCGTGCGCAACACTGGATACCTTCAGTCGTATCCCACCGCTGTACACCAATTTGTTAAAACGGATTTCTGAACTCTGTCCTGGTGGCGCAGAAGTTCAGAAGGCCAACCTAATTGCTTGGAACAGGGTAACCTCTGGACGAGCCAGACCAATCAAGGTAGCGATCGCGGCGGTCAAGACTAGGTCTCAAGAGGGGTGAGGGTGACTGAAAGCCTGCAATGAGCACACAAAGCAAGAACACTTACAAACTACTCCAAACAGTTGTTATATTAAAACTATATACACATTTATTTCAAGGCCTTTAAAACAATGACCGTAGCGAGAAAATCACAATATAACGATAGTAAACCAACGCACACCATATCAACACAATATATATACAAATACAACAAGTCTCAAGCGTTATATGCACGAAATGTGTAGTCCACCTAAAAGGGAGGGAAAACAGGCAGTGCGAAATAATGCTTAGACCCAGTTCGCCTTCAGAGGCACCTAACTAGATGGAAGTCCGAGCCCTGCGAAGAGTGGAGCCTTGTGCTCAAAAGTACCTGCACGCGCTGGTGCCAACGGGCAAAAGGAGAAGCTCTTCGAGGGAAATCAGGCAGTTCAGTTTAGTGAACAAAAGAAGAAGAACAAGTTCCGCGACTCAAGCGCAGCCTCCACAGTGGGCAGAAGCAGAGCGCGAGTACGGAAAAGGGTGCTTTTTGACACAGCGGGGAAAAGCAATGGGCTCCTGCAGGAGGGCGACCAGATCCTAGCTATGCTACTCAACGGTCCCCGATGCAAGCAGACCCAGGCTTCTCCGCGTCCGTTTCAGTAGCTGGCAGGTTCAAAAGAGCAGGGGACACCTCGTCGTCGTGTTGAGTAAAAAGACGTCCCAATCGAAGAAACCCGCACAGTTTGTTACCACAGCAGGGCAACGGAGCGGCCGTGTGTATCTGAGCCAAATGTACACTACTCACTTCTGACCTGGGAACGCCAAGTGTACGAAGCGTGTGAGAGTGACAAGGACTCGAAATACTACACAACCTGGCGGCGGTTACAGAGCAAGACTCCCGTGTAAGCTGGTCAGTCAGCTGGATGGCCCAGAGACGCTTCCGAAGGCTTACTGGCAGGAGATGGTGAAGATGCCGAGAACAGCTGTCCCCGCTATTCCAAGGGTCGAAGTACCAGTACAGGCCTTCTGGTTCGATCAAAGGTGAAAAGGGTTTCACAAGGCGACAGCAGTCCAGAGGAGAAGTCCTTCAGCGGGTAACCAGCGATTCCTCGGTCCAGCCTCTTGGTTGCAGGATACTTGGCTCCTGTATTCCTTCGTTTGTGAGAACTCAGGAGATCGACATGGTAGTGGTGTTTCCAGCCCCCTCTTATCCACGGTTCCCTTCGCGCCAAAACGGAGGGGGCCCAATGGGAGATCCGCTCATCAACACTCACACCATACGTGGACCAATCACGGACCACGGTGGTCCCAGGCATTCACACCACCCTAGACTCTCTGGCACCCAGGATGTGTATTGGGACCAGACATCCCAGCCCACATCCTGGATGCACACACAAGACATCTAGAAGCCCGCGAAAGCATCCGTGCTTCGCGGGAAAGTACATGCCCAAATAAGGAAGGCCCCGGGTCGGCTCGACCTAGGGAAGGTGAAGGGAGCAAGACAGTCAGCGGACAGGACAGAGGAGCCTCGTGGTCTGGCCATTTTGGGAGCCAGGCCACCATTTTGGGTTAAGCGCGAGAAACGCGCTTAGAACACCAAAAGGAGCTCAAAACACAAGAAACTATCGCTGCCACCGTTCCCGTCCCTGAATCTCTTGCACCGATCAGATACAATCCTAAACGAGTATCTAGGGCCTGTAGAAGGCTAGAGACCCAAGAGAGCTGTAACTTAGCTTACAGTGCCCTCTTGTGTCATGTTGCACGAAAGTCGCAACATGATAAAAGAAACTACGGGAAACAGCGTTCCCGGTACTGACTGTCTTAAGGGCATGTCAGTTTCCCCATAAGAAAGGAGCGAAAGCCCAGAGGAGTGCGGCAGAAGGCTGCACTTCTCTGGCAAAGTCAAGAATAAGGTGAAAAACAACAGCAAAAAGTTTAGGGGTTGCCACATGGAAGGAAAATTACCTACAATTACGAAATCTTTCCTAACAATCACCACAGGCCTTTGGATCAGGCTAAAGGGAACATGGCAATAGCTGGGCTGCGTGCAAAGGGCACAAACGAGTGAGCTGTCTTTTTTCCTTTCTGGGTTGCATGGACAAGTGACAAGGATCCACTTTTTGGGATGAAGAACCTCGCCCCTCACCCCACCCCAACCCAACACTTTTCTTTCTTTATTAGTGTTATAGTTCAGCAAAGAACTTTATCGCTATTATGAGAAACAGTGCAAATGATAAGGAAACAGTATTATAACATTTTCAAATGATCGTTAAAATACAATTTCATATTCAACAGGATTATACAAGTTAAGAAGCCTTCATAATATTAATATTACCTAAAATTTGAGGATAAATGTAAAAACTGAATTTAAAACGCATTATAATAAATCATCAGTACAGTGATTTAAGCTAAAACACAGTTTCTTCTTTCCCTTCCCTTGTCATTTAGTTACAGTTCTTCTAGATACCATTTTGCCAGTGTTGTTGAACCACATCTGTGAACAGCTCTTTTAGGAGTCTCAGTGCCACAAGTCTCCATGCATGAGATCTACTAGGAAATATATGTTGCCAAATTAGATTGGGGAAAATTACCCTAGAGCCATCTAATACATGCTTAAAATGCAAATCACTACGATGGATTAATGAGGGGCATTATATCAGCAGGAGATACATTGTTTCAACGGTTCTCTCAACATTACAGAATCTACTAGTCCTCTACAAGTCCTCAAGAGCCGTTCTATTCCCTCTCTGCTTCCTGTGATTTCCTTCATCGGGAAGAGATTTAGGCACGTACGTAAAAACTTTGAGCGCCTATATTGATTTGGAAATGTTTGCAAGTAATATGGTAGGGTATCCTAAGGTGTCACAAAAATTAGGATTCCTGAATATAATCTATATTACCGTACCTCCTGGATTGTATATATCCAAACCCTCTCCTTTAATTTTGATTAAGCTTTATCGGGTGCTGTTAACAACATGTCCAGACTTAGATCAAAATATTCAATATAAGCATTACATTTTGAGACCCAGGTATTCATAGGGCCATTCCAGTCACTGGTCTCAGCTTGTCTCAAAAGCCACCAGATAGTCCCCCTCTTCCGCCAAAAGTATATTAACAGGAAACTTTAGGTTCTTCCAAATCACCATTGCACCGAGTGAAATTAGCCCTAATTCATATCTTATAACAGTGGATGGCACTCCCTATGGAAGATTAAGGAATCTTCTCCAGAAGAGTCCCTTACGCTCTAACCAGTGCTTTTTCCAAGTCATATTGGAATTTATCAGCCCTGTAAGTAATGACTGGTACCACTTTTTTGTCATAAAATTCCATTGCACGGATTAAGGAGAAATACCCATATTTCTTGTTAATATCTGCAGATTGTACCCTAACCATAATGTTTGCTTTATTTTACTTAAGACGTTCAATATTACATTTTGTCTCAATGGAAACCTAAGTAAATAAAGTTGTCCACCGTTTCGAGAGGAATATTATTCATGGCAGAAATAACAGCACAGACAAACAACAAGAGAGGAGGAGAGATGGGCCGACGAACCACAACCAAGAACCTGGCTAGATGCCATTAAGCGGCAACCAAAGAGTCACACCAGGGGCTCCAGCAAACCGACAGACTCACTAGCCCACTTACACTTCCTGCTCCTCAGACATAACTGACACCACTACACCAAACTTTGGGCTAGCAACAGTACATATACACATACCAATAATCAATTATACGTTCACCCCCATCATATATGGGATGCTGGAAGCACACCTAGAGTCATCCACCAAACATAGCCCATCAAACAGTCAACCACACAAATACACTCCAGATAGTCTTACAGATACGGCTACCCGTGACTCTGAATCCCTTATGGACACTATCTAATAGAATACACACAAACATAACCCACCACAACAACTCACTAACAACAACGCAAACACTTTCCCAAACCCAAGGCACTGAATCTTACCCATAGAGTTACAATGCGCAGGGTCTCCCACACCAACCCCCACAACAATACTCAAACACACTAGATACTCCTGGTTCTGAACCTATCCTCTCATACTATCCCCACTAACCTCCCCAGGCCCCTCTCTTGCAGAGCCATGCAAGCACCTGGAGACTGCCCCTGGGTGGTAACAGTGCACGGTATAAATCAACATAACATAACATGTACCATACACAATTTCCATAAGGTCTTTTGTTACCTGCCCGACATGTCAGAATATTCATTTTTCTCACATTAATTGTTAGGTCATTCACCTTTGTGTAATTTACTAGTGCCAACAACTGTCAAAGGAGCCCCATAGGTGTATGGTCCATCAGCATCATATCATCTGCATATAATAAATAATTCACAGGAATTCTGTTTATGTAGGGTGGGAATGCACATGTATTTGCAAAGGCACTGCCGATATCTGAAATTAAAAGATTAAATAAAAGTGGTGCCAAAAGGTACCCTTGTTTCAGAATGTGTTCCATCTTTATCAGCGTTTACAGGTGTCCCGTTCTGTCCAATTCCACACGCACAGACATATTGGTAGGTAAAGATTGCAAGTAAGTGAGCAGGGCAACCCCATGTTTCTAGCTTCGTCCACAAAGTACTTCTCGATACACATCAAAGGCCATGGAGAAGTCTATAAATGCAATGATTATTGACCAAGACCTCTCCATGGCCTCCTTTCTCAGGAAGGCGAGAACTGCAATAGAGGGGGAGCTACATGGGCTGCTCCTGTCATCAAGGGGGAATTTATGATTGGAATGGTGCAAACATGGATTATATTATTAGGATCTGTAATCTATTTAGATACTGTGGGGCTGTTGACCGTTTGTGGCTTTCCCGCTGGGGGGGCATTTGCTGTACATCAGGCCTTCGCCTCTCCACCCAGAAGATCTGGCATTAGTAAGGGTGTATATTCTGATTTTAAAGCTTCAGACACACCCGTGTGAGTCTTGAATACGGGGGAATTTAAACACAAGATCCCTGATCCTCCTTATGTTCAGGGAAGAGCTCTGCCCTCAGTTTACACACTGAACCTCGTGACACAGTAACAACCAGTACTGAGCCTCTGCATGCTCAGTCGAAGCGATAGCCAATCCTGCACAATCTGAAGACCAGCTGGTCAATGTACACACGTCATCAAGCAACAATCCCTCATCACACAGACCCGGAAAGCTTCTTTAGAGTGCAGACGATTCAATCTATAAGCACAGGGAGAGGTTTGGTGGGTTGCAGGAGAAATCCTGGCAATTAAATTCTAAACAGACATAGCACAGGGTGAACAACTATTAACCAAGAAGTGGGTTTAAAAATAAAACCGGCTGCAAGAGAATGGGAGGCAGATCATCAGAATGATGGTCTTCAAATCTCACAAGCAATAGCATTGAATGGGCTTAGTGTTCCAATTGAAGCATCTGTTTGAATTCAGCAATACAATGTATTACAAACACAGTATTTGTACATGCTATAAAGGCCTCATTACTAGTTTGCCGATAATGGTAAAAAATATTACCATCTGTTTTATCCATCTGTAGATTACCAGTTTGTAAACTCATAACAGGGAAAACTGCAAACATGTGCATGGGAGTATTAACACCAAATACATTGCAGCAATTCTGCTGATAGTATTACCATTACTGGTAGTACAACATTTCCCCAATTATATGTGACAGCCCTATTAGCACTACCAATACCTCCGAACTCAGAATGAGGCCAAAAAACCCTCAATGGGGCTAGCCAGTAATAAATCCACTTTCAAAAGGTGGTTCAGTAAGGGAAGGGTACAACATCTTCAATGTGCTTGGTATTGCTTGTTTCATGGAACACGTTATATGATTTGAAATGTGGATTCAATGTATTCTTAGTTGAATTGGGGATTTAGGGCCTCATTACACGGTAGGCGGTAGCGGATTACTGGCACCGGTAAGGGCACCGGTGCCGGTAATCCCCTACCACCCTACTACGAGTTCCCTTTGTGGGTCCTCCCTTAACACCTGGTTTTTCCAGGCGTTAAGGACAGGACCCGCAAAGGGACTTTAGCGCTAATAACGGTACCGCAATTTGCGGTACCGTTATTAGTGCCTTCCCCATTCCCATTGAGCCCTATGGAGGCTCAAATGGGAATGGGGAAGGGCCCTGGTGAATGGGGAATTACCGGTCCCTCCAACCTTGGAATGGACCGGTAATTTCTCCATTCACCAGGGCGGAGTCGGTAAGGTTTTGGAGGCAGCCATGGCGCTATTAGAGCCATGGTTACCTCCTACCGTGTAATGAGGCCCTTAGTCTTAATGTTACAATGCTAACAGAATCAGTGCACAATTGACTTTGCTTTTATAGTCCGGCATTTATGATATATGTGAGCATGTTAATATCAGAATACATTAATATTGAAGAAATTGAGGGGGTAAGTGGAAAAATTGGCTTTAAATCAGAAGGCAATCTCCTTCATTGCAAGAAAACACAATAGATTCAAGTGAAAAAGAGCCGATGGATCCAGCTTTCCGATCATCGCCCCGACGCTGTGGAACTCACTACCACTTGCCATCTGCTCGGAACCCTGTTACTGGACCTTCAGAAAATGTGGCTGTTTAACTCACTTAATTTACCACACCCACTGTTGTCCGACATGACTCCTTACCTGATCTTGACTCCTTGCCTGATCTTGTTCCTATCTCTACCAGCGCCTAGTTGCCCCAGGTTAATGTGCACTTATTCAAATGCAGAACATCATTTGAATAAATAAATATTGACTGAGGATCCCACTAGCGACTGGGAGGATCAGGGCAAGAGATGTGGCAAGGTGAAAGATTTTTCTCAAATCCTAGTCCCAACACAAATAAAAATATGTCTTTCAGGAGAAGTTAATCGTGGACTCCTAGTAAATAACCCACAAGACGTGAGTTTCATTTCCTATAATGTTGCAAGCAAAGGTTAAACACTGCACAACTTTTAACCCTTTAAACCTAAAAAGCCAGTAGCTAAATAGTTTGTTCAGATAAATAGTTTCTGCAGTGTACTATCCTATGAAGCATTTTCACAGACATCATGACCAGATGTTCAAGGGGATTTGTGGTCAAGTGTCTCGACCCTGGTCTTAATGTCTTATGTTCACAACCTCTCTCGGCAACATTTAAGAATGTCAAAAGCACTGAAACACTTAAAGGGTGCAAATAGATTTCCCGGATATCCGGGGAGATGTTTTTTTTTTACCAGATCCCAAATCTATGAAAATACATCCCAATGACCAGCACCAGCAACATGTCAGAAATTAAGGCTGTCATTATTTTGTATTATTCTCACGGTGGGATCATCATAGTTAACACCAGGACATCACATGAGCAATAATTCAAAAACTTAAATGAACTAAAAGTGAAGAAAAACAAGAATGCTCATAAAATCCTCAAGTCATGTATATTGTGCATAATGCCGGACATGACTGAAATTGGTGAAAGATGTCTCAAAGATTTGGTGAAGAACAAATCACAGGCACGAACAATCTAGCTGACCTTGAGAACTCCTAAATCTGTGAAGATTTGACACGCATCTACATCTTTATTTATTTCAGGGTTTTGAACGGTTTAACATTAGTTTCAGGGGACTTTCTGCTCAGGTGTGGGTGCCAGTTTGGCGGGTCTTCATTTTTGCAGTACCCATACTTCAGAGCATTATGACAGTGGTAGACCATAGAGGGCAGTGGCCAGGATGGTTATCTCTCAACAATATGTCAACCCTTCTTCAAGGCTAAGGATTAGGGTTAATTGATCCTAGGGGATGTAGCCTTGTCTATAACATAACAGGCATGCTTGTAAAGTTTATGTTCATCCGGAAAGGGGCATCTTGGCGCTTATAACAGATGTTTATTGTTACCCAACTTTATGGTACTCATTTTATCGACCTCGGAAGGATGAAGGGCTGAGTGGACCTGCCGGGATTTGAACCTGTGACCATGAGGTCAAACACAGGCCCCTGTAGTGAATGCATTAGTCCACAGAGCCACAGACCCAGCCTATGGAGAGGTGAATTGCTAACAAATTGCTTGAATGGAGCCAGATGCCTAACTATAGCGTTCAAAGAAGCCGGCATTAGGCATCCTGCCAGATTATTTGCAAGGAAAACCGTTTACAAGAAGTGTTGGTTCCTATCCATGTAGCCCTTTGTGCACTAGGCATTGTGGTTTCAAATTAGTTCTTACATTAATTAGCAACCAGTGTGAACATGAAGGGGCATGGTGGATGTTGTTCGAGTAATGCATTCTAAACAGGATCGTTGCAACACTGTGCACTTCAGAGTTTAAAAGTGGCTTTGCCCAGAGTAGTAAATAGCATTGAAGTCGAGGTGGGATGCTACGGCCGAAAGGGCCAGGATGTTCCGATGAGGCCTTGTTAGAAAGAGAAGGATCCTCTATACAAGTCACACATAGTATAAGATGCTTGATAGTGAGTAATATGATATAGTCAGCATTCATGTTTAAGGTGCACTGGCCCGTAGGAAGAGAACTTTTTCAGATGCTTATAACTTTGGCTCTTTTTGACAAATCTGCCTAAAACATTCCTCAAAAATATACATTCATCTTTTAATTATTTTTCAAAGTTTAATGAAGTACCAATAGGGGAAAATGTTCTGTGAGAAGCTTGCACTAAGTCCCAAAAGAGTGTTTTCACTTGTATGTATAAAATCCTTTCAGCATTTATTTATAACATCACATGCCCGGGCACCCGGGAACTAGCTTATGAGCACAGTGGGTTTGGCCTGCAGTAATGGGCAAACATAAATATTCGTATGCCTCTGCTATGCCCTTTGAACCACCACATGTTCTCAAAGGCCCACTGTGTATAGCCTGTAACCATATCCTGTATAATCTTTGAATGGGCAGGGCCTTGGGCCCTGCACCAGGAAACCCTGAGTCACCTGATGCTCCAATTAAGCCTGGCATGTTGGCATGATCAGTGGCTAATATGACTGGGGAAGGACGTTTGACCTTGTTCCAAGAACCCATGAGCCTATTGATAGAATAGCTGCACTGGGTGCCCTCAAGCTCTTTGTAGTGGCCATTGGACATGGCGGTCACTTTAGGAGAGGAATGGCCTTTGGCCATGTACCAGGCAATGCAACCAACCCAGAGAGGTCACCAGATGAGGTCTGTGGACATGGCCAGTACACACCCCCTCCGAAATGGTCCACAGCCATGACCTGCTTTCATGGCCAGTGGGGAGTTTGGTCTGGGCGAGGCTTTTGGCCATGCCTTGGATTCCCCAAACTGTGCCATTACCCCCATATTGACTCTGTGGCCCATTCTCCCCTTTGTGTGTCCACCATCTGTTTCCTCTATCCACGGCCAGTGACCCCCAAGACTAAAGCACAGGGCCTGGACATGCCCTAGGCATGTGCACCCTCCATAAGTGGCCAATGGTGTGGTGTGAGTTAAGGTTTACTTGTCAGGCAATGAACTTGGTTTAGATAATGGAAATATTTAATTTGTACTGTTTGCACCTTAATCTTGCCATTGCCAGTGTTTATAGACTCCACCTTTGTATCGGAAGTAATGTTTATTCTTAACAAAACCTTTTTTTCCTCTGATACAAATATAAAAATATACAACATGTTAAAAAAGAATAATCAATAATATTAACCTAGAGATATGGGCACTGGTATTGTCAATACATTCAGATCAATTAATGATTTCAGCCAGGAAGTTTAAAGATTCTTGGAACAGACCAACTATTGTGCCTACTTACTACAAAGGAAACACAGTGCTTCCTCCTTAATGGACTCCGCTTTTAACATTTTTGGGGAAATTGTTTTAAATCTACAGAACTGGGTTTTTGAAAATGACATGTTTTGTCCAATCCAGACTGGATTTACTGAAAGGGTGCGTATTTCGCATCAGCTTTTGACTTAGGGCCTCATTACGAGGTCAGCGGTAACGGGTTAACGGCGCCGGTAAGGATGCCGGTGCCGTTAACCCCTTACCGCCGCATTACGAGGTCCCTTAGCGGGAGCCACTACAGGACCAGGGAGCTAACAACGGGCCAGTTATTAACGGGCCATAATTAATAACGGGTTATTAACGGGCCCGTTGTTAGCTCCCTCCCCATTCCAATTGAGCCCAATGGGGGCTCGAATGGGAATGGGATGGGTTCCCTGAATGGGGAAATACCGGGTCCTCCAAGGTTGGAATAACCCGGTAAGTCCCCATTCAGGGAACCCGGACCCGGTATGCGGTATGGGGGTAGCCATGGTGCTAATAGCACCATGGCTACCTCCATACTCGTAATGAGGCCCTATGTCTGTCTAATGCTTGCCAAAACCTTTAATTTAAAGAATGAGCGCATTTTTGTCACATTCATGAGTTTCACTTCCGCACTTGACTCTTTTATTCATTCTAAACTTTGGAGAGTTTTATTATTGCTGCACAAGCAAAATAGTGCTAGTAATGGGGAAGTGACACGTGAATTTGAGGTACATGGAGGAGTAAGGAAGAGGTGTGTTATGCCCCCCCTAATAATTAACCTCTTTACAGATGCCCCCTGCTTGTCCGGCTGGTTGAACTGGTGGTCGCTGTACCAGTGATCGGGGACACATCTTTGACTCTATTGACATGTGCAGGTAATTCTGTTTTGGTAGCCCTTAGCCCTCCAGTGCTTCAGCAGTTCAGATTAAGGCACACTGATGTCATGAGTAACCTAGGATCGACCATCAGTGAGCACAATCTGCAATGATGACCGTAGGCCAACAATCAAAAGCATAAAGTTCATTTTATTTTTGTTGCAGGGTTCAGATTTTTCCCAGAGTTGAAACCTATACATAACTGTGAGATCTGTTAAGTGAGAATCCCAATGGTAAACAACACCTGATAACCTCTAGCGGGAAAGTGGCTCATGCAATAGGAGGGATATAGTGCTTTTGCTTTTCTACACAATTAAATGCTGAACTAATCCAGATCTACACCTAGCGCCATTGCAGTGCAAGGGGCAAGCCTATAATGACCTAGGGAAATGTGAGCATTTACAAGCTCAGTAAAATAAGTTACTCAAAATAATTCCTGCTTTGCCTGCTTCCACCACTACCTATAGTAGACTTGAAAAATTAGAGCTTTGGCAGATAAGTGGAGCCTAAGCAATGTTACTTTTTTTCTGGCTCTATGAGCTAATGATAAAGCCTTTCTCATACAAATCGTGGAGCGTGAAATTTGGAACCATCCGAGGGCTCTGTCTATCCTATAGGATTGCCATGTGGTTTTTCGACAGAAATCAATTTCTCTTCCTACCAGTTTTGAGGGTTTTCAATCCATGCCTAGCTTGACTTCCAAAAATATATTGAAGTATAAGCATAAGTTCAATCTAAACGTAGATGTGGTTAAGTTTAAATTGCCATCTAATAGAGCATTAAGGTGTACAACTTTCCCAAAGTGTACCAACCTTCTATACCAGACTCCCATGTGATTAAACATACAACTCTAACAATCAGCTGAAGATTTATTCACACACGGGAAAAACAGATTGACCAATGAAAATCTGTCTTTCTCTGGCTTGTTGCTCTAATCACTGCCTGCATTGCCGCCGTTAAAATAGAAAAGGGACTAAGTCCCTTTTCGGAGGATGGCAGCCATTTTGGAACATATTTCTTATGGCTGCTGTCATCCGAAAAGGGACCTATTTCCATTTTAATGGCGGTGTCCATTTCTTTACATTTTTTTCTCCAAGGGCAGATGGGCTTGTGCTAAGCTGAATTTCTGACATTGGCTTTAATGGCCGGAGACCAAGCTGAGGCCCTCGCTTTGCTCGGGCCATCCCCCTGGCCGGGCCGTGAAAGCTATAATTATATGCATCTAAATTCTGTGTTAAATAGGTGGTGGAAAGGCCCAATTGAGGACTTTGTAAGCCCCTTTTGAGCATCCACTGTTGAACCCAGATTACATTTCATGATTTTATCCCCAGCATATAAAGAATAAGAGCTAAGCCATCAAGAAGGCTGACAAATAATTTGACAATATTGATAGGTGTGAATTGTATGTACTATTTGTTTTATTTTATTTATTGGACATTTGTATGGCGTATATACACAACTGTTTCCAGGCACCACAAGACACATGGGGGAGGGGCATAGGGAACAAACCAACAGTAACGGTCATACTAGGCCTTATGACATCTTATTGTGCAAGTGCAGAGACGAAATGAGCAAGGGAGGGAGTAGGGGGAAGGGCTGGGTAGGGGACACGATGGGAGGGGGTGAAGTACAGGAGTGGGGGACACAGGGGGCTTAGTAAGAGCAGAGGAGAGCCACAAAGGGCAAGTGCAGGGGAATTGGGAAAGGGAGAAGTGCGAAGGGGTGCCACGAAGTGCAAGTGGAGGTGGGAAAGAGAGAAGTGCGAAGGAGGGGTGGACCAGATTCAGGCTGGTCCGGGAGGGTTGCCCGAAGTCAAGTGCTGGACGGGATGCTAGGGGGGGGACTGGTCAAGGAAGGCCTGGTCCCTGTAAGCCTCATAAGGTACCAGGCAACAGTCACATCGGCAGAGGGACATTAACACAGGGGTGGGGGGAAGTCTTGAGAAGTTTCTGGAGCTTTTAGGAGAACCAGCTCATGTCTGAGTGGGGCAGGGAGGCCATTCCAGACAGATGCTCCTGCCGAGGTAAGGGATCTACCTCCCACTCTCTGCTCGAAAGATGGTATTCTGCTTTCTTTTGTTACTGCACTGTATACTATTGATTGTTGCTACAAGATGCTTTTATGAAGGTAATGTTTCATTGATACTTATTGTCATCTCATTACAATTACAATCATTTGTATCTCGATTCTAGTTCTTGCTTTAGTTATATATTTTAACATGATGTATTTTATGATTTTTATTTTAACTACTTTAATGGTTTTTATAATGTAAATAAACTTTGATTTAGTTTGAGTTGAACACTAGGTGAGAGGCAAGTAAACAAGCATAGAGGCAGACAATCACCTACAGAAAAGTCAGAGAGGGGCACTCAAGCATGATATTTAATGTTTCTGTTGGTAACAGAGGTTCAAAGAATAAAGCATTATAGGCACAAGTACCAACAGCTCAAAGAGATCTCCAAGAGGAGGGTGCAGAGGGGTCTGAGCACCCAATTGGGTTTTCTGTTATTTTAGATAGGGTGATTTCTAAACATTGTAGGGGACTGAGGGAAGACTCGGGTCATGGAGGCTTGATTTTGATTGGGTCTGAGTGCTGCAAAAGCAGCACAGCTGTTCAGTGCATCACATTAGCACTAAAAGGTCTAAGCCACATTTGCTCATGGTCTCAGAATGCCACGACCTACCACAGCAACACGATGTGAGTGACTACCCTAGATAACCTGTGAAGGCACTGGGCAGCATGTCAACTACAGTTGTGCTGCATTTCTATACTGTCCTAAGTTTGCACTACTGAGGCACATGCTCAGGACCCACGTGGGTACTGTGCTTGCATGCCATGTTGAAGGAAGATATATTTTTGCTGGTATTATACTGAATAGTATTTTCATGATTTATATGCAGCATGTAGCGCATATATGTTATTCATATAACATGTAGTGTAGGAGCAGCTGGGCACTCTGAATTGCAGGGGCTCTGAATGGTAGTGGAGTATCATTGTAGTGCACATGTAGCTTGTGTGGCTGTAGTGTGTGTCTCAGTTAGAAATGTGCAAGGAAGATGGTTGCCAATAGATAAGGTGCATGATTGAAAATGCGCAGAACACAGAGAAATTTTATAGAGCACATGCTTAAAAGTGCATATCATTTCAGGATATTTGAATTGACTGACTTGCACTGAAACGAATACTGATATATTAACATATTAATCCAACCCAGTAACATGTCCCCTTAATAACATTTAGTGCAAATTAGTCTATGTGGAGATAACCTGAAAATAATTTTGGAAAATGCATGGTGCTTTGTAAAATGGGATTCAAACATGCAGACTGAGTTTTGTGCAGTATGTTAAATAAATATGAAGTTCCCCTCTGCTGAGGCGAAGCATTGAGGAATCGGGAAGCGAAAAGGGAAATGTTACATTTATTTTTCAGAAATGTAATTAGTACAGTGAGAAAAACACAGATGAAATCACATGGTTTCAGTGGTATGATCTGGTCAAGGGGACGGATTTCCCTTGAGTGGCAAGAAGAAGTAATAAAAAGGGATTGAGTGGGTGTAGCTGTGTCAGACATCCTCAAATGCTGGGAGAGATATCTTTGGAATGAGGCGAGAGGTAGCAGACAGACGAGGTAGTAGCAGGCAGGCAGACAGACTCTAGTGCTCAGGCCCGTTTGATGGGAGCAAGTGCTTATCTACGCAACCTTGGGATAGCACAGGCGAGCAGGCTGAGGAAGGTTTCCATGCCGAACTGAGACAGAAATATCGCCAACAGATTTAGGTAATTATGCAGTAATTGATGTGCGAGTAGTGTGCCTGAGAAATACTTATAGGTTTTGTGATAGAAACATGTTTTTTTTTTTAAAGTAAATCACAATCTACATTTTACTTGGGTTCCCATTTATTGAAGTGAGCTTTTGTTGAAATGACAGACTTCTAACTGCTAAAGATTGTGAGAGAAACATTCAAGATTTTTCCCGCCAGACTACGCTGGCCAGCCAGCAACAAATGTGTAAGTGAAGTTTATTATTAGAAAAGCTATTTAATGTGTGCGAGTTATCTTATGAAGTGCATTTTAATCGATGTCCAAGTACAAGCCACTGTGAAATAATACAGCATAATGCAACTCTTTGGACATTCTCTGGACTTTAACATTTTATAAAGCCACAAAAAGAGCAAAACAGGTTTGTACTCTTATTATGTGTCGGAATTTTTGTTAGCACATAAACTGAGGTCCGGCAGGTGGTAAGCCTATTTTACCACAGGTGGAAATTCACATTACTACATGCAGTGAAACATAAGATACATCGCTTTTCTGTGAATTGAGTTTTCACAAGTGCTAGGCATGTGTGTGTGTGTGTGTGTGTGTGTGTGTGTGTGTACAACTATTGGGTTGTGTAATGATAAATGCATTTTGAAACTCAGCCACAAGGGCATATTTTGGTATTGTACATACACTACTGTGGGAAGGGGTATAAGTTATCTACCCAGAGTGTATCAAGTCCAGTATTCTGTTATGGTGAGTGACCCTGGTAAAAACAATTGTTAGGTAATAATCTGAAGATAGTCTTACCACAATAAAAATACCCCAACAAATTACCACGATATACTACCACCATAAAATACCACTCTTTATCACCATAATAAAAAATAACACAAAGTGATAGGTATAACCCAAAAATATATCCGACAGTACACATCCTTTGTAAAAGTACAGAATGGTAGCATTTCCAGCTGAAATGCCCTCTGATATTGTAACAGTGTTAAGTAGGGGTGGCATTTGCTTGATAACAAACATATTGGAAATTGATCGCAGGCCAGGTGCTGCATGGATCCGAAGCTGGGTTTCTTCAGCATGGGCGTAGCTAGTGATTGTTTTCCTTCTGGGGAACTATTCCAAACATCAGAATGGTGTTAATGATGCAATATGGGTTCACTAGTGACTGGTAGATCCTAAACATGTCCTTGGAAGAGTTGTCCATTTGTGTCCAATTGTGGGCCTCTTATGTCCATCCAGGGATCACAAGTGTCCCCGACTGTGTATGCGGCATGCAGTACAGTTCTTGAGCCGTTGCTACTTGTGCCAGTGTCTTTCAAGCTCCATGTCTGATTATCTCAGCTCTTGCAGATCTTCTGTATACCCGCCGTTGCAATTTGTCTTGCTGCATTGTGAAGAGTGACAACTATAGCTCCAGGAGGCCACTAAAATGACAGCGGTTGGGTTATACTTGATCACTTTGAATAATGTGTTGTCTCTTCACTGAGGGTTAGCTGAGACGGCAGGCAGATCGTTGTTCATCATCTTGCTGGGGTTGCACACAAGTCCATAGAATAAATCTCAACAAATAGATAAAATCAATATATGAAATGTGCAATCATGTATGTGTGGCATAATAAGCCTGGGCTATGATGTAGCAGAAAAAAGGGCCAATGTTGCCAATTTGCATGAGCAATCATTGTATATTTTGTGTCCAGTTGCTTTTGGGGTCTTACCTGACCATGGCAACCTTTTGGGTCTGACCTCGCCTTAAAATCTTTCAATCGCGAACTCCCTTGCTCACTGACTCAACCACTCACTCACTGATGCACTCACCCATTCACTCACTCCCCTGCTCTGCCTCTTTTCTGCACATTAGGGCCAAACACTAACTTTTGCGGGCTCAGAGAAGCAAAGGCACTTTTTCCTCCCAGTTCTGCACCCACAGATTTAGCCTTGCGCATCGCTGATTCGCAAAGACAGCTCAAGCGGTGAGCGAGGGTCTGGGTGAGGTGGTAAGTGACCTGTAATCAGCACCCTATTGAATATTTCAGTGTAGCTGCATTCATGACACTTGACATGCATTGTATCCCTGAACCCCAGTAGATACAGGCTAGGCTCACCCCTACACACACGTCAGCTTAGGGGCCTTAAAGAGCCCATAACTGCAAATGCATTTTTGTAAAAAATATTTCCGCCTCCATTTTGGAGGTGACAATAGAATGCTAAACTGTTATTTAAAGCATGAGCATTTCTATTTCAGGTACATCAGTGATGTGATGGTCTGAAAATACCACTGGCAGCATTTCGCTCACCTCAGCACCTAACCTATGGCAGGCCAGACCATGTGCGGACAAGAGCTGCTGTGATTCTGGGTGCACTTTATTCACATCCCTACTTTGCGCGGGGTAATTGCAAGTGGGCCCATTATTTGGTGATATGTAGTGCTATCCGAAAGCGGCACACACCAGCCCGTTTGAATAAACCCAGGTCGCAGCTGGATGTGCCATGCTTAAATGACACCCTTACAAGAAAATAACCCAGTTATTGATTTCAATTACTTTACAACACATAGATTGCCACACAGCTCCTATTCCGCACGTTGTTGGACAGCTTGGCGGCTGCTGTGTTTGCTATTAAATGGACTCACTCTGTGCTAGTTACAATCCAGCAAGGAGCTTCTGTTTTCATGTCTGTGGGCCTTGCTTCTGTTGAGCTCTTCCCATAATTCACCGTTCGTTGTACGACATAGAAGGGATTCGATAGCTCTAGTGTTCTGTGCTCACTGTGGCTTGTGGTTGATTAATACTGACACACTTCACGGTAGCGTTTCCGGAAATTCCAGCAGATGTTGGGAATGGCGCATTTATTCTGCCGGTGAGTGAATTGAGCAAAGGGGCCACGTTTATCGCTGACAGGTGACGTCCTCCCCCTCCCGACTGTCAGTCGGCTTGCTGGGATGATAATAATTATGGCATGAAATAATTGTATGACATTTCGCTCGTGTCACCTGTTTTGGGTAGGTGCTTGAGAATTACAGCAGACATAATAGTAATTCCTCTTGCGCAATATACAAATTGCCATATTCTTTCATTGGGGCTATACCTGGAATAAGTGTCACTGAAGGAGGCTGTTGGAAATCGTGTGCTGCTAACAGCCTTTTCTGAACCATTGCGTAAAGACAGACCTTAGTGACTTGCAAAAATACAAACTCTACAATCCAAATGACCTATTTCATTTAAAAGAACAGACATGCCTTACTGGTTGCCGGAACCTTGACCTTGCCCCTTCAAGCCTCACTGGAAGGCTCCATTCACCCCAGCTGCGAGGCACAGGCTATTACACAGCTATTCCCCTCCAGCTGCAGGCTTCTCTCAGCTTCTTTACTCCTCTAGCTTCTCCACTGGATTTCCTCACCTGCAAGGCTCCTCCACTGATTGAGTCATCTGTGGCCGTCCAACACGTTTACTCTACCCATGCTGTGTCTCTTCAGCGTCCAAGGCGTCCACCCCCAGCCCCCTCTGTGCCCTAGGACATTCTTAGGCGAATCGTGCATTCATTCATTCTTCTTTCCTTCGCCTTACCTGCTAAAATCGCCACACCTTTTTCGAAGCCTCTTGGTTAAGTGTGACTGGCCTGTATGCTGCTTTTCACCCAGCCGTGGACACTTTTTCAAACTCCCAACTACATAGCCCTGCTTGTTGAGGCACTCTGTTGCTTGGTAGAAGTCCCAGTCAGTATTGATAGAACCTTCCATGTTCATACTGGAAGGCCTCATTACGAGTTAGCCGGTCTGGATTTAACTGTGCCGGTAAAACCGTACCAACACCGTTTTCCGGACCGGCTAACTCCGAGTTATGCGGCCGTGTGGTGTTAAACCCGCCAGGTCTGACCTGACGGGCGTAACGCCACCGGCCGCACACGGACGTGGACACACCAGCACCATTACCGCATGGTGCCGATGTTTCCACTGCCCCCATTCCCATGGAGTCCTATCCATGGGAATGGGGAGTCATGGAATGCCAGCTCCGGAATTACCGGACCACCGGGGCTGTAATGCCCTGGTGATTCCGGCAAGTCTGGAGCCGGTAAATCCCTACAAGTCCGGCAGCAGCCTGCCGGGTTTAACGGCACGGCTACCGCCAGACTCGTAATGAGGCCCCATGTCCCTCCACCCAATGTCAATCTCATTCCAAGCCTTTCAAATGGCCTTCCCAGCTAATCCCCAATCCTGGCATGAAGACGGGGACTACACAAAAAAAGGAAAGGACTCACTACTCTAGACACTCCCTTCAAAATCTTCAGGCATTTGTTTCAGAACCCACCGCTTTATTTTCTCTTGGTTAAGGTTTGTTTACTATCTAGTTCCATTTTTAAGGATTAACATGACGATTACTTTATAGAGGCAAAAGTGCTAATGAGATTACATGTCTGCGTTAATCTAAAGAAATAGGTTTGTGCTAGAGTTTTCCATGCAGGGCTCGAGTAGTTACACTGTAACTGGACATTCCTGCAGTCTTTCTTCCCTTTCATCTTCAGAGGGGCCCACTTGCCTTTAAACCCCCCTCTGACAGCAAAGCATGGTGGAGTGTGGTAGAGTGTTCCGTGTTCCTGTGGGAGCACGGGACCAGGAATCTGAACTGAGCAGAATTGATCCGATATGAGTATTTGCCGCCGGAAGCAGTGCCATTTTTCTTTTAAGTTTTATCCAGGGTGCCCAACGTAGAGAAAAGTGAGTTGTTCTTTTTTTTGCTATCCCATATTTTGTCATAGAAGCCAGTGATTCCTGATTCCTGTTTCTGCTCCCCTTTTTTGTACGCATCCAATGCAGCATGTACTTCTCCACCCTAAATCTGCTATGATAAGCAGCTGTAGCTCCCGAAAGGAAAAGAGTAAAGAATAAAGTTGACAAAAGTACATACGATAGGAGATTCAGACTTTATATCACATTTCCTACTATTTTCCATATCCAGAAAGGTACGCGTTGGACACGAAAACCGGAAGTGCCCTACAACGTGAACTCCTGGTGAGCATAAACTATTAGTATTTATCTCTTAGTGGTCTGTGACCCCTGGCGAATATTGAAATTCTAATCACCAGCTGGGAGACCTTATAACAGCGACCCTTGGAAGGTACAGGTACTACACGATTTTAATCGATTTACTGCCTACTACCAAATGATTGCAAACGCACTAGGCATTTTAGAGACCGGTTGTGCTCGATTAAAGGTGCCTACATTTGGAACAAGGGGTGGGCGTGATTTGTGAATGCTAATTGCAAACTCTGTGACCCTTAGAAATTAACTGAAACATGTGTTTTAAAACGTACAAACGGGTCAAAATCATAAATAATATTTACATTATTTTATGAGAACATTTATGAAAGGACTTAAATGTAGACTAATATTGAACACATATATCACTTTATAACGTGATGCCCGCCACCCAAAGAAAATACCAATTGAGGAGTGAGGTAAGGAGTGGGCTAAGAGCAGCTGTAATCAAGTCATGCCAGCTTGTGAAGGAAAAAAGCAGATTAATAACAACAAAATCAAAAGCAAATTACAAAGGAAGGGATCAAAGTCAGTGTCAAACAAACCATTTTGGAAAAAAGAGGAGAGCCACTTATAGGCCAAGAGAAGATCAAAGCCTTTTTAAACCAGTGTCAAATCATATCCCATTTCCCAAAACTACCTTTATGGCACAGACAGACATGATTTAAATTGACACCCAACTGCCGATTGAGACATCAGATTTGGGCCCTATAGATAATAATTTGCTTTAACATTTGTGTTTAAATTTACGAGGTTATACAACTTAAACGAACCCAACAATGCAGAAAGAGTTGGCTGTGAATCAATGTGAAAATAATAGCATCGAAATTCCTCACACTAATTCGTCTAGATGACCGGACCTGGCAAAAATTGCAGAAAATGCATATTAGTGTTCACCGGTTGATGAAGTTTCATTTGCAACATCAGAATCTTCAGAGGAAGAAGATTACAAAGAGTCTGAACACCTAAGAATTTTAAAAGCACTGTTTACTTTGTGTAATACAATGTTCAAAGAGCAACGAATACTCAAGGAAGGTTTAACCAAATTGATAGATGTGTTGTATGATGAGAGCTGTATTATAAAATTCAGGAGCATTCAAAGAAGAATAAACTACAGCGGGGCATCCTAGAAGTGACACTGACAAATAATCTAACTCTCATGGTAATGAAATTACTCTATCCCAACACTGCACGAGGATATATCCATATCCGGTGCAGTAATTGTACAAGATGGGAGTACGAGTGATATGAAAACCACAGCCATCTAAAGCTTAAACCTAATAAAATGTGCCATAAGATGGCGCAATCATTAGCAGCAATATCTGCCAAGAGTGTGAGATGCCAAGAAACACATACAGGATTTTAAATTGATCCAAAGGGTCAAGCAAAAAGAGAAATAAACACATAAAAAAAACACTCAGCATGGCCCCCTAACAAACCACAAACCTGAGGGATACTCCCTCTGAGAGATCCAGCCAAGAGGGGCCTCCACAACAAGAGGACTATACAGATCAAGCAGAATACGATAATAATATCTTGTACTGTGACGAGTACTAGGATATAGAATCAGTGTGGATGAAATCCTCTAGCCCTCAAATAAAGGGGATCGACAAAAGAGACACACTGCAAAACAAGAGTCAAACTACAAAAAAGATTAAAATAAATGATTTTTAGTTTGAGAGGCTGGAGCAGAGCCTTAAATCAGGTGGGAGGGAGTTCCATTGACGAGGAGTAGAGGAAGGGAAACAGCCCTCCTTGACTAGTGACCATTTTGACTTGGGTGTCTGGAGCAGGCCTGAGTTATTAAATCTCAGACCATGTTGGACCAGAAGCCGTTTGAGCTGTGCCACCAGGTATGAAGGGCTCTTACCATATAAGCAGGAGTGTGCGATGCTCAAGGTGCAGAATATAACTCTTTGCTATGGGTAGCCAATGCAGCTATCTTTGTGCTGTCGATACATGATCAGTTCTGCGAAGACCTACTAATACCCACACTGCATTGTTTTGGACCACTTGGAGGCAATTGATTTCTGCTTTTCCTGCTCCCTGGAGGATGCTGGCAAAGTAATCCAAACAGTTTCCAATAATTGCGCTCGCTAGTGTGGCGCCGTTTGAGGCATCAAGAAAGGGTTTAATCTGTGCCAGAAGTTTAATATAGTAAGATGAATTTGCTACGGGCTGCTAATATGAGCCCTCATTGAGATTTCTTCATCCAAGGTGACTCCAGCGTTTTCACTTTCTTAGAGGTTGGAAGAAGAGAGTCAGTGATTTGGATGGACGAGTAAGATTTGTCAAGATGGCGCAACTTGGCACCCATGCCCAAGATAATGATCTCAGTTTTGGAATTATTTAGGGCTAGTGCATTAAGCAGCATCCAATGATGTATTTTACTATAAGTGGTGTTGATGACATCAGTGTCTTTGGCGTACTCACCTAAGAGTGGAAATAGGCACTGAGTATCATCTCGTAGTTTGCGTAGCACATTTCTTCAACGTTCAGTAGGTCAAACAGCTTGAGCATAAAGATATTGAAAAGGGTGGGTGGATAAACAAGATCCCTGGGGTACACCATAGTTCAAAGCAACACCCTCTGAGAGTGCCTCCTTCTGGAAGACCATGGCCGTTTGATCAGATAGGAATGAAACCATCCAGCTGACTGCTTCCTTAGAAAAGGAGGCTCTTTCTAGCAGTCTGCTGGCCAAGATGGAATGATTAGTTGAGATACCTCTAACAGCGTCTGAATCCAATTGGGTGCTGATTCATCTAGTTTGGCCACTTATCACAGAACTCATTCGTTCTTAGTCTAGCAACTTCTTGGCAATGGGCTATGAGTTTAAAAGATTGGGAGAGTATGGGATCAATAGACCAAGCAATCAAATCACTAAACCAAAGAAAACTGAACCCATGGTGATGGGTGTGGATATTGATATTCTGGTAAAACAGATCATCACAGCTCTAAAACTGAGTATGAACACATCAGAGAACCATGGAGTTCGAACAAATCCAACAAGAAACTATCCCAATTTCTATTGACCTGGGGAAGTGTTAAAATCCCAGACACTGATTGGTTCATGGAACACTAGAGGATTCTGGTCTTATACTAGTGACCCTGTGGGTTTGTCTGTTATTTTGGACCTTGGCCTATTTGCCCTACAGGAAACTTGGCTAATACACAACCTACTACTGGATGTTTAACAAATAATGTTTAAAAAGGCAGACCGTAAAGTGAGTGGTAGACATTTTTTAGGCCTAATGATGGGGGGCAAAAAACAGCTTGTTATTGAAAGAACATGTTATAGAGGATGAGTTTGTTAATATACTGACTGCTATGTTAGAATTGTTTGTTGCTGGGGTGGAGCAGTGGATACTCATCCTGAATGTGTACAACCACCCAGGCGGCAGGTACACACAAAAGATCATTGAAGAGGCATAGAACATAATAAATGACTGGAAGACAAATAATTATAAATCTCTATGCATAATTTGGGGAGATTTAAATTACCAAAGAATTAGCAAAATGTCAAAGGACGAAATTGTCGACCTCCTAATTGTGATAAATGGAAATGGAGCAAAGATAATTGATTATATTGATGATGAACCTCTAAAATTTCTGGATCCTTTTATTTAATAGTAATTGCCTTTTACAGTTGTACACATGGGAACAGGACTCTCTACACTTAGACAAATGGTGTTTGTCATACTTGGATCGATTATATTTTATTCTCGGAATCCATGTTTGAAATAATTGGAAGCCTTCAGCTCATATCAATAATGGTCAGTGATCATTTGGTTAAGAAATTCACATTTAAAACTAATTACAAAGAAAAACAAGAAATGCTTTGTAATGCCACTGTAAACATAACAGGTAGTAAAAATCGATGGAAACAAAAAAAAATAGAGAAATTCAACCTATATCTCTCTAGATTGCTTCTGGCAGACTATTCTGCTGAAAACATTGGCATACTGGTATTTGAAAAAAAGGCTACGAAGGGTAAAACAATATATTGAGGAAAAACAAAGGAAGTTTGCCCCAAAGAATATAAAAATAATTAAACCTTTGACATAAAGATAGCAGAAAAAATAAAAGCTAAATAGAGTATTAAAACGGATAAAGGTTTAAACTCCTGGCCTTGTTGAACAAAAACATAAAGGGGCCGATTCATGGAACAAACTTGCGCCGAAAATCCCAGCGCAAGCAGGCGCAAGGTGGCGCAAGCGTGAGAAAGCAAGCGCACGCGCATGCGTGCGATTTAAGGAAGGCGCTGTGCTTGTTTCCCACTGGTTGTGCGCCAAATCGGTGCATGTCGCATGCGGGCACACACGTCATCAAACAGCGTGCGCTACGTCCACAGCAAAAGCGCACATAGCGCAGCGCACACAACAAAAGTAGGCGGAACAGTGGGCGTAACACGCAGAATGGGAATAACGCCTGGAAAAGAAGGTGTAACTGGGGAAGTACTGCAGGGAACTACACGGAACACCCACACGCACGCGAACAACTCATATTCATGGATACGAATACGGGAAACCCGCGCACGGCAAAAGACGCACACAGGCGTGAATGCGTCCGCCACACGAAAGCAGGCGGAAGCGTCCCCGCGCACAGTATAAAAGTGCGCGCAAACAACAAACACAAATATACAGCTACGATGAATGCCCCATTTGTCGCAGCACTGATCGTGGGACACTGCAGGAGGAGGAGAATAGCCAAGGCACGCATTTTTTCACCACGGACAAGCCTTTTTGGGATGCCTGATGACCAGGTCTACGGCAGGTATGGTTTCCACCCCGTATCATCCTAGACCTGGTCAGGGAGTGGGAAGATGACCTTACATCCCCCACCCTTTGCTCCCAAGCATTGAGCTCCTTGGAGAAGGTGCTCAATGTCCTGCATTTTTTGGCCACTGGGTCATTTCAGCGAACTACTTCCATAGTGGGGGGGGGTCACACAGGCCACGCAGTCACGCTGCCTACACCAGGTGTTGGCAATCATGACTGCACGCCCCTCAGTCCGCAGGCACATATACATGCCCAGAACACCCGCAGAAAGGCAGGCCGTTGTCCAGGACTTTTACAGGGTGGCACACTTCCCCAAAGTGCTCGGTGCCATAGATTGCACCCATGTGGCCCTACGTCCACCGAGGGCCACTGAGCACATCTACCGAAACTGCAAGCACTGGCATTCCATCAATGTACAGGTGGCATGCGATGCAAGGGAATCATCACCTCTGTCTATGCAAACTACCCTGGCTCCACCCATGACAGTTTCATATATAGAATGTCTGCCCTGAGCCGGGCCCTGGAAGCTGGGCAGCATGGCGACACATGGCTCCTAGGTGAGTACAAATGCCCTTGCACATGCATGCATGTCACACACACACAAATACACAAACCCCAATAATAACAACCATTATCACCTCTCCAGGGGACAGCGCCTACCCTCTGAGCAACCAAACGATGACGCCAATCCGGAACCCCACCACACCACCCCAGGTAAGATACAATGCAGCCCATATTGCAACCAGGGCCATAGTGGAGCGCACATTCGGAGTGCTCAAGTCACGCTTCCGCTCCCTTGACCGCTCTGGTGGGAAGCTACTCTATGCACCCCCAGTAGTGTGCAGGATCATTGTGGCAGCATGTGTCCTGCACAATGTTGCAACACGGCAGGGCGTACCGGTGGACATGGTGGTGCCCCCACATCCCCAACCACAGACACAGTCGCTGCCCATGGGTGGGGATAGGGCACGTGGCGAGGATGCCCGGACCCAGCTTGTGGACAGATTTTTCACCTAAACTCCCACCCCTGTGGAGTGCTCACAGGCCTGGCACATACCAGGTGACAATCGATGATGACAAAGAGACAGTTAACTGCCACAACCTTACCACCCTGAGATTGTTGCCATGGAAGTGCCACATTGTGTGCATCCCTAGCTACGTAAACACAAGCAATCCTGTGTGACCAATAGGCACACATGCAAGGTGTGAATCACACACACCTGCAAAACAGGCCATGACCATCACTGGTATGTCACTCACACCCTAACAAAGCACAACATGACATGGCAAGCAATAGCCATACACCAACAGAGTACCAATAAGGTACACATTGCCATGTGAAAAATGTAAATTGGCATCAGACAATGATGCCTGACATGGAATCAGATGAAAGACTGACCAACAACCTCCCACCCAAAAGAAGTCAGACCCAAATACATTCCAAAAGTCGAAGTTGTAACATAACAATGAATGCCTGTCTACATGCACATTGTGCATTGAAAAATCAACACTGCAGCTTCTGTGTTCCGTGTTCAGCTCCTGCAACACACTGCTCAGTGCACAGCACAGTTAACAGCCATTGCGTGTGATGCACACCCTGAGCATCACATCTAAGCGACAAACCACATCAAAAAGCAAATTAGGTATGTACAGGATCCCCAATTGGTCATAGGACATGTGCTGCAGGGACACAGTGGGCACCAGAAGGAAAACAGAGTGTACACGTGGACATGGAAGGGTGGTTGTACATGTAGTGCATTATAGTGTGAGTGTGTGGGACAGTAGGGACATGCACTCAACATATGCATGTGCAATCAAGTGACCATCAGTGTCCTCTACACATCACATGTGAACATTCACCATGTGTACATCCCAGCATGTCAAACCACAACTACCCCCTCACACCTGAAAGGTAAACACAACACATGAACAGGCATTGATAAGCAGAACACATCATGTACATAGGATACCACAATTACAAAGTCAGGGCGCCCATCACACTGCAGGGCAAGGCAACTATCACCAGCCAAGCACCACCCCTCCCTCACAAATCACCATGACCCACTGAACAACTGCACCTGGGTTATGGAGCCTACATCCTTGAATTTCACCTGGCCACAGGATCACCCTTCCCCTTTGTCACCATCTCCCACCTTGTGTGTAAAAAGTTGCCTGCACCCTCAGAGTCCACCTTGATTTGCAAAAACACTACATCCAAGAGAACTCAAAGCAGGCCAACACAGAAGCCAAGCAAAAAGCTTGCAGGCAGAAAAACTAACCAGAACAGCCTCCAGTAGGTGACTTGAAGTAGCAGTACCTCACAAAGGCAAAGTACCACCACAATGACGTAACAACCAAGGTAGCACAGTAAAACAATGTCACAACAGGATGTGTACCATGTGTGGTACATAACATAGAATGAGGCACCACAAACGGATGTGTACTGTCACTGCTCCTGTGTACAGGGGCAGGAGTGGCACAAATCAACCACCCCCACCGTGGTCTGGGTGGCTGCAAGGTCAAACTCACACAGGCCTCTGAGACCCTGGTGGGGAAGGAGGGTCAAGTATATGGAGTCGGGACAGGGGTTGGAATACTGGATAACCGGAATGAGGGGCAGGAGAGGGGAGTAGGATTGACACAGGAAAGTAGGGAATGGCCAAGAATGTAGTACTCACATTAACACATACACAATCATACCAAACTTGTTCATCATAAACATAGCAGCAATTCACTGAAATGGAAGTCAAAGAGAAACTTATCTCTGGGGTGAGTGCTGGCCAGCTGCCTGCGCACTCTCAGGTCCGGTAACAGGAGCACCTCAATGCTGCAAAGAGAGCCACAGTTAAAAATCTGTGCGTGCCCATAACACACAAACACAAAACCAAATATGCCCCAAAGTAACAAACTACTCTACAAACAGACAATCTGGTGTGGATGCTTCGTACCCATACGTAACATTACCCCTGTGACGGTTCAAACACAGTCACTGCAGTAAGTCAGGCGCCGGTGGGTGTGTGGCAAATGGAACACCAATGTGTCACGATGCACACAACATGCAATGTTCCCTGGGTAAGCAGACAGACGCATATAACAAGGTATGACTTCCAAACAAGTCGTGTTCCACCACGACCCAAATAAAGTAGGCAGTGCATGTTTGAAATTCTACATGGAAATGAAATGCACTGCACCCAAGTCTGTCCCTTGCCGTCTGTCCCTGTCAGCTGCTTCTTTACATGTCTCGGAACGCTACTTGGGTGATACAAGTGCCTCAATGGACCATGGTGGATCGGAGGGAATGTGCCACTGCCCCTGCAGGTGCCCCGGACAACCTTACAATCAACTAGCCATGAGTCCACCAACACATCTGAGCTGTATTGTGCTTTTCAACACCAATATTCGTCCAAACTCACCCTCAGTGCTGCTACTAAGCATGCATGTGCAACTGGCCTGGTGGAAGGTTTTCTGTGTTGTGGCCCCCCTGTGCTGCTCACCTTGCCTGGAGTCCCTTGAAACACATCAGCAGTTTTCGGATGTATGATTGTAATCCCTGTGCCTCTGCTTGCGCACACATGTGCATGTGGGCACCACCAAACGTGTCCAGATTCCAGACGTCCATTGGCCCATGTCTGCTGGCAAATGTGGTCTGGAGGCTCATCCCCCTGCAGAAAGGGCATGAAACACATGATTAATGCATTAGATGCATCTGTGTGTGTCTCTTCAGGCATCACATCACTGGACAATGTCGGAGATGTACATCAGAAATCAGACCACAGTCCGTCTTTCAGAGCCAAAAATGTGGAACACACTATCTACGGCATGAATTGCAACAAGCACATGTACAGTAAAGATGAGAAACATACTACACAATGCATGGCAATGAATGTACACATAAATCATGAAACACCCCATCTAGCAAAAGCAGAACAGTGGTCAATAACACTCCAATCATCCCCACTAGGGGTGTTAACACAAGCTCCACAGCATCAGACATGCCACAGATATGACAGTCCAAAGCCCTTGTGTAATAGGCCGTTACACCAAACCATCCTTGCAAGCCCATGGATAAGGGAAGCAGGAGTGGCATATGTGAGTCAAGGACCCCAAGCAGCAAACACATACACAAGACAAGCCTGAAGGGCCCAGCTAGAACAGACAGTGGATGATTTCAAAAGCCACAAAGCACCACACTGTCACATGAAAGCACAATAGACAAGCAATTTTAAACTATATTAACTAATTACACTAACTACGAAAAACCTACTTTACCTAATTAAACTAACTATCAAACAGAAACTTAACTAACTAAACTAAAAGAAAAATCAAAAATGGCCACATACGACCTGGGGGGGGCACCCAGGAGGGGGGAGGTACAGGGTTCTGCTGAACACCCACATGCGATGATGCTGAGCCAAAAGAAAAACCTCCATGGGCTCAACGCCTCCACAGCCCGACCTATGTGGGAGATAGATGGTCGTCCGAGTCTGGCTCATCCTGGAAAGGAGGACGTGGCACAGTAGCCTGGCCACGCCTAGCCGCAGCTTGCCCCTCGTCGGCAGCAAGTCTGCCGGACGGGTGAGCCTGGTTCTGTGCGGCGATGACACGTAGGTCTGCATGCAGAACCTCCTGTGATACACATGCTTCCTCTTGCAAGGTAGCATGTGTAACATGGAGTTCCTCCTGCAATGCCTGGCTTGACAACCGCTGCTCCTCCCAGCAAGCCTGTAGCTGTAACGCTCACCTGACTCCCACGGAGGCGCTGGCCTGGTTCGCGCTGCTGTGACCTCTTCTAAGGTGATGCGCAGGGTTCGGAAGACGGACTGGACCGGGCCCCCAAATCTGGCTTGTTTGGCTTGCAGAAGTATCTTTCTGTTGGCGAAAATAGGGGATTAACTGTCTGCGAGGTAATGCAATCGGCCTCCCACTTTCCCCTCTCACCCTCCTCGAAACCCTTCTGTGATTCCTCGTAGCGTCTCACCTTAGTGTACTAATGTACTAATGCTAGTGTCTTTTTCCCCATAGGGGCCGGGGTACGGAATGCTGGGGAACAGACACCGACCCGAGATGAGAGGTGAAATCCTTGTAGAAATCAGGTAAGTCTTTAATGAGCGTTTTTTGGTAATGTCTTTTCATTCGCTCATTAACGCTGATGTCTTTTTTTCCCCTTAGGGGCCGGGGTCCGGAAATGCCAGGATGCGGCGCGGACCCGAAATGGAGAGGGAATGAATCAACAGGTAAGTCTTAACATGGAGATTTAGCTTTCCTTATTCCCTTCTCTCTCTCACCTTTTGTTCTGGTCTTTTTCTCCCTATGCGCTGGGGCGTGACTGCGAATCCGGATGATCGCTGCTGAACATGGAGGCGAGTGGAATGTGGCGCTGCAGCGATCGACGCGATGAGCTTTTAAATAAAAGTCTTCCTTTTCAGGATTGTCGGCGAGATGTCTCCGGGATGCGGTTTTAGCAGGTAAGGACTTTTCCTTCTTCTGTTCTCTTCTTCTCTTCCTTTGCAGGTCATCCAGGATGCTGGCAGGCGTGGCAGAAGTCAGGATGCAGGAGCAGACACGGTGAGCGTCCAGCTGCTAGATGCAGAACAACGCGAAGCACGTGTGGCTGTTCGGGTGGGGTTTAAATAGCCTTGGAAGAAGTTCCAGGTATGTATCCTTCCTCCAATCAGGTATGTATCCTTCCCCGACCACGCCCGGATGGTAAATTAGTCCCACAGGTAAAGTAGTTCCTTTCAGGCCTCAAGGAGGCCGGGATCCTGCAGCATGGTCTGCATCAGGTAAGTGCACCCAAGCACTCCCATAATGAGCCTGGCGCCTATGGCACCAGGACTGATGTCTTTTATGAGCCTGGCGCCATAGGCGCCAGGACACTGTCCAAAGGGCCCCTATATGGGGTTGCTGGGTCCTACCTTGGGGACTGGATGTCCGCTTTCGGGGACGCAGGGCTTGAACCAGCTCCCCGGGAGCGGGCCACATGACAATAGCTCAGCAGAGATGGTACGCTCAAGCGGCTCGAAACCTCTACTCTGACCGCTCCCTCTGGGACATCAGAAGGACACCCAGAGTGGATTTGAGGGAAGCATACTCCTCCCTCAGGGCCTCCATGTGTGCCTCTGCTTGAGCAGCAATTGCTTGACGCAGATACGACATTTCAGCCTGGCGTGCCCTGTCTGAGGCCGCCATGCCCAGCCTGAGCGAACGGGCTGTGGACCGTGCCGCCTGCTGCTGGAGAAGCACCTGCCTAGCAGGGGGGAGCACGGATCGGGCCACACGCTCCATGCTCTCAGCGATGTTCTCCATTGCTTCCCCCTGCCGTTCTGAATTGGCAGTCATGTCTTGCTCCCACTCAGTATACAGAGGTTGCTCCCGGCGACCGCGTGCTGGGCTTGACCCGTGCGGGACCCAAGGATCGGTTGTCCTCATCGTGTTGGCACCGCCCGCGGCTGCACGACTACATGCCCCCATCGACGTGATGTCCCAGGCACATCAGCGACTGGTGTGGAGGGTGACCTTGCGTCCCGATTCACCACGGGCGGAGGTTCCAAGACAGTCTGACCCCTCAGTGCAGGTGTCGCGGACAGAGGAGTGTCCACATCAGAATCACTCACCCCTGACACATGGACCTGATGCTCATCCAACTCGACATGAACGTCAGAGTCGTCATCAGGCCTGGACTCACAGGCAGCCAGAGACAAGATGGCCTGTAGCACTTGGGGGTTTTCGTGGCCTGCCACCCCACGACCCCCACTTGTGCCGGGTTGATGTAGTGATACCAACCCTGTGCCTGGCATGACAACACCATCCTCCGGCTCCATTGCGTCATCATCTGAAAAATAGAGAAAAAAAGGTCACTACACATGTCAAAAGCACACAACACACACACACACACACCGACAACATCAGGCAGACATGTGGCACACAAAATAGAACCTGGCATGCATGTTGGGTCAACTTGGAATTGCTTCTGTGATCAGACCTGTTGAAAGGTGGCAGTCTGCATTGAAGTGGGTCTATGCAGTGCAGCAAATATGTATGTTACTCACTACCTACATGTACAAGGACTCCATGGTGTGTGTCAGAACATGTGAAGGCAGTGCAAGGTCAACTTCAGGCATCACGTGCAATGTGAATTCAATGGGTAGCATATCTAAAAGCAAAGCACCCCTCCACCCAAGTGCAAAAGCAGGGATGCCTAGCATGGTATCAAAAGGCTGACCATAGACCTGTGTATTGACAGACAGTGTTGACTAGCATCAACAGCTTCATGTGAGTCAAGTGACAACACTGCAAATGATGATGGGACAGTAAGCAAGACACATTATGAAACGTCTGGAGGCCACCCACAAGTGAAGAGGACACTACACCAGTTGGACAGAATCATTGGCCATTAAACAGGCTGAGGCCTGTGACCCACCCAGATTGTCAGACCCTAAACATGTGTGCAACGCAGTACTGAGCCAAAGTAGACATGGGAAGGCTGATGAAATGCCATGCAATGTATGTCACCCAGGACTTGTATTACAGTGATCATCCAGTCAAGGACACATAGGGGCATGTGTGCAATGCACATGGAGCATGAATGGGCACTCATGTCCCTGCGGGGCATCTGACCTCTGCACAGTACAAGTGAGATACCCTGCATCAAGAACTAAGGCTGTACCACACAGCATATGTCTGGCAGATTGGTTGCGGGAAGTTAGCATGTACATAAGAAGCATCAACAGGGAAGTACCCAACGGCAATATTGAAGCAGACCAGTGCAAAGGTGGAATTGGGGTGCAGAGCGGGGGTGTAGGGGCAAGGGAGCATGCCTTCATGGAGTACCCGCATGCAGGCAGAGGACACATGCACATCAGTCATGCTATGACATCGTGCCTGGGCTGAGAGTAAGGTCACTCCACGCTACATGCAGAAGGGCCAGGGAGCTGGGACATGGACCGGAGGGGCATCCTGGTAACCAGCATGTGAGTAGGATGCAATAGTGTTGATGCCGACAGTCCCCGTCTGCTCCACATGTCCACCATCCAGCAGAGCAGACATGCATCATGGAAGCATTGCATTACTTGCACATCCGAACCATGTACACCTCACATGTAGTGGCAATCATGCACAACACATCCCACAAGTAAAACACACACGTCCTCAACAAACACGCATCAATACTCACTGGAATGGGCATCAAAGTCCGGCATCTCTCCCACTCCTTCGACCGATTCAGATGGTATGAACTCCGCAACAAGTGACTCATGCAGAGTGAGGACTTCCTCCTCTGGTGCAGGCCCACCGCCAGTCACCAGAGTCAAGTTGTAATTAGAGGCACGCTTAGCCTTAGCGCTGTGTTTGATGTCATTCCAACGCTTTTTGCACTCTTGCGCCGTGCGCACCTCATGGCTGAATGCACTGACATTTTCCGCAACATGCTTCCAGTGGGTATCACGTTGGGCAGCCGTAGTCTGACTATTGGCACCTACTAGCATGTCACGGCTGCGGCCCCGCACGTACCCCACGATGAAGTCCAATTCCTGGTTGCAGAAAGGCTTCTTCCTCGACGTGCAGGAGGTTGTGGCTGTGTGTGAGGTCCCAGCCTGTGCTGCAGGTGCAACCTTCCTCCTCTTGGATTGTGGCTCAGACCCTGGCAGGCTAATGCCGCCCTGACCAGTATGGCCAGTGGGTTCGGTGGATTGAGCCAAGGGAGTGGCAGGTGGAGGGAAGACCAAAGGCCTGACTTCTGTCAGTGGCAGCTGGGTGCCCTCTAATGGACCCTTCGCAGCAACATCCACTGTGGCAGGGTCATTGACCGCAACTGTCCTGGTTGGCAGACTCACAACCGGGGTGTTGTTGGGTGCATCTGCCCCTGCACTTGCCAACACCCGGCTGTTTGGGGCAGCAGATGACATAACTGCCGCAGGGACACGTGTCTTGGTCAGGGCAGCCCTGCATGCCCATACGGTTTCCCTCCTGGCGTGTTGGAAATCTTCCAGGGCTCCTCCAGTGCCAATGCAGGCTGCGCTGGTAGACCCTGAGCCTGGGTGGCGGTGTCCACAGCTGCACCTGCAGCTACCACTACCCTTGGGCCCGTGGCAGTCGATGGAACGGTCTGCCGGGTCACACGGGCGCCAGTGCCAAATGCAGAAGCTGCATCTCCCGGAACCACAGGGGGTGGTGGCATGACTGCACTGACACATGGCACAACATTGTGCTCAAGTGGCGCACCCCTGCCTCTTCCCCCTCTGTGGCTGCCCTGGACACCCTGGAGTCCCCCTACTCCCTGGTCACCCCGGCCACGTCCCTGACCACGCCCGCCACAAGGAGTACGCCCAGCTGAGGCGCCCCTCACCTTTAGTGGCCTCCCAACCATGGCACAGATGTAGTAGTGCCAGCACAGATGGAGTTGTGCCAATGGGAGGTGTACACCACAATTGACCTGGGCAATTGGGGTGAAGGGGATGGGAAGCAAAATGTTAACAGCCCCCCTGCACCTGCAAGGCTGTATGTGACCCCGGTGATGTAGTAACGGGTCACGCAACGCTCAGGCACCCCAAAACTGCTGGAAAACCGTGCACGTAACCCTGCAGCTTACGTGCGTGGAATCAACCTCCCGCAGTACGCGGTGGCACCAAGTAACACGAAAATCGCGTACGCGTGGGACACGCAGGCTACTATGACCTCGAAAATGGGTTCGATACAGAGGGGCACCCGCAGTGGGAAAAATAGCGTGTGCGACTCACCGTCTGACTAGCGCGATGCAGAAAAACACGCGTAGCAAATCTCCCCGCCAAAAGAAGAGATACGTCCTTGATAGCTGTGAAGTTGTGATGGCGCGCGAAACAACAGGAAGCAGCAACACACGTCGGTCTCCACGAAAGGCACGTACAGCGAACTGCTGGCCCCGCTCACCTTTAACCCATGCTGAGGGAAACGCCCGCGCATGTCAGGTCACTTACATGCGTAGGCCCTTTCCTCGGATTACACGCAATCACACGGGGACGTGCATTTTGTTTGCGCGCGCTATAATCCACTATGCCCACGTCACGGGGAAACGCCCGCGCATGCCCCCGCGCCTCACGTCACAGAAGCGCTTACACGCGAAGGGCCATTGGTCCAATGAAATCGCTGACGTGCTCACGCGCTAAGGGTCTTTCCTCGAATTACACGCTGACGTGTAAGATTTTCACGTGCCAAATCACTCCGTATCAAGCTGGCCACGCGTTCACACACGGAAGAACACGCTCCTGCCCAGAAGGCCGAATTACTGCCCCCCAGAGCCCCGAGCACACTCCCACCTGCCATCTGCTGCTACCTGATTGCCTGCTGCCCACGTGCCCTGCCATTTGCTGCCTGCACGTCAGGTGTGCTGTTGCTGTGACCACCCCTGCTGGAACCGAAGACTCCTGACTGCTATTCCATTGCTCCACAGCCCAGCCCCAGGACCCAGTTGCCTATCCACACCTACCTCTGGGATTGCCATGTCGGGCACTACACCACCTGGTACCACTGGCAACCCCCAGCCAGAGAGGCAGAGGGGCACCAGCTTCACTGCCACCGAAGTTGGTGTCCTGGTGGAGCAAGTCCTGGGGCAGTATGATGCCCTCTTCAGAAGTTCGCGCGCCGACAAGGAAGGACGGACTCAGATCTGGACGGACATCGTGACTGCCATCAACTCGGAGGGGGTGGCAGTCCGCGACTTCCAACATGTCAAGAAGCGCTAGGAGGACTTCAGGTCCAGGACCCTCAACAAGGCCCGGCGCCTGTTGAAGGCAGCGGATGCTAAGGGGCGCCGGGGCCACCTGTCAGAACATCAGATGAGGGTCCTGGAACGCATATGCCCAGCGCTCCACGTCCAGGTCCTTGAGAGGCAGACCCGTCTGGAGTCGAGCGGTAAGTGTGCATGCATACTGATTGGAAGCTGTGTGTGTGGTGGTGTGCCAGTAGTGTGCAGGTTGTACATATAGTTTTGTAGGGCCATGTATGGATGTGTATGTACAGGGCTGTGAGGCTGACACATGCAAGTCCTTTCATGTGTGAGACACATGGATGGTGTATGTGTGGGTAAGCATGCAGGCCAAATGCAGATGTGTGAGCACACATGTTTGGATTACTGTGTATGTAAGTTGGCATGGTTGTGGTGTCACACATGGATGTTGGTTCCAGCTGCATGTATCTGCACCGTGTACATGTGCATGTGTGTGTATTTGACAAGCGAGCAACAGTGATGCAACATGGATGCATGTGAGACTGATATGTAAAAGACTGATTGCCAGATGTGACATGGATGCCAATCTCATCACTGCGACAGTTGGCGGAGGTGTACACATGCATGTAAGTGTGGTGGCGTGTGTGCATGTATAGTGCACTCCCTGTTTTTCATGTGATGTCTGGCTCACCTTTAGCTGCTCATGCTGTTGTATGTGTATGGCTGGTGCTGGCTGTTGTGATATGGCTGTGGAATAGCTCATGTGTGTGAGTTGCAATAACATGTGTGTTGGGGATTGTGATGCCATGTCTGAAGTTTGACAATGCCACTGATGTACAAATTTCATGTGTGTATGAGCCCATTGTAGTGCCCTGATGCCTGTCTCCTATCTCTCCCTGTCTGCAGCGTCAACTGATGAAGAGGGCGGAGAAGGTGCTATGGAGCACAGCGGCAGGGATCGCACCGCCAGTCGGAGACGCAAGGCCCGGCTCCTCTCCCAGGCTGTCATCTCGTCGGGGAGTGAGGAAACCAGTGCCGCGTCCCAGGTCGCAGCTGCCAAGGGGAGGTCCAAGAGGCGGAGGTTGGAGTTGGATTCCTCGGCAGCCGAAGGGGCAGCTGAGACCCCACAGAGCCCGACGGAGGAAGATGGCACAGAGTCATCCAGGTTGGTGGGGGGTTTGGTGGAGGAGGAGGCTGTGCAAGGGACAGAGACGGGGTCTGGAGGTGGGGATTCCACTGGTGCTAGTGGTGCAGTGCAGGGGCAGGGACAGGAGGCAGCACAGGCTGCCACGGAGGTGCCTGTGTGTAATCCTGTCCCCGATCCTGTGACTGCATCATCTTGCACCAGCAGGGATACCTACCTCCAGACCCGTTCTCAGGGAGGGGATTGGCTTACAACAACTGCCCTTCCTCTCCCTGTGGATGTGGCTATCCGGCACCGGGTTGAGCCTGTCCTGGGTGGGGTGGCGTTGCGTCAACGTGCCATGCGAGCTGACCTGCAGTCTTTTCATGAGGAGACTGCACGTCTTCTCACATGGCTCGTTGACCGCACTGACCCACTGAGACAGCTCACCAGGGCCGGATTCCTCAGTTTTCTGGACCTTGTTCCGACCCCCTCCTCAACTGAACCCCCTATGCGCCAGTCGTCCTCCGTGCCATCTTCCCACCCATGTGTCACCTGGGTGCCCTGTGGAGCTGCCTCTGACCCTGCGGCCAGGCTGGTGGAGGACACATCCCTGCCACAGTCGGGAGTCGGACGTCCAGCAGGGGTGGCCACCTCAACAACTGCACCCCAGCTGGAGGAGGATGTGCAGGCAGCAGGAGCCAGGGCACAGGCAGCGGCACAGCAGCAGCAGCAACAAGGTGGGAGCCATGATGGCTCGGGGCCTTCATCATCAGAGGGGTAGGCATTGGCCGGAGGGCAGGAGGACCCTGGACGGGAAGTGTCTTCCATGTGGCAGCGGTTGGGCCATGCGATAGATGCGGAGCGGCAGCGGGCGGAAGAGGCATGGCTCACGATGGTCAGGGCGGAGAACTCCATGCGTAGGGCCCTGAGGCGGGCCGAGTGCCTCAAGGCCATTCACAGGGACCTGGAGATCCAGATATCATCGTCCCTGCGAACCCTCGGGGCCATGGAAGAGGACCGCCTCCGGGACATCGAGCAGGAGTTCGATGATGCCCTGGCCCGGCACATCAACAAGTGAGCCGTTGGACTTGCCCGCTGCCCTTGTAAATAGTTAGTTAGTTAGTGTTAGGTTTCCTTTCGTTTTGTCTTCATTTTGGACCGCTTGGGCAATGCACCACATTTTTGTATATAGTTTTTTATTCGGTAGTTGTTTTTGGTAGGTTTCATTTCTTAAATTGGGCTCATGGACCCTGGATTCTTCAATTGTACATAGTTCTACATTGGATTCATCTTTTTTAATATTTTTTTTGTGTTCACCATGGAGCAATGGTTTTTACTTTTTATTTTCCCTTGGATTTGATTTTTTGAACTGTGACTTTGGAAACATTTCTTTTTGGATTTCTTTTGCTTATGTTTTCTTGATTTTCATTATTTATCGGACATGGACCATTTCTTTTGTTGTGTGTTTAATTTGATTTACATTCATGTTATCTTTAATATGTTTTTTTTATACTTCCATTTGTGGTATCATCTCATTGGTTTCATGCATGTCATGATATGGGTTTTGACATTCACTTGCACCCATTGTGTGTTTGTGACGGACATGTGTTCATTTACATACTTGCCATTGGGGTTGTATCATGCAATTGACATTTCTATGTGGGTGGATGCAATACTTGGGTGGGTCTTTGGCATGTGGAGGCTTGCCATAAGGGCCAGGGATCTAGATTGTGATGACGTGTTGGCTGGGGGACATGAGTGGGGGCCTGCTGGCAGGTGCCCCGCACTGCAGGGGGGTGGGTGTGCAGGGGGACATGAGTGGGACATGAGTGGGGGCCTGCTGGCAGGTGCCCCGCATTGCTGGGGGGTGGGTGTTCAAGGGGACATGAGTGGGACATGAGTGGGGGCCTGCTGGCAGGTGCCCCTGCCTGCTGGGGGGTGGGTGTGCAAGGGGACATGAGTGGGGGCCAGCTGGCAGGTGCCCCGCACTGCTGGGGGGTGGGTGTGCAAGGGGACATGAGTGGGGGCCTGCTGGCAGGTGCCCCGCACTACTGGGGGGTGGGTGTGGAAGGGGACATGAGTGGGGGCCTGCTGGCAGGTGCCCCGCACTGCTGGGGGTGGGGGTGCAAGGGGAAATGAGTGGGACATGAGTGGGGGCCTGCTGGCAGGTGCCCTGCACTGCTTGGGGGGTGGGTGTGCAAGGGGACATGAGTGGGGGCCTGCTGGCAGGTGCCCCGCACTGCTGGGGGGTGGGTGTGCAAGGGGACATGAATGGGGGCCTGCTGGCAGGTGCCCCGCACTGCTGGGGGGTGGGGGTGCAAGGGGACATGAGTGGGACATGAGTGGGGGCCTGCTGGCAGGTGCCCTGCACTACTTGGGGGGTGGGGGTGCAGGGGGACATGAGTTGGTGATCAGTGGTGCAAGCGGACAGTTGGCTTGGCTGGGGTGCATGGCCATGGTGGATGGGCTGCCTGACGGACATGACCAGGGGTGCGGGGTAGTCCCCTGTGGTGTGGTCTGGCTGCAGGGGCCGTGGAGGGTGTACAGGGAACACCTGGGAGGACCCACACTGCCAATTCACGTGTAGGACTCCCCGCGCACCCCCGAAATTCACGTACCCTGCTCTGACAGCTAAATTGCGTGTGAAACTTCCCATGAACCCCTGAAATACACTTACCCCACTCGCACAGGGCCTATCGCGTGTGAAACTTCCCGCGAACCCCAGTAATACACGTATCCCACTCGCACAGGGCCTATCGCGTGTGAAACTTCCCGCGAACCCCACTAATACACGTACCCCACCCGCACAGGGCCTATCGCGTGTGAAACTTCACGTGAACCCCAGGAACATTGGCCCTGTGCGAGCGAGCAGGGTGCGTGTAGTTCTGGGGTACAGCGTGAAGTTTTACACGCGAAAGGGCCCTGGTCGAGGGAGTACGTGAATTTCAGGGATGCCGGCAAGTTTTACACGCGAAAGGGCAACGCCCGTGCACAATACTTCTCAGACGTGCTGACGCGCTAAGGGCCTTTGGTCCAATGATATCGCGTACATGTGCTGACACGCTTACGCGTTAAGGGCCTTTCCTCGAATTACACGCTGACGTGCAAGATTTTCACGTGCCAAATCACTCCGTATCAAGCTGGCCATGCGTACACACACGGAAGACCACGCTCCTGCCCTGAAGGCCATTTTCCTGCCCCCAAGAGCCCCAAGCACGCTCCCACCAGCCATCTGCTGCTGCCTGTCTGCCTGCTGCCCACATGCCCTGCTATTTGGTGCCTGCACGTCAGCCATCTGCAGGGGTCCAGTTGCTGTGTCCACCCCGGCTGGAACAGAATACTCCCAACTGGGATACCATCGCTCCACAGCCCAGCCCCAGGACCCAGTTGCCCACCCACTCCTGCCGCTGGGGTTGCCATGTCAGGCAATCTCCATCTGGCACCACTGGCAACCCTCAGCCAGAGAGGCAGAGGGCCACCAGCTTCACTGCCACCGAAGTTGATGTCCTGGTGGAGCATGTCCTGGGGCATTATGATGCCCTCTGCGGAACAAGAAGCGTCAACAAGGAAGGACGGACCAGGATCTGGACGGACATTGTGACTGCCATCAACGCGGAGGGGGTGGCAGTCCGCGAATTCCATCATGTCAAGAAGCGCTGGGAGGACTTCAGGTCCAGGACCGTCAACAAGGCCCGGCGCCTCGCGGAGGGGGGCCGAGTCAGCCTGAGCAACATCCAGATGAGGGTCCTGGAACACGTAGGCCCAGCGCTCCACGCCCAGATCCTTCGGAGGCAGACCCATCTGGAGTTGAGCGGTAAGTGGCCAAGCTTTGTTGTGTGAGTCATTCGTGATGACGTGCATTATTCCTGGGCGGAGAACGCACGCCATCACGAAGAGCAGCGTTGTGACGTGGCACTGCTGGGAGAGGCCCTGGTCGGTGGGTTCCTACATGTGACACACACTCTGGCGGACCTCTCCTCCTCTGTGGAGGCTATGCGCCGGTCGTTCTCCACATCGTCTTCCGGCCCAGATTCCACCAGGGCCCCCTGTGGAACTGGCCTGACCAACACACCCAGCTTGGTGGAGATCCCATCCCGGCCACAGTCGGGAGTTGGCAGTTCAGCAGGGGTGGACACCACAACTGGAGACCAGCAGAGGGAGGATGTGCAGGCACCATCGGACAGGGCACATGGACAGCAGCAGCAGCAGCAGCAGCAGGAGCAGGCTGTAGGTGGGAGCAATGATGGCTCGGGGCCATCAACATCGGAGGGGTAGGCATCGGCCATAGGGCAGGAGGACCCAGGAATGGGAGTGTCTTCCATGTGGCTGTGGTTGGGCCAGCAGATAGGTGCGGAGCGGCGGCGGACGGAAGAGGCACGGCTCACGATGGTCAGGGCGGAGAACTCCATGCGTCGGGCGTTGAGGCAGGCAGAGTGCCTCGAGGCAACTCGCAGGGAGTTGGAACAGGCCATGAGTGCCTCCCTACGAGACCTCGGGGCCAGGACAGAGGCCCGCCTCCGGGACATCGACGTGGAGTTCGATGATGCCCTGGCCCAGGACACCACAGAGTGAGCCGCTGGACTTGCCCGCCGCCATTGTATATAGTTAGATAGTGTTAGGTTTCCTTTTGTTTTTTCTTTATTTTGGTTGCGTTTGGACAATGCACCACATTTCTGTATATAGTTTTTTATTAGGTAGTATTTTTGATAGGTTTCATTTCTTCAGTTGGGCTCATGGACCCTCGATTGTTCATCTGTATATAGTTCACCATTGGATTATTCTCTTTTTTTATTTCACCATGGAGCAATGGTTTTCACTTTTCTTTTTTCCCTTGGTTTGCTTTGTTGGACTGTGACTTTGGACACCACTTCCTTTGGATTTCTTTGGATTATGATTTCTTGTTTTTCAGTTTTTCAGGGACATGCACATTTTCTTTTTTTATTACCATTGTTGTTTGTTTGATTTTCATTACATTCATGTTGTGTTTAATAAAAAAATGTCTTCATACTTCGATGTGTGGTATTATGTCATTGGTTTCATGCATGTCATGATATGGGTTTTCACATTCACTTGCAACCATTGTGTGTGTGTGACAGACATGTGTTCATTTACATACTTGCCATTGGGGTTGTATCATGTAATTGCCTTTTCTTTGTGGGTGGATGCAATACTTGGTTGGGTCTTTGGGCTGGGGAGGCTGGCCATAAGGGCCATGATTGAGGATCGTCATGACCTGGGGGCAGGGGGACATGAGTGGGACATGAGTGGGGGCCTGCTGGCAGGTGCCCCGCACTGCTGGGGGGTGGGGGTGCAGGGGGACATAAGTGGACATGAGTGGGGGCCTGCTGGCAGATGCCCCGCACTGCTGGAGGGTGGGGGTGCAGGGGGACATGGGTGGGACATGAGTGGGGGCCTGCTGGCAGGTGCCCTGCACTGCTGGGGGGTGGGGGTGCAAGGGGACATGAGTGTGACATGAGTGGGGGCCTGCTGGCAGGTGCCACGCACTGCTGTTGGGTGGGGGTGCAAGGGGACATGAGTGGGACATGAGTGGGGGCCTGCTGGCAGGTGCCCTGCACTGCTGGGCGGTAGGGGTGCAAGGGGACATGAGTGGGGGCCTGCTGGCAGGTGCCCCGCACTGCTGGCACGTGCCCCGTACTGCTGGGGTGTGGGGGTGCAGGGGGGCATGAGTGGGGGCCTGCTGGCAGGTGCCCTGCACTGCTGGAGGGTGGGGGTGCAGGGGGACATGAGTGGGACATGAGTGGGGGCCTGCTGGCTGGTGCCCCGCACTGCTGGGGGGTGAGGGTGCAGGGGGACATGAGTGGGACATGAGTGGGGGCCTGCTGGCAGGTGCCCTGCACTGCTGGGGGGTGGGGGTGCAAGGGGACATGAGTGGGACATGAGTGGGGGCCTGCTGGCAGGTGCCACGCACTGCTCTGGGGTGGGGGTGCAGGGGGACATGAGTGGGACATAAGTGGGGGCCTGCTGGCAGGTGCCCTGCACTGCTGAGGGGTGGGGGTGCAAGGGGACATGAGTGGGGGCCTGCTGGCAGGTGCCCCACACTGCTGGGGGGTGGGGGTGCAGGGGGGCATGAGTGGGGGCCTGCTGGCAGGTGCCCCTGACTGCTGGGGGGTGGGTTGCAGGGGGACATGAGTGGGACATGAGTGGGGGCCTGCTGGCAGGTGCCACACACTGCTGTGGGGTGGGGGTGCAAGGGGACATGAGTGGGGGCCTGCTGGCAGGTGCCCTGCACTGCTGGGGGGTGGGGGTGCAAGGGGACATGAGTGGGACATGAGTGGGGGCCTGCTGGCAGGTGCCCTGCACTGCTGGGGTTTGGGGGTGCAAGGGGACATGAGTGGAGGCCTGCTGGCAGGTGCCCCACACTGCTGGGGGGTGGGGGTGCAAGGGGACATGAGTGGGGGCCTGCTGGCAGGTGCCCTGCACTGCTGGGGGGTGGGGGTGCAAGGGGACATGAGTTGGTGATCAGTAGTGCAAGGAGACATGTGGCTTTGCTGGGGGCATGCCCATGTTGGGTGGGCTGCCTGCGGGACATGACCAGGGGTGCACGGTAGTCACCTGTGGTGTGGGCTGCTTGCAGGGGCCGTGGAGGGTGTACAGGAAACACCTGGGAGGACCCACACTGCCAAATCATGTGTAGGACTCCCCGGCACCCCCAAAATACACGTACCCTGCTGAAATCGCGTGTGAAACTTCCCGCAAACACCGTAATACACGTACAATGCTCCAATCGTGTGTGAAACTTCACGCGAACCCCAGTTATACACACACCCTGCTGAGATTGCGGGTAGAACTTCCCGCGAACCCCAGTTATACACGTACTCCACTCGCACAGGGCCTATTGCGTGTGAAACTTCCCGCGCACCCCTGAAATACACGTACCCTGCTGAAATAGAGTGTAACACTTCAAGCGCACCCCTGAAATACACGTACCCAGGCCAATCGCGTGTTTAACTTCCTGCGCACTCCTGAAATACACGTTCCCTGCTGGAATTGCGTGTAACACTTCACGCGCACCCCTGAAATACACGTACCCAAGCCAATCGTGTGTAAAACCTCCCGCGCACCCCAGAAATACACATACCCAGCTGAAATCGGGTGTGAAACTTCCCGCGTACCCCTGAAATACACGTACCCTGCTGAAATCACGTGTGAAACTTCCAGCGCACCCCTGTAATACACGTACCCTGCTGAAATCGCGTGTGTAACTTCCCACGCACCCCTGAAATGCCTGTACCCTGCTCGCACAGTGTCAATCGCATGTGAAACTTCCCATGAACCCCAGTAATACACGTACCCCGCTTGCCGTACTGGTACAGGGTTAGCGCATCCCTTTGCGCTGGATTGGGGGTTTTGATGGCTTTTCCCTGCACGAGGGGCGTTCTTGGGGGCGTAACTGGCGCTGCTGCAGGGTCGCTGGTTTTGGTAGCTGAAATCCATGAATACACTGTGCGCGGAAATTGATTTTAGCGCACGCGGCTGGCGCAGAGATTCGCATGCGCACACTGTGCGCCAGCCGCGTGCGCCACTTGTGCGCTAAATTCTATGAATTACCCCCAAAATCTCCAAAATTAAAACAAGCTATAAAAACATTGTTAAATAATGCAAAGCTTCCGAGACAACAAAACAGTGTTTTTTGGTTTTTAATGCTCTACTAACACAAAATTATTTTGGAATGTGTACACAAACTACACATCGGTTAGCAGTGGGAAAAATTAGATTAATTACATATCCGAAATTGTGTGGAGAAAACATATTTGAAATTTATATTATAATGAGTATGATACTCTAAGGAACATGGATACGTATGTTTACATAGCTAACAATGAAATATTACAACACAAAATTAAGGATATAGAGCAGATAATTGAAAACCTAACACCCACTAGAGCCCCAGGCCCAGATTGTATAGCAAATCAGATATACAAAAATTATCCCAAAAACTGGGTGGTAGTTTTATGCGAACTGTTTTGTAGTATTCAAAATACGCGTATTGTCCCTATGAGCTGGAAGGCTTCCATATTCATTCTGATCATCAAAAATGGAGCACGAGAAAATCCTATTAATTACAGTCTATTGGCCATGACTGATGCATGCCTGACGCTTGTTTTACAACTACATCTACAAGAGATAAATCTTTGGATGAGGACAACAAAAACCTTTTTCAAATCAGCAGTCTGTGTTCAGACAAGGAATGGACACACCATCTTACTTGTGGAAACTGTTATACTTAATTCGCTCCAATTTAAGTAATAAAGAAGGGTTGCTTCACATCTGTTTTATAGATTATAAAGCAGTCTTTGATACTGAGACCACAATATACTATGGGCCAAACTGAGAGATTGGAAGATTAATCCAACCTTATTAAGCTTCATAAAAGAACTATCTTCAGACACAAAGTCCAATTAAACCTTCCTCCCAGTGTTGGCAGCCAACGTATATCGTGACTTGCCTATGCGGATGACACTTTTCTTATGGACAGAACGCAGATAGGCTTACAACGGAGCATTTATGCTCTCTATTGATACTCAGCGAACAATGGACTCCTTAATCACCATAAAACACGAAAATTATAGAAATTAGATCTAAAAAGAAAAATAATTTTAAAAAATGTATTTGGAAGATGATGAAAAAAATATATTGAGGTTGTTCCTTCGTATATTTATGTGGGAATGTATATTAGGGATACAATGAGCACTGCTGAGATTGTGAGAAATATTAGTCTAACAGTGGAAAAAAGGTTCAAGGGTATTGGTTTTTCAATAGAGGGCCTACTGAAATTATATATAACTAGCCTGGTATCTAGTGTATATACACGACTGCAGAAACTAAATGAATTAACACGTTTGAAGCTAGACTCTGGTAAAGGGTGCTGGGAATACCAAAAAATACATTAATAGAAGCAATCAACTGTGAATTTGGGTTGACGTCGATGAGCACTGTAAAGAAGATATTGATGGGAATCTTGCATGTTAAAATGTTGATTCAGGCAGGAAATCCTGAATCTATGTATGCACATTTTGTGAGTACATTGAAACATATTTCACCTACCAATGCTTTGAGATAATGGAAAAATAAGTGATACATTTTTTTGATGATATTGGTTTTATTAGGGAAAGCAATATGAACATTACTGTGGCAGAAAAACAGATACAAAAATTGGCCAAAATTTGGGATAGAAAAAACAATATGGTACTCCTGAGCTATCAGAGCAAATTTGCCACATTATGTTAGACAAGGATTTGCAGTGGATGCACCGTGCACTTATTTAAGAAACCTTTATAATGGAAAGGTGAGAAGATTTATTATGCAGGTCCGGATAGAACTTCTTCCTAAGATGTCAATACTGTACCATGAACGTGTATGCAGAATCTGAAAACAAGAGGTGAAAACCCCCAGACACCATTTAACAAATTCTCATGATCTTAAAAAGCTACATATAAAAGGTTATCATGACTTAACTTACAGACTGGAGATCTGTTACTTCGATCAAATATGCAGTTTTTTATACTCAGAAAATTGCACAATCTTCAATTTTACATTGTATCATATATGGTTGGAAATAGAAAAATGCCTGAAGAAAATCTGATGAAATCAACAGGTGCCTTCTATTGGACATTGCTCCTTTCTGCTATAAGATTGTTGATTTAAAATGTCAAGGGAAAAATTATCAACCTATTTGAATATAAAATTCTAAACATACAAGATGCTATGAAATTTGATCCAAGGGATCTATGAATTCAAAGGTTTGAAGATGCAAGGATATTTATGAAATTGTATTTTTCTGTAAGCTTTTATGAAATTGAAAAATGTATATGAAAGTGTATTGATTTGTTATGTTACTTCAAGACCCTCTGTATTGTCCACAAGGCTTTCTGGGGCCTGGACCCGCTCTACCTCCAACATTCTCTTCCAAAACATCTTCCTTCTCAAGCTTTCCGCTCATCCACCTCCAACCCTCTGAGGGTCAGACGCTTCTCCAAGCAAAGAGTTGGGGCCAGATCTATCTCCTCAGTTGGGGCCTCCCTCTAGAACAGCCTCCCTGCCTCTCTCAAACTTGACCAGAACCACCTCAGGTCCAGGATGCAACTCAAGACCTTCCTTTTCGCTTCTGCGTTCTCCCTTATTCTCCCCTGCTGATGCACCTGACTGCCCCACACACTTGTCACATGGTCAACCTCTGAACTCGGGCCCAAGCTCCTGCATGTTCAGTTGTCCTTGCACTGCCTCCGGGCTCCCTAGCACTTAAGGGTCTGTATCTGCAACCCTGGAGTCCCTTCTCTGTGCACCTTTGAGCCACCCGATGGCTGCCCTTGTTAGTTAACTGGACTTCCCCCTTCGCCTCCTCCCTGGCACTTCCCCCTTCCATCTTCCCAGCACTTGCACAATCTGAATATCACAAGGCCTAGTAAGATCATTATTTTGCCCTCCATTTTTGTCCCCCTCCTTGTCCTGTCGCACCTAGAAACACTTGTGTACAGGCGCATTATAAATGCCACATCATGTCAATGCATGTACCTCTCACATGTGGACTCCAGGCTGATTACAAACATACTGGCACTCAACCCAACAAAAAGCAAACGTATAATCTACAGCACAATTACACTAAAGCTCAACAACAATCCCTTGTCAGGAATACATGGGAAATTTGCAACAACCCAAAAACAACCTGCAGATCAAAATCATGCCTGTCAGTTACCAAATTAACATTGATAGTACTATGGCAGCTATCCTTCCTTCAGTTCTAATACCCACTACCCACACTTTAGGGGCTAATCGAGACCCACAGAACTATAGTGCATTAGACCTTGGGCTCCCTCCTCTAGATAAACACATACCCAAGTGTCACTCAGAGAACTCAGGCTTCAGGCATTTCTGACCTGGGCCCACAAAGAGCATAGGTTTAGCATCTGCCTCTCCTTCTATCCCACTAGGTACTCCCTGCCCACTCATATTTTACAGGGCCATGTTCAGCAAGGCCAAATAAAGGGCAGAAGGGCACTGTACAAAACCACTTTATATTAAATTACATTTATATCTGACCCTGTCAAGAAAGCACAGTAAATGTTGGGTTCTAGTGGTGTGAACAATAAAGAGAAATAGGGTTTGAGAGCTTCTTATGTTGGGGTATGTGCCGCCATTAAAGGATGGCCTGCTTGAGGCAGACCAGTGTGTCAACCTAAGGCACACTGTCAAAGTGGCAGAAGAGGAAGGGGTATCAGGTAATATTATCCCCACCAGAAATATCGCCGTATATATGGTCATCTGGAATGCCATAGGAGATATTTTTTGGGGGGGGGGGGATAAGTTGTGGGAGTGGGGGTTGTGGGGGTGTCCCCCGCACATTTAAAAATAATGTGGGGGTTGCAGGGGTGTCCCCCGCAGGGTCCATGCCTCAATGTCGGTGCAAAAATATGGCGATATTTTTGTATCGCAATATTTTTGCAGGGATATTAACACATGGAACCGAGGAAGGCTAGTTATATCTGAGCTATGTGCTGCGATTTGCTATCTTCGAGGAAAATGAGTTGTTTTGGTCTATAAATTCAAATAGTGTATATAGGCAGCACCTGCATTTCCGTTATTATGGAGCAAGAAACTTTCCTGAGGAGATGGTGGGCGGTATAAGCTGTGCAGAGTGTCATAAAATGGTTATTTTTGATCTGGCAGCAGATGTTCTGTTCTTTTTTGGTCAGGGAAGGCTATACTCTTCAAGAAGGATGTGTGCCAGCAAGGATCCAACACAGCAATATTACTGTGATGCCAAAATAATAGAAATTTCTAATCAAGGTTCTCTAAAATACTGACTTTAATCAAACTAAAAGGACTTACAAGCTAATAAAAGCGCTAATAAACCAACCCGCCAATGACATGTAATGTATATGCAGATCTTTGGTTAAAAAGGGGCACTCTGGGTTTGCAGATCGGGGTATGCAGGCGCTCGCCTTTCAAGCAAAGTTCAAGTGTAAGTATATATCTTTTTAAAACAGTATGGAGTGGGATGTTAATTGTCACTGGAGTCCTTAAAACAAGGTCAGAGGGATAAAACCACGGTGGTCTACTTTTATATCTCCTTCTGTGGGCTTGAAAGCATTGAGCCGTGCTTCTGGGAGCTTTCTGCTGGTTTCAGTCAGTGTCAAGGTGGTCTAGTTGGTGCAATGGAAGGCAAACACAGTGCACCTCAACAAGTGGCAGTTGGTTTGAGATTCAGAGAAAGCTCGGAAACAGGGGATGCGTGGGTAATCGCAGTTTGATGACACAAGGGTGGCACAAAGTGCTGATTCAACCTCAGCAGTAAGCAAGTTCGACTACGTCTAATCATGCAGTGCGATTCAACAGGGACAATCGCAGGCACTGGAGAAAGGGCAAGTGTGGTCCAATTGATGGCTCGAAGTAGATCAAATCATTTGAAAACTGTAGATTGTCAAAAGCTCTTTTGGGTATTGTAGCTGTTCCAAAATTATTCGAGAGTGGTTCAAAGTTGGAAACTGATCCCAAAACTGCCCATTTTCATTCCAGATTGTTGTGGGCCATTGTCCAGTGCAGTGTCTCAGGTGAAAGGTACAGCCTTATTTTGCCCTTCCAGCCAGGACATTTGCCAGAGAACGCTTGCAGGTCTGTTACTTCCAGTGGGCAGCATCCTGTGTAGCAGTGTTTCAGCAGCAGGCGGCTTTCCAACAGCAGGTCATACCAAAGAAGACCTTGTTCATTCCTCGTAAATCCTCATCTTCAATCCAATGGCCGGGGAGTTTGGGTCCACAGAAATCCTCTGTCTTGTAAAGTCCAAAGATAATTTAACTTTGGGGTGATCTCATCCCCTAATATATAGTCCTTTTGCCACAGTGAGTTTGTTCATTTCACGTTTTGTGTAACGGTCCACTCACATCTGCTGTATAAGGGAGTTTTGCCCCCAAAGTGCCTTATATGTAAGAAGTTGAGAGGGTTCACAGAGAGGTCTGGGGCCTAAACATTTCCACATAAACTATTGTATGTTGCCCCTTATGTCTACCTGATCAAAGAGGAGACTCCAGTAATTATCCCCCTGGTGTAACTGCACTCTTGTCCTGGCACTGGCTCCCACACCACCCCTTAGTAGTTTATCGTGCTCCTCTGGGAAAATGTCAATCTTTCCCAGCGGATATCAAAGGGAGGCTCTTGGGCTGGGGCCAGAAACCTGCTGTGGGTGAACCACAATCTCAGACAGCGATACACAAATACTCAGATAGTTGCAGGAGTCACTGGAAACGAAATGCTAGTAAAGTGTGCTCAGATGGTTGTGTCAATTATTACTGTATTTACTGACAGGCCTCTATTTCAAACCAGATAGAGTGGTATCTTTATATTATATCAAAGAACTGCCACCACACCTTGATGATTTACAGTTCCATACAGTGTGAATCCTGGGTGCCCAAATTGTTTAGCAGCCCGTGGCTATTGGAATAGTTTGGAATCCAGGAGGCTGACATCTTACCAAATTGGCAGTTCCTAGGATGTCATTAGACAGGGTTCAACAAGGAGAACATCTATGTACTATACTTTTGCTGCATGGAGCATTGAGGGCTGATTAGTAGAGAGAGAAAAAAAACAGCATCATTGTACATAGTAACAATCAAAAAGCTTGGGCTTGCACGCCCTTGCAGATGGCATTTCCTCACAAGAGGAGAGCACTGGAGTTGCTTCCTCCTTCATGGCAACTGATGTATGCCTAAATGTATGCTCTGGACAATATCCCAGATTTTGCAGGTGACAAAACATCTAGACAATGAAATCACTTCTCTGTAAAAGGATTAGTACTTATATTGTGACGGCGACCCCTAACTATTTCTGACTATATTTACCAGACTTTGCTTGATTAACCTGTAACAAGCACCCTGATGCCCATGGGTTTAGTGCGCTTTATAAATGCATAAATGCATAAATGCATAAATAAATAAGTAAATAAATAAATAAATAAATACATGACTTAGTTACTAACAAACACGTGTTAAACTATACTTTGTTAAAAGATGTTGCTCAAGTTATGAAACGTCTTTCCAGCAGGAGGAGTGGAAACCAAGTAAGTAATCACAATGAAAATGCTTGCACCTCCGCCGGGAAGTAATAACAGTGAGGATGCAGCGATGAAGATGGTGGTTAAGTTGAATCTGTAGTATTATACGTGAGGTGTTTGGTGGAGTAAAAGTTCTCCTACTCTGAGATAAATGGAGCTAGACAACCAACTATGCCAGAGTAGCTTTAAAATGATAGCACCCAGAGATCCGAGTGTTCTGGTTAATAAAGTGCAGGATAACAAGGCGTGCACTGCCACTATCTGCAATGCCTTGCTCCTCAGCTCCGTGCCCTATCCTGAGCTCCCGGGCATACTCACGGGCAGGGGCTGAAGTGCTCAAACATGTCGGCTTACTCTAGCAAACAGACTATTTATGCTAGGCTCAGGAGAGTAAAGCGCTCAGTATGAGGTTCTGAAATTAGACTTCCTCTTTTTCAGCTTCAGGAAATGCTTACACGGCGTTCACTTGTGGGATTTAGCAGGTGTTTTAACACGATTACTCCTGTCATGGTCACCTTTGCCTTTGAAAGCAGTTTCACTTTAAACCCATTACAGCTAACTCTCAAACACTCACTGACTGACTCATTCTCTCACTCACTGACTGACTCATTCTCTCACTTACCGATTTACTCGCTCAATCACTCTTTTTCCTTTGTAAATCAAATTATAACAATGCAATAAGTTCACTCACTCACTCACTGACTCTCTTCCTCATTCATGATTCAGCTTTTCAGTCAAACGACGAGTCACTCATTGGCCCTATTTTTCTCTTAGGCAGCCACTCACTTTGGTCATCATTTGGTCACTCATTCACCTATCCTTATTTTCCCTCATCTATTGCAATGATTGCGTAAATATGCCTAGTACTTACACCAAGGTTGTTCTTTTTTCTATTACCTTACTAATTATATACAGAATTAATTCCTTTCCATATCCTGTCCTGATCATGAAGAATAATAGACTCAGTGAACTATCATTAGTAATATTCCGCCCCCCAAAAAAAGCAAACAGCGATACTTCACTCTCGCCATGCTACCATGCAATTACACCCAAACACCCCCCGCTACGCCCCCTAAAGCCTTCTGGTATTTGAATGCTACCCGGGGGGTTATCCCGTGTTTACAAGCTGGTCTCGCGCCCATCGTGCAGTAAACAGCAAACCGAGCATAGCGTTGCCCCGTCCACGGAATGAGCCAAATCTGAGCTCATCCCTTCCGCCTCTCCAAGGACACATCCGGATTCCACAGCAAGGTGATCCGCCCCCTCTATATTTGGAACACGCCCAAAGAAATCTGAATTGCTTTCATTGTTCCAGTCCTGTTTATCAGTCACGAGCAAGGTTTGAGCTGTATTACGCAACCCGTACATCGCACTATTTACACACATGTTACTGCATATTGGAATCATTAAAAATGCCCAGGCTTGTCCCAGCTGGGGCCTTCTGTGAGCACAATCTTTTACTCAGCGACACAGATCGCGGTAAGAGCTGGCAAAGGAGTAGCATTGCTTTGAGACAGGCCTGGGGGTATCCCAGGTGAGTAAGCACGTTTTTTTTGTTTGAAAATGCTGCCCCCCTCTACCCCCTTCCCCCCTCACCCCCACAACACCCTCAGAGGCAAAAAAAAACAGCAGGCGTCACACATCAAGGAGTCAGCGATCATGCCAAGCAAATATTGGTGTCTTTGATAGCGGTTCTCAGTTTGCAGCTCTTGAAAGGTGGACTGTAACTGCTTGTCCTGCACCCAGCCTACGAATGAATAAAACACTTCATATGTTCTCTTTACATGTCATGCCAATTTGGGTTACCGGGGTCTAAAATAACAAACATCCACATTCGCCCTCTAATCATACTTACGTGTACAAAAACACCGCCATGCACTCACTATAAGTAGAAGTGAATGAGGAATAAGCATTCTAAAAGACGGTGAAGAATTTCAACCTTTGAACCTTCAGGTTGTGTGTCAGTGTGCGCGCGCGCGTGCACGCCTTTGTTTGTGTGTGTTTTCTGCTCTTTAAACCTATCCTTTCTTCCTGCTTTTTGCGCCGCTGACCTCTAATTGGAAATAAAAAGAAATTAAAGATGATTCGCTTGTCAGAAGTTTATCCCATGGAGATCAACACTGTCAAGGCCTCAGCTGTCAATCCCTCTGCTTTTTTGGGCGGCAAGAAGAACATGGCAGGTAAAGCTCCGGTAATCCCACGTGAAAGCTTCAGCATTGAGCCCAGGGCTCCCATCACCTCTCAGTGGAGCTTAGGCCTGGATTCAGACTGGGGAAAAATGGGTTTTAGAACTTTAATCTCGAGTTGAGCTTTTAAAAGCATGTCAGGTAGGCTCGGCATACCACATGGTCAAACTGCAAGAACGTAAAGTGGACCGAAGGTTTGGGGAAAGGTATTTTTTAAGAACGCCACATATCTTTCCAGTGAGACAAAAAGATGGGTTACTTGGAGGAAAACCGTACGGGAAACAGTCTCAACATGCTTAAAAAATTGAAAGGACCCTCAGAAAGACCGCTTAATGGCCGGCTGACAATTCGAACAACAGTTATCCCATAGGGTGAGCTGTGGAAAAAGGAAGGCAAGGTCTTCGAAATATATAGAAGATGAGAAGACGCCTGTTTCTCTTGTGGCAGAATAGATAGTTGAAACCTTCCCTGGAGGCAAGGCCCCTCAAAGATTGAGGTAAGCACTGTGGAGAGCGAAGGGCTTGGTGCCTTAAAGCAGGGATTCTATAGAAGGCCCTCAAATACAGCAGCACAAGTCCATGCTTTAACAGGAGGTTACCACCGTTGTCACAGCCTTCAAATTTGAGGTTCACTCCAACCTATTACAGAACAAATGTATTTTTCTGAATCAAGTTGCCTTTGAAATATATTTGGGTTAATGATTACATTTTGTGTGACCAGATTCGAGATTTTATACTGATGTACATTGTGCCAACCAGTGACCTGTTAGTGATCCTTGCAAGCCACTGTAACATCCAAAAAGCAAAAACAAATGTATAATATTGCAAAAAAAAGTGAATGTCTTCATGTTTACCCCGGCATAAACTCTTAATGGTATCCAGGGTCCTGTAATGCAGTTTACTCCTGTTTTTCTCTGTACCTACTAGGACCAAATGGACCTTTCAGCAGGTGGGGGCGGAGGGGGCATGCTGGAGCATTGAGGATCCTAAGGTAGACGTTGGTATCTGATTAATTCCCCTGGATGGATTGGTGGGGCCTGGCATTTACTCAGATGAAGACGAAAGGTGTTGCATTCACGAGATAGAACCCACATGCAACCGGTTCTGGTCGCCATGATGAGGTCATGAGGGTGACACAGAATAGCAAAGAAGAGTCCAACACATTGAAAGGGTAAGTTTAAGCTGAGTTCTTTATTTCAGAAACAGATCCACATACAGAATGCAGGCCAGGGATAAAGACGGATGCAGCTACAGATCTAGATCAACAACCCTCTCCCGAAACACATGTGTAATCCACATACATAAACAGGGACATAGAAATGAACGTTGATCTCATCCAGGAGAGGAAAGTACTTCAAATTACTCCAGAAGTTCCATAACAGATTCAGGGTGTCAAAGTAGATGACCTAACTCTCGGCAATCCAGAGAAGCGGGAGTAACAGACACTCTGAGGATGGTGAAAAGGTCCCTCCAAATGAAAGGCCACATTTCAGGTGGATCCTGTTGGGTATTTTGTGGAGATTTGGGGCCTGACGGTATTTTATTACCGCCGAAAAATAACTTAGCAATAATCACTCCTTGTATTCAGATTGGGCCATGTGCAACAATAATACAGTGGACATGCATTATTTCAGCACCCAGACATGCATATTTGGTATGCGTGGTTGGTATGCGTGGTTGGTGGTATTTTGGTGAGCATAATTCCCTTATTTTATTTGTGGCCCCAATGTCCAGAATCCCTTATCTTTGCTTAGATTTTTCGTGTAATCACTAGAGAGACCTCAGACCTACATTTTAGGAATACCACATTTTCAGTGTTGGTGTTAGTGTGCCACCATGGGCGATCTCACTGACTTATTTACGACAGAGAGCTATATGTGGTAATTTTGTGGTAATTTCCACTACCTTATATACGGTAGGGAACTATGTTCAGAGAGTCCCTCTTCCCGTTGGCTCATGTACCTCCAACGAGCTATGCTACAATCACTCTCAACTGTCCATACTGAATATGATCATGCACACATCTGTCTTAAAATGACAATTGCATTGTTTAAAAATCTCCCCTCATCATCAGCACTGTATTGGTAAATATAAAATACACCACCCGTCTGCTTTCAAATATTTTTCTGTATTATAAAAGTTGCATTTAAACACGATCTCACTCTTTACAGAAATAAATAAAATAGCACAGTAACAGCATTGTCTGTGATACACTGAAAAAAGAGTGGCAGAGAACAGAACACAATTTGCAACATTAACATGTGATTAAGTCACCGGAATCTCCTTTCCTACTCTGACTGAATATTCTCGTACACACTCAGCTCCCACACTTATGTAATTACCTTATCTGTTCAGCCGAGTTTTCTTCAGCTGTTCTCTTTCTGAATGTGGCTCCCTTGAAGATTAACCCCAGTGAAAAGGAGCACCTTTCCTTCTCAAACCGGGGTCATTGCCTGGAACTCTCAGCTTTTTCAGCAGAAATGCTCTAACCAGGAAAAAATAGGTCCTTCTCCCAGCTCTCCAAATCTCCACTCCCCCTTCTCTCTCCTCAAACTCCCCCCAGCAAAACTCTGATCACTCCCTCTAGCATGATACTTGCTATGACTCTGCTCCAATCAGAATCAATCATGCCATCTCCTCCTTCTCTACACAATGGCTCATTTTTATAGTAATACTTTGTAACCAACTGATTTCCTGTTCTTTCGAGCTCTTTTGCTTCCTGTAATTATGTGGACAGGGCAGCAGAGAAAACGAAAAAAAAATGGATGTGCGTTTAAAAGTTCACTTTCAGAGTAGGCCTAATTCTGCAGTGGAGACACATTTTTATTAGTGGATTATGTTAACTTCAGTTTCATTAGTCAGGTTAGTTATGAGTAATGTTAGTTATTAATTTTCAAATGTGTCTCTCGCACCATAGGCATTTCAGGTGAAAAAATAGTGTGCATTTTTGAATGTGCACGTGTGCTTTTAACTGTAAAAATAGATTTGCATCTTATATGTTAAAATCGTTTTTGACTGAATAGCCTGTCTTTCCTTGTTAATCTGGTAACACATATAGCAATGCACCATAGGCATTTGGTGCTGCATCAAAAAAAAATTGCTATCTGTGCAGTAGTGCTGTACTCTGTGCTGGTTGCTACCCGTGCAGTAGTGCTGTACTCTGTGCTGTAACACGCCAAATATTCTTACATACCCTCCTTTTGTTTTTAGAATTTGGCTACGATCCAAGCCAATTCCTAAAAACAATTTGTTCTTTTTCTTCTTTTCACAATATAGCAATCCAACAAAATGAATATTCATGTGCATCAATGAAAAAGTTGCAATCAACACAGTATTCATCTGGGTTCATTAGTTTACAAAATGTTCTACATTTGCCTTTTCAGTGGAAGTGGCATTACTCTAAGTTTAGATTTTTCAAGTCAATTAAAAACAATGAAATAAAACAACTAACATAAAACAAATAATGAATATAACAAATTAAAATAAATAATTAAAATAATAAATACGTGGAACTCCATATGTCAGCACTCTTGTCTGCCTCTGATATGTCCCGACCAGCGATGTTATTTGGTTCATTCGAGTACACTTTCATCTTGGCAATCTTAGATCCATAGGAGTCATCTTTTCTAGCATTCTGGTTATCTTGTCTTCACCTCCACCTGGAGGCAGGCATCTTTTGGTCTTCATCCAGGGGACTCCAGGACTCCATCGTCTCCCGTGGCCTCTGATCCCGGAACCTCCGACCAAATAATGTTAATCTTCTAAATCAAATAGAAAATAAACAAATTAAGTACATAGCACAATACTAACTTCACCCTTTTGCCAAAAATAAAACATGCTTGGTAAAAATATTTCGGTTTTTTTTCTGAAATTAAACACAAGTTAAAAGAAAACAAGCAGATATAAAACAGTATTCAATATTTAACACATTTTCTCTCTGCACACCAACCATGAGCTTCCATTATATGTGCATTTATTTATTTATTTATTTATTTATTTATTTATTTATTTATTTATTTATTTATTTTATATTATATATTTTTACATATACTACAGTGTTTATGTGCCATCATAACAATCAACTTTTTAACTCCTTTGTCACTGCCTCCTGATTGTACCCATTTATTTTCTCTTTTTTGTGTTCAAGGGACTTTATCTGTTTCTACATGCTTAAGCTGCCTGATCTCATGTCTGGGATGGCATGGTTTGATTTGATTTACATGGACAAACTGCTCTATCGCCGTCTCACCTTCATTTTTCAAAATTTTATAAACCACAGGAGAGACCTTATCTATAATTCTAAATGGCCCCTGCCAGGCTGCTAGAAATTTAGAATTTTTCTGTTTACTTTTTCCAAAATGAAACTTGTACACCTGATCCCCTACACTGTATTCCTTTACTGATGTCTTTTTGTCATAATAAGATTTTTCACTGTCAGCAGCTCTTTCCAGATTTCTCTGCACAAAAGCAAATGCATGTTGCAAAAGCCTCCTCAGTTCATCAATATATTCATGAACTGTGGATGCATTCACAAGTGTCTGCTCCTGTGTTCTATATAGTAGGTGTTGTGGTAACACCATTTTCCTACCTGTTAAGACCTCATGGGGGCTAACACCTGTTGCTTTGGCAGGAGTTGACCTGATTGCCATCAAAACCAACGGTAAACGTAAATCCCAGCTGGAACCTGCTTCTGCCACAAATTTCTTTAAAATATCCACAACAGACCTATTGCTTCTTTCAACTGTACCTGAAGACGCCGCCCGATATGCGATATGTAGTTTCCTTTTCACACCTAGTATTTGCCATACCTTACTCATTAGAGTACTTGTGAAATGACTTCCTCTGTCTGACTCAATTCTTTGTGGCAACCCAAACCTTGAGAACACATGGTTCACCAGCAATGTGGCTGCTGTTTGCGCACTACAATCTGGTGCAGGAATGCATTCAATCCACTTCGACATCAAACATACCACACTCAAAATATAACGGTGTCCCCTGCTCGACCTTTTTAAAGGACCTACATAGTCTATTTGCAAATCTGACCATGGGAGAGTTAGGCCTCTTTTCATCAATGGTGCTCTATGCCTTGGTGAAGCAGGTTTAAATTGGGCGCATACTAGACATCCTCTAGTATATAATTCCACATCTTGGGACATATGTGGCCAGTAAGCATAATCTTTTAGTATTTCTAATGTTTTTTGTGAACCTCTATGGCCTGCGGTTATGGCATCATGTGCATGGTGTAGCATTAGTCCTCTGAATGAAAGGGGTACTACCCACTGTATTTGTCCTGTTATGGACTCTCTAATCATGAGTCCATCCTGTAATCTAATTCGTGTTTTGTTCTTTAATAGCACCCTCAACTCTTCTTTTCCCATACAATCATTTTCTGTTAAAGGATTTTGTTCGGGATCTATCAAATGATTATAATAGATTCCCAAAATTTGATCATTCTTTTGTGCCTCAATCAAATCTTGGTCTGGCGTGTCATGACTCCACTGCACCACCGGTTGATTTACCTCCTTTGGTGCTTTAGAACGTGTGACTGCATCAATTTGTATTTCACCCATTAAATAATCAATAGGTAGCAATTCTCCCATCACAGCCCCAATCTTAGCCAGGTGGTCTGCCTTATCATTTCCCTCCTTATCCTCTCCTGGTGTTTTTAAATGCCCACGAATTTTTCTCCAGTATATTGTTAACCTATTCTCTGACACCAATTTGTCTATGGCTTGTATCATTTTTCTATGCTTAAGTGGCTTTTTGTTATATGTAACCATGCCTCTTGCTTTCCAACCAGGCAAATACTCCACAAAGCTATTCTGTGCATAGTCAGAATCAGTCACCAGGACAATTTCACTGAACTTTTTATCAACTGCAGTAGCAATTGCTTTATAAATGGCTGCCAATTCCGCCACCTGACTGCTCCTATCTCCAATCCTCATCCCTATACTGGGGACACCTTCACATTTCAACCAGACATTTCCTATTCCTGCCACTAACTGTTTATTACTGTCATTTTCAATGTGAAAAGCACAACCATCCACATGTACAGTTGGCAAATCCTTGCATGTTTTTTCATCAAAAGCTTTGTGTGGTGATTGTTCAAATTCCTGCAAACTAGTTTCTACTTCCATTTCATTTGGTATTTGTTCAGCTGCACAGTCATGTAAGTCAGCTAACCCTTGAGCAATTGGGTTCTTTTTATTTTGTCCATATCTCACTTCTACGGGAAAACCTTGTAATGCTAGCGTCCATGAAGTGATTCTGGATTGCGCTAGATTACCTGATCTAATTCTTTTACTCTCTAAAAATTGCAAAGGTTGATGATTTGTTTCAATAATTACCTTTTCTCCCTGAACAATGGGGCGGAAATGTTGTAGCGCCCACACAGTGGTTAATAGGGCCTTTTCACATTCATTAAATTTCATTTCAACTTGGGACAATGCCTTACTTGCATATGCAATGGTTTTGTGATTCAAATCGTGTTTTTGTGATAACACTGCTGACATACAATGTTCAGAAAAACCTATTTCTATAAAGAAATCCCTGTCCTTTATGGGGTATGCTAAACATGGTGCCTTTACAAGACATTCCTTTAATTTAGCCACTGCATCAGACTGCCCTTTTTCCCATTTCCAGGGAGTATTCAGTTTAAGCAGTTTAGTCAATGGTTGAGTGATTTCTGCATAATTTTCAATGAACTTTCTGTTATAGCCTGTCATCCCTAATAAACTTTTTACTCCTTTCACATTTTTAGGATCTTTTAATCTTTGTATGGCCTCTATTTTCTTCTTTTGTGGATTTAGCCCATGTTCAGTCACTTCATGCCCTAGAAAGTTCACTTTTTTCTTGCACCATTGTGCTTTTTGCAAAGATACTTTGGCGCCTGCTTTCTGCAATTGGCCAAGTACATGTCTTATTTCATCAAAATGGCTTTTCAGGCTTTCATTTTTTATCAGGACATCGTCCACATAAACTATTGTTCCTCTTTCCGCTGCATCCGGCATGGCCTTTCTCAAAAATATGCCAAATTCACTCCCACTATTGATGTACCCGAACGGAGCTCTAAGCAGGCATATTGAGTCCTGTCAAATGTAATGGAAAATAAATGTTGTATCTCCTCTGCCAATGGCACGCACCAATATCCAGAGGTGAGATCTAATGTGGTAAATACATTTGAACCATGTACCTGAGCTAGGCCCTGATCAATGAATGGCAGTGGCCATCTAGATATTGGTACTCTTTTATTTAACTCTCTCAAGTCTGCACACAGCCGCCATTGACCATTTGGCTTTAACACACCTAAAATAGGTGTATTGGATGTGCTATGAATGGGCCTGATGATTCCCCGCGATTCCAAATTTTTAATAATCTCTGCCAATGATTCTAAACATGCCAGCGGTAGTCTATACTGGCGTACAAACACTGGATTTCTGCTACACCCTTCTGGTAGTGTGGCCACATGTAAATCAGTTAAACCACAATCATAAGCATCTTTTGCAAATACATCCTTAAACTCCATAAATATCTCCCTCAGATTGTCCCTATCCTTATTGCTTTCACATGCATCCGCTAAGGAGATCTGCTCTTCTACCATTCTGGAAAATTCTGGAAAATCTTCTGGTAAGGGAATCTCAGCGCTTTCCTCTAACTGTGTGGCTGTGTCTTTTTGTAAAGCTGCCACTTTTAAATATTTTGGCATATCAGCTTCCACTTCAATGGGCTGATTTTCTGTTTCATTTTCATTTAAATTAAATATTATGCAATCCTCTTGATGGCAGCACACTGTCTCATTTGAATCATAAGGATACACAGAATGAATTTTAAATATTCCTTTGGGCTGAGAGTCCAGGTGTTCTGGCAACTCGCCCTTGGCATCTACATATTTTTCAGGAATATTCCCAATCACCATGTTATTTAAATCTGCCGTATAATGTGATTTTTGTATGGCCATTCCTAATGGGGAGTTTTCCTCTAAATGAATATCCTGACAACCTTTATTATTTACCATGATTTTTACAGATCCTTCACCAATGTCTACCAATGGAATGTATTCATAATACAGGCCTTGCTGTTTTATGGATTCATTCAGGCATACAAATGCATCAGAGCCTTTCATCTGCTGTCCATTTTTGCATTTCAGTGTTATTGCAAACTGTTTTGTAAATGCAGGAATAATAGTATCTTTCCTCATTTGTAATTCGATTGCATAAGGAACCAGTTGTGCACAATTATAAGCCCTTCTTTTGTCTTCAAATTCAGGTGCCGGACCACCTAGGCGTGACCATATTTTTTGATTAAGGAAATCTAACACCATACACATTCTGTGCATGATGTCATTGCCCATGTAAAATTCATTTTGTTCCCACTCACTATCCAGACATTATGGTAAATTGTTTTCTGCCCAATGCTAATTTTAAGCAGGCATCTGCCTGAATTTCGGTTTTCAAAGTCTGGACTGTCCAACCCAGAAACATATTGGTTTTTAATCCTAAATCTCGGGATTTCTTCCCTTTCCATTATTTTTTGCAACAATTTCTCATTAACGAAACTCCTTTCATGTTCAAGCGCTAAAGTGGCTTTTATTGTTTTAAAATAGTCATTTATACCAACATGAACCCATGGTTGCTCATCTTCCATGTGCATTTCTGCCAGAGTGGTAATGTGTTTTTCTGAATCTGTTTTAGGAGCAATATTCGGTTTGCATGTTTTCTCTTTTAAATAAAAACGTAATGTGTGCTCATCTATCGCAGTCTGCCAATTTTTCCTAGGGTCCAAGTATATTTGTACAGGTAGTTTTTCATTGTCGCTCTGCATTTTGTCTTGACACATTAATATGACAGTGACACTAGGTATGCAGCTATTCTGGAGATATACCTCCACAGCATCATTTGTTGTGGCAACGGTGTGACATTCATTTATATTGCTGTTTTGTGATTTTAGTTTCTTAGGCCTCAATGGTTTTTTGGTTAAGGACCACAGCACTCCATTCACCCCATCTATTAGAGGAGACAATCTTTTCAGACAATCTGTCCCCATCAGAAATGGAATTTCACAAATAGATGTGATCAATACCTCTTGTTTCATTCTGTGCTTTCCTATTTTTATGTCAACCTCAGTTACACCTATGATGGGCACCTCCTCCCCATTAAAGTTATGCACTGGGCCTTGATTTTCCTTCACTGTGATCTGACTCTGTGGGGGTCTACCTTCATTGATACTCTTTACCAGCTCCTTGGACATAATTGTGGCCTGTGCGCCAGTGTCAATCATAGCAAAGGTGTGGCATTTTTCTTCTACGGTGATGGGTGCATAATATCTGTCCTCAACTTCCTCTAATACACATAAGAAATGTGAATTCTTACTGATTTCAGGGCTCACCTTTCTCAGGTCTTTTTCACTTTTGGCTAAACACATTGGTAAATGGAAAGACATTTTTCCCTCCTTTTTACCCATTTCTGCGCGAGAGACTTTATTCATTTCTGCATGATCAGAGGTTTTTTGGAGTGTGGCCACTGTTCGCCCATCCATCTGGGTAACATCAGAGACCACATTACAATCCTCCAACTGAACATGTGTAACAACATCATTCAGCAATTTGTCATTTTTTAATTCTGTGCATTTGTAATCATTTAGTGTCATACCAGCCCTTTCAGCCTCTTCAAAAATATGTGGCTCAAAGAATTCTTCAGGTGATTGACTTGTACCCTCCTTTTGAGTATTTCCTTTTTCTGTCTGTGTTGGGTCATTGTTTTGCTTGCCCAGGGAAGGAGCTATAGCATCCCCACTTACTCCCTGTTCACTGGTATTCCCCATGCATGAATCATTTTTCTTAAATCTGTCCCTTTGTTCTTTTGGAATTCCTAATGTTTCTTTTTCATTTGTGCAAATCTTTACTGTTTTATTTAGCTCTAAGTTAAACCGTACCTCTTTTTTAGAAGTATTTGCACTTTCTGTCACAAGTTCATTTACTGGCACTTTCATTTTTAATCCATTAAGCATCTCAGAGTCGTTATGCAAAATTATATCAGAGCAATCTGTCATTTTGGCACTGCAGTTATCATGAGTACTTAGTCACTTTTCGGAAGCCCCCCGGTCATTGCTATGGCCATCAGCCCCTCTTTGGAAGGTTGTTTTTGCGCTGTACAGAGCTTTCCTATTTGCTCAGCTAACATTTTCACTTGGGCCTCAAGGCATTGGAACCTTTCCATCTCTCTAGGATCCTCTTTCTGTGGTCTAGGTCGATATTGGTTGTTTTCCCCCTGATTGGATCTATTCTGATACCTCTCAGGTGATTGATGTCGGTTGGGATGGTTTCTGAACTCTTGATTCATTTGTGGAGGGGAGCGGGTTGCACCCATCCTTTGATTATAGTCCCCTGGTGGGGAATCATTGTACTGGCGTGGATTGTAGTTCACGTTTTGCCTCATGTCCTGTCTCTCAGATTGTGGGTACTGGCCCCTAGGTTGATTTCTATTCTGATACCTCTCAGGTGATTGATGTCGGTTGGGATGGTTTCTGAACTCTTGATTCATTTGCGGAGGGGAGCGGGTTGCACCCATCCTTTGATTATAGTCCCCTGGTGGGGAATCATTGTACTGGCGTGGATTGTAGTTCACGTTTTGCCTCATGTCCTGTCTCTCAGATTGTGGGTACTGGCCCCTAGGTTGATTTCCATTATCAGTAAATCGATCCACATATCGGGGCCTATCCTGATTACCATATATTATGGTGCTGGGATCAAATCTGCTCTGTGTCCCCAATGACTGGTAGGGACCATCATTTCTTTGATCTTGATTTTGTCTCTGGTTATTGTTCATACTTGCCATATCAGGCCGGTATCCTACCCGGGGTCTGTCCCCTAAATACCTAGGGCTGATGTAGCTCTCTCTATTACTAGGATCATGTGATTGGAACATTGGTACAGGAAATGGCGATCTTTGTTGATTACCCCTTTGTTCAGGTGTCACATTATTTTTACCTGGGCTTTGAGCAGACTCAAGGGACATTTTGGCTGACCTGATTTCCATTACTGTGGCTGAGGGTTCTTTAGATTTAGGTCTAGTATCTTTCATTTTATCACTTTCTCTACCCTGACAATAGAGTACCTCATATAGTTTTGTGCTTTGATGTACAATCCATTCAAGGGACTTGTCACGGTCAAATTCACGGACCAATTGGGATATGATGTCTTTCTGTAGCCCAAAGAAGTATGCAGTTTTAAACTCATTGGAATTTGAGTGAAAAGATACATCAAAGCGAGAAAATGCTCTTTTTAAGTCTTGTAAAAATTGGCAAGGGGATATATTAGGTCCAGCAGTAATTGTGTAAGCCACTTTCTTTGCCTCCTGCAATGACTGAAAAGGAGAAAAATTACGCCTAATTTCTTTTTCAAACTCCAGGCATGTCATATTCTGCTGTTCATTTAATCCCCTTATGATGCTGGCCGTCGGGGCATCTAAAGTTAAATGAAAATAGAACGGAGCTCTAAGCCAGGCATATTGAGTCCTGTCAAATGTAAAGGAAAATAAATGTTGTATCTCCTCTGCCAATGGCACGCTCCAATATCCAGAGGTGAGATCTAATGTGGTAAATACATTTGAACCATGTACCTGAGCTAGGCCCTGATCAATGAATGGCAGTGGCCATCTAGATATTGGTACTCTTTTATTTAACTCTCTCAAGTCTGCACACAGCCGCCATTGACCATTTGGCTTTAACACACCTAAAATAGGTGTATTGGATGTGCTATGAATGGGCCTGATGATTCCCCGCGATTCCAAATTTTTAATAATCTCTGCCAATGATTCTAAACATGCCAGCGGTAGTCCTTTGCTTAGATTTTTCGTGTAATCACTAGAGAGACCTCAGACCTACATTTCAGGAATACCACATTTTCAGTGTTAGTGTTAGTGTGCCACCATGGGCGATCTCACTGACTTATTTACGACAGAGAGCTATATGTGGTAATTTTATGGTAATTTCCACTACCTTATATATGGTAGGGAACTATGTTCAGAGAGTCCCTCTTCCCGTTGGCTCATGTACCTCCAACGGCGTGTTACAGCACAGAGTACAGCACTACTGCACAGGTAGCAATTTTTTTTTAATGCACCACCACAAGGGTGCGGTGCATTGCTATATGTGTTACCAGATTAACAAGGAAAGACAGGCTATTCAGTCAAAAACGATTTTAACATATAAGATGCAAATCTATTTTTACAGTTAAAAGCACACGTGCACATTCAAAAATGCACACTATTTTCACCTGAAATGCCTATGGTGCAAGAGACACATTTGAAAATTAATAACTAACATTACTCATAACTAACCTGACTAATGAAACTGAAGTTAACATAATCCACTAATAAAAATGTGTCTCCACTGCAGAAATAGGCCTACTTGGAAAGTGAACTTTTAAACGCACATTCATTTTTTTTTTCTCTGCTGCTCTGTCGACATAAATTCAGGAAGCAAAAGGGCTCGAAAGAACAGGAAATCAGTTGGTTATAAAGTATTACTATAAAAATGAGCCATTGTGTAGAGAGGGAGGAGATGGCATGATTGATTCTGATTGGAGCAGCGTCATAGCAAGTATCATGCTAGAGGCAGTGATTTGGGTTTTGCTGTGGGGAGTTTGAGGAGACAGAGAAGGACAGTGGAGATTTGGAGAGCTGGGAGAAGGACCTATTTTTTCCTGGTTGGAGCATTTCTGCTGAAAAAGCTGAGAGTTCCAGGCAATGACCCCGGATTTATGGTGCGTTGCAGACCGGGAAAGTGATCATAGAGTACCTACTGGGCGTGGCAAGCGTGTCTCACACTGCCATTTGCACATTAAAGGGAACCCATTTTATAATAGCAGTGTGCCACTAAAAACGAATTTCAGAATGTCACAAAGGGAAACCACATTCTCAGATCTAGTGCAATATTTAGAGGAAAAGTTGTTTGCACATGGGAATTGGTCGTTGAATAGCACGTTAGAATGGAGTAACCGCATTCACGGTGAGGTGCAGAAAGAAAAACTAGACAATATTTTTGCAGAAGGCAGCATAATTCAGGTCTGCCTTACAAGATTATTGAATGCAGCCGATAAAAGTGCAGAGAAAGACTGTTTAATACGGCTATGCGGCAAAACATGGTTTATTTTAAACAAGTCCCTGCGAATGCAAGAGAATGATACTCAGCTAATTAACAGGTTAAAGACTGAATTAGAGGGGGCAAGTAAAAATCAGGAAATGTTGAGAGCAGAATTGGATGTATGCCAAAAAGACATGCAATTAAAATGCAGAGACTTTGATACTCAGTTATCCAAAAGCAAGAAACAATTTGAAGATAGTGAGCAAGAATTGGCACACTTAAAAGCCTTAGTGGATCACATTAGACGGGATAAAGATGAGGTTGTTTCAGAGATGCAGATTTTACAAAAAGAACATTGTGAAAAAGAAGGTGATATCCAGAGCGCAGAACAAGAAATTATTAAAATGATTCAAGAAAGAGACAAGAGAAATAAAGAGTTCAATGAATGCCAAATGCAAATGTGCGACATGCAGGAGGTGATTAATAAAATGAATGGTGAAAACAACTATTTGCAAGATGAAGCCAACAGACTCCTTAAAAAGTGTAAGGACTTAGAACAGCAAATGTGCATTCCCAGGTCCCAGGAGAGGCGGCAGGGTACCACATTCAATGGAGTGGAGGTGAATTCTAGCTCTGCCCAAAGAGCTAGTGCTCTAGTGACTGGGCCGGTGACTGAACTTGGTTGCAGCGCCCTTGGGGGATTTGATACACCCATTGGGGGCAGCCACTAATCTCATACACCTGAAAACAGGATTGAATCACAAAATAGTGCAATTCCATGCATTGCAACAAGTAGCCCCATAAAAATAATGAAATCCATTAAAGCCCTGATCAAACCATTTAAAAAGGGAGGTGAATGCTGCATTGAGGATCACTTAGAAGCGGTGCATGACATTTTTAAAGCACTCCAGATACCTAAGGAACAGTACAGACAATATTTTCATTTAACTTTAGATGCCCCGACGGCCAGCATCATAAGGGGATTAAATGAACAGCAGAATATGACATGGTCGGAGTTTGAAAAAGAAATTAGGCGTCATTTTTCTCCTTTTCAGTCATTGCAGGAGGCAAAGAAAGTCGCGTACACAATTACTGCTGGATCTAATACATCTCCTCGCCAATTTTTACAAGACTTAAAAAGAGCATTTTCTCGCTTTGATGTATCTTTTGACTCAAATTCCAATGAGTTTAAAACTGCATACTTCTATGGGCTACAGAAAGACATCATATCCCAATTGGTCCGTGAATTTGACCGTGACAAGTCCCTTGAATGGATTGTACATCAAAGCACAAAACTATATGAGGTACTCTATTGTCAGGGTAGAGAAAGTGATAAAATGAAAGATACTAGACCTAAATCTAAAGAACCCTCAGCCACAGTAATGGAAATCAGGTCAGCCAAAATGTCCCTTGAGTCTGCTCAAAGCCAAGGTAAAAATAATGTGACAACTGAACAAAGGGGTAATCAACAAAGATCGCCATTTCCTGTACCAATGTTCCAATCACATGATCCTAGTAATAGAGAGAGCTACATCAGCCCTAGGTATTTAGGGGACAGACCCCAGGTAGGATACCGGCCTGATATGGCAGGTATGAACAATAACCAGAGACAAAATCAAGATCAAAGAAATGATGGTCCCTTCCAGTCATTGGGGACACAGAGCAGATTTGATCCCAACACCATGATATATGGTAATCAGGATAGGCCCCGATATGTGGATCGATTTACTGATAATGGAAATCAAACTAGGGGCCAGTACCCACAATTTGAGAGACAGGACATGAGGCAAAACGTGAACTACAATCCACGCCAGTACAATGATTCCCCACCAGGGGACTATAATCAAAGGATGGGTGCAACCCGCTCCCCTCCACAAATGAATCAAGAGTTCAGAAACCATCCCAACCGACATCAATCACCTGAGAGGTATCAGAATAGATCCAATCAGGGGGAAAACAACCAATATCGACCTAGACCACAGAAAGAGGATACTAGAGAGATGGAAAGGTTCCAATGCCTTGAGGCCCAAGTGAAAATGTTTGCTGAGCAAATAGGAAAGCTCTGTACAGCGCAAAAACAACCTTCCAAAGAGGCGGCTGATGGCCATAGCAATGACCGGGGGGCTTCCGAAAAGTGACTAAGTACTCATGATAACTGCAGTGCCAAAATGACAGATTGCTCTGATATAATTTTGCATAACGTCCTGTTATTGCGGAGCAATGCAAAAACTCACCACCACTGCATGTACAGGAGGACATTACATTCAAAATGTAACCAAGGCAGCAAATCATCCCCCTCATATAGAAAAATACATAGATGATGAAGATCAGTCTTTAGAGCGCATATCTGCACATATCATTACACAAGAAATATTGGAAGTAACTCGGACTCACTGGGCATGGTCAGAACTGCTCATTTCAAGTAGTACCATGGCCTTTGGCTTCCCCCTCAGATTTGCTGCTATCAGTCTTCTCTTTGTGGTGCTGAGCGCTGTTTGAGGAAATCTCAATCTGCTTTGAATATTACTCTACTTTCATCTCGTCCTTCTCCCTATGATCCTTTCTTTAAAGCGGACAAAACATGTTATTTTTCTCTTCCAATCTTATTCTCATCAACCTCTTTTAGCTTTTAGACTGCTTACTCTCTCCTCCTTCTCCAGAACATGCCCTATACCCCCCTCCTTCTTCTACCGATCTTGCCCATTACTTTTCTATCAAAGTTTGTCAATTGCGTTCCACTCTTCCATCCCTCTCTGTATGCCCCTTCTTATTGCTCCTGTTTGCCATTCCACCACAAACCTTTATCCTCCCTATTGTCTATCTCCAGTTCTGAAACTACTGTCTTTTTCAATCATGCTCAACCCACTTCTTCCTAACCATCAATAGAAGTTGGTCCTACACAGAAAAGGATTATAAACGGACCAATCACATGCAACAACAGGACCTTGTCAATAAATATGTATACATGAAGAATGCATAGCAAGGCAAAAATAACTCAGATGAATAAAGTTAAATTGCATCAATATAAATTAAATTGCCCTCTGGACAAATCAATAGCTAATTGAATTCTAATGTATTAAAAAGAAAGACAAACAATTATTCTGATATAACAAAGGGAACAATTAGTTAATTGTGATACTATTTACAAAACAACGCCATACAAATCATAAAGCACAAATGCAGTCACATACATATTTTAATCGTCATCATATGGTACAACATAGTACACAATGGATTTCTACAGTAGACTCCGAAAGATCAAGCCCATGTTTCAATCCTATAGATGGTACGAGATCTTCCTCGGGGGCAAATGTATATTTGGTGGTGTGAAATTAACATAACCTGTACATAGTATCACATTTTTCTTACACTTATCCCCCTCTGGTAAATTTGATTGAGATTAGCTAATTTGTCTCTTCTTGATCTCTCCGCTGCTATTGATACTGTAGATCACCTCTCTGTTTGCCACATTCTCATCCCGGGTCTTCCCTAACACTTTTCTACAGTGGTTCATGTTTTATCTTTCTGCCTGTACGTTCTTTGTTCCAGGGCGGGCTGGCACTCTCTCTTCTCCTGTCCTCTTGCAGTCTGCTGTTCCTCAAGACTGTGTCATTTGGCACTCAGTCTTCTCCTCTCCTCTTGCAGGCTGGTGTTCCTCAAGAATCTGTCCTTTGGCACTCACTTTTCTCCTCTCCTCTTGCAGTCTGTGGTTCCACAAGGCTCTGTCCTTGGTCCTCTCTCTTTTTCTCATTTTCATTTGCCTCCGTCGGCTATCATAGCCAAGTGTGGCTTTTCATTCCATTTCCATGCTGATGATTCACAAATCTTTGTGCCCTTCTCCAACTTCTCTGACAATCTTCACTCCTCTCTGTCTTCTTGAAATCCTACAGAGGATGCACTCTCTCTACTGTCAATCAATCAATCAATCAATCAATCCATCAATCCCTCTAAAACTGAAGTTATTTCCTTTTGATTTTATTGTATATTGGTTTCTGTAAACCTTTGCAAAGTGTTTAGAAGAATGTTAAAATATGAGATTAAATGTACACAAATCAAAACAAATACTTTAGATTTCAATATAGTTACATGGGTCCTTTCACTACAACTGACTTGATTTCATTATATGTACAATTAAAATTCTAAATTAACCTAATTCGGGCTATATCACATTAAAGATGTTCTTTAAGAAAGCATTCACTCTGATTTTCAATGCTATAGACGATCCATGTAACAGTTCATACCATACTTGGTCCCGATAAACATTCCCCCTCTCTCCTTTCCCCTCTTTTCTTTCCTTTGTTATTAAGAGGGTGCACCATGTTGGCGCACGTGTACCGATGATATGAAAAGTTCAAAAATAAAGTTTTTTAAAAAAATAAAAAAAAACATTAGAAACAGCTTCAACAAATTGTAAAAAATATTCAATCCTTTCCTTAATCAAAATCAGACAGATTAACAACAAATGCATCAGAGACTCTTTTTCGCCTACAATTAGGCAGAAGCAGCAATTGTTCTGTTCATCAAGGGCTACAGTTCAAATATTGCATATTTCTTGCTTGTTTAATACATTAAACCGGAATCGCATTGTGCTATTCCTGAACTGACGCGAAGGATATTTTACAATATAATTTTCCAGCTCGGAATACCACTTCCAGGCTGAGACAATTTGACAGTACAGTTTAAAATTTAAAATCACAGCCTTGTTCTCAACCCAGTCAAAGGCATTTTTACCTTAGATGGATTTTTGATAAGAGTCTTTGTTGAAATGCCTAGATTTGAGATTGTCGATTCAGCATCGTTTATAAGCGTATGCATGAAATTCTTCGTCATATTGTCACCTAATAAGTTGTACAATTACTTGTTTTTGCTAATTAAGCACTTTCTGTATAGTACTAGTTTTCTACATTCCATGCAGCATTTAAATGAACGCAGGCCAAATTCATAGCGTATCGCTTCTATTGGTATGCACTTTGGTAAAGAACAGAACTTTTCTCCATATTATGGAGTCTATGATTTTTAAATAGGGTGACAAGACAACTGGGAAAAACTCGAGGCCATACGAATGTCTTGGGATAACCTTCATGCAGTAGAATTCTCTACATGCAGACATCGAAAATCTACCAAATGTCTTCTCTATAACCTTTATCTGAAGTTCTTTTCCTTTTATCCTCTTCTATTCCCTCTCCACCTCTATCCTCCCTCCTTCTCTTTCTAGCTCTCCTGTTCTTCTTCCATTATCGTGTACCACTTGGAATCTTAGAGTACTCTTTGACTATTTGCTTACCTTTTCTTCCCACATATCTGCCATTTCTCGCATCTTCCAGTTTCAATTATCCACAAAATTCATCCTTTACTTTCCCTCTCTGCCATTAAAATACTTATCTCAGCTATTTTCCCTCGGCTCTTCTACTGTTCCTCCCTGCCCATTGGTCTTCCTGCTCACCTGCTAACTCACCTTCATTCCATCTATAACCTTCCAAATCAAGGTATCTTTTGCCTTCCCTCCCGCTCTTCATCACCTCTTCCCTTCTTTCTTTATCCTGGCCTTCCTTTGAATCCATGTTTAAAGAACTGTTATGGTTTTGCTCGACCCTATCTTTCTTCACTTATACTACTCTCCATCTTGCCCCCTCAAATCTCAATCGCTCTTCTTGCCCGCCGTTCCCAAACCGCCCTGTGCTCAGACCCAAGTTCATTCCTCCTCACTCCTCGCTGTAAAACACTGAAACGCTCTTCCGCTCTCTATTCGCTCCCATACCTCAATGTCTTTATTTCGCTCTTGTTTAAATTCCTGCATTCTTTCCTCTCTTGCCTAATGTAGGTCAATTTTATTGTTCAATTTTGTTTCACCATTTTAATCGTACTGTTATTAATTTGTACAGTGATTTGGCATAAAATAAATATAAATACTACCATTCAAATTAGCATCATCACCAAGATCTTCACCTAAAGGAAAGTTTATTTTATGGGATTTCATCAGAAAGCGAGCTCAGCCCACCCAATTTTGGACAACTGGTTCATTTATGCCCCCTCGGAAGAGCAAGCACTCAAGAACACATATGAAATGAAGCCAACTCTTAGATAAATCAGGGCTAGCGGTAAACCGCAAGACATCCCTTCTACTGTCCATGCAGCACTTGGAATTCAAGTGTTATATTTTGAATGGAACCGTAGAAAGTAGTCCTCACAGAAAAAAGAGCAAATGCATTCTAGTACAGACTACAACAATAACAGAGCAAAAAAGGAAGCAAAAGGCAGGTACTGGATGAACTTTCCGAGGGACCATGTAGACTACTGCACATGAACAAGGGTCCACCTCAAACTGTTTGATAAATATTTGAACTTTCACTGGAAACAGACAGAAGGAACTACGCTCAGATGATCAGGGTCACTCCTGAAGTGTACAGTGGTCCATAATGGTGGTTGCAAATAGCCAACTTGCTTAGGTGTGTATGACCTAGAGCTTCTCACCCAGAAATTATGACTGTGCATGTTGGGATAAAGTGCCACCTGGTTAAGCTATCAGCCCAGGGAAAATGGGATAATACCCTTTCCAAGAAATCCTCCAAATGGAAGAGATGCTATGCATTTCTCCTTGAGCTACAACATTTCCAAAGTCACCTGAGAGGAAAAACTGTAGCTGTAAGGACAGAACATACCATATGAAAAGCCTTTCTTAACAGGCAGGGATGACTGAGGATACCATTATTAGGTTAGTAGCCTCTGATCTCATTACATGTGTAGAGAAAATCATCTTCTCCCTTCAGGCGATGCACATCCAGAGGATACTGAATGCATCAACAGATCAGCTGAGCCATATATTCCCTTTCTCTCTGACAATTACTCTTTCTGACCTCCTGTTCAGGAAGATCTGCAGGACGTTTGAGACACCTGAGGTTTACCGTTTTGCTAATAAAATGAATGCACAAGTGAATGTCCAGTTGGTGTTTGTCAGAAGCAGCCAGTAAGTATTGAAGTCTGGTGCTGCTTGACAAGCAACGCCTCTAGGTCCTTTCCTCACACTTGCATTGCGACTCAGGGATTGAAGCTCATGTCGCATGTTGGAGTTCAGGGAGCTCTGAAAGTTTGCCCTGCACTACCAGTTCCGGGTGTACCGGTTCCGGGTGTAGAACATCTAGAGCGCAGAGACGCAAGCAGGGGGTAAGTACAGCTGCCCCGTGCTCCTGCAACATTTGAGATCCCAGCAACCTGGTAAGGGTAGACTGCTGTGCGGTCGCTGTAAGGCTGATACCTGGGGTTTGGAGTGACCATACCTCGTAAAAACCCTCTGCTAGCAGTATTTTAGCACTCTGGTTTCAGCAGTTAAACATGTTGGAAAACCAGATTAGATTTGTTACAAGGGATGCCTGTTGCTTATTCCCTATTGATATATGTAACATTATGAACATTATGAAATTTGCTTAGTAAAAGGATCTGAGTGCATTTTCAGCTGCAATGGCTGTGGTGACCCTGGAGATCTCTCTTGTGCCATCCTCTGAGCTGTTATACCTTTCACACTGTAGTACCACTTGATATTGTGCAGGCATAAAAACAAAGTGAGTGCTAGTGCACAGACTAAGGGCCTGATTCACAGAACCCTTTCCTGTGGGATTGCACCATTATAAAATGCGTCTGCAAATCAATCCCTAAGTCTATAGTGTCTAGGTTTCGGTGACTGTGGGACATCACCCTTTGAGCTTAGGTACCTTGCATACGAAAGAGACGGTTACCAGACATTTGATCGAAAAAAATTGGTCGACTGGACAAATGGTCGAACCAATTTGGTCGAAAACCAAATGGTCGAAATTTTTATTTTTTTATTTTTACCCCTTTTTTTTGGGGGGGGATTCTCCCCCAATCCCCTTTTATTTCTAAAAAACCCTTTTTTCCCTAAACTATAACCTTAAAAAAATATATTTAAATAAAAAAAAAATGCGACCATTTGGTTTTCGATGAAATTACGTCGACCAAATGTCCTGTCAACAAATTTTTTTTGATGAAATGTCCGGACACCGAAAGAGACGACGCTGCCTCAGGCCACTCATGTTATAGTGCAGCCGAGTGAGAGGACAGTGTGAGGAGTGTCTCGTGGCGAGAGACGAAAGTCCGGTAACCCCTAAACCCACCTGTAAGCTGCAAAATGTATTGTGATGAAGCACACTTCAGCACGAAAATATGGGCTACATAGTGTGACTACTCACAAGGGTAAGAGACCCAGAAGCCTGGAAGCCCCAATACTTCTCAATATAAAAGCTCTTGCACTAAAAAAGACAGGCTAGATAAGACTATTGGAACTCAGTCCAGCCTCACTGGCTTTTGTAATTCCATTCCATCATCCTCTGTGGCTGGGACACAAAGTTAAACACTGCACGTTCAGACAAAAACTGACAACACAGATCACTGCATCTCTCGTACAATCGACAACAATAATTCTTCATTAAATATGTATATAGGATTAAGCGAGACTCACTTGGTGGAGGGACAATGCTTCCAATCAGTGCTTGCACCGAGAATTTAATCAGGAAAAATCTCTCAGCCACCCCCGATTCAACCACTTTGGTCTCCTCTTCCGAATCATCGGATTCTTCCAGTTTGGAGAGTGACAGCGAGGATGATGGTCAACTTCAATATAACATAACTTCTTTGACCGAGGACCCCACTTCCCTCTCTGTATTAAAGTACCTTGCATCTAATGTTGGCACTTTATTTGCTCTACGTTCAGCGATTGCGAAAGAGCAACAAGACTTTAAATATATTCTGGTGAAGGTAGTTGATGTGATTATGGCAAATTACATTCCAACTAAACCAGAGGGCAATCTGGACGTTATTGACATTTCATCAAACCGCCCTAAGTCAATGGATCCGAACGTGCCTCCCACCTGTAAACAATCTGCTCATATTGATAGGAAGGCTAGAGTGACATCACACAACTAGGCTGAATAGCACAGAGCAAGCACAATTCTTGTTGTGGACTCATGGCCTGAACCTCTATCTGACTGGGACCACAAAGAAATAGTCAGACCTCCCTCTCAGCCTGAGGACTCAACAGCCTATAAGAGTCCAGAGGAGGTCACCAGAGCACTAAATGGCAACCCCAGAAAGAACTCCAATAAAAGGGAAAAGGCCATCAAAAAAGAAAACATGGTAGCTAAGGCTGGAGCCCTAGTGACAGAGTTCTCCTGTGCAAACAAAGCCCACCGTTCTATCCCTAAAACATTGGTAACTCTCACATTAAAGGATGGGTCAACAAGACAAGTTCAACTGCAAGGTCCCATGAACCGATGGCTACGCCAGCTTCTAACGGACCTGCCTTAAAGCAACACCATTCTCAAAATGAGGCCTGCCTCAATTCCAACTCATATATGGAAGATTCGCAGGTATCGTGTCAAATGACTGGCCTGCTAATGATGGGGAACCCACAGATTTCTAAGAACGTCGAACAGTTGAACCACGCGCCTGCAGGGTACGACGTTCATTCATCGTCAGTTTATGTTTTCACTGCATTTTTTGACGGAAATGTTTTGCCATTAAACGATCAAAAAATATAGGGATATAGGGGGGGGTTGGCGGGTAGGGCATATAATGGGTAGGGTGGGGTGGTGTATAGAGAATAAATAGTTTTTCTGCAAAACATTTTTTGCAAAAAAACTGTGAAAAGAAAACGGGTTGAATGAACATAGAACCCTCCTGCAGCTACTTAACACGCTGAACCCTCCGTTGCCAGATGTGAACCAGCCGATCACACATGCTTGGACTTTGGCACAGCCACAATGACTACATATGTTAGAGATGCTCATCTCTTAGGGAAATCCATTAAGCTGAAGGAACTCTATCCTACAGACTCTAGTCCATTCCTAAATCATAGTAATTTATTGCTAAGATTAACCGTATGAGAATGACCAGTACAGCTGATATCGTGCATATTGAGTTGCCTGGGATAAGAAGTGCTACCAACTGGGCATTTTGGGATTTTGAGTTTTGACCTTTGTTTTGATCTCCAGGTAGTGTCTCGCAAGTATAAAGTTTTTATAGTTATCACCTAGCTTTTTTTCTTTGATGGGTGTACCAACGACCACAAGTTCTATTTTTTCCTTGTTAAGTGCACGGCCATTCTCCACCATACAGTGATTGTTGAAGCCAACACAAATGCAACAGGCATATTAACAGAGCTATTACCAAGGAGCAAATTGGAAATGTGGGCAGGTTCCATTGTATTAACATATGAGGTGCAATCGCACAATCGCCCTTAGGATATCCTTAACAGTTATTGTCAGACAGCTTGAACCTATTGTTAAATCTTTCATTTGATGTTACAATGGATCAAAAGCAAAGTCCAACAAGAACATGGTAGAAAACCAAGATTTCAACAGGCTGGCTTTTTAAAGGACATAGGAGAAGAATGGGAAAAGGACACACACGTGAGGAGGCACTTTAGTTGCAGTCATCTGAGGTACAGCTGCATCCTGGCTCAGTTATCCTTTCCCATGTCTGGACTGAGGCCAAATTCAGATTCCTACATGGACTTTCCTCTGAATCCACAAGATACTGTTAGGTATCTTACCATGGCTTGTATCCAGGGATGTCATTGGAGGGTCGCAACTGTGACACCCTGGGGGCCGCAGTTGCAACCCCTGGAGACTCCCTTGTGATCCCAACTTTTTTTCAATAAAAAAAAGAATTGCACCTAGAATTTAATCGGGACAAATCTCTCATCCACCCCCGATTTAACAACTTTGGTCTCCACTTCTGAATCATTGGATTCCTCTGGTTCGGAGAGTGACAACGAGGATGATGGTCGACTTCAATCTGACATAACGTCTTTGACCGGGACCCCACTTACCTCTCTACATTAAGGGACTTTGCATCTAATGTTGATGCTTTATTTGCTCTAAGTTCAGCGATTGTGAAAGAACAACAAGACTTTAAATATATTCTTGTGATTCTGGCAAACTACACTCCAACTAAAACAGATGGCAATTTAGACGTTATTGACATTTCATCAAACCTCCCTAAGTCAACGGATCCAAACGTGCCTCCCACCTGTAAACAATCTGCTCATATTAATAGGAATGCTAGAGTGACATCACACAACTAGGCTGAACGGCACAGAGCAAGTAAAATTCTTGTTGTCGACTCACGGCCTGAACCTCTATCTGACTGGGACTACAAAGAAATAGACCGACTTCCCTCTCAGCCTGAGGACTCAACAGCCTATGAGAGTCGAGAGTTAGTCACCAGAGCACTAAATGGCAACCCCAGAAAGAACTCCAATAAAAGGGAAAAGGCCATCAAAAAACCAAACATGGTAGCTAAGCCTGGAGCCCTAGTGACAGAGTTCTCCTGTGCAAACAAAGCCCACCGTTCTATCCCCAAAACATTGGTAACTCTCACATTAAAGGATGGGTCAACAAGACAAGTTCAACTGCAAGGTCCCATGCACAGATGGCTACGCCCACTTCTAACGGACCTTCCTTAATGCAACACCATTCACAAAGTAAGGCCTGCCTCAATTCCAACTCATATATGGCAGATTCGCAGGTATCGTGTCAAATGACTGGCCTGCTAATGATGGGGAACCCACAGATTTCTAAGAACATCTAACAGTTGAACCACGTGCCTGCAGAGTTCGACGTTCATTCATCGCCCTTTTATTTCTTCACTGCATTTTCTTCTGTAAATGTTTTGCCAAAAAAAAACATCAGAAAATATAGGGGGGTGGCAGGGATTGGATATAATGGGTAGGGTGGGGGTATAGGGAATAAATAGTTTTATAGGGAATAAATAGTTTTTTCGGCAAAACATTTTCAGCAAAAAAAACGGTGAAAAGAAAACTGAGGATGAATGAACATAGAACCCTCCTGCAGCTACTTACCACTTTGAACCCTCAGTTGCTCAATTTGCACCAGCCGATCACACATGCTTGGACTTTGGCACAGCCACAATGACTACATATGATAGAGATGCTTGTCTCCTAGGGGAATTGGTTAAGCTGAAGGAACTCTATCCTATGGACTCTAGTCCATTCCTAAATCGTAGTCATTTATCAGAGTTATTTGCTAAGATTAACCATATGAGAGTGACCAGTACAGCTGATATTGTGCACACTGAGTTGCCAGTCCTCACCCATCAGAGGGAAGGCTGGGCGGGGAAGGTGCTCAGTAGGGGTTGGAGCTGACCATGACATGTGACATGTTCCAACCCCTTCTCCCTCAGCTTCCTCGCAGCTCACATACAAGAACCAGGAAGCACTTGCAGCTTCCTGGTTCCTGTTTGTGAGTAGCATGTAGGAGCTGAGGGTGGCCTGGAAGGACAGACGGAAGCTGCAAGAAAAAGGTAAAAAGGCTTTTAAAAAAAGCGATGTGTATTTTGCATGTTTGAAGTGTCTGTCAGATCTATGTATGTGAATGGTAGGTGAATGAGTAGTGATGTGTTGTGTGTTTTTGAATGCTCGGGTGGGTGGGTGGATGCCTGTGTAGATAATTCAATGAATGGATTTAAGAGAAGGTGTGAGTGACTGGTGGGTGAATCAGAAGTGATGTGATGTGTGTTTATGAATATTCTGGGTGTGTGAGTGTGTGCCTGTGTAGAAAATGCAATGAGTGGATGTAAGAGAAGGTGTGAATGACTGGTGGGTGGATGAGAAGTGATGTGATATGTGTTTTGGAGTTTTCTGGATGTGGGGGGTATGCCTGTGTAGAGAATGCAATGAGTGGATATTAGAGAAGGTGTGAGCGACTGGTGGGTGAATGAGAAGTGATGTGTGTTTATGAATGTTCTGGGTGGGTGTGTGCCTGTGTGGAGAATGCAATAAGTGGATGTAAGAGATGGTGTGAGTGACTGGTGGGTGAATGAGAAGTGATGTGATGTGTGATTTGAATGTTCTTGGTGGGAGGGTGGCTGTGTGCCTGTGCGGAGAACGCAATGAGTGTATGTGTTATGCTCACCTGATATCCCTGGGGGCGGCTCTGAAGGCTCTGAGATCTGGAACCCTGGATGCGTAGTTGCCCAGTGCTGAATAATGAATCTGCTATTACAGAAGGGAGGATTTGTGATAACTGTCTCTAATGGGTGAATCTCCCACCTCCCTCTGACCGATTCCCTTCCCACTGGGTTCTTTTCTCACCTTAGTTATTTGTAGTTTGAGCTATCCGTCCTGCGTTTCTTGTGCAGGGGCGCTTGATGTTTGTTGACGAGCTGCCGAGTTGCTTCATTGGTGCAGTACGCCTTCCTTGGGCCCAGGTCTGTTGTGACCCCGAATCTGCTGGTAGGCAGGTAGGTTTGTTAATTATAAGTCTTTGTTCTGTTTATGGTGGGAATTCGTTAATGTCTTTAACTCCTTCTTTTCAGGTGCAAAGGTCTTGATTCTGGCGTGCTGGATGGAGAGGCACGTTTTCTAGGTAAGAGAAAGCGCGGAGCGCAGCGCCTTTATTGTCTTTTAAAGCTAGCCTGTGTTTTCTTCTTCTTCTCCTCACAGGCCATTGTGGTGCTGCGAGTGGATGAGAGCGCGATGAAAAACAGGCCCCCGGAATCCGTTAAGGTAAATACAGCGCTGTGTGGTTGTTTAATATTGAAAGCAAACCTGAATATGTCTCTTTTCCTCTGCAGATGTTGCTGTGGTGCTCCGGAAGGAAGCGTGGCATAGCGCGATGGAATTCAGGTAAGACTGATGGAATTCGATGTTTTGGAAGCGCGCATTCTAATATTGTTTTTCCCTTTCTCGTTATTGCAGGTCACAATGTTCGAACAGCAGCTGTGGTAGCAGTTCGCTGGAAGTTCTTAAGCTAGTACTCACAGGTAAGTGATGTTTCTTCTTCTCTCAGTTTCCACAGATTGCAGCCCAGTTGAGATGCTGAGTGCTGGATGGTGTTTTCTCAGGTAAAACAGAGTAATCTTGTTCTTGCAGGATTACAGGAAGATGCTGAAGATCAGGAGCTGGACCCGGTGAGCGTCACACTGCAGGTTGCAAAATAACACGAAGCGTGTTCTGCAGACAGGGTGTGGTTTATATAGCCCAGGTAAAGTAGTACCAGGGAAAGTAGTTCCAGGCCTGCCACACCCAAAACACTAGACCACATGGCTTGGTTCTTAGAACTAGACTGTGTGGGTGCTTCCATGTTGAATTTAAAGGCCCATGTACATAATGAGCCTAGTGGCAAAGGCGCCAGGACTGACTCCAGGAGCCCATTTGCAGTGTTTGTAAGGCCCTCAGGGTTCTGCTGGCAGCCTGCTTGTGGCACAACTTGTACCCCCTCATAGTGGTCATGACAGTAGTCCGCCTCAAGGCGCCTCTCATGGTACCCTTCCTGTCCGGTCCGGGTTTGGTGGGGTTATCCAGGTGAAACCTCTTAATCAGACGTGGTGCGTAAATATGTTCACTTGGTTCCCAAGTTCTGTCTTGAGGCTCGTACCCTTTCCAGTCCACTAAATAGTATAGCTTAGATCTGGTACGTTTCGAATCCAGGATGTTTTTAACTTCAAATTCAGGCTCCACATCAACTAGCACAGGTTTTGGTGGTGTTAAGACTCGGGTTCCTGGTTGTACAGGTTTTACAAGTGACACATGGAACACTGGATGAATTTTCATGCTTGGTGGTAAGGCTAACTTGTCCGCCCCCGGATGTATCACCGATTCGATGGTATAGGGTCCTAGATATCTTGGACAAAAGGTCCCGGTACCTTTTATGGGCACATGTTTTGATGCCAAACAGACTTTGTCTCCAACTTGGTAATCGGGAGCTTTCTTTCGATGCTGGTCCGAGAATTTCTTTTGTCTGTTTTTGGCTTGCAGTAAATGTTCATTTGCCCTTTTGAAGGCTTGGGTTATGCTTGTGTGTAGAGTCTTTAACACTAGCATTTCCAAGGTCGTGGGGCAGTCTAGTTCAGAGGTACGTGGATGTCTTCCGTATATTGTGTAGAACAGGCTTTGTCCCGTGCTGGTGTGTATGGAGTTATTGTATGCGTATTCCGCTATCCATAACAAGTCTTTCCAATTATCTTCCACTTGATGCAGCATGCAATGTAGATACTGTTCTAATGTCTGGTTTGTTCTTTCTGTTTGTCCATCCATTTGGGGGTGATGGCTAGTGGATAATCGAACATTGATTTGTGCCATGGTACAACATTTCCTCCAGAAGTTGGATACAAATTGGCTTCCACGATCTGAGATTAGGACTGAGGGGAAACCATGCAGTTTTATAATCTGTTCAAGAAATGCTTTTGCCAGACCGGTAGCGTTAGGAAGTCCTTTGAATGGAATGAAATGTGCCATTTTAGAGAACAGGTCTACAACCACCAGAATGATATTAAAAGCTTGACAGGGAGGTAAGTCTGTAATAAAATCAAGAAAAAGAGTATGCCAGGGAGCCGGTGGAATATCCAGTGGTTGTAGGAGGCCAACTGGTTTCTGTTTTTGTAATTTATTCTGTGCACATATCCCACAGAATAGAACAAATCGAGCAATGCCCTTATGCCAGGTTGGCCACCAATAATTCCGTTTTACCTTAGCTAGAGTCTTAGCAATTCCGGAATGGCCTTCGATCAGGGAATCGTGATAACCAGACATGATCAATTCTTGCAGATCTTTACTTGGTAGATATAGTCGTTCCCTGAAGTAGGGTAATCCATCCAGAACCGTGTGATGTTCATTTTGGGAATCCCATTTCTGCAAGATCTCGGGGTTCATTAAGGTTTGAATCTTATAAGTACACACAGAGTCAATGTGGTGGTGAGTCCCAGTAGTGTATCACTTGGTATGATGGCAACAGGATACAGGGTACTGTTCATTTTCTCTTCAACACCCATACAAGACAAGGCATCGGCCTTCCCATTCTGAACTGCCGGTCGGTATGTTATTACGTAATCGTATTCTGTGAAAAATAGAGCCTACCGCAACTGTCATGACGATTGGGCTTTTGCTGACTTTAGGTATTGAAGTTTTCAGTGATATGTGATTACTGTGATGGTATGTCTGGCACCAAATAAATACTGCCACCAGGCTTTGAAGGCTGATTTTATTGCCAACAATTCTTTGTCTGTAATTGCATAGTTAAGTTCTGGTGGTGAGAATTTACGTGGCCAAAAGGCCACAGGGTGTAATTGGCCTGTCTCTGGATCAATTTGAGAGAGAACTGCTCCCATAGCTACGCTGGAAGCATCAATTTCCACTACATAGGGGAGATCAGGCGAGGATGTCGTAAAATTGGCGCGGAGGTGAATCTTTTCTTGAGTTCTTGAAAGGCCTGTTCCGCCTCTTCAGTCCATTGGATTTCTTTGTTGTTTTTTGTCAGTAACGATGTGATTGGGTGGACTATCCGTGAGAAATCTGGAATAAATCGGCGATATACATTTGCAAAGCAGAGCATGCTTTAGGTTCCTTTAAGTAAAGAAGGTGACGGCTAATTAAGGATGGCATCTACTTTTTGTGAATCAACCTTGACTCCCTTTGGCGAGAGAACAAAACCGAGGAATTCAACTTCGGTGACATGGAAGGAGCATTTCTCAAGTTTAGCATACAGTTTGTGCTGGCGAAGTTTTGCAAGGACTGAGCGAACATGTTCCACATGATCCCTTTCAGAGGGGGAATACACCAGGATGTCGTCAATATAGACCAGTGCACAGACATCGATTAATTCCATCATTCATGAAGTATTGGAACGCTGATATTCGTACAGGCCATACTTGGTGCGAAACGTGGTTTTCCATTCATCCCCTTTCTTAACACGTACAAGGTGGTATGCTCCTCTGAGGTCCAGTTTGGTGTAGATTCAGGCATCCTTGACTTGGTCCAACAGTTCTGGGATAAAGGGCAAAGGGTAGCGTTTATTTTACTGTGATTTGATTAAGTGCGTGGTAATCGAAGCAAGTTCTCAAATCTCCTTCCTTCTTGGGTACGAAGAATAAGGGAGAGGCTGCTGGTGAATTTGACGGGCGGATAAACCCATTAGCTAGGTATTGATCCAGATAGGACTTCAAGTGGAGATTTTCAGTTTCCGTAAGTGCATAAATTCGACCACAAGGAACCTGTGCGCCAGGTATCAGGTCGATCTGACAGTCATAGGGCCTAGGTGGCGGTAATGTGTTAGCCTGTTCTTTCTGAAAAACATCTTGATAATCCTGATATTCTTTTGGTTAGGTGTCCATTGGTTCCGTGATCCCCAATGCTATTCCTTGAACAGATTTCAGGTTTGGCTGTGGTATAGATTTCGGGTAGCAAGCGTGGGTGCATTCGTCGGAAAAGGTCAGACTCTTTACACGCCAGTTTATGTAGGGATTGTGATTTACTAACCATGGCATCCCTGAGATCAACTGGAACTGAGGTGCTTTGATGAGGTCAAACGTGATTGCTTCTTGGTGTCCATCCTGACACAGAATGGTTAATTCTATTGTGCATTGAGTTACTGGTCCCCAAGCAATTTCTGTACCATTAATAGTAGTTACCTTTTCAGTTGTTGGTTATGTGCATAAGGGAAGTCCCATTTCTCTTGCTATATGTAATTACCAACTTCTCCACTGTCTATATATGCCTCTATGGCATGCATCCGTGACGGTCGTTGTTGATTGATCAAGGTTAATGGTAGGGTGAAATGTGAGGTCTGTGACTCCTCCTTCTCGCTCGACAAGCAGACCTTTACGCTTGCCAAGCCTTTTAGTTTTTTTCAATTCCTTCCCATCATCTTCTTTCTCTCTAGCGCCTACCACCTTCCTTGGAGGTTTCACTGGGCATTCTTTGAGGTAGTGACCCGATTTACCGCAGTATGGGAATAACTGTAGCTGTCCCATCTTGTCTCTTTCACCCTTGGTTAAAGGGGGATCGTACTCCTCCAATCTGCAGTGGTTCTGTGGTATTTTCTGATGGACGTTGAACATTATCTTTTGAACGTACGTACATGGCACGATTTTCTAGTCTACTTTGGTCTGTTCTTCGATCATGTAATCTGTGGTCCAACTGAAATACCAGGTTGATAAACTCTGCACAGTCTTTAGGTGGGTCTACCACTTGAGCAAGGACATCCTTCAGATCTCCTTGTAGGCCCCGATGAAACAACGTGGTTCTTTTATCTTCTGGCCGCCCCACTTATACAACCAGTCTATTAAAGGTGGTAATATAAATCAGCAAATCTTGATTCCCTTGGAGGAGGGACAGGAGTTCCTTATCAAGAGCTTGTCCATGCTAGTGTCAAGCAAACAACTTTTCCATCTCCTGTTGAAAACCCCTGAAGTTCTGCAGTAATGGGTCATCCCGGCTCACTAAAGGTACCGACCAGTCTGCGGCACTTCCACTCAAATATGATAACATGAAGGCCAACCTCGCCTGGTTGTTTGGGAAACCCCCAGGCCTACAAAGAAAATGGAGGCGGCACTGGTTCATGAATGTTGCGTACCTTCTGGGGTCTCCATTAAACCGTTCTGGTGGTGCCAGGGATACTGCTCCTGGCAAGGTTATCTGTGCTGGATTGACTGATGATGGTGTAGCGACGGATGGGGCGAATCTGGGCAATGGAGCCTACCCCGCCTGTGTTTGTAGTAGCTGTTTGCTTAGTTAATCAGTACGGTCTTTTGTGACTATTAACTCTCGTCTTAAGGCAGTGGTTTCCTGCCGGGCTGCGTGTACCTCGGCACATAATTGTCCCAAAAGCTGGGCTAACTGATCAGTTTCAGCTGCCTCCATGACACCCAGGTGGATAAGGTTTAAAGGCTTTGTATTCTCTACCGCTCACCTGATATCCCCAGGAGCATCTGGAAGGTTCTGAGATCTGGAACCCTGGATGCGTAGTTGCCCAGTGCTGAATAATGAATCTGCAATTACAGAAGGGAGGATTTGTGATAACTGTCTCTAAAGGGTGAATCTCCCACCTCCCTCTGACCGATTCCCTTCCCACTGGGTTGTTTTCTCACCTTAGTTATTTGTAGGTTGAGCTATCCGTCCTGCATTTCTTGTGCAGGGCCGCCTTACATTTGTTGGCGAGCTGCCCGAGTTGCTTCACTGGTGCAGTATGCCTTCCTTGGGCCCAGGCCTGCTGTGACCCCGAATCTGCTGGTAGGCAGGTAGGCTTCTTAATTGTAAGACTTTGTTCTGTTTATCTCCTTCTTTTCAGATGCGAAGGTCTTGATGCTGGCATGCCAGATGGAGAGGCACGTTTTCTAGGTAAGAGAAAGCGCAAAGCGCAGCACCTTTATTGTCTTTGAAAGATAACCTGTGTTTTCTTCTTCTCCTCACAGGCCGCTGTGGTGCTGTGAGTGGATGAGAGTGCGATGAAAAACAGGCCCGTGGAATCCGTTAAGGTAAGTACAGCGGTGTGCGGTTGTTTAATATTTCAAGCGAACCTGAATATGTCTCTTTTCCTTTGCAGATGTTGCTGTGGTGCTCCGGAAGGAAGCGTGGTGTAACGCAATTCAGGTAAGACTGATGGAATTCGATGTTTTGAAAGTGCACGTTCTAAGATTGTTTTTCCCTTTCTCGTTATTGCAGGTCGCAATGTTCGAACAGCAGCTGTGGTAGCGGTTCCCGGAAGTCCTTAAGCTAGTACTCACAGGTGAGTGATGTTTCTTCTTCTCTCGATTTCCAAAGATTGCAGCCCAGTTGAGATGCTGAGTGCTGGATGATGTTTTCTCAGGTAAAACAGAGTAATCTTGTTCTTGCAGGATTACAGGAAGATTCTGAAGACCAGGAGCTGGACACGGTGAGCGTCACGCTGCGGGTTGCAGAATCACATGAAGCGTGTTCTGCAGTCAGGGTGTGGTTTATATAGCCCAGGTAAAGTAGTACCAGGGAAAGTAGTTCCAGGCTTGCCACACCCAAAACACTAGACTGCATGGCTTGGTTCTTAGAACTACACTGTGTGGGTGCTTCCATGTTGGATTTAAAGGCCCATGTACATAAATGGGACCTATTTTGAACAGCCCTTCCTTCCTACATATGAGCCTAGTGCCAAAGGCGCCAGGACTGGCTCCAGGAGCCCTTTTGCAGTGGTTTTAAGGCCCACAGAGTTCTGGTGGGAGCCTGCTTGTGGCACAACTTGTGCCCCCTCACAGTGGTCATGACAGCATGCAAGAGAAGTTGTGAGTGACTGGTGGGTGAATGAAAAGTGATGTGTGTTTTTGAATGTTCTTGTGTGGGTGGGTATGTGCCTGTGTAGACAGCACAATCAGTGTATGGAAGAGAAGGTGTCGGTGAGTAACTAATGAGTGAATGAGTATGCATGTGGTAGTGTGTGTTTGAATGTTCTGCTTAGGGTTTAGTGTGTGTCTGTGTGGAGAATCCAGTGTGAGTGAATGTGAGAGTGGATGTATGGGTGAGTGACCGGTGGATGAAAGGGGATTGCATGTTTGTGCAAGGCCCTGGGATACTGGAGACCACTGGAGCATTTTTACTACATCCTTTATTGACTTTGCATGTTTTACTGGTATTTGCAGGCAAAGCCAACCTCATGTGTGTCATTACCTGGCTTGACTGGCGTTTTGACTGTGGCATGACATTTATTACTCAACATCTTTAAAAAAGCAAGCATGATAAGTAGTGTTACCTCACTAGACTGATGTTTTGGTGTGGTGACCTGTATATATTTTTTACTGTAGCATGCCTTTTTATAAGCTGAACATCTACAATGAATCAAGATTGATAAGTGGTCTTATTGGTGTAGACTGGCTTACATTGGAACCAGTTTGGACATGTTTTCATATTGTGACATGTGTCTTTTAGTGGCCAAACCAACAGGAGTATGTTCTTACATAGGAGTACGGGCATATATTGGCAGAGACAGCTTTGTGCCCAGTGCCAGAAATGATACTATAAAAAATAATAATCTTAAAGTGAATATATGGTCTTCTATGGGAATACTAGCATATGTTGGGGGAGCCAGCATGGAAATATATGGGCACAGCCAGCATGACATTTGTTTTATGCTGGCATGTATTGCAGTGACCGGCATGATAATGCATTGGGAAATGCCCTATGCAATTTTGGTGGTTTTCATCTATTGTACTTTTTTCATGATTTACCGCGTGCCCTACAAAACCGATTGTTGGACTTTTACCCACATTTTTGGCCTTTTACCCACATTTTCACAGAATGTCTGCTCTGTAATGCACCGTTATTCAAAACATGTTATATGGGGAGGGAGAATAATCCCCACTGTCCACTCCCAAACGCATTTTCACATACTTGTGGCAAATATTTACACCCTCCAAAAAAACAACTCATCAGCCACCAATGGTGGCTGGTATATTTGTGGACCAGGCACCGCCCCTTTCTTGTGAAGTTACGTTAAATATTTAAGCTTTGATTATAAAACATATTTACTTCTTTTACCTGCAGAAGTGCATTCCCCTGCATTGGCATAATCATCATGGACATTGCGCACATGTGTTTATCCGGACTGGCCCTGGGTGTGGCGTGCCTTGTGATTTGTGAAGGAGCTTGGGGGGCCGGGCAACCACAGTATGGGAGTCGTCAAATTTTGTGAAATGCCATTGGGCACCACTGGGTCTGACAAAGGTGTAGTGTGCAGTGCACGCCTTGAAGATTGCCAGTGAGTCCCCAGGTGAGAAGCAACTTGTGGGTGTTTTCACTTTAAAATAACTGTTTGGTTCCATGGTTTTATGTGGGCAACAATGATATTACTGTAATGTTTTTTTAAGTCCTCTGGCACCCAGTATTACACTTAGATAATAAAAATGATGGGGGGGTCTTGGGTATGTTGAAAGAACCTTTCCCAGGTATTATACTGCAGCAAAGATAACATTATCAGGTGCACTCCCATGTGTGCACGCAGACCAGTCTAAAAGGTTTCTTCTATCGTAGGGGTAGCTGACTCATAGATACATTTATAACCAGGGAATTATGTGGTACTAAATCCTTGTTAATGATTTAATTTTCACGTCTTGCCCATGCAGCATTTGTCTCCTGGGTTAACAGCAACGCACGCCTCCCCAGGTCAGTGCTATTTTGGCTTGTTTACCACAGCAATGCTAGATATTCTATGTCCATTGATCTATAGATGTTTCATACACCAGCTGTAGTCTGTGCTAGAGATTTCGGTCATCCTGGTACAAATACTGCATTATATATGCTTTACATATAGACCCCCACATTGAATCTGGAAATTGACATTCCCCAAATGTGTGATTGTAGACAAATCATACCTCCCTCTGTGCCTCAGTTCTTATATCTGGCTTATATCTGGCTGAAATGAGAGCTCCTGGAAACACAGGTGCTAGACGCATCTGAAAAATCTGAAGGTCATTTGCCATCACTTCCGTGATGTCACTTGGGGGTGGAGTAAAATGGCATCTCATCCTGTGATGTCATCAGGGGGTCAAGGGTTGTGTGATGTCACTTCGGCTATCCCTTACATTTTGGTGAAATTACATACTTGCTTGTGTCACTCAGGGAAACAGATTACATAGACAAGTGGATGTCTCTTGTGCAATGTGCACTAATCTAGCAGATTCTGTACCCTGCCTATGATGTCCTCCTCCAGCTGGGTGTGGGGAGGACAGCACATCCTGGGTCAAACTCCTGCTTCCACATGGCACCTAAATAAAGCATGGACCCAACATTATTCCATTTCCCCTTGAACATAACCGCCCCTCCCTTTCCACGCGCCCCACTCCCCGTGCCTTCCGGCTCCCTCTCTTCACACGTGATGCTGGTCATAGCTTCATGACACCATACTGCCTTTCTGAACTTTTGAAAGCGGTGCCATCTTTTCTCCCACAGGCATCGTAAGACGTTTTTTATGTATAGGTGCACTTCTAATTGGTCACGATCTTTAGCAACATATCTTGAATTTCTTCCTTTTCTGTTTCTGTTTTTCCAGTGTTCTAGAGGCAAGAGTGTGGATCCAAGATACTTTTTGTCGACTGTTTCCCTTGAGAGTTTCTCAGATGTCTTTATGTGGACCCTATTCATAAAACAACTGTCGCCACTGGCATGTTCTGGTTCCATGCTCAGCTGGAGTAACCTCCTGCACTCTGAGGGTGCACTGATTTTTGAAAATAGAAACTGCAGATGCAAAAAACTGGGACACGTAGCGTCACTGCTTTATATGAGTGTACCCGCATAATGTGGCCAAGGGACATGTAGGGAGACGGACTGCCACCGACGACAGTCCATCCCTAACCCACAAAGAGATTGGGTGCTCTCTAAGGCAATGCCTGAACACATTCCCATGTGCATGCTCTTGTCTGCTGGAAACAAGTCACAGATTACTGCATAATGCAGGTCCTTGCTGTTCGATCCCTATAGGTGAGGAAACTCTCCAACTTAGAGGCCCATGTATTACCGTTTCTCTTTGTGAGGGAAGTTTGCTCTATTTCAGCTCATGCTATTGAGATGTGATGGAAGCTTGCCTTGTTGTGGTCTTTGTTCTTCTGTTTCTGTGCATGAAGGATGCTGGTAAATGTTTATCCTACCATTTCTCTATGTAATGGAAGCTTGCAGCTCTTCAACCTATGCTGTACCATTGCTCTATGTGAGGGGGGGGCTTCAATTACTAGAGGCCAAGCCATACCATCACTCTGCAGGAGGGATGTTTGCTTTGCTGCGGCATGTGTCATGCCATACCTAAATGAAGGAAGGCTTGCATTACACTGCACTTTCACATGATACACCATCACTCTGTCTGAGGGACGTTTGCACTGCTTTAGTTTATGCTGTGCCATCAATCTGTGGTATTAAATTGAGGCTGTGGCCCAAATGTACCATCCTTCTTTGGGGGAATGTTTCATTGCTTAGGTCCCTGTATATTTCCTGCTTTAAGGAAGCTTGCGGTGCTGATGGCTGTTCTGCGCGGATATTATGAAGGCTTCCCTCACACCATGGCTCATTTTCAGCCATTTGTATGGCAGAAAGGTGGGGCTGAATGCAGCATGTTATTATTATGTGTTTCCTCCACCTCCCCTCCACTCCACCATACAAAGGCTCCAGCATTTGCACTTGCACAGATTTTTATGTGGTGAAAATGCTGGAGGTCCCTATGGAGTCTGCCTCCTTTATGCAGCAGCATAAAGCAGGCTGACCCCACAAGGATCAATTTTACACGATACCTGCTAATTAAACACTGCCCAACATGCGAACAGCCACATTTTGCCCTGAACAACTCCACTCCGCCATGCAAATGACAATCATTTGGCAGCAGGAAACCACCTACGTGTATGTCAACACATAATGGCTTCCCACAGCCAAATTACACATTTGAGAAAGAAGAGCTCCACTGTGTCTGCTCTGTGTGTGTATGTCAAACGCTGCAGCATGTGTGTGTGTGAGGGAAGCTTGTTCCACTGTGGGATGTATTGTGACTGCTCTGTTTTAGGGAGGTTGCAGTTATGCAGCTTGCTCGTAGCTGAGATCTGTGCTTAAGGGAAACCTGTACTACCCCAACTAGCCTATTCTGTGTGAAAGAAGAGCACTGTGAATGCATTCCTAGGCAGTGAGACAGAAGTTGACACTGACCTGGCCGCTACTGTGTGAAGGATGCCTGTTGTGCTGCTAGCCATGTCATACCTGTTAGGTGTGTGTAAAGGAAACTTGCACTCAATCTGTCCCCCATGACCATTTGGAGGGAACTTTGCACTGCTGTTGTCCACACTGAACCTGTTTAATGAATATTGTAGAATCAATGAATATTGTAGAATCGTGTTGGGCGGCTGGTGTATTTGTGAATGAAGCACTATATGCTGCAGCGCATGCTATACACATTCCCTTTATGAGTTAGGGTGCATTGCTACAGCTCATGTTCTACCAATGTAATGTTGAAATGCTGCTGCTGTTTACTGTGTTGTGTTTTAATAGTCCACTGTATGACAGAAACATGCACAGTTCCACTTATACTGTAACTTGTGTGTATGCGAGCAACGGGTTTTATCCACCAGTACTATTTCTATTTTGGTGTGTGTGTTATTAAGGTTACTTTTGTTCAAATCTGTGTGTCTCAGATATACATCCCTGATAGTAATTATTTCTAGTTCCACCTCGTATGGGTTTTATTTCCTAAATCTGTATATGATCATTGTGAATTATTCCACATCATGTGGTCTTGCGTGATTCTGATGAGTGTGAAAGACAGTGTTTGTAAGATATGACATTTATTTTATTTTTTATATATGTATTTATTTATTTATTTGTTTATATATATCGCGCTCATACACAGGTTTGAGACTAAATATTACCAACTCAATCAAAGACAGGGTGTTATCTTCCCCGAGAATATCTAGTGTTAGAGTGTTGTTCAGAGTTTTGTGGCCAGTATGGAGAAAGAGGATCCTACTTGATGTTTCCTATTGAAGCTGAGCACTATGACTAATGCAGCGTTATTGGATCTCAGAGTTGTGGCTGGTGTGTAATCCTGGACCATCCTTCTGAATGACAGTGGGCTCTTCTCAAGGTAGGATTTTCTATGAAAAGGGCTTTGAAATGGATTCTCTTCCTGATGGGAAGCCAATGAGGTTTGTGCAGTGATGAGGAGGTGTGTTCGGACCTTTTTATCCTTAGGATCAGTTTAGCTGCTGCATGTTTGACTCCATGTAGCTTTCCCAAGAAGTCTGGAAGTCTGAGAGAGAAGAGGTTTGTGTAGTCCAGTCTTGTTGGCACTAGTTGATCACGCTCATAGTTCCATGGGTGAGTGTTAAAGAAGGAAAGATGTGTCACAGAGGGTGCAGTTGTAAAAATCAGTTTCTGACAATGGCTTTTACCTTTGGCTCAAGTGTAAGGACATTGGGCCTCATTACAACGTAGGCGTTAGGGGGTAACGGTGCCGGTAGAGCTGCTGCTGCCATTAACCCCCTACCGCCTCATTACGAGGTCTGCTCACGGGTCACGCTAAGGACGGCTGGTAAAACCAGGCATCCTTAGCGGGTCCCGCAAGCAGACCAGGATGCTAACAATGGGCCTGTCATTAACGGTCCCGTTGTTAGCATCCTCCCCATTCCCATTGAGCCCTATTGTGGCTCAAATGGGAAAGGGGATGTACCGGGTCTGGGTTCCTTGAATGGTGAAATACCGGGCCCTCCAAAGTCGAAATGGCCTGGTATTTACCCATTCAAGGAACCCGGACCCGGTACCTGATATGGGGGTTGCCATGCCGCTAAAAGAAGCATGGCTACCTCCATACTTGTAATGAGGCCCATTGTCCATCATGGTTCTGCGATTCCTTACCCCGGGTGATGTTGTTGGGCAAAGGCCCATCATTTATGTCCCGAGAAATGATTAAGCGTTTGAAGAGGCTGGATTTCAGAACATCAGTTCAGTTCTGCTAGGGTTGAGTGGGCGTATGTTAGAAGTAATCCATGTGTCAACCTGACCATTGCATGTTTTTATGTCAGTGAGTTCATTATCGGAATGTTTTATTATTTGTGTGTCGTCTGCATAGTTAAAATGAGTGGTGTCTGGACGGTTGATGTGGTCAATGAGGGGTGTCATGTAGTTCTTGAAGAGGAAATGTGATAGCGTGGATACTTGGGGTCCTCCACAGGTCATAGTGCAAGGTACAGATTTGTATGAGACGCGTATAGTTGTTTCAGTTCTGCCCATAAAAAAGGTAGTGATTCCACCTGGAGCTGCTCCTTTGATTCTGCTGTTTCCCAGTCTCTTTAGAAGAATTTCATGGCTGATGGTGACAAAACTGGAAGATAGCACACAGTTGATTCTGTACGACTTAAAGCTATGCTTGAACCCTTGTTTGTTTCTGAGTTGGCTGTAAATTACTTTTCCAGTACTTCTGCAAGGAACTGCGTGCTTGAGATCGAGCATTAATTAACAACATCATTTAAGTCTTCTCTGGGTTTTTTGACAACTGGTCTCAATTAAGCAGACATCAGTAAAGGTGGGCAAATCCCTGTGTTGATAGTGTCATCAAGGAAGGATAGGAATATGGGCATCCGTTCTGGATGTGTTGTGTTGTATTTGAGCAAGTTGGGAAGGCATGGGTCCTATGAAGATCCTGTTGAGTTGCAAGTGCAATGGTGGCATGGAGGTCTTCTGAGGAGAAGAAGCAGAATGCATTATAGAGGAAAGGGTGAAGACATGGGAGGTGCATCGTTGAAGGGGTCTAGAAGCCAGCAATCTTTTTTCATTCAGGTGTTCTTATATCTGGAGTATTTTTCCCTTGGAATGTGTTGTGATGTGATTGCAGAGTTGGGATGGGTGCATTGTTATAGACAGTGAAGTTTTTGTCTTCTTGGGTGATCTTGAACATTTCATTTTGGCTGTGATGTGCCGAGCCTACTTGTTGGCAGTCATGCGCTTTCTTGGCTTTGATGACTTCAGCACTGTAGAAGGATAGCTGCCGGCAACAGGTATATTTGCATGTTTGTTGGCTGTTATTCCTCCAGACTTTCCCCAATTTACGATTTTCTATGTTCATGCAATTTAATTTGGGGTGAACCATTACGCTTACTCCTTCTTAGGAATGTTCTTGAAAGGTTTCTTGGGCACAATGAAATCCAAGATGAAGACAATGGCCCTCATTACGACCCTGGCGGAAAGTGACTGACCGGACCGCCACAGCGTAAATAGCGTTTCCGCCATTGCACGAAGGAGCAAAGTGCGGCCCATTCCGACCCATCGGGCACGAGCACCACGGCATGGCGGAAGTGCAAAGTCCGCGATGGCGGAAATGAACCCAAAACGGCCCACACCGCCGCCGTACGGCGCCCTAGGTGCAATACCGCCACCCATCACAGCGGACACCGCAGTGTGCGCCTACTGGAAAGTACGGTGACCGGAAATATACGGAAACGGAAGTTAAAACACGGGGCCGGAACGGGAAACATCCCGCCGTACACCTATAAAACCACTAAATCCACACAACCATTAAAAATACTACCCTGAGACACATCCCAACCCGTCATCCACCCTAGCGAAACCAAGAAAAATGGGAAAAGTAGCGAAGAAAGCGTGCGACCGCAAGCGGCAGGTCCACTTCTCCCGTGAGGAACTCACCGTGCTAACAGAGACCCTCCAGGAGAATGCTGCCGTCGTCTTCTGCACGCAAATGACCAGGACGGCACTTGCAAACAAGAAGGCCATATGGGCTCTGGTGGCACAGCGGGTAAGTGCGGTGGGGACCGCACCCCGCACCCCACAGCAATGCCGTAAGCGATGGGACGACCTGCGGATACGCGTCCGCAGCATACTCTCTGCCAACCGCAACATTGCCACAGCCACCGGGGGAGGTCCTGAATCACCCATCAAGTTGACCCCCTGGGAAGAAATCTGTGCCTCCACCATCGGAATGGAGAGCATAGAGGGAGTCGGAGGGATGGAGAAAGGAGTGCAGACATCCGAAGATTCCGGTAGGTGGCCCAAATAAAACAATGCCAAATCCACAAAGTCCATCCATGTGAAGTACCATGCGTCCACATAGTGCAACAGAAACACATGTCCAGGAGAACGGCCACACACATCGGCCTGATAGCGCACGTTAAAACCCACAATAAATACATAAATAATTAAAAACCCCTAAAACACGCACTACACGTGCAGCAGGCACACCCCAACTGCAGGCTGCCAAACAACTGCACCCTCACTCCACACACAAATGAGAGCACCTCCAAGGCCCCGACCCAAATCACCCTCAGGTACCACCCCAATGCATGTGATACAATGCCATTCCAATTCCCACAGACCCATCAATAACCCTCGCCCTCCTTTACTCCACCACAGGGTCCGATCCAAACGACGAGCTCCAGGACACCCCTACCAGCACACCTGCAAAGAGGGCCAAGACCAACGGCCAAAGACCCTCCACCTCAGCTGCACGCATCAAGACACGGCAGCAGCACAAATCAGGTGGCAGCACAGAGGAGGGAACATCAACAGGCACCCCAGCAGCCAGCATGCCCACAACACCACCACCACAGGTCCCCCCAACGGATGCCACAGAAGGCACTGCCTCCGGTGGCAGCAGCACCATAGGTGACACCCCATTGATGGCAGCATGCTCCGACACAGAAGACGGGGATGTCGAAGTCAGATCCATCCATGACCTGTCCGAATCCCCCTGTCTGTCCCATCCCGTACAACATGAGGATACCACGCAGGGGCACCCACAAGACGACGACTGGCCATCCCCCACAAGCCCTGTGGCAGGGCAACATGAGGACAACAGCCCCTCTGTGACACCCCCGCAAATGGCCATGGCCCAGCAGAGGCAACAGTCCCTCGACCAGTTAATCGTGCAACAGCAGCAACTGGCCAAGCTCCTCAAGGACCATGCCGATGAATGTGGGGGCACTAAGGCAGACATAGAAACATCAACTGAGACACTTAGGGCAGAAATGGAGAGAGGTACAGAGACACTAAGGGCACAAATGGAGAGAAGCACCGAGAGCCTGAGGGGGGAACTGCATGCGACGTCCAAGGACGTATGTGCCGAACTTGCCGCAGTGCGCCGTGTGCTCACTGAGCTCTCGCAAACCCTTAGGGACATGCATGGACGTGAGCAGGCAGAGACATCATCCGTTGCAAGTTCCGTCCAGGGCAGCCCCCAACGTAGATCTGGGAGGAACCTGCGCTCCACAGGCAGGGGTGCCCCTGATACCCGCAGAGGGGGCTTGCAATAGCGACTGCCCACTGACAATGAGCATCTTTGGACACTGGTGTTCGGGGGGGAGGTGGGAGGGTGGAGGGGGTGTGTTGGGCTCACTTGGGTGGCGGGTCGATAGGGTGTACAACATGATATCACATATGCCATAAAAAGTGCACGATCAACCAATGAGATGTGTGGACATTGATCTTTGTGTACTAGGCCATCATAGGCGTACAGTCCATATTGTGCATGTCCCAGACACACACAGTGCCACGAGTCCCGTGTCCATGTATCAGCCACCAGGCGTGAGTGCTAGAAGCATACATCAATGAGATGCTGACGAATGTCACGGGCCTCCGGTGCCTCGCAGACTCCTTGAGGTGCTGCCACATCCCCACCCTCATCATGACCATCATCAGGTGCTTGCAGTTCTGCGTCAGGGGGCATGGGCACATTTCTACGTACGCACATGTTGTGGAGCATGACACATGCCATCACCATCTTTGCAACCTTCTCATGGCGGTACAGGAGTGCCCCGCCAGACCTGCTGAGGCAGCGGAAACGACCCTTCAGTAGGCCGAATGCCTGTTCAATGACTACACGGGTACGTGAGTGGGCATGGTTGTAGTCCTCCTCATGCTGGTCCCGTGGGTTCCGGACTGGTGTGAGGAGCCATCTCTTCAGTGGATATCCAGCATCACCTGTATGTGGACGAGAAACGTATGATGTGGAATGCCATTGCTACGTACGCACACCCCCCCCCCTTCCTGCCAGGTCATTGCCGAATCACATACCCCACATTATCATGCATGAAATGAGACTCACCGAGTAGCCAGGATCTGTTCCCTGCGTGTCGCTCCATGTAGCGTGGTATTGTAGAGTTCCTCAAGACCATAGAATCATGGGTTGATCCAGGGAATCGGGCACAACAATGTGTAATGATCCTGTTGGAGTCACACACCATTTGTACATTCAGAGAATGAAATTGTTTTCGGTTGCGGTACTGGGCCTCCATGGCATGTGGGACGACCAATTCCACATGGGTGCAGTCGATGGCACCAATGCAACCAGGTATGCCGGCAAGTGCATGGAATCCCACGTTTGTGTTGGTAATTTCCTGCTCCGAGCGTGGTAGGGAGATGTAGTCGTCTGCGTGCTGCAGGAGGGCATCGAGCACTTGCAATAGTGTCCGTGAGAACAGTGGCTGAGAAATGCCATGCAACTGTCCGACTGTGTGCTGGTAGGTGCCTGTGGCCAGGAAGTGGAGTACAGACACCACCTTCAGTAGGGGTGGGATGGCGGTTGGGCTATCTATCATGCTGACAAGGTCAGCCTGTGTCATGTCCACAATGGCGGCTATGGTGTCCCGGTCCAGACGGTAGAGGGTGTGGATCTGCTCATCAGTGAGGTTGAACGGATGTGCTCGGAGGCGTGGGATTGCGGGCTGCCTGCGTGGTGGTAGTGGCTGTGCTGGCGGCCCTTGCTGGCCCTGCCTTGGCCTCCTCCTCCTCCTGCGTCTCCTCCGTGCGGCCGGTTGTAGTTGGTGTTCGTCTTCTTCTTGGTGTTGGAGTACTTGCAGTGCTATCAGGTCCCCCAGGGCCAACATCGCGAGTCCAGCCGGTAGCATTTCGGAGTGGTTGTGGGAGGAGACTGGGCGTGCAATTTATGTGTTTTCAGGCTGAATGGCCTCCACCTGTGGTGATTCATTCCACCTGTGCAAACTGCTCTCCCCTTTGGGCGAGCATGTCCCGCGCACAACGCTGCAATTCGTGGAATGGCATCTTGCTATTGCAATCATGTATTTGTACCCGATGGCCGTGTAACATTGGTTGATATGTTCATTCTGCTGTGGTCCCATTGTTTCACATACTATCTGTGCAGTCGCGAGCAGAGTTGTGAAGGGTCAGTGGAACGTAGTACTCGAGTAACGGTGGGCCCTCATTCATCACTGTACCGAGTTGCAACGACGGGCGGGGCGTCCCATTCGTGGGTGAAGGCAGTTGCCATTTTCACACACAGCCGCACTCGATGGATTAATTAGTGTAATCAAACGGCCACAGATGCCTCTTCGACGTGATGTTGCAAATGAGGAATTCGAAGGGCGGCGCTTTCGGTTTCCAGCTAGCGGCGAGGAGATGCCCACAGGTCTGACTGCAAATATAACGTTCTATTGTTCAATGTCCTTGGGACAGGGGCCATGGCGAGAATGCAATGATTGATATGAATAGTATGGGATGCGCAATAGCGTAGTGGACGATAAGACAGGACGTTCCCAAATACATGTTACTTCACTACACTGGAATTACGGGCTGGGGCACTGTGGATTTTGCAGGCTGCATAACGCACAGACTCAATGGATATTTCTAATGTTATGTGAGTAAATATTCAGGCGTTTTAATCCCGGGATGAGGGAATGATGAATGGATGCATGGGCAGGTGATTTGATACAGAGTTTGCCATGTACAGGGCTTCTTGGGATCTATCCGCCTCCCCTACGCTATGTGATGCAGGGCTGCCATAGTGGGGCCATCGTCTATCTGGCCTTGTTGAGCCCTCCCTGTCTCGACGCGCCCTCAGACACTTGTGTCCATGCACGTTACCAATCCCATCAGATGGATTCTGTTTTCACAGGCGCATGCACAGGTACACTCGTTTGTGATGGTGTTTACACCTCGATATAGATAGTTATGAGTCGCAAGTGGTTTTTGGGTGGTGATGGACCTTTGGAGTGGGCTAGCATGCATGTGGCTGTGGATTTAGTGTGATCATTGCAGTGAGTTGTTGGAATGTAGTACTGATGGCCATTCTGTTCTTTTTCTTTTCTTTTGGTTGACAGGTATCTCCTCCCCTTTTGCCACTGCCATCTGTATGCCACTCCTGCAGATGGGTTTTACTCCCGACACCTGCTGCTTCGTGTTAATCAGTGGAGCAGCATTACGATCTTATGGGACGATCGCCAATGGGCCACATGCCCTTACGCAGTACTGGTGGCTCGGAGCAACATTTCGGCCTTTCAGCTGGACAAGTGCTTCCCCATTGGGACGGCCCTGCGGTTCGGGGCGCTTCCATGTTGCCTTTTCGTACGTGAATGTAGCCCCTGTGTACCATGAGGGAACAGGGCGTCACACAAGTAGTGGCTGGTCATTTCTTGCGGATGCAGCCCACAATGGTGAAATGTGTTTTGGAGTTCATGGCCTGATGGCTGTATGGGCTTGGTGATTTTGATGTGCATTAAATTTCTATTCTGATTTGGCCCGTGTAGCGTTCTTCTTTGCAAGTGATGTGGCATATGCCTATTTGGGGGGCGATGTATTGTGAGGAGATCTGCACTGGGTTCCAGCTTCGGAGTTTAGTTCCGTGGTACTGTACTGGGCGCGTTTGCCTACGAAGCCCGTGAGGTCAGGGATGGGGGCTGCCAATATGACTGTTTGAATGTTGTCATGCTCAGGGGCGGGGGATTGGGTTTTGTGTAACAGATGCCGGTCAGCCAGGTGGACTGGTGGAATGATGTGATTTTCGGAATATTGCTGGTCACAGGTGCCTGTGTTTGCGTGCGTTTCTTGGTGGGGGACTGTGGTCATGTCCATTGGGATGGCTTCTGTATTCGTGCCATCTGTGCCCTGCAGCTCCCATTGGCCCCTGTTGTGTTTCTTTTGTACGTTGGCATGCATGGGTGACTTGTACATTTCACTGGTTGCATTGTGGCTTCATTGCACCTACGGGGAGTTGTACTTTGTGGGCAGGGAGCGGTGTACGGGCACTCAGTGGGGCCATTTACGGTTGATTCGCGATGCCGTACTTCTCACCATGGCGGAATGGTGCATTCCGCCATGCTTGATGGCGTTAGGTACATGTCCGCTACGGTCGGAATTGGCGTACCGTTGCGCCATGGTGGTGTTTACGGTTTGGCATGGCGCGCGCGCGCGTGCTTGGTGCAGTTAGCGTTGGCGTTCACTACGGTGTCGCTAATGGCATCGTACTTTGCGGTGACGGGTCATAGTCGCACCGAGCGCTATTCGATGGCGGTATTGCATTTCCGCCATCGTTTTCCGAATTCCGCCAGGGTCGTAATGAGGGCCAATGCAGTTATGGATGGTGTAATTGTTGGCTTGTCTGTAGTGAATTTCAATTAGTTTACTTTCACTTTTTCTATTAGAGTGTTGATTTTGTACTTCTTTGCAGCACCTGTTGATTGTCATGGGCCATATGGTTGGTTCTGCGAGCAGGGGCATTTCTGTGCATATTGTGAATGGTATGGATTGGGGTCTCCTCGGGGAAGGTGTGTTTTTTTTTAGCATACAGTGACTTCATTTTCATTACATTAGATGCCATCCAGGTTGTGGCCAGTGAAGGCAAGTCCCTTTGTATGCACACTCCAGAATGAAAACAACCCTCTAGGGAAATAGGCCAGGAGATAGTGTTGGAAGGATAACAAAGGTTTAATTGTATTGAATACAAATATGAGCAATAGACTCTGCTGCTCGATTGCACTCTGGTTATTCTAAAGCAAAGCAGGAGCTTAAAAGGCCTTGTGGCATCATCATATACAGTACAAACTAATACTACTGATTGATTAGATATTATGGATGGGCCTACTCCATCTCCATAGGGGATGCCAGGCTACAATTGGTTAGTTCTATTGCTATCGATCAGGATCCACGTGGGTTAGCTGCGCTCATCGCTGTCTTGGGTGAAGGTCGGGTTGCTTGTATAATACATTGTATCATCTAAACTAACACACTAAGCTCCCTATTCCATCATTGTGGCATGCACCTGGGTGGCAGAGCAAATGGTGCCAGGGGGAAGGCAGGATAAAATACAGTTATGCTGACCCACACATTCAGGGCTTTGTTGATACTGCAATTCCCACACTCAAGGTCTCCACCAGGGGTTTTGATATTTAATGTATCCCTCCCTGTACCTCATGTTACAAGAGATGTGTTTTCATGCTTGAAGAAATACAGCCGCGCATGCTTAGATCTTCTGCGGACACTTGGTTTGTGTTGGGACAGGGGGGTTGTTTGCTTATCAGGAAATGCAAAGGTGTGGGGGGTTGTGTCAGTGGTGTGGGGCTGGCTCTGGACTGGCTGGGTAGGGGTTAGAGGCCTACTGGCAGTTTAGTGGAGATGAATGGATGCAGCACAGAGCCTGGTGTTGTTTCACACTCCTGCAGGGCGCATTCCTATGCAAGATACTAAATATTTGCAACACTGGGGGGGACGAAGGGGAAGTGAACTTCTGTGGTAACGGGGCTCTGTTGATTCATTCTGTTTTAATTAGATTGGGCCTAGTGAACTGGGTCCGTAGACAGTGTGATCATGCAAACCTATGCTTTTCGGGCCTAATACCAAATGGAGTCATGTGCTATGTGTTTTCTAATGACGCACATCTACTGTAGGCGCTACAGTGCTTCTGCATGGTGCTTAATAGTGCGGTTTACTCCAACCTTATACACTACATCACCTCATATGGTGCTCGCCTCACCTGAAAAGTGTCTATGGGGTGGGATATACTCATTTTCATCCCACCACCAGCAATGTGAGTCGAGCCCTTGACCTGTAGAGTAGGGATGTGCAAAGTATAAAAGACTAATAACATAACGCCTATATGCCGCCGACTAGTGTTGCAACACATGCCATCTGTGGGATTTGAATGCTTAGTATTGTACTGTATTAACACCGTCTTTGTGGGGAGTCCTATGAAGGGGTTCACACCCTGGATGTTTGAGACTGTTGAACTATTGAACTGGGCTGAAGCAGTTTTTAATTTGATTTGCGTATTTATTTTGTCATACCAATTAAAATATCAATTCCCATCTATATTATTTGTTGCTATTATATTTACAGGAAACAGGGATGCACGCCCAAACAGATTAACACTAGCTGTACATATTTTTACTCCTGCCTATCTCTCTGCTGTCAAACAAAAAACGTGACATTCTTAATGGCCCCAGAAGCTGAATATCCTAGATATTCCTGAACTAGACCGCCCCAATCCTGAGAATTTGACTAAGTTGCCAGTCATCTGGCATTATTGCATAATGTTACTCCCACTTCTAAAGTGCTTTTAGAAAGTGTTGCACCTGATCCAGCAATGATCAGTTCTGCCACCAGGCGTAGTGTTCATGCTATGGCAGACCAGAAGGAACAATGACCATGTTTGTGTTCAACCTCCTGCAGGATCCTAGAAAGTATTCACCAAAACTAACAGTGTTGGAGTCTTGTGGAGTGACATCTCATGTCAAATTGCCTGTAGTTAGTCATTTTTGGTGACTTGTTGATTCAGGGAAACCAACTTTAGGTGTCTGGCTAACTTCTTGGGGTGAAAGCCCATGATACGCATATGGATTTTTCTGTGCAATGCTGTGTGAACAAGGCCCAGTATCTTGAAATGGGCTGTTTCCTCTTGGTAATCAATGCAAGGCTGCAATGTGGTCAGTGTGGGAGAGTGCAGAGATGCTCTGTGTTGCATGGTTCACAGCACTCTGAAGTTTTATGATGAGCTAGGTTAGAAGTTCTGTGAGAATGCAACCAAGTGTATTGTTTTTATGAATAGAGTCAACAAGTGGTGGAACACTCCCAGTAACCTTAGTTGGTGAAAGAGATTTTAATGTAACCTGTATTAGTAGGCAAAAGGCAACCAAAAAACGGATGGGTGGAATGTTTTGAATACATCTGAACCACTGGCACTGCCCTGGGCAACCTTGCACGCCACTGTTTTTTAGCCCGTCTGCACCATTGCAAAAGGGGTCCAGCCATATGCAAATCAGTCAGGTGCTGCCAGTAATGGGAGCAGCCCAGCCCGAACTGCTACGCCAGGTCCCCTCTCCACAGAAAAAGGCAAAAGGTACACCTTACTGGATGGGTGTCATAAGCTCTACAAAATGGAGGAAAATCACCATGTCAAATAAATCATTTAATGACGAAAACAAAAGGTTTAAATTTGAATGTCAGCTTAGCGGCTCCATACCGGTTGGCTGGCTGTTCATGTATATCATAAGTAATTCTTTATATTCCTCCTATTAGCCTTTGAATCTGTTTATGGTTAAACCCACTGTATCTGTTCAGCTTGGCCTCCTACTCCCCCAATTTACACCCTGAACTCCGACACCCTACACTATCTTTGTGTCCCCCATTGCTGCAAGAGTAGGCTCGATGGGGAGTGTAATATGCATCTCCAGCTGGAGGGAATCCTGAATAAACATTCCAGGTGGACTTTGAAAATATGTCAAAGGAATTCAAGGAAAAAAGTACCATGTGATGAGATGTGTTAACATATAATTATATTAAGATCTGTAGTCTGATTAATGGAATTGTTTGTTAACCTAAATCATCCGTAGTGAAATTCATGGTCACCTCCAACCCTACAAAGCTTTTTTTCGGTAATTTTGGAACTGCCAATCTTTTTTCACCTTTTTGTAAAAACATGAGAAACAAGTGTCAGGGATTGGGGTAATCATCCAGCAAAAGCTCATGTACACGCCTTTTCACTTCAATGCCCTTCTGAGTCTCACTGTCATATTTATCGTGGCACCTACTAGGAACCGAGCAGTGCCTTGGTGAAGTGCTTGGCAGAAACGCACCAAATCTGAAAAGACTGTACCCAGGAAATTCAGCATCGGCCACTTTTGAACACTGTCTCCTAGAATGTCTATACTTTCCAAATTACAGTGTCTGGTCTGCACAAATGACCATTAAAATAAAAGATGTGCATTGGGAAGGGTGTAATGGCTGATTACATTATAGAGACACAGCGCTCAACCTTTTCAAAGAGCTTCCTTCAATCAGGATATTTTCCACTGAGTAAATGAGACTGAAGTTTTATTTGCATTTTGCATGCATGTCTCACACACCAGGTGTTAGCATTTGGAAGCAAATAGCCTAATCATAGATGCAGGAGAAACTCTAGTTACTGCAAATCTCTTCAAATAGTGTCAATCCTCACATTGGCTTGTCTGATTATTTCTCTTGATCGTCCTCTTCTGTTTCATTTATGTTTTCACTGTGTGTTGAAGCAGCCTGCTGTCCTCACGTTGTCCCTGAGAGCCGAAAATTGTGCATCACATATACTTATTATACATTTTGCATTCAATGCTGATTTATCTGCAAGACAATTCTGAGCCATAGCCTCGGGCACAACCAGCAATGGGCAATAGGGTCACCAGATTGGCCCTACAAACGAAGTTCCGGCAATTTGCAATTCGGGGTGCCAAAATGGCACTTTGACTGAGACACCAGAAATCAATTGTAAATCCATGGGTGTCTGGTGGTGGAAAAGGAGGATTTTCAGCGGCTGGATTCTGGGCAATGCTGGGGACAGTCTTTGGAATCATCTACCGTCCTTCCTAGGAATGGAAGACCACCTTCATTAAAAAAAAAAAAAAAAAAAAAAAAAAAACCTTTGACATTTAGGAAGTGACTTCTGGCTGCCAGGGGCCCTGGTAATTCTTCTTCCTTCCCGGACAGTAGTGACTCTTTGCCCTGTGGGATCCTGTGCTGGTCTTTGCTCTGCGGCCTCCTCTGGAGAAACCTTCCACTTGATTAACTTGTTCATTTGTTGGGAACTGAAGAGCCTGAGCTTACCTGCCACTCTCCCTTGTACCCTTTGCTTGCAATTATATCCAAGCCCTCCTGCGCACCTATCTGATCGTTCACATGCTTTGAAGATTAGTGCCATTCCTGGTACCCTATTCACCTTGTTTGATTGTTGAAATCACCAATATATAAATACATTAATTGCACCAAAGTCCTTTGAATTCACTATAACGTGCGACATCCTCTTCAAGGCTTATATGGCTTCGTCCTTGGCTCAGATGTCCGAACAGCAGTGAGCTGGGTGATTGGTAACAGCCTTGGCCATCTACCGGGTGGACAGGGGCAATGACCATCTTGTGGGTGTCCCAGAATCCTTCCTGGACCCTCTGAAAGACTCCACGGACTGCATGATAACAGGTGTGAAGAAATTGAGTCACATCTCACTACAGCCGTCCAGCAATTACACAGGTTGAAGCTAGGCTCAAGTGATCTTCAAAGCAACCTGGATCTGAAAGTAGGTGATGAGGCTGAAAGCACCAGATTGCTCAGAATCATCAGGCTGGAAACCTGGCACTGCAAAGCAGCATTTCCGCTGCTGTGCATCTAGACATTGAACAACTTGCCAGCCAAGATGAGAATGCTGACCTGCATCCTGCCCTCCAAGAAAGGAACTGATGTCCCTCCATTAAAAAAAAACAAAAAACTTCCTGGACACTGGGTGGTATGCACTTGACTTCATCCCTCCAACCTCTAACTTTAACCTCTACAGCTTCTACTCCTGCACAATCTACCCATGTTAAAAAATGCTTCACCTTTTTCTACAGCATTCTGTTGGTTACCCACTGGGTTCAGGCTATGGATAACCCGTACAGACAGACAGACATACATACATACATACATACATACATACATACATACATACATATGTTCAACTGGTCCTGCACAAAGCCATCACCTAGTTATATATAATTACTTAGTGGCATTAATGAAGCTTCTCCACCACCAAGCTCACAAGTCCCTGGGAAAAGCCAAGAGAGTAATAGACAGCATACAAGGCTCTTAGTTGTAGTGGCAATCCTTAGTTTTTCTTATGTAAAAAAGCAGCAGAGCTGTGGAATTGATCCAGTCCTTTTTACTCTGCACATTATTTGTGTGGAGTAAAAATAAAAGAATGTCATCCATGGCCATTGAGGAGCTTTGTGGACCAAGAAAACTACAGTTCCCAGCACGCCTACCCTGGGAACTGTAGATTTGAAAGGGAATCCATGCCCAGGCAGTGCGTTCGCTAAAACTAAAGCAAAAGGAGCAACCACTGAACATTTGTAGCAAACTTTGCACCTTCCTGAGGCATTCCCAAGCCAGCCCTTTACTGGGGTTGTATCGGCCGGTTGTAGCCCAACCCTCAAGCCCTGTTGGGTGGCAGCTAAGTCTTTTTGTTTGAATTCTTTTCTGCGTTACCGCCGGAATGTAATCATAATGGAGGGGCCTATACTAGGGTCAGCTGAAGAGACTAAGCCACAATGGTCCTGTAGGGACGGATAATGCATTATTTTCGTGGGGGGAGTAAACTGGATGTTGTAGTTCATGACATTGCTTTCAATGGAGGCAGTAAAATGAATGCAAAGACAGACAGCAAAGAGAAATGCACTTAGCACATTTGAAATAATCTATTTTATGGTGAATGGGCCATCTATCCAGTTTGCCCTGAATACCTATGCTAACCTAAATTATCAACTAACACCTTCCCATCAAATAACATTCCCAGTGGTTAATAATTTGACTTTAACAGAGCAGTGCAAGGTGATTCAGATGGCAGATTCTGTTTTGTTCAGTGGAAGTAAACATGCATGCAAAATGCATTGGCTGTCTTTTCATTCGGAAGGCTATTGTGCACCAGGATGTAGTGAATACAATTGTATTTGGGAGGCTGTGTTCGGAGAGAGAAATGCCATGAATCTAGAAAAATCAGCTGGGGTGATCTAAGACGTCAAGGAAGAGGGCAGGTTCAGTAAGATTGACAGGCTTAGGGTATAAATCTAGCTGGAAGGAGGTGTGGAGGGGCATTCCGTTTTCTGTGCAGAGGAGACCAGAAGTGCAGCCGTCAACTGAGCAGAGAGGTCAGACCCAGGCAGTGAGGTGAGGCAAGATTCCCCAGGCAGCTGACCAAGAAATCTGGTCAGAGGGAGGTTGTGGCATTGTCTTTGGGTTGCCTGAGCATGGGAGTCGTGATACGGCTGCATGCTGGCAGGACAACAAAGAACCTTGTTCATATTTGTTGTGAGTATATTTGTAAAGTGAGGCACATGTGTGTGAATGTCTTCTGAGATAGCTAGGGAACTGTTATTTTTATGTAAAAGAATTCAGCACATTTTAAATGCCATTTGGGGAAATTGTATTTCATTCTAAACGTAGCTCTTGCCAAGTGTGCACAACCCAAGGTCGAAGTGGGTGAAGCTTACACTGTGTTCTCATGTTTGATTTTCTCTCTTGCTGTTTTATTCTCGCTGAGTTGTACTCCCATGAATATTTTGTGTCGCTATTCAATGTTGCTGTTTTTCAATCAGTAAGCTCAATTATAAATGCACATTTTAAAAGTTACCATGCATCTTGATACATTATTCCCGGGATCTGGGTTGTGTCATTTGTTTACTGTGACTTCATAGATAGACAGATTGTATGTGTGCGATGTCTCAGCTGTGCATGCTGACAGCTGAGTAAATCCGTCAAAGATGGTAGTCCGGTTTCATAAATAAGTGAACGGAAAAACAGATAGTGCTGCTTTGTCCCTGCAAGTGCAAAGTCTGCTAGTCTGCACTTGCAGTCAACCCTAAACAGAATACAAATATTAGGAAAGGGCGGAGTCTTGTCCCATCATATGGGGTATTATGATAAATATGCTTTGCTACCATGTTACCACTATTTTACCATGTTACCACTGTTTTACCACAATACTAAAGTAACACCCAAGTTATGTAATAGCCCTCTGACAAAACCCCTAAAAGTCCATCTTGAGGACCCATGTGCGAGGCAGATGCCCAGTTCCGGGGGTAGCACCCTCGGTCGTTCTAGAGCTCTGGCTGGGCTGTATTACAGCTTTTCACTTTGGGGAGGGATGGGAACCCTGCAGGGGCTCCCTGGGAATGCTGTTGGAACTGGGTACAGGTGACCCACTTGGGAGACAGGCGTCCAAGGCCAGGGGCAGTACCCTCGGCTCTCCTGGAGCTCTGGCCATGCCACGTTACTGCTATTCCCTCCATGAAGTAATGGGGAGCCTTCAGGGGCTACCTGGGACCCTAGCCGGGCCTGGGGCCATGCAACCTACATGGGAGACAGGCGTCCAACACGGGGGCAGTACCCTCGGCTGTCCTGGAGTTCTGGCCATGCCCCATTTCAACCTTTCACTCTGGAGAGGGACGGGCAACCTGCCAGGTGATCTGATAACCACCGCTGGGCTGGGGGGTAGTCTACCCACGTGCAAGGCAGCACCCCTCACTGTCCTAGAGCTCTGGCTTGGCTGTGTTAGAGCTTTTCCCTCTGGGAAGGGATGGGTACCCTGCCGAGGTTCCCTGGGACCGCCACTGAGCTTGGGGACAGTCAACCCACATTGGATACAGGCGCTGAAGGCCGTTGGAAGCCCCCACGGCCATCCTGGAGCTCTGGCTGGACTGCATTTTAGATTTTCCCTCAGAGGAGGGATGTGCACCTTGATATGGCTCCCTGGGACTGGCGCTGGACTTGCAAATGGTTGATCCACACTGGAGACACACTTCCAAGGCAGGGGGAAGCACCCCCGGCAGTCCTGGTGCTCTGGCCATGGCGCATTACAGCTTTTCCCTCCGGGCAGGGATGGGAACCCTGACGGGATGTCCGATGACTGCAACTGGGATGGGAGGCGATCGATCCACATGCGAGGCAGATGCCCAAGTCTGGGGGAAGCACTACCGGCCATCCTAGAACTATGGCTGGGCTGCATTACAGCTTTTCCCCCCAGGGAGAGATGGGAACCCTGCAGGGGCTCCCTGGGAATACCACTGGGCCGGGGAACAGGCGACCCACACTGGAGACAGTAGTTGGGCACTAGAGTTCTAAATCCACTTGTGCAGCACTCCGAAATTATAAGCGGTTTGTTTGTTATGAGATTGCGTGCTGCAAGATCACGGGTCGTGGAGGTGTTGCCCACACCTATGTTGATCTGAAACTTTTGGGTTGGCCTGGATATCTTGCGCATAAAGAGTAATGAGTCTATTTTTTTACACCAATTCTTCAGTAATATTTATTTTGTTTTTTGTGGCTTAAAAACATGATTTGTGTTGTCAGCCGACACATGTTTCGACCCTGCAGGTCTTTATCAAGGCTGCCATTTGGCGTGAAGGTCCATTCTAGCTATGGTCTGTCCTGCAGTGATCATGGGAGACAGGCTTCCAAGGCCGGGGGCAGTACCCTCAGATGTCCTGGAGATCTGGCTATAACGCGTTACAGGTATTCCCTCAGGGGAGAGATGGGCAGCCTGCCGGGGCTCCCTGGGATGACAGCTGGGCCTGCGGATACGCAACCTACATGAGAGACAGGCGCCCAAGGCAGGGGGCGGGACCGTCGGCTGTCTTGGAGTTCTGGCCATGCCACGTTACAGCTTTTCCTTCCGGGGAGGGACGGGGAACATGCCAGGTCATCGGATGACCACCGCAGGGCTGGGGGGTGGTCTGCCCATTTTCAAGGCAGAAGCCCAAGGTCGGGGGCAGCGCACCCAGCTGTCCTGGAGCTCTGGCTGTGCTGTGTTTTGGATTTTCCCTCAGGGGCTGCATGTCGACCTTGCTGGGGCTCCCTGGGACCATTGCTGGACTTGTGGACAGTCGATTCACACTGGAGACAGCATCAAAGGCCAGGAGCAGAACCCCCAGCCATCCTGGAGCTCTGGCTGGGCTGTGTTACATCTTTTCCCCAAGGGGATGGATGGGGAGTCTGCCGGGGCTCTCTGGGACCAATGCTGGGCTGTGGAACAGTCACCCACATGTGAGACAGGCTCCCAAGCCCAGCAGCAGCACCCCTGGCAGTCCTGGAGCTCTGGCTATGCCGCATTGGAGCTTTTCCCCCGGGAAGGGATGGGAACCCTGGCGGCATGTTCCATTACCTCTTCTGGGCTGGGGGGTGGTCAACCCACATTGGAGACAGGCACCCATGGCCTGGGGCAGTACCCTCGACTGTCCTGGAGTTCTGGCCATGCCATGTTACAGCTTTTCCCTCTGGGGAGGGACGGGGAGCCTGCTGGGGCTACCTGGGACCCTAGCTGGGCCTGGGGTCCTGCAACCTACATGGGAGACAGGCGTCCAACACTGAGGGCAGTACCCTCACTGTCCTCGAGTTCTGGCCATGTCCCATTTCAACTTTCACTCTGGAGAGGGATGGGCAACCTGCCAGGTGATCCGATAACCACCGCTGGGCTGGGGGGTAGTCTACCCACATGCAAGGCAGATGCCTGAGGCTGCGGGCAGCACCCCTCGCTGTCCTAGAGCTCTGGCTTGGCTGTGTTAGAGCTTTTCCCTCAGGGGAGGGATGGGGACCCTGCCGAGGTTCCCTGGGAATGCCACTGGGCCTGGGAACAGGCGACCTGCACTGGAGACAGTAGTTGGGCACTAGAGTTCTAAATCCACTTGTGCAGCACTCTGAAATGATATGCAGTTTGTTTATTATGAGATTGCATGCTGCAAGATCATGGGTCGTAGAGGTGTTGCCCACACTTATGTGGATCTGAAACTTTTGGGCTTGCCCGGATATCTTGCGCATAAAGAGTAATGAGTCTATTTTTTTACACCAATTCTTCAGTAATATTTATTTTGTTTTTTGTGGCTTAAAAACATGATTTGTGTTGTCAGCCGACACATGTTTCGACCCTGCAGGTCTTTATCAAGGCTGCCATTTGGCGTGAAGGTCCATTCTAGCTATGGTCTGTCCTGCAGTGATCATGGGAGACAGGCTTCCAAGACCGGGGGCAGTACCCTCAGATGTCCTGGAGATCTGGCCATAACGCGTTACAGGTATTCCCTCAGGGGAGAGATGGGCAGCCTGCCGGGGCTCCCTGGGATGACAGCTGGGCCTGCGGATATGCAACCTACATGAGAGACAGGCGCCCAAGGCAGGGGGCGGGACCGTCGGCTGTCTTGGAGTTCTGGCCATGCCACGTTACAGCTTTTCCTTCCGGGGAGGGACGGGGAACATGCCAGGTCATCGGATGACCACCGCAGGGCTGGGGGGTGGTCTGCCCATTTTCAAGGCAGAAGCCCAAGGTCGGGGGCAGCGCACCCAGCTGTCCTGGAGCTCTGGCTGTGCTGTGTTTTGGATTTTCCCTCAGGGGCTGCATGTCGACCTTGCTGGGGCTCCCTGGGACCATTGCTGGACTTGTGGACAGTCGATTCACACTGGAGACAGCATCAAAGGCCATGAGCAGAACCCCCAGCCATCCTGGAGCTCTGGCTGGGCTGTGTTACATCTTTTCCCCAAGGGGATGGATGGGGAGTCTGCCGGGGCTCTCTGGGACCAATGCTGGGCTGTGGAACAGTCACCCACATGTGAGACAGGCTCCCAAGCCCAGCAGCAGCACCCCTGGCAGTCCTGGAGCTCTGGCTATGCCGCATTGAAGCTTTTCCCCCGGGAAGGGATGGGAACCCTGGCGGAATGTCCCATTACCTCTTCTGGGCTGGGGGGTGGTCAACCCACATTGGAGACAGGCACCCATGGCCTGGGGCAGTACCCTCGACTGTCCTGGAGTTCTGGCCATGCCATGTTACAGCTTTTCCCTCTGGGGAGGGACGGGGAGCCTGCTGGGGCTACCTGGGACCCTAGCTGGGCCTGGGGTCCTGCAAACTACATGGGAGACAGGCGTCCAACACTGAGGGCAGTATCCTCGCTGTCCTCGAGTTCTGGCCATGTCCCATTTCAACTTTCACTCTGGAGAGGGATGGGCAACCTGCCAGGTGATCCGATAACCACCGCTGGGCTGGGGGGTAGTCTACCCACATGCAAGGCAGATGCCTGAGGCTGCGGGCAGCACCCCTCGCTGTCCTAGAGCTCTGGCTTGGCTGTGTTAGAGCTTTTCCCTCAGGGGAGGGATGGGGACCCTGCCGAGGTTCCCTGGGAATGCCACTGGGCCTGGGAACAGGCGACCTGCACTGGAGACAGTAGTTGGGCACTAGAGTTCTAAATCCACTTGTGCAGCACTCTGAAATGATATGCAGTTTGTTTATTATGAGATTGCGTGCTGCAAGATCATGGGTCGTAGAGGTGTTGCCCACACTTATGTGGATCTGAAACTTTTGGGCTTGCCCGGATATCTTGCGCATAAAGAGTAATGAGTCAATTTTTTTACACCAATATTTTAGTAATATTTATTATGTTGTTTTTGGCTTTAAAACGTGATTTGTGGTGTCAGCCGACACATGTTTCGACCCTGCAGGTCTTTATCAAGGCTGCCGTTTGGCATGAAGGTCAATTCTAGATATGGTCTGTCCTGCAGTGATCATGGGAGACAGGCTTCCAAGGCTGGGGGCAGTACCCTCAGATGTACTGGAGATCTGGTCATGCCGCGTTACAGGTATTCCCTCAGGGGAGGGATGGGCACCCTGCCGGGGCTCCCTGGGATGACTGCTGGGCCTGGGGATACGCAACCTACATGAGAGACAGGCGCCCAAGGCCGGGGGCAGGACCGTCGGCTGTCTTTGAGTTCTGGCCATGCCACGTTACAGCTTTTCCCTCCGGGGAGGGATGGGGAACAAGCAAAGTTGCAGGATGACCACCTCTGGGCTGGGGGGTGGTTTGCCCATGTGCAAGGCAGAAGCCCAAGGCCGAGGGCAGCACACCCGGCTGTCCTGGAGCTCTGGCTGTGCGGTGTTTCAGATTTTCCCTCGTTGGTGCATGTGGACCTTGCTGGGGCTCCCTGGGACCATTGCTGGACTTGTGGACAGTCGATTCACACTGGAGACAGGCATCAAAGGCCAGGGGCAGAACACCCAGCCGTCCTGGAGCTCTGGCTGGGCTGTGTTACAGCTTTTCCTCAAGGGGAGGGATGGGGAGTCTGCCGGGGCTCTCTGGGACCAACGCTGGGTTGTGGAACAGTCAACCCACATGTGAGACAGGCTCCCAAGCCCAGCAACAGCAGCACCGGCAATCCTGGAGCTCTGGCCATGCCGCATTGCAGCTTTTCCCCTGGGCAGGGATGGGAACCCTGGCGGCATGTCCCATGACCTCTGCTGGGCTGGGGGGGTGGTCAACCCACATTGGAGACAGGCACCCATGGCCTGCGGCAGTACCCTCGACTGTCCTGGAGTTCTGGCCATGCCATGTTACAGATTTTCCCCCTGGGGAGGGACGGGAAACATGCTATGTCATCCGATGACCACCGCTGCGCTTTGGGGCAGTCTACCCACTTGCAAGGCCGATGCCCAAGGCTGGGGTGCAGCACCACTTGCTGTCCTAGAGCTCTGGCTGGGCTGCGTTAGCGCTTTTCCATCCGGGGAGGGAAGGGGACCCTGCCAAAGTTGCCTGGGAACGCCACTGAGCTTGGGGACAGTCGATCCACATTGGATACAGGCGCTGAATGCCGGGGGCAGCACCCGCGGCCGTTCTGGAGCTCTGTCTGGGCTGCATTTTTGATTTTCCCACAGGAGAGGGATGTGGACTTTTCTAGGGCTCCCTGGGACTGTTGCTGGACTTTTGAGCGGTCAATCCACACTGGAGACACGCTTCCAAGGCAGAGGGCAGCACCCCGGCAGTCCTGGAGCTCTGGCAATGGCGCATTTCAGTTTTTCCCTCCGGGCAGGGATGGGAATCCTGCCGGGATATCCCATGACTGCCACTGGGCTGGGGGATGGTCAATCGATGTGCGAGGCAGATGCCCAAGTCCGGGGACAGCATTCCCGGCTATCCTAGAGCTATGACTGGGCTGCATTACAGCTGTTCCCTCTGGGGAGGGATGTGGGCCCTGCCGGGGCTTCCTGCAACTGCTGGTGATCTGGGGGCATTTAACCCCAGACAGGGCTCTCAGGGACCGCCACTAGGCTTGGGGATGGTCGACCCACATGGGAGAAATGCTCCCAAGGCTGTGGGAGGCACCCAGGCCATCCTGGAGCTCTGGCTGTGCTTTGCTACAGGTTTTCCCCTCGGGGAGGGACAGGGACCCCACCGGGTCACCCCATGATTGCCGCTGGAATTGGGGACGGTAGACCCACAAGGGAGACAGGCGCCCAAGACCGGAGGCAGCACCCCAGGCCATCCTGGAGCTCTGGCTGTTCTACATTACAGCTTTTCCCTCTGGGGAGTGATGGGGACCCTGTCAGGGCTTCCTGAGAATGCTGCTGGACTTGGGGACGGTCAACCCACATTGGAGAGAGGTGCCCAAGGCTGGGAGCAGCACCCTCTGCCATCCTTGAGCTTTGGCTGTGCCATGTTACAGCTTTTCCCTCTGGGGAGGGATGGTGACCCTGTCAGGGCTTCCTGGGAATGCTGCTGGACTTGGGGACGGTCGACCGGTTCATAGTGATAATGTCGAATTCAAAAAAGTCGAATTCAAAAATGTGGAAATAAAATAATTTTGAATGTGTTTTTTTTTTTTTTAAATGGGGGGGTCCCTCCCCCTCCCCAGCCCCCCATTTATTTTTACTACCCAAACCCAAAAAACTATACAAATTAAAAAAAACACATTCGATTTTTTTTTTCGACATTGTTTTTTTCGATATTTTTGTTTTCGACTTTTTTGCAGTCGACATTATGACTGCACACCCGGTCGACCCACATGGGAGACAGGCGCCCAAGGCTGGGAGCAGCACACTGGCCATCGTGGAGCCTGTAACCATGCTATGTTACAGCTTTTCCCTCCGGGTAGAGATCATGACCCTGCCGGGGCTCCCTGGGACCGTCGCTGGATTTGTGGATGGTCGACTAACATTGTAGACAGGTGCCCAAGGCCGGGGGCAGCACCCCGGCCGTCCTGTAGCCTATAACCATGCCGTTGTACAGCTTTTCCCTCAGTGGATGGATGATGACCCATCAAGGGCTCCCTGGGACTGCCGCTGGTCTTGGGTACAGTCGACACACATGGCAGACAGGCGCCCAATGCCAGGGGCATCACCCCCGACCATCCTGGAGCTCTGGCCTTGCAGCGTTACAGGTTTTACCTGTGGGCAGGGATGGAGACCCTGCTGGGGCTCGCTGGGCCCGCCACTGGACTTGGGGATGGTCAACCCACATGGGAGACAGGCGCCCAAGGCCAGAGGAAGCCGCCCCTTCTGTCATGGAGCTCTGGCTGGGCTGCATTACAGCTTTTCCCACTGGGGAGGGATGGGGACCATACCGAGGCTCCTTAGGACCGCAGCTGGATTTGTGGACGGTTGACTCAAATGGGAGACAAAAGCCCAAGGCCAGGAGCAGCACCCCCAGCCGTCCTTGACCTTTGACCATGCTGTGTTACAGCTTTTCCCTCTGGGGAGGGATGGTGACCCTGCAGGGGCCCCCCGGGACTGCCGCTGGACTTGAGGATGGTCGACCCACATGGGAGACAAGTGACCAAGGCCAGAGACATCACCCCCAACCATCCTGGAGCTCTGGCCTTCCTATGTTACAGCTATTCCCTCCAGGTAGGGATATGGACCTTGCCTAGGCTCCCTCGGACCACCGCTGGACTTGGGGATGGTAAATCCGCATGCGCATGAGAGACTGGTGCCCAAGGTTAGGGGCTGCACCCCGGCTATCCTGGACCTCTGGCTGGGCTGCATTACAGCTTTTCCCTCCAGTGAGTGATGGGGACCCTGTCAGGGCTCCCTGGAACCGCGGCTGGACTTGGGGATGACCGACCCACATGGGAGGTGGGCGCCCATGGCTGGGGACATCACCCCTGAATGTCCTGGAGCTCTGGCTGTGCTGCGTTACAGCTTTCCCTCTGCGGGGGGATAGGGACCCTGCCGGGGCTCTGTGGGACCACGGCTGGATTTGTGGGCGGTCGACTCAGATTGTATACAGGCAAAGATGGCCCGGGGGCAGCACCCCAGCCGTCCTGGAGCTCTTGCCGTGGGTGTTACATGTTTTACCTGCAGGGCGGGATGATGACCCTGCAAAGGGCTCTCTGGGACTGTCACTGGACTTGGGGATGGTCGACCTACATGGGAGACAGGCATCCATGGCCGGGGACATCACCCAGAGCTGTCACAGAGCTCCGACTGGACTGCGTTACAGCTTTGCCCTCCAGCTGCGGTATAGCTTTTCTCTATGGGGCAGGATGGTGACCCTGCCAGGCTCCCTTGGACTGCTGCTGGACTTGGGGACGGTCAACCCTTTTTCTTTTCTGCCCAGGTAAGCGCACCCACGCATGTGAGGTACCATTTTTGTCAGGGCACCAGTGGGAACGTGGGAAGGTAGAACATGTGTTGTTGCCAGCGTGTTTGATATGTTTCCTGGTGGGAAATGTCTGGAAATGGTGGGGTTTTTGCTACATTTTGGATTGTCCTGGACCTTGTGGGTAATACAATTTAGGGCAATTTGCAGAAGTCAGATCTCTTTGGATTCCCATGGGTATCTTCTTTTCAGAAATGCATGCGGTTCCCTGTTTTCCTTGGTGTGACACCCAGGCCGAAATCTGTGGATTGTCCACAATTCCTAATTCATTCTTCACCAGGGTGTTCGATGTACCAGTGCTTTAGCCTTTTGCCTTTGGACCCAGGTCAGTGCACCCACACATGAGGTACTTTTTTTGTCTTGACACCCCCGTGGGAATGTGGGAAGGTAGGAAATGTGCTGTTGCTGGATTGTTTTGGTGCTTTCCTAGTGGCAAATGTCTGAAAACTTTGTTTTTTTCACTACATTTTGGACTTTGTCATACCTTGTAGGTAATACATTCTATGGCGATTCGCACAAGTCAGACCTCTTTGCATTTCCATGGGTGTCTTCTTTTCAGAAATGCATGGGTTCCCGGTTTTCCTTGTTGGCTGCAACACACCAGGCCCAAATCTGCAGGTTGTCCACAAAGTAAAATCCAGCCTTCTCCAGGGCGTTAGATGTACCGGTAATATATCCTTTTCCCTTTGCACTCACGTCAGTAGACCCGCACATGTGAGGTACCGTGTTCATCGGGATACCTGTGGGAATGTGGGAAGGTAGGACATGTGTTGTTGCCGGCGTGTTTCGGTGGTTTCCTGGTGGCAAATGTCTGAACGTTGTGTTTTTTTCCCTACATTTTGGACTTTGCTGGGCCTTATGGGTTATGCGCACAAGTCAGACTTCTTTGGATTCCCACAGGTGTCTTCTGTTCATAAATGCAGGGGTTCCCTGTTTTCCTTTGTGGCTGTGACACCGCAGGACCAAATCTTTGGGTTGTCCACAAGACCAAATACGGTAAAAATGTGGTCTTCACAGGGCGTTCGAGGCACCAGGGGTTTAGCCTTTTCCTTTGCACCCAAGTAGGGGAACACACACATGTAAAGTACCGTTTTCGTCCGGACACCTGTGGGAATGTGAAAAGTTAGGACATTTGTTGTTGCTGGCATGTTTCAGTGGTTTCCAAATGGCAATTGTCTGAAGACTGAATTTTGTTTCCCTACATTTTGGACTTTTCCGGGCCGTGTGGGTAATACAATCTATGGCGATTCAGGCAAGTCAGACCTCTATGGATTCCCACGGGTGTCCTCTTTTCAGAAATGTATGGAGTTTCCTGTTACCCTTGGTGGCTGCAACACCACAGGTCTAAATCTGTGGGTTGTCCACAAAGCCAAATCCAGTCTTCCCCAGGGCGTTTGATGTCCAGGGGTTTAGCCTTGTCCCTTTGCGCACAGGTCAGTGCACCCAGACATGTGAGGTACCATTTCTATCGGGACACCTGTGTAAATGTGGGAAGGTAGAACATTTGTTGTTTTCTCTTCATTTTTATACCGTTTTCATTCATTTCCTACTGCACTTTTTTACACAACCCTTTCATTTCCCGAATGTGACCTACATTTAGTCGCTGATTTACGCACTTTACACTTTTGTAACCTGCACAAGTCACCTGTACTTCAAAAGGTCTGCCTGTGCTCTTTCAAATTATTGAAGCTTTCCATTCTTCACCACATTTGTTTTACTTATTTTCAAATGCCAAGTACGTCTGCTTAAGCTGTCAGCATAACAATCCTGTGTACCATGGCTCATTTTTTGGCTTGTGGTATTGCTTGTTTTGTGAAACTGTTGTTTAGTTATACCAGAGAGGACTGGGATTCACACCACTATTCACCATTCAGAGCACAAAGGGACAAACAACCCCTCCCCGATATACAGTTGGAGGACTCTGCCAAGGGCAAGTTAGAACTGTCCTTTATTTTCTATAACAGACAGGGATCATACAGGAAATTGGACAATCTCCATCAATCACAGCTCCTGAGCCCATTTCAAGGGCTTTTAATGAGGTCTGATGTTACAAGTCATAGCTCTTCCCCAAAAACCTCAGAGCATGCACAATTGGGTGGTTGGGGTGGTATCACCTATGCTGGCACCTATAGATATTAGCTGAATGGCTCTTACATGTCAGGTCGCTTCGCCTGAACCTTCACCAGAAACTATCTATTACATTGTTGCAGGGTCGCAGGACTAACATTGGCCCTTGCCGTTTGCCATACACCCCTGGATTAATATTCCCTGATTGGCTGGAGGTGGACTCCCCTGGCCTGGGACCCAGCTCTGTTCTCAGTGCTCTTTGTACCTTCTCAAGGTGATGAGAAAGACTATGGGCCTGATTCAACGCTAGATTGCATGTGCTCCATCACTTCCTAGGCTGCATGTGTCCCCTCGATTTCCTCAATTGCATGCGCGCCTCACTTCCTTGGCTGCATGTGTTCCCATGCATTCCCTTCCTTCATCTACTCTGTATATCCACTCAAGGTTATGATTTTCTGAAAGGACAACACTATGCCCCATTAATCAACTTGAATTATGAGGGTGTATTTAGTTACGGGTCCTCTCCACATCAACACAAGATCATTGGTGAAATGTCAGTGTTCATTTGGAAGTGCAAGTGCATTTTTTCTATTGAAATGGAAAGGCATTACTCCCTCTCATCACAATCTGAATTTTTAAATATCTATGGCTTTCACAGGTGTTGATTTATCAATCGTCAGTTAGGCTATGAAGCGTGACAACCGATTCACAGCCTAGGGTGTTGACGATACCTAATAGGTTTCTCATTTATTAGGCTCTGGTTGCAAGGGAATGTACCACCTACACAAAAATGCTATTGGATTCTAGTTAAATTACTGTCTTCTTTTGCTTTGAGTATGCTCCGAAAGCAAGTCCTACTTCACACTAGTAAACTGCAATATCATATTCTCATTCTGATAGTAATAATGTATCAGCCCCTGCTCTCTGTGCACAGAAAAATGCTATGCATTCTACAAAGAATCAAATTTCACCTCCCGTTAAATATGGTGAGAATGCACTATTAAATTTCACATTAAAATATCAACATATCATATTTGTAATGAGCTCCCACTAATGATAACACTCTCCATTCCTCCGACTCCTGGGACTCACCAGGCTAACTTTAGATGAGCCTACATTCTTTGAATTATGAAACCTCCTGTTGAGGCATCCTTATTAGTTTGCAAATCCTTTCATTGCTCCATCTGGAAAATTCTATTGCAAGGCCAAATTCAAAGTTCACATCTTAAGTGCATTAAAGTTTGTTTGAAGATGAGTCTGGCTTTCACAGGCCCAGTTGCAATGTAAAGAGTATATAATTTGATCAGCTCAGAACACTGCATATGATCCATTGCTGGAATTTATTCAAATGCATTTATTAAGAACATCCTCCTGGTATGCAGTGTTTATATCAACAATTGTATATACAATCCCACATATATCTAAACTTATATCTTGAAAACTTTTATATCGAATATATTTAGGGTGGGGTAAAGGAAAGGGTTAATTTTTTTGGGGAATGTTCGCAATGGATTTTTAGGCGTCAGAAACAGGGCTTTGGTGGGGACCGCCCACCCCCACCCCAAAAAAATGCATTCAATATTAAGGTTTCCAAGATATATGTTTCAATATATGGGCATTCGGTATACAATATCTCGGTATAAAGACATATAACCATCCTCCTGAATGTGGATAGGAACATCCCATTACCCAAGGACCATTCACAGATGCCTCTTTGTTATGTGAAACATGATCAGTTTGTAGGATGTAAAATAAACAAGCCTGTTCTTCTCCAAATGCCCCAAAATCTATTCAAATTCGGACCCTCCCCATTTGATCATGTATATAGTACTAAAATAGAAGAAATGAGCTTGTCACAAGTTCCACTAAAGTGAAACCAATGTTAGAAAATCAATGATTTCCTATATATTTAAACAGTCGTGCATTCCAATTTTAGAAGTGTTGCATGCACCAATTAATGTGGAATCACAATAGTCTTCTACATGCATGTATAAAGGTATCACTATTATGTTTCAGGCATATCATTTTGAAAGAGGAGTCCATTTTACTTTGGATGCTGCTTGAAAAAGAAAGATAACATTTTGTGCAGGAAATTACAAGGGAATACATTAATCTCTGTTCAAACTTAAAGATTGTTTCCGGCTTATGCAGAAGTGGCACTGATCCTTTGGTTTTCATTGTTACAGTTTAGCAAGACATCATTTTAGATGATGGCTGGAAGTTTTATTTGACCAAAAGGCCTTAAGCATTCCTTGCTTAATATACAGTTCAAAGACATGTTCCTGATTTGTGGGACACTATGTGTCCTTTGTTGGGTGCTGTCTCTTAGTGCTCATCCCACAGATGCACCCTGTTGTTGCAGCTGATGAAAAACACTAATCATGAATGAAGAGAGGCATTATACCAGTGCCTTGCACTGTAGATAGATACAGACAGTTTCTATTCCTCTTCTATTTTCCCCTAAAATGCTTTAACCTCCACACATCGCTTCCAAACTGTGTTCCAATCATCTGTGGATATGTACTTGGGCCAGCTGTCAATGCAAGTCAACTAATCCCAACCTTTTGCTAGGGTCGGCTTCTTCATAGGGGCAGTGTATCTCTGTCCCACCATCCTTGTTGTTTGCTTTTTTCTTTTAGCCCTGTGACATCATTGATCTTCCGGTCGAATCACCCAAAGTGGGCAGTTCTGTGTTAGGGGCAGTGCATGAGGAAGGAAAACCAGTTTTCCACAGGATCTATGTCAATTGATAACAGATGCAGTATTTTGATGTGTGTGTGTGCGTGTCTGTGTGTGTGTGTGTGTGTGTGTGTGTTTTGTTTCTTTTTGTAGTCACTGGTCCTGCACTTGACTATTCGCTGCCTGTGAGAGGGCTTTTCACTCTGAACAGATATTCTGTCTGTATGTCACTCCTATCTAGTGCCCATTACATATTTTGACTCACTTCTTACTACTTTGCATTATCTCTATTTCTTTCTTTCATCTTCTCCCTCTCACTGTCATGCACTGCCTTTAATAATGCTGTTTTTCTCTTTCTCTCTTTCCCACTCTTTTACTCCCTTTTTCTGTTTCAACTCTCTCCCCTCTCAATCTTCTTTTTCTCTCTCGTTTTCGTTCTCTTTATTTCTAACTATACTTCACTCTCTTTCTCCTCCTCCGCATCTTTCGTTTCTCTCTCTCTCTCTCTCTCTCTCTTTTTATAATGATAAGCTTGCCTATTATTGTTCATACTCAGTTACACCGTAGTAAGCTACTGAAATTGACACAGGAAGTTGGGGCCATGGTATTTTGGTACAGGTGTACGCTTACAAACACTGTTCACACAATTTCATATGTAGTTTGGACATGCACAGTCACATGCTTCATCTCCTCGTCTTACCAATCAGGCATGACAAAATGATGGTGCAGTGCTTTAAGTGGGATAAGAAATTGAGGTGGGATTCTCATGAGTCATGATGCAATATTTGCACAGCCTCAAGTAGCTAATCAAGCTTTAAAAGAGAAGTCACCTGTGTAATTAAAGGAGTGACCTAACAGAGCCAATCGAGTTTACATATGTTCAATGAAAAGGCAAACATTCTGGTTTGAAAGATGCATTCAAATACGGTTAGTGTGTGTAAACATGTTGACCAAAATAAATATTTTCAAATATGAAACAGAACATCAAATCAAAAGGGGTCACTAACTATAAATCCATTATTCATACATACTAATTAAAGGCAGTGTAATGATAACACTTTAATACAATGACAACTATGATTTTGTAGCAAAAAACAATGTATTTTCTTATAATTTCCCTTTCCTGTTTGAAAAGTACCTAATTTCCATTTGTTTAACTGATGTTGGGATTCTAAATATCACTGAAGGTGGTATCTATTGGCAAAGAGAAGTATTGCTACTCATATTTTTAAAGAAATGTGGTAACGGAGGTTAGTTCAGAGAGCCTTGGCAGACTCCTGGCACAAGGGCAATATTTGGAGACTGCCAGTACTAAGACCTGGCTGGCCCTGGCCCACTTAAAGCCCTGTGATGGTGGCTTTATTGTGTCTACGTTGTATCTACATTAAAGGGACACAATACGATTTTGTAATGGTCATTGCGGGTATAATTAACAGAGTCCCTTCTTCATGTGCAAGTGTAGTTTAAGTTTTTGCAAATTGAATACATTACTGCACTGGGCAGTAATACATTGAATTGTTACAAAAACAACTAAAAAGGGTCAAGGGAACAAACTCTGTAGGTGAACTTTTCGCGGTTTATTATTTTCTATTTAATGTACATTTGTGTGAACCCTAAAACTCCTGTCAACCTCAGTCACGCAATTAAAAAAATATTTTGCCAAAGATAGCTCCAGACCTTCTTGGACGGCTGCCACACATGCCACCTGTTCAGATGCAGCCGGGTGCCAAGTTTCTGCAGATTTTCCTGCCCTTGCAGATCCCCATTTCAGATATGTTTATGAAGTAAATTATTTAGTACCAAGGAGGGGGGAAGTGATGAAAGTTGTTTGTCGATCATCATTCATGCCCTGGAGTCTTCCGCGAATGCAACCGGCAGTGCAATAAGAAGGAAAAAAAAGGAAAACATTCGGTTATTGCAGTTCATTTGAGACATACATCATTTTTTTTTAGTAAACAAATTATACCCTGCTAAGCAGAAAGCCAAATCATTGATTGGTATGCATAATTAATTGTACTGTTTTCTTTTTTCTTTTTTTTTTCCTTCGCAATTAAGAAGCATGCACTCTCCTAAATCACAGCCACGGCGCGCGACAGCATCTAATCACGGGCGGCTGTGTTATCTTTGGAATATGCTCTCGACGAGACTCGCTAAAGGACGTTTGCTAGGAAGGCCCAAGTCTTTACGTGAAGCAACATGCTCTGTGCCTGTCTCCCGAATCGTGGTGCTCTCAGGTGAACTCTCCGAGCCCAGCGAAGAGGAATGTTAAAGATTTCGACTTGGCTCCCACCCAGGCCAGAGTCGGTGGTTATCCGGACTGAGCATATTTCGCACAGGCATTCAGCGTCTTGAATCGGATGTCAAGGTTATTTTTACAGAGCCACCGCAATAACGTATCCTTTTATTCTTTTTTTTTTTCTAGTTTGACATTGGGTATTTGCCGTTTTGCGAGCTCAAGTCAGTCACTGGGGAAACTGTTAACGTCTGCATTTCAGAACATTCTAGATTGGCTCGATTTAAAGAGGACAGCAAAGAAGAATGCAGAACTTAAAGGCGGGTCTTCGCCACACGGAAGGAACCCTGTATGATCCAGAACGGAAGCTAAATCGAGCCAGGCAAAGACAGAGGTACGCCATCACAGGCGACCTAAGGGCTCTGCATCATCCAAAACGGCTCAGCTATGCCCTCGTGACCACTTTTAGACCCAAATGCAGCAACGCGGAATATGTCGCTGTTCTGGTAGTTAGGACTGCTTTTTCTGCACCCTGGCGGCTTTCCCCTTAACTGAGTCTTTAACATGGTATTAACATTGTTTTAAACATTCTTTGTAATACGTGCACAAAAAATCCGATTTGGGGCAAAAGTGTTAATAAATGCATTCATTAGTTTGAATCCGATGAAGTAAAAACGACACAATCAAAGACATCGGGCCTCATTACGACCCAGGCGGTAAGTTACCGCTTGGGCCGTGACTTTACCACCATGGCGTAAACTACGTTTACGCCATGGTGGTTGGCGGATTTACCTCCCCATTCCAACCTTGGCGGGGCGGTAAATCCCCATTTTCCCATTTACCCTTCCCCATTCCCAATTTGCCCCATAGGGCATAATGGGAGTGGGGAAGGTGTTAATTACGCCACCGTAAATTACAGTGGCGTAATTAACTCCATGGTCCCTTAGCGCCATGGATTTTAACACCTGCTAAAAGCAGGTGTTAAAACCTCCATGGCGCTAAGGGACCTCGTACTCAGGCGGTAAGGGTCGGCGCTGTTTACGCCGCCGTAAAACCCCTACCGCTCTTATTTTTTTAAACAGGCCACTAATTATTTATACCAATGGCTTGATATAATTCGCATGATCACTCGTTGATGTGAAGTAGACCTTCATTTGGTTTGCTTTCCACACATGGCTCCTCATTCACATTACACTGCAAAGAAGAGCAGACACTTGGAGAGGGTACAATGCACGTCTTTATTCAAGCGTGTCTCTCTTAGTACCATGAACTCCTCCCCATCCGCCTACCTTTCCTCCCCATTCCCATGACAATCCCAGGCATCCTTTTGAAATGTGAGGAATTTTGGGTCACCGCTCTGCTATCCCCTTCAGCATTAACCAGAGACCCTTTGATGTGGGTGACCGTCAATGCTTCCTCGTTGAAAGCTGTGGTGTGTTGGCGAGTCTGGGGCTGGCGCACTATCACCAATTCCCCCCACCACCTCAAGATCATTCTTATGAGCTTTCCTGGCCACGTCGGTGGTTCCTTCATGGCTTCCTTTGCATTCGTTTCCTTTTCCCTCATCTCCTCGTCTTCCTTATATTCTTCTCGTTTGCGTATGATCTGCCCAAACATCACTTCAGACGGTGCCTTTCCAGTGGTACTGTGAGGTGTGTTGCGATAATCATGCAACAACTAATACAAGATCTTCTCAACAGGCTCTCCGATCAGGCGTGCAATTTACACATTTATTTTAATATTGCTCATAAAGCGTTCAACCATGCCATTTGCCTGTTGCCATAAGGGTGTGATTCGTCTGTGAGTGAAACCCAAGTATTCTGCAAAAGTCTTAAAATCGTGCCCTGTGAAAGGGGTCCATTATCGGATTTAACTACTCTTTTTTTTTTAAACCAATTTATTCAAAGTTTATCCATATCAAACACACACATAAGAACATCTGGGTATCCCATATGCGTCAAACATCCTTTCCAGCGCCAGTATGGTGTGGCAAGCAGAAGTGGAGAGTACCAGCTATAGATCCGGGAATCGAGAGTATTCATTCATTGCTATAAATATGTATTCTACCCTTCCAGGGGCCCAGAAAAATCAACTGCTATCTCATCCCATGCTTTCTCTGGAAGCTCTGTCATACGCAATGGCTTAGGCCGTGTGAGCGGGCTGATGACTGCACATGTGGGACCTTGCTGGAGAAGCGTTTCCACCTGCACATCTATACTTTCTGACGTAGCATCCTCTTGGTGGACACAATTCCTCAATGTCCCTCATGCGCAAGTTCCAAAATCTTCTTTTGTAATGTCCGGTGAATTACTATTTTTGTTCTTTTGAGCTTTAGCTCTTCTTCTGATCTGGCCAGATCCTCCCTCACTGCCACCAAACTACTGAGATCTTGTTCAATGTCTGAATTGGTGCACTCACCTGCCTGCTTAGCCTGCTTCCATCGGCCGGACTCAATGCACCTACAGATGATTTGCATGGCCCGGTCATTGTACATTTCCTGTGTGATTTGCACCAGGTCTTTGGGGTGGCTGCATGTACAATGTAATGTATATATTGATCTGCAGTGGATGCCATTGGCATGGGGCTTTTGCGTGGCTATCTCGATAAGAAGTCAGCAGGATTATCCTCCTTCCCAGGGTGACAAATGATGCAGAAACTGTATTCCTGTAGCCTCAAATCCCATTGTACAATTCTGGGGGGCATTTTTGCTTGAGGGTTCCCGTAAATGAAAAATAGTGCTTGGTGATCGGTAACAACTGTGAAAGGTTTCCCATACAGGAATAGATGAAAATGTTCACATGCCCATACTACGGCCAGCCCTTCTTTTTCAGCCTGCAAATACGCTTGCTCAGTCCTTTATAGGCTTCAGCTGGCGTATGAGACAATGTGGTGTGTCCCGCTGTGCTTGCGGTCAACTTGCGTCAAGATGGCACCCGAAACTACGGGGCTGCCGCCCACGACCAACTCCGTCTCCCTTGATATGTTGAAGTAAGCCATGTTTTTGGCATCCGCTATGCATTGACAAATTGGCTCAAATGCATGTAGACATGCATCCGACCACTCAAACTTTGCTTGCTGTTTCATCAAAGCCCTCACGGGCTCACTTACTGATGCAAAGTCCTGGATGCACCTGGTACAGTAGCTTGCAAGGCCTAAAAAGGATTGTAGGTCTGAGACATTTGCTGGGCGGTCTGCCTCGGTCACAGTTTCCAAATCCGGTGTCATGCCCTGCGCTGAAAATATGTGTCCAAAAAACCAAAGAGTATGTTTCCTGAACTCACATTTTTCTCTATTTAGTGTGAGGTGTGCTTCCTCAAATGCCATGCACACTCTCGTGAGGGTGTTATTATGTTGTTCTTGATCTTGTCCGAATACTAGATTGTCATCACTGTAGTTTAAACCATTTGGGATATGTTTTATGACATTGGGCTTCATTGCGAGCTTGCCAGTCCGGATACAACGGTACCAGTTAGCTTGCCGGTACCATTGTATCCGGACCGGCAAACTCCGAGTTGTGCTCGCGGGTGCCTTTCTTTCCACCAGGTTTGACCTGGTGGAACGAAAGGCGAGCACAGCATGTCGGATGCACCGGCACTGTTATCAACGGCAACTGTTAGCCGAAGATACTCCGAAGCTTAGGCGTTTGTATCTGTAGAGTCCTAGATGGGTGATGAAGGAAGGTATGTTTCTCAACCTCTTGCTCAGTTCCAGTTGATGATATCATTTGTTAAGGTCCAGTTTTGAAAACACAGTGGCACCATTTAACAGGTGGACCATGTCGATGATCCTTGGAGCTTGATGACGCTCTCTCACTATAGCTGTTACCTCAAAAGCCTTTCAGTCTACTATAAATCCATTATTACCACCATTGGCTAGTAAGCTATCGCTAGAGGAGTTTACCATCGCTATCAGGACAGCTACTGACAAAGCTTTTGACTCCCTTGCCCCTCTTCGCCTAACCAAGGTTAAGAAACTAAAGGGACATGAACTATGTTTTTCTATGGAAATAACTTTGGCCAGAAAGAAGAAGAGGAAATCTGAGCACAAATGCAGAAGTCATCCGTCCCCCCTTACATTGATGGACTACAAACCGTCAGTCAAGGAGTATAAGTATGTAATTTCTGAATCAAAATAGAAAGAGCTCCATCAAAATCTGAATAACTTTTCACGGTTCTTAAAGAACTTAAAGTCTCCACCATATAACCCCGGCTTATCATAGATGATGGTTGGTGTCAGAATATTTCTGACAGCTTCTGCCAGAAAACTCAGCAGCACAAAAAGTTGATCGAATCACAGCTCTTAGATGACTAGACAGACATCACAACTGTGGAAGATCCCTCTCAGAATACTAATATCTTTTCATTCAGCAAAATCTCTGAACAAGATGTATTGGAGGACATAGAGAAGCTTAAGCCAACGTCTTGTAAGGGGGACATTTTCCACTCCATTCTCTTTAAGGAATATGCATGTACACTAACTACTTGGTTTATAGAGATTGTTAATTTCTCTTTTGCCGGTAGCTATTAAAGAAGATTGGATCACACCAATGCTAAAAAAGGATTACCTTGATCCCTTGGTTCCAGAAAATTACCAGCCCATAATAAATGTGTCTTTTATATTAAAAATTCTCTACAAGATAGCGTACTGACAATTTCAAGCTTTTTGTTGAGATGAATAACATTTTGGCAAAAGAACAATCTGGGTTTCGAGTGAACCATGGGACTGAAACAGCCCTGTTGGATTTGAAAACAAATTTGATAGAGATTATTGAAGAGGGAAGTTCTGCCCTGCTGCTGTTGCTGGATTTGTCTTCAGCATTCGACTTGGTTGATCATGATCTATTGACAGACAGACTAAAAAATGTGGGTCACTGCTCTCCTGTGGCAGTATCCTGGCTAAAATCCTTCTTGGCCCTAGAATAGCATGTGTAGCCAAGGGAGCATCTCAATCACAGAAAATATCAGTAACTTGCGGTGTTCTCCAGGGATTATGCTTATCCCCTCTGCTATTTAATATATATATATGTATATATTAAATGGCTGTGTGACCTTCAATCTCTTGGTGTGAAGTTTGCCAACTATGCCGATGACACCCAGATAGTTTTTAAACAATCTTGGGTCTATGAGGAGGATCAGGCCAACATTAAAAAAATATTTGGGGCAATCCAGAAATGGAAGGGCCTAAATTCTCTGGCACTCAATGATAAAAAGACAGAGCTGCTCATTGTCAGTACCCCCCACAGATTGAAGAATTTAGATACACAATACAAGGCCATTCTATCACAGTGTCTGACTCTGTAAAAATACTGGAAGTGTACTTTGACTCCCACCTATCTTCCCAAAAACATGTATCTTATCTCAAATCATCCTGTTCATATTTTATACACCTACTCTGGCAAATTTGTCCTTATCTGTCTAAACCCAATCGAACCTTGATTGCGGCGGTCATAGTCAATACTAAGTTGGACTATTCTAACAGCCTCCTTTTAGGAACATCAAAAGCAATAGTAGGAGACTTCAGGTTCTACAGAAGGGTGCAATACGAGCCATCTGTGGGCTTAGTCATCAACACACACATCTGGAACTCAATTCCCTTAAAAATAAAGGCGTGTGCTACCATTCAGCAGTTCAGGAAATGTCTCAAACATTTATTTTTGATGTTTAACTGAATTAAATGATATCCTGTAATGAATGTTCATATCCAGTTCCTACAGTTGCTTTGACAACGCTTTTTATGTTTTTTGTTGGTTCCTGTTATGTGAGCGCCCTGAGACCTCCGGGTTCTAATGTCCTGCGAGTCCTTCTTGGCACTGTAACTATTGGTGACACAGAGTTGGGCCTACTGCAGGCTCTATGATGTCTACATCCAGAGTTTGTGTAGCTCTTCCTCAACTTGTCATTGGATGTTCACTGGGATGCCACCATAGTGTTGGGCTACTGGCGGTACTTGTGGGTCTATGTGCAGGTTGATTTGGCTGTCTTTTAGTTTTCCCAGACCTTTGAACACAGTGTTGGGAACACTTTCTCTATCTTGGCTGAGGGATCCAAGTATTTGTGTGCCATGAGTCTGTAAAGTAAATGTATGAGGCCCATGTCTATGGCGGCTTTAAAGCTTAGGATGCACCCACTGTCCGTTGCGGCTTGAATTACATGCATGGATATCTGCTTTGTCTGTGTTTTATATCTGCACTGTATGACTTATGAGGCCATGAAATAGCCTTTGCAGGGTAAAGAACTTTTTCAACCATGTGGAAAAATGTTTAACTCTGCTGGTCATAGGCAGGGAATATTTGGGAGATTGTTGTAGACCTCTTTGCTTATGACATTTACCGTAGCTACTAGGAACTCAGCCACCATGTCATTTACTTGGCGAAGTAGTATCAGACGTTGTTCTTTCACCGTCGGGTTTCCCAATGCGTAGAGGTGGCCTCTTTTCTGTTTTTCTTCCTGAGGCGTTTATCTTCTTCTGAACCCTTCTTGTCAGGACTCACTGGATTTACTGTCTGTCTGTGGCTGTTCAACCAGGTAGCAAACATATAGTTTGGGTCTTCTCCTTGATCTGCATCCTGTCGTCTTGTTTGATCGCCAGTCCTCTGATGTTCTCTCTTGTGGCTTTCCTTTCTCCCTTCTGTACTTCTGCCTTCGATGAGGTGGCTCATAGGGTTGGCTCGCTGTTCCCGGGGGACTCTGCCTCTGTCTTTCCCTGCCTTGTGCTGGTCTCCCACCATTTCCTTTGCCTCGTAACTGGCTGTGGTACTGTTAGAGAGAATTCTCATTATGGCTAATTTCCCTCACCTAGTGAGTCCCCCAGCAGCTTTGCTGGGCTTCTGGAGTTTATTTTTTTCCACTTGGTAAGAGTGAGAGCTTTTCCCTCACTCTTACCTGGGTTTTGCTATGTGTTTCTACCTGTTTTTGTGATTTTGGACTCGTATCCCTTTTTATCTGTACCTCCTAGAGCATTGTTTCGCTCTTTTAACATTTAGACTTGGCTGGTGGCAGTGGTATCTACCCTAACTTTTCTACCGCGATTATATTAGATTAAGTTACATGTGTCACAGAGCTAATTATTGAGCTGCCCCAAGTTCTCTGAAGACTGCAATCAAGTACATTTTCACATGCAGAAGGTGGATGGGTGGTGTCTTGGCAGGGGTGTCTCATCTATAATAGGAAATGGGGCACCAACCCACCAGTATTGCCCATTGTGGATGACCAAAGGTAGCTCAGTGAAAAAACGGAGGGCTGCCTTTAACAGTTTGTTCCCCAGTGTGCATGCCCAATGAGCCATGCAAGGTCATGGGAATTTTGCTACCCCCGACCTTGCACAATCCATTGGGGAACTAACAGCCAGAATGTGCCTAGGGGGTGCTCCTTACTTCCCTTTGGGTTCAGCTCCTCCTGTTTGGTGTAACAGAGGTGCTCCGGCTCCACGGTGAAAGCCTTCAGAAACCAGGAAGAAGTAAACTGGAGGGAAAACCCTAAGTGTTGGGAAGGTCAGGTTAAGGGCATCAAAACTGCTGTTATACAAACAAGGAACTGACCATATCCCATCAAAAATATTACTCTTTTTATTTTTACACACACTGTTTTTTCGTGTGGTGCTCTACGAACAAAGGCTGAAAACTAGTACGCCTATAAAACAATAAATGTTGGACCCAAATGCTCTGGATATCTAATTAATTTGATATCTCAGGCTACCCTGGAGCATCGAGTGTTACTACCTTGGAGCAAAAGAAAATATATAGAAAAAATATAGAAAAAACTGCTGTGATAGCTTAGTGGCTATTTTTAATTGTACAGTTGTTGTTTAACAAATAAACATGATCTCCCAAAGGAGCATTTACAGAAAAATGGTACTTTCAAAAATCGAAACCATGAACATTAAAATGCACAGTGAATTACATCAAATACTATGGAACATACATTCTGGTATTTGACAAGAAATAAACATTTTCAAACCAAAAAACCATCCACACAATGTGTGATTGAATCCACAGCCTATATGATGAGTTGAAAAAACAAATTGAAGAAAATAAAACAACAGAGAGAAAAATCCTAACACATCCTGATTTTGTGTGATAGGGCAAAGCAACCAAATGCGACCCCCACCAGAGTCTGATGTATTGGTGGCCTCGGCCAAAGGACCGATTGTAAAGTCCTCGGGTTTGGAGCCCAGGGCATGTGTGGTTCCAAACTAATGCCAGAGGTCAGGTCCTCCTGATGACTTGGAGGGTCAGCTGGTGAGAGTATATCAAGAGACCAATCCTAGGTCAACGTCGGTGGTTATATTCCTGCTGATTTGAAAAATGGGCCGTATAGCAATTACGTGTCCAATAAGACGTTTCGGCGGGCAGTGAAGGCTACCTTCATCTGGACCTGCGGATATCGCTCTGAACAGAGAAGAGGGGGAAAAGTGGAAAAAAGCTCCAATGGTCAGGGTGACCAAGGAGACGGCCCGTGCCAAATTAGTGTTTCTCATTGTGCACTGCTCACTTGCGACACGGGATGCGGACCGGCGCGCATCTTCGAGATTTCTTCACAGCGACGGCTTCATTCGACACGCTGCTTGAAGACGGGATCTCCAGCTACACTTTGATTTCTTCTTTGGAACGATCCACTTACCTGCAAGTACAAGGTTTGACTGATTGACGCACACACCGGATCCTGACACAAATTACAACATGTCTGTAGCCTCCCAGCTTTGATACATCGGGTCTCTAACTCACCCTCTGCTCGACTGGTTCCGGGACCCCACGGAGGCACCAGTCTTTTGGAACCACGGTTCCATACAGTACCTGTGCTAATTTGGCACGGGCCGTCTCCTTGGTCACCCTGACCATTGGAGCTTTTTTCCACTTTTCCCCCTCTTCTCTGTTCAGAGCGATATCCGCAGGTCCAGATGAAGGTAGCCTTCACTGCCCGCCGAAACGTCTTATTGGACACGTAATTGCTATACGGCCCATTTTTCAAATCAGCAGGAATATAACCACCGACGTTGACCTAGGATTGGTCTCTTGATATACTCTCACCAGCTGACCCTCCAAGTCATCAGGAGGACCTGACCTCTGGCATTAGTTTGGAACCACACATGCCCTGGGCTCCAAACCCGAGGACTTTACAATCGGTCCTTTGGCCGAGGCCACCAATACATCAGACTCTGGTGGGGGTCGCATTTGGTTGCTTTGCCCTATCACACAAAATCAGGATGTGTTAGGATTTTTCTCTCTGTTGTTTTATTTTCTTCAATTTGTTTTTTCAACTCATCATATAGGCTGTGGATTCAATCACACATTGTGTGGATGGTTTTTTGGTTTGAAAATGTTTATTTCTTGTCAAATACCAGAATGTATGTTCCATAGTATTTGATGTAATTCACTGTGCATTTTAATGTTCATGGTTTCGATTTTTGAAAGTACCATTTTTCTGTAAATGCTCCTTTGGGAGATCATGTTTATTTGTTAAACAACAACTGTACAATTAAAAATAGCCACTAAGCTATCACAGCAGTTTTTTCTATATTTTTTCTATATATTTTCTTTTGCTCCAAGGTAGTAACACTCGATGCTCCAGGGTAGCCTGAGATATCAAATTAATTAGATATCCAGAGCATTTGGGTCCAACATTTATTGTTTTATAGGCGTACTAGTTTTCAGCCTTTGTTCAGAAACCAGGAAACAGCCTCTGATTGCTGGTTCCTGTTCATGCGGCACAGGAGCCGGAGGGCCTTTGTTGAAGATGGCGTATGGACGAGGCTGCAGGTCAGGACAATCAATGTATGTGGGCATGTGAGGGATTGCATGTGTAACTTTGCATGAATGAGAGTGCATGTTTGTGTGTTCATGCAAATGAGAGAGTGAATGCTGTGTGTGTGCGTGTGTGTGTGTATGAATGAACAAAACTAATGGATGTGTGAATGCAATGGTGCATGTGTATGGCAGGGCCAGGCCTCTAATTATGGTGGTGTGGGTGGGGTTCGAGGCAAGAGGCGGTTTGGAGCGGCAGCATTACTTTTTTCTAAATGTGGCATGTCATTTTTACTGGAAAGCAAAGGTAAAGCAAACTTGATTAGTGTTATTACAAGGCTACACTGGCTAAACTGGTGACACCGGTCTATTCATGAATTCTTAATGTGGCATGGCATCTGTTACTAGGAAGCAAAGGTAAAGCAAACATGATAAGTGTTATTAGATGGCTACATTTGTTTAAATTGTGGAAAGAAGTCTGGGCATGCATTCTTAATATGGTATGGCATTTTATTTACTATAAATCAAGAGTAAAGCAAACATGATGAACGTTATTACGGGGCTAGACTGCTCTACTTTGGTGCAGTCAATCTGGCCATATATTCTTAATTTGTCAGGATATTTTGTACCTGGGAATTAGGGTGAAGGCACACATGATACGTGATATTACATGGCTATACTGTTTTACGTTGAGGGAGTCAGTCTGGACAAATGTTGCAAACTGACAATTCCAGGAGACTGAAGTCGCTCGGAAAGTGGTCCAGCCGATACCTTTGTGGTCAGCAAGCCAGGCTCCTGGGCGCTCGATGGGAAGGCAAGGTCTTACATTAATAAATACTGATAAATAGAATGAACTTCACGGTGGGGGTAAGCAGTTTCAAAATGCCCCTTGGCAGATGGGCCTGGAAAAGGGCACTGGGGTGAGGGGGAGCCAGAAGGTGACCAATTTGATGGAGAGTTTCAGTGTCCCAAGGGTGCTACAGTGGTTTGTGTCCTTCCCAATGTCCTCATTGGTTAGATGCTGTGTGAATGAGTTGTCGTTGCCAAACCCAGGTTGGATTCTGTGTCTCATGAGAACTGGCCACTGGCAGTTGAATAAGGTTCTGGTGGTCAGCACAAATATGTCATGAAATGTTTGTCATTGTGGGTGGTTTGGGAAGGTTTGTGACATCACGTGGGAGGCGTTGAGCAGAAGGGGTCATGATTGGGTGCATCTATCATTAACTAGTAACGTATCAGAAGCAATAAGGGACTGCCGTAGTCCCGCCAATAAGCTTCCTAGGATGATTTAACAGTGTTGCTAACTTTGCTTATGCTATTAATATTCAAACCTATACAAAGTTTAGCTGTGTTAGCTGGCACTGAAAGCTCCTTTCTATCTGTTTGTTTCCACTGTGCTGATTGAACTGTGTTCTCCCAGTTGCATCTGGGCCTGCAATAAACAGCGTTAGTTCTTGCCTGGTTTACGCTCCTTTTTGGATTGCTTTGCAGTGTAATTAGTTACCAGCTATTTGAGGACCCCTGATACATTTGGAGGCCTGAGCAAGATCCTCAGTTCCCTCAGCCAGCTGAGGGTATTCCAGCCGCCGTCCAGTGGGGTGCAGGTCAGGTGAGTGAGGACCAGTCTTATATGCAACAAAAAAGGACGTCCCGCAGACACCGAGTTAATGAAGATCTGTCTGGTCCCGAGTGTGCCCGCGCTCAGGTGTAGGGGTGGGCCACAACGAAGGCTCTATGCCGAGAGGACTTGAGGATCCCTAGGACACGTGAGTGTACTCTTGCATGAAGGCACGATTACCTGGTTGTAGGCCCATAGAGGGGCAGGGATTCTTTTTATGGTTTTTAGGCCTCATCCTGCAGAGAGATGTAGGACGATCAGCCGTAGTAGTAGATTTTAGTTCCATCCAACTGATAGGGAGTGGATGTGTGGCGGGTATGTCTGTGTTAGAGCAGAAGAGTGCGTAGAATGGGGCAGACCCAGTAGATGGCAGTTGCGCATAGTAGGAGGGCAACCGATAGAGTATTACATGTTGGATTTGTTTGTTGGTCAGGTTTTAGATGCTCTGTTTTTTTCATTGCTAGTAGAATAATTGTTGCTTGATGTGGCCGAGGTGGAAGAGTTGGCACCAAAAATAACTTATATATAGGACGCAGGCCCGGAGGAGGGCGTGGCTCGGCATTTGCATACTAACATAAAAGAAGGTGGGCCTGTGGAGAGGGATGTTATTGAACTTACACTAAGTGAGTGGGTGGGCCTGAGGAGAAGGACATTGAATGTGTTTAAGGTGTGAGCTGAAGGAATGGTAAGTATAAGTGTGTTTGTGGGAGTATAGGGGAGGTGTACGACCAAGAAGAGTGAAAGGGGGGAATTTGAAGAACATTTAAAAAGAGGAGGTGGGGAGAGAATTTCTTCAGAGGATAAAATAGAGGTAGGGTTCAGAGGGAGGGGATCACTTTCAGACATACGCCTCTGGATCACATGTGTAATAGTTGCCCCAATATCGTGATAACATATTAAAATACCACTTTCAGTGCGTTTGGGACACTGCAGGACAGTGCTTTCACGAATAACCCAGGGAGGGAACATTCGATAGCGGGATAATAGAACACAAGTTCTCGTCCTGCCAGTGACATACAAAGGATCAAAGCGCAAGAGCAGGCAAAATATTTAAGGGCTTTGTAAGCTCTATGAAGAAACAACAAAAGAGTCCGGGAAGAAGAAGGGCAAGATAGGGGCATGACAGAAACAGCTAGTGCTCTGCCTGCTCCATGTGGGCTGTATCCAACATTAAAGCCAGCCACGGGGTACACCAACCCATGACGTGAGTCCCTAAGTATATGGGACTCGGACAAGGGGAGAAGAACAAGCAAGGGGGGCAGGCATGGGGAACAAAAGTGTATGGGAGAAACAAAGCATCTGGCAGACATAGAAAAAAGCTTGCAGTGACATGTGGACTCTTTGTACAATGAGGCAGATAGGGTGATAGAGAAGGATGTGCAGAGAAAGGAAAAAGAAAGAGGGGGTGTCGGGGCAGAGAGGGATGGACATCAGGAAGGATAAAGTACAAATTAGACCACGAGGAGTCTGACAAAGGGGAGGAAGAGATGGAAATCTGGGAGGATGAACATGATTTATTCCATGAAGAAGAGGGAGAGAGAGAGAGAGAGAGAGAGAGAGTTAAGCACAGGGGGACGGACTGATAAAGAAGAAGAGATGGGACAGTAGGGGATGAAGGAGGGCCAAGTAGAAATTGGTTGACAAGCCTCCGCTGTACAAAATCAAAAATAGGGATGTCACAGGCCATGGCAGGGGGACCGGACCCAATGGACTGGTTATCCCAAATGCCCCTGTTGCAGAAGGGGATGGGAGATGCGCACTATGTACCGTGGCAGACGATGGACAGAGACATCCTTATTTACAGTTTGCCCATCCTTATTGCAGGAACGAGCAAGTGAATATATGCTCTCAAAATATAAACAGCAGGGGTGAGCCTAATAATAGGCGACATGAAGAGCCTGTTTGCAGTGATAATAGGGGAGCTAGGAGACAAAATATGGGAACAAGCTGGGTACAAAGGGGTAAAATTGAGCTCAAATGTACACAATGGAGCACCTTTCAATAACTTCCGTGCCCACGTGTGGAATGTTTTGAGAGGTAGTTACCCTGAGACCTCGGATCTGGGGGTTGTAATAAGCCATATGAGGACCCCACAGAATACATTTGACAGGTACAGGGTCTTTGGACATTAGAGACACGGAAGTCCTGGGATGAATATATACCTCTTTTTTATCATATATTGGTCAAGGGGCTTCTATCAGATGTGCAGACTTCCCTAGAAAAGATAGTGGGGATAGAGGCAAAAGGGTGGCCCAAAATACAGGTGACTATTGTACACTATTGCAAGAGGAGGCAAGAAAGAGAGAAAGAAACAACAGACAATGCCACGAAGGTAGAAAATAAACTACTGCAAAAGAAGTTAGCAAACCTGGCTATGGAAGGGGCACGATGCTGCAGCAGTGGCCCCTGCCAAACAGGGAGGTTCCTGGCAGCGAGTGTGCCCCAGCAAGGGGGTTACATACAGCCACAATACGTCCCACATTTGGGGGTCCAGCAGCCAGGTCTTTACTCACAAGTGGGGGGCTTACCATAAAATGGGATACCACCCGCAGGGGAGAGGATACTCACACAGGAGTCAAGGAGGCAGGTATAGTGGTGAGGGGTATAGGTATATTGGGCTATGCTTTATATGGGGCAACCATGGACATTTTACACAAATGTGTCCCTTTGGGCAGCAATCATGCTACAATCCAGGGGGTCCACAGCTAGGGAACAAACCAACACAACAGCAGGCCCCATCTCCACAGAAGGTGCTGTCCCAGCAGTTCCAACCTCCCCAGCAGCTCCAAACACAGCAGGTGCAACCTTCGCCCCAGCAGGCAGAAACAATGGCGCAAGAAGTATCAGTAGGGATCCCGGCGATGCCCACAAAGGCCGTGCAAGCACCTGCGCAAACTCCTCCACAAGGGGATGGTACGCTGTTGGGCCAGAGCATAGTACCCCATTACACAGGCATGACTGTCCTGGGAGAGAACCCTTTGCCGTTCCCGCAGAACATAACACCTCAATAGCACTGCACACAGAAAGTAAATGTGTGTCCAGTCCTTGCAGTAACTGAAGACCCAGATGAGGAACGGAGGTAGCAGTGAAGATAGGACAGAACGATTTCTCCTTCTTGATAGATACTGGGGCTAACAAATGTTGCATAAAGGAGGGTGGGTTTCCACTGTCACACAAAGTTATTGACACGCACGACTTTTTTGGGGCTATTGTTACAATTCCATTTGCAAAGGATTTACCCCTAACAATAGGCACACAACACCTTCTAGCCCCCTACTGTATTCAAAAGAGACCCCCATACACATTTTGGGGAGGGATTTGTTGAGCAAGCTGAATGCTACCATCTCATTCACAAAAAAGGCATGGTGTGTTCCACTCCTGGCATGTATCCAGTGAGGGTGGCGGCCATCGTACAGGCTCACTAAACCCACAGCACCTTATGAGGGCAGCCCTTGCACCCAGATGTGTTCTTATATGGAGTCGAGATACTATTAGATTGGGTGACAGGGATAAAGGGAAAGACATTCCGACTATCCACGAATTTCTGTTCAGACCCTCGTAGCACAAGGACATTGCCCCAGGCACGCAAATACTGCTGTACTTAGAGGAGGTGATCACATGAAAAGATGTGGTGATACTATGTGGGACAGATGAGGACGACATGGAATGGCATACAGGACTCTGTATCGACCCCACATTGATGTTGACTGACTTGGCTGATGTAGATATTTTACAGATGAGGAAATGGAGGGAGAAGTGGTGTTCCAACTACACATCCCATGCCCCATATGAGTGATAAAATGGTTAGTTCTGCAACTGACACACCGTGATAAAAGCAGATTAGTTACACTCGAGAGGACTTAAAGAGCGTCCTCTAAGAATTGTGGAGAAAGGGGCCTCATGACATGGGAGTGCTCAAAGTAGCTGTGGCCATCAGCATGAAATTTAAAGAAGGGGTGAAGCTGCCCCAGGTAAAACAGCATCCCCTTTCCTGCGAATCAGATGAGGCATCTATGACATGCTCCTCGCATTATAGTAGCAGGGCATAATACATATGTCAACATCCTCATGTAACACAGCCATATACTGGATCAAAAAAGCAAAGGCAGGGGCGTAGCGATTCATAGAGGACCTCTGCCCCCTGAACAATGTGGTATAGGCAGAATTTCCACTCGTATCAAACCCTGCCACAATATTGTGCAATATACCAGAAAATGGCAAATATTTCATGGTAATTGATCTCAAGCATGTGTTCTTTTCTATCCCATTACATCCCGATTCCAGGTATCTCACTGCATTCACCTATAGCGGGGCACAATTTGAACACACAAGTTTACTTCCGGGGTATTGTGAGTCCTGCAGTGTGTTCAACAGTTGGATTCAGGTTGATTGGTGCAATTTACAGGTGCCCAGCACAGTGATACAGTACGTGGATGACCTCCTAGTGTACAGTCTGACATAGGAGCAGTGCTGGGCAGATTCCATGCTTCTTTTAACACTGCTAGCTGACAAGGAGTACATGGTAGATAAGGAGAAGTTACAGTACTGCCAGGAAGAGGTAGTGAACTTGGGACAGATAATATCCACAGAAGATCAAAGGATAACACCAGAAACGGTAGAGATAATGTACAGGATCCCACCAACCTCTGAACAGTGAAGAAGATGTAAAACTCCTGGGACTATAGAATTACTGAAGGGCTTGGATGTTTAATTATTCAACGTTCAACAAGCCCCTCATGTAGGCACTCAAGGAAGCCCAGAAGGTATAGGATCACATTAAATGGACACCAGAAATGAATGAGTATGTTGTAAGAGGATTCAATTCAACACTACAGCTAAGTCAATGCCTAGTCTGGGATACTGAATGGAAACCCTTATTGATATATCTTTATGTCCAGTTCATGAGTTCTGGATGACTACCCTTATATAACACCCCTCTCTTGGAATCCTCCTGACCCCACTGAGCCAAGAAGTAGTTCTGTTTTGCAAGTTTAAAAGGTTTATTTGAGAATTTAAACAATATATATATATATATATATCACACTTTCATAATTAATTAATAATTGAATATCACACTTTAATCTGAGCAGTAATCAATAATGGATAGTCTGGCACTAGCACACTTCTTTATAATCAATGATGAGTGGGTATAGGATGGATAAGATAGCAACAATACTTTTATGGTTTCAAATAGATGCAATGTGGAATGAAAATGCAGTACAGAAAATAACTTGATAGGATTTCAGCAAAAGACAATGTAATCACTTTCTTGGACAATTCACCCCCCCCCCCCTGATGCAATGTAAGGAGATGAAGATGAGAGCACACAGTTCTTAGGAATGCAATCAAATAGAATTGAGTTCAATTCCCTCCCAGCAGCTTATACAACAGATAGGAGTTTTGAAACACAGGCAAAATGCTTTGAATATGGTGACAATGCAGTGAGAAATATGCTGAAAATGCTTTTAATTCCCTTTAGGAGGTTCAGGGTGAGTGAGAGATACTAGGGATGAGTGCAGGCTCACTTTAGCAATGATTCAGGGATGGTGATTAAGAGGCAAACGAAATTTTTGGCAAAGGAAAGCAAGGAAGCTGCTGTTTTCACACGTGGCTGGATTTTTAACCAAATCGCGAATCGCGGCAAAATTTGTGAATGCGTGAATCCCGATTACAGCATAATATAAGGAGTAGTCTAAGTTCGTTGAAAAGCTAAGATTCTAAGCTTTCAGAGGAAAGTTAAACCAAGTTTCTAGCCCACACGGTTCCAAAGATATGAACGATTTTGTAAAGGTCGTTTTTCGAATTTAAAGTAACTCAAATTGACAGGTGACAGCTTTTAAAAATGACAGGTGACAGCTATGCGGCTGCAGAATTGACAAGTGACAGTTAGGAGGCAGTTCTACTTATATTAAATAGATTGAATTATATCACTGGAAACTAAGAGATTTGGTTTCACACCGTCCTAGCTGTACTCACAATGTATTTGGAAGGTCTAGGTCTCACGGATCGGGTCAAGATGGCTTCGGTTCTGGTTTCGCCCCGGACGGTCTCTGCGCACAGCGTCTGGTCTCTGCTCTGCTGGTCTGGTCTGACACTGCTCCTGGATCTCTGGGTACAGCGTCTGTGCACAGCTCCTGGATCTTTCTGCACAGCTTTCTCTGGACACAGCGCTGATCTGCACGGCTCCTGGATGCTGCTACCGCTGTTAGGTTTGCTGGATGCTGAGGCCTGCTGAGAAGAGTTCTCAGTTTGTGGGTTTAGGCCCTTGCTTTGAGTTCTGAATCAAGTTCTTTGGAGTTTTAAAGTCTAAGTGTTGGATCTGGTATCTTCTGGATGTTGTGTGGTCCGGCAGAGTGTGTTGCAGCAACTGGATTTGAATCTCTCTACCTGTCCCAGCAGTCTCTTTTTATGTGTTTTGAAAATGGGTGTGTGCCTGGGCCTAGCTAAGCCTGCCCCTCTCTACTTGTCATTGGCCCAATTCTCCCCTCTCCCATGATTGGGGGAAGGAAATGTGAGTCAGAGTGATGCTGTAGGTTTTATGGGTCAGAGGATCCTCCCCTGGTCAGTTTGCCCACAAATCTATTTTTGATTCAAACACATATTGCACAGATACACAGTTGTTTAAAATTACATGCACCCATCACATATCACATGAGGTATACTCCGTTCAAACTCTGCTCTTCCTGGGGGCTTGCATTCAGAAATGGCAACATTTTGCACTTTTTAACTGGTTTTGCAATATCGGACATTTACCCAAATTTACACACATGTGCGCAAGGAGTGTGGACATTAATTGATGAAGTGTCAGATTTTTAACATGCAGACATTTGGAGTGAAACCCTATTTTCCGCTAGCAACCCCCCAGATCATACCACCAGGTCCTAAAACCTCTTAAAATGTGGGCAGAAAAATCACAAGAATTATGGTATCATTTAGATAATTTTGACAAGTCCGCACCATGAGTTATACATCTTTCTTAAAATCATATTCTGGCCAACAGGGGTGTGTCTTCCTAGGTCACATGGTGGAGAAACCAGTCTATCCACTTTCTTTTAGCTCAGCCTGTCCTCAGAGGGGCTGCCCCTCCCCGTTTCTGCCAAGAGGAAGCCACTTTACGACCTCCCCTATAAACAATCTGCCTGAGTCAATGAAGGGCTTTGTTCAAAAGGAAGCCATTTACGACCACCCTAATAAACCATCTGCCTGGGCCCAGGACAGGCCTTTGTTCAACTCCCTGTAGCTGCTCCACCCCTAATCTAATCAGAGAGGTGACAACTCCTTTTGGCAAGGGGAAGAGTGGCTGAGCAGGTTTTAACTCCTGTGGGGGTAGATGTCAGGCAGAATTCAGTTTCATTAAGCCAGGTTTCAGATAAAATGTCACTTTTTGTCCCCCAGTTTAAGTCTATTACGATTTTTATATACACAAATAATGACTTCCTTCAAGTCATTTCAGAGTATAGTTTTACATTGTATCCACCTCTTAGCAAGTCTTTCCTTGGTCTGGTTTTGTTTCATTTGTTCAGTTTTACACAAAAGTCTGGTGGTTTTAAAACGCTGGCTTTCTGATAGTGGTGAGTACTGGTAATGCAACCATTTTTGGGATTTAAGAAAATGAATTCCCCACAGTTCTAGGTTGCTTTTGGCAATCAGCATTGCCATTCCCAATGGTTTCAGGCTACTGTGTGGGTAGCCCAATGGTGGTTTTAGGCAGTGCCCTCCTGTGCTCACAACCTAGGCAAAAATGGGTGGCAGCCTATTCTTCATGCATTTCCCTGTGCATTTTCTGGGAAGTTCTGGCCATCATGATGTTTTCCATGCCAGTACTGCACAGTTTTCCTATTCTGGCGTACATGTGGGCTTTTTGGCCATCTTGGATTTTCTAAGCCCACAGCACCAAATGTTGCAGCATGATAGCTCAAACGTGGGTCAGGACACCCAACAAGCCCCCCCACGCGACTGCACTTTGAATTTGAGTCGATGGGGAGTCGGGTGCACAGAAGGTGATGACCCACGCACTGGTATGTCCGCATAATCTTCTTCCAATTCTGCAAATGGCACAGTTCAGCATCTTTTCCTCCATCCGGTACTGATCGATCGGTTCTCCTCGCCGGTCCTGATGGGAATATTGGGCGGTACCCTGGGCCCCTCGGGTCTTGGCTCCCGGTCCCCGGATCATCCTCCTTGGCCAGTCTCCAGGTTTTCTTTCTCCTAGGACGACAAAGGAAAAGCGGCAATACCTATTCATGGACATTTCTCCCCCACCATTGATATAGTGGGGTGGCATATATATTTTAGAACTCAACAGATATGAACATGCAAATTTTTTTAAATTAAGAGACAGGAACACATAAACTTGAGAAACACAGAATTTGATAGGCTATATGTAGGATCTTTTAGGGTTGGAATTGAATTACTCTGGAGCGGTACCCTCTGGGATTGCAGAGGACTCCTCCAGTTGCTGCAAAGTGTGCCTGGGATGGCAACACTTCAACTGGGTTATGTGGACCCACTTGCCTTCCCCCTCTGCCAAACCGCCTTTGGGGATGCGGATCTTGTAGGCCACAGGGGAGATCTTGTCTATAATCTCAAAGGGTCCCTTCCATGTAGGCAAACATTTTCGCTGTTTGGCCTGGTTCCTTTGGAAGTTGTATAAATAGACCCGATCCCCCAGCTGATATTCCTTCCTGGAAGTTTTCAGGTCATAGTGGGTCTTCATACTCTCGGCTGATCTTTCTAGATTCCGCTGAGCATAGGCAAAAGCATGTTGAAGGTGTTTCCTTAAATTCTCCACATACTCATGAGTTGTGGAGGCATTTATCAACGTTTGCTCTTGGGTTCTGTAGAGCAAATGCTGGGGAAGCACCATCTTGCGTCCAGTCATCAACTCAAATGGTGACATTTTGGTTGCAGATGAAGGGGTAGATCTGATGGCCATTAAGACCAGAGGTAATCGGATATCCCAACTTGGCCCAGAATCTGCCACAAACTTCTTTAATATGCTCACAATGGTTCGGTTGTATCTCTCTACTGCTCCAGAAGAAGCTGGCCTGTAAGCAATGTGTAGCTTCCTTTTAACCCCCAGTATCTCCCACATCTTTGTCATTACTTCACTGGTGAAGTGGCTACCTCTGCCTGACTCAATCCTTTGAGGTAGACCAAAACGGGAAAAGATGTGGTTAATCATCAGGGCAGCTGCTGTTTCTGCCTTGCACTTTGGGGCTGGGAGACATTCCACCCACTTGGTAAACAAGCATGTCACCGTCAACATGTACTTGTCTCCTCTAGACGAGCGAATCACAGGGCCTATAAAGTCGATTTGCAAATCTGACCATGGCAGTGTCATCCCCCTCTTTTGGAGGGGTGCACGGTGCGTGAGGGATGATGGCTGAAATTGTGCACACACAAGACACCCCTTCAAGTATTGGTCGAGGTCCTGCCACATGTGTGGCCAGAATGCAACCTCTCTTAAGATTTCCAATGTTGTGTGAAACCCCCTATGACCGGCGGTGGCCGCATCATGGGCGTGACTTAGCATCAGGCTTCGGAATGAGGTAGGAACCACCCACTGATCGTGGCCAGCTGTGGATTTCCTTACCAACAAACCGTCTTGGATCCGGAAAATTTTTGGACATTTCATCAACACTCTTAGGTCCTCTTTCCCAATGTAATCGGTACCCGTTAGGGGAAAGTTCTCAGGGTCCTCAAGGTGTTGGTAAAACTTACCAATAATTGGATCCCCCTTCTGAGCTGTAATCAAATCAGCATCAGGAGTCTCCTTGCTCCATTGGGCAGTTGAAAGATCATTGTGAGCATTTGTCTGGGACCTAGTGATAGCGGTGACCTTGATTTCCCCCAACAGGGACTCTATTTCGATTAGATCACCTTGGATGGCCCCGGTTTTGGCCAGCTGATCAGCTAAGTCATTTCCAGTTTTGTCTGGTCCCTCTACTTTGGAATGACCCTTGATCTTTTTCCAGTAGATGGTCATCCCATTCAATGTGACCAGATCATCAATGTTTTGGATTAACTTCCCATGTTTCAAGGGTTTGTTATTAGCACATAACATGCCTCTGGTTTTCCAATTAACCAGGTGCTCCACGAACCCGTTCCATACATAATCCGAATCTGTGATTATGACCAGTTCGTGGAGTTGATGCTGGACAGCAGTGAGGATGGCCTGATGCACAGCCATCAATTCTGCCACCTGACTACTTCGGGGACCAATTTTGTATCCAGCGGAGGGTTCTGGAAACTCCTTCACCCATGCATTCCCTACGCCAGCCACCAGTTCTTTCTCCCCGTCGTTGTCAACATGGTAAGAGCATCCATCCACATAGACAGTGGGCATTCCCTCACACTTGTCTTCTTCAAAGACTTTGTGTTGGGAATTAAGGTATGCCTCCGTGTTGTCCTTGATTTTTAGACTTTCGTCCTCGAGACAGTTTTCTCTGGCACAATCATGCAAGTCAGCCAGACCTTGCGCGAGGGGACTCTTCTTGTTTTGGCCATATCTGACCTCCACAGGAAAGCCTTGCATTGACAGAATCCAGGAAGTAATTCGAGAATTACTCACATTTCCGGCCCGGATTCTGTCACTTTGGAGATATTGCAGAGGCTGGTGTGGAGTCTCCACTATGATGTGTTCCCCATGGATAAACGGGCGGTAATTCTTCAATGCCCACACCGTTGCCAGGAGTGCCTTCTCACAATCGTTGAATTTTTCCTCCACAGAGGATAAAGTTTTGCTCGCATAGGAGATTACTTTATTGACCTTGTCATGCTTTTGGTATAATACTGCCGTCAAGCACGTATTAGAGAACCCTGTCTCCGGGAAGAACTCCTTGTTTCTGACAGGGTAAGCTAGGCAAGGCGCTTGTGAGAGGCTTCTTTTGAGTTGTCTTACCGCCTCAGATTGTTCTGGACCCCATTCCCTCTTGACCCCCCCTTCAAGAGATGAATCAGGGGTCTAGTGATCTCTGCGTAGCCCTCAATGAACTTTCTGCTGTAATTAGTCAGTCCAAGGAGGCTCCTTAGTTCCCGCAGAGTTGTGGGGTCTTTCAGTTTCTGAAGTGCTTCCACTTTCTTTTCCTGGGGACAGAGACCCTGAGGAGTAATCTCATGCCCCAAGAAATTAACACGGGTTCTACACCACTGTGCTTTCTGAAAGGAAAGTTTTGCTCCGGCGGCCCTCAACTGGGTCAGAACATAACGGATCTCCGCTATGTGTTCCTCCACAGATGAACTTTTGATGAGGACATCATCTACATAAGCCAGGTTACCCCTTGCACCCAGGTCGGGCATGGCCTTGTGTAGGAAAATGTTGAATTAATTGCCGGAGTTGAGGTATCCGAAGAGAGTCCGGGTCCATGTGTACTGCTGGTCCCCAAAGGTAAAAGCCAGTTTGTATTGGTCCTCCCTACTGACAGGCACAGTCCAGTATCCATTGGTCAGGTCTATTGCAGTGAATACCTGTGACCCCTGGATCTGGGCCAGCCTTGGTCAATGTAGGGCAGAGGCCATCGGGAAGTATGGACCCGTTTGTTGAGCTCCCTAAGGTCGGCGCAGAGTCTCCACTGGCCGTTTGGCTTCAATATTCCCAGCACCGGATTATTGAAGGTGCTGTGGACTGGAAGGATTATTCCCCGGGACTCAAGGTTCTTAATTATTTCAGTTAGGGACTCCATGGATGCGAGAGGCAAGCGATATTGCTTCACAAACACTGGAGTCATGCCAGGGTCCGTGGGAATTGTTGTTGTGTGGATGTCGGTGCGACCACAATCATATGAGTCTACTGCAAAGAGATCTTGGAAATCCAAGAAAACTTGTTTCAACTTTTGCTTCTGTTCCAGAGTCACACAGGCATCAGCTAGGTTGACCCTCTCTTCCACCATCTGCCTGAAGCATGGAAAGACTTCTGGTTTGGCTATCTCAGCGGCCTCCTCCAGCTGGGTGGAGAAGTCCCTGGTCAGAGTGCTGATTTGGACTGGAGGCCTCAGGTGGGAAAGGCAACCCTCATGGACCTGGAAAATCACCTCATCCATCCTGAAGTCACAAGTCACATCTTCCTTACCATAAGGGCAAGAAGTGTACACCAGGAAGTTCCCCCCATGCCGGGTGAAAATCCTGTCTGGTGTTGTGTTGTCATCACTGTCACCGTCAAAACAGTCCTTGGGGATTGGTCCTAACAGTTCATTTCCTCGATCAATGGAAAAATGTCAGTCATCAACCGCCATTCCAATAATGGTGCCTGCGGCTACAGTAATACTCTTTAAGTCGCTGTTATCCACCTCTATTGGAATGGTGTCATGTTCTATGTTGACTAATGGTGTTGGGTTTACCCCTAACCCTTGCTGTTGGAGAGAAGCATTTAGATGAATATAAGCATCAGGGTTTTGCAATTTTTGTCCTCTTTTAACTTTCACTTCCAGGGAGAATTGTCGGGTCCTTTCTGGGATGGTGACTTCCTCTATGATCTGAATTTCAACTGCATAAGATAGCAATTGAGCTGACCTAAATGCTTTTTCTGGATCATCAAAGCCCATGGGATTATCCGCTAATCGGGACCAAGCTTCAAAGTTTATTAGGTCCAAACTAATGGCAAAGCGATTGAGAATGTCACTGCCTAAGTAAAAAGCGGCAGTGATGTCTCGCACGACCCAACAATTGTGGACTATGCTCTTGTTGCCAATGGAGATTTTGAGCATACACCTGCTTGGCAGGAGATGTTTGGAATTGGGTGCTTCCAGGTCCATTTCCCATTTGTCTATCAGTTTGAATGTGGGAATGGCTGGATCTTTTGGGAGTTGGCGGAACATGGCTTCGCTGATGAAGCTCTTACCATTGTTCACGCACACTTGAGCGAGAACAGAGTCCTTCCCATCATTTAACTGAACAGGGATGAACAACTGCTCTCCAATTTGCTGAATATCAGCCAGGCTCTGAGCTGATTTCACATCTTTCTGGACTATAGGAGTGGGAGTTTCTGATTGTGGATTAGTAAAGAATTTCAGGGTGTTTCCTTCCAGCGTGGAATACCACCTTAAACTGGAAGGAAGGTTGATTTTCAGAAATAGAGAGGACCCCCATCACCAGTCTGTTGTCCTACTGCTATTACTGTCACGTCTGGAATTTGGTTGTTCTGGAAGTGAAATTCTACTTGGTCAGATTTTTGTTCAACCATGTGGCAGGTGCCGTTTAAACTAACATGGTTGACACTCTGTTTTAATTTTATTGGTCGGATAGTCTGGGTCCAGAGGACCTTGTTTACACAATCTATTAGCGGTGACAACCTTCTCAGGAGGTCATTCCCTAGTAAATAAGGGGTGCCCTCTGGAGTCACTACTATGACCGGGTGTTTCACCTTGTGTCACCCAATTTTAATGTCCAAGTCTGCAGTCCCCTCAACGGGAATCTCCTTCCCGTCAAAGTTCTGCAGTTGTCCAGGAAGAGAGGTGAGAGGAATACAGTAATTCTCCCCCCTTCCTGCATTTAGTTCCTCAAAGGCCCTTTTGGACAGAAGGGTAGCTTGGGATCCAGTGTCCACCAGTGCCAAAATTGTACCCTGCCCCTGTACTTGTACCGGGGCATAGTATCTTCCCTCCTTCTCCTCAAGGGGGCACAGATAATGCACATTTTTGGACAACTGGTGGTCTAATTTTCTGGTTTTGGACATTGCTAGCAAAGAGATTTGGGCAGAATTCCGTGGAGAGCCTTGGGAATCTGAAAGAAAAAGTTGGCAACTGGAGATCAGAGCCATTGTGGGTTCCCCTGGTTCCGGTTCTGGGCCGCCCCGCCCTTTTAGGAGGCAGTCACCAGGATGAGTTTGAACCAGGGGATTTTGGTATTGTGGGTTCTGGGATGAGATGATGGGCGGCGATAGCTCAGTCTCCATATCTCCCCAGTCTGGATTGGAATCCCTTGGGACCCATTTTTCTTTGGGAGGAGTTCCCCCATCTCTGAAGGAGAAGATCCTTTTCCCAGGATCCTCTGAGGATCCCTCTCCCTCAAATTTGAAGATCTGTACCTCCTCCACAAAGTGGGTCTGTTTCGGTCTTTTGTTTCTCCTACCTCCTCTCTGCTCATTAAGAGGCGGACTTTCAGGGGCAGGAGATGTTGTTTCCGGTTCCTGGTTTTCCAGGGGCTGTTTACAAGTTGGGAAGGAAGCTTCCTCCAAGGCTTTACACCCCCCTTCCCCTTGTGCCTCATCCCTGGGAACCGGTGTGTTATCGGGGTGCTGCCCCCGTCATTGCTCTGGAGCACCAGGTCCAGAGTTTGGGGCATTCGGCGGTGGCATGCTCATCTGAGGGTTCTGTTGAGCCCTCAGTATGTGACCCAGATCTCGTGCCATATTTTGGACCTGGCGCTCAAGTTGTGAAACCCGCTCAGGCTGCTACGGGGCTCTATTTTCTCCCCTGGGCTGATCCCGGGAAGGGTAGCTATCCCTTCTCTGGTAGTACCCCTGGTTGGGAAGATTTTGGTACCCCTCCACCCTTGGCCTCCCCTCTCCCGGATTAGGTTGTCTGGGCTCAGGGAATTGGGGAAAGAAGGATGGATGATTTTGGGGCTGGAAATTGGGTGGATACCCGGGGAAAAAGTTCTGCCCAGGATTTGGAGAATTTCTGCCCTCCTGTGGGAAGTTGGGAGGGAAGTTCCCTGGGTTAGGTGCTTGGCCGGATCCCCCCCTTGGGCTGGAGGAGTCCACACATAACCCAGGATTGGTCGGTTTTCCTTGTAGCGGGGACTTACATAGTCAGGGGAGCGGGGGACCCCATTTGTGGGACTACCTCCTCGATTCCCTGTCGGTGACTGGCCCGAGGGCCTTCTGGGCTGTGAATTATTTGGTGCAGGCAGGTTTTGAGGCCCCCCCATCTCCAAATCTAAAACGGGGACAATCTTTACCTCTGCCACCTTGGCAGCAGCACGGGTGCTGTTGGTTTTGGGGTTTTTCGGCGCGTTATTTTTATTTTCGATAGGCTTCTGCACCTCATAGATCCGGGTAGCCTGTTCAATGAACCAGTGTAAAGATCTTTTCTCATGACAATCTCTCACGAGCTAGGTCATTATATATTTAGGGAGAGCATGGAAAAATGTATTGACAAACTCTTTGCTGTCTGTGCGCACCCTTCTGGTGGTCTGTGCAAAAGCCCGCTTTAATTCTTGCACAAACTCTTGTGGGGCCTGATCCTCCCCACATTGCAAATTGTAGGCTGCCTTGCGAGCCTCTTGAGGATTTCTGTGAACAGAAAAATGTTTCAAGATGGCCGCCTTATAGGTGGACCATCTTAAATGAATTTGGTCCTCCAGCCCCGCAAAGAAACTGGAGTATTCTGGGGAGAATGTCCATTGAACGTACTGGATGCAGCTACTGCTGTCCTTCAAATGGAAAGTCTCCATCATTTGCTCATAGAGCTCCAAGTGTTCCCAAACGGAATACTTGGCGTTCTTATGATAAGGCGTGATGACACTCCTTATTGCCTTTATTTGCTTCAATGGGTCCTTAAGCAAGGCCCTTTTTGCCTTATTGGCCTTTTTGGTTCGGGTAACCCTGGTCCATTCATCCTCTGACTCAGAGGCACTGCTCCCAGAGGTTCCTGTCTGATCTTCCAGGTTTTCCCGGATTCTGCGAGCCTGGGAATGGCTGGCAGAATGTGGGGACCTGGTCTCCTGTGTCCTGCGCCGTTCAGCGGAGTCTTCAGATTCCTCCTTGCTGCCAGGATTTGATGGGTATCCCCTCCACTGACCTAACTGGGCAGAGGTTTTCAGGATGCCCTTAGTGGGCCTACTCTCCTGGGGTTCACCACTAAATTGCACTGTGCTTGGGTGCCCATACCCGGATGCCCGCCCCTCCATTCCTGGGAGGTACTGGCCTATGAGCCCCATACTTCTGGTTGGATAGTAATCTGCCAACCCCTTGGCCCTGGGCTCATGTGCGCGAGGGGACATGGGGGTGGCAGAGTCCAGGGACTGAGAGATATGAAGGCCTCTGGTACTAGGGCTCCTGCGGTTATGCTCAGGACTCTCCCTCTCCCAGCGAACCTGGTCTCTATTCGCCCCTGCTCCCTGTTGCAATGCAAGAGCCTGCGCTTTCAGTTCCTCAGTTAAGGCCTTACTCGACTCTATCAGTCTCTCCTGCATCGCTACCTGTTGCTGGAGCCTATCATTGTGCTGACAGAGAGCCTCATTTTCTCTCTGTGCCTCCTGATTGGTCCTGGAGTACTGGGCCAGTCTCTGCTGCAGGAGGGTTACCTCCTGAGCTGTGTCCCTATTGGCCTGCTCCTTTCTTGCCAGAGCATCCTCCACCCTCCTGGTGTGCTCTAACAAGTTCTGGTGTTCTTTTTGGAGGTCACCCAATCCCTGGAGGGCCAGGTGATTTTCTTCCATTTTCCTTTTTAAGTGGCAGACTTCCTGGCCTAATGTGTCCCTTTCCTGACTAAGAGCCTGCATCTGTGCCGCCAGGTCATCCCTTTGCCTTTGGAAGGCACCAGCTTTCTGGTGCTCCTGATCAAACTCTGCCTGGGTATCCAGGTCTTTCAGAATCAATTTAGTGCTTTCCTCTTTTTCTCTGTCTAATCGAATTTGCAGGGTGGCTACCTGTTCTGTACATGCCCTGTTGAAGTCCAGTTGTTGCTCCAGCTTTTTCTGGCTCTGCAGAAGGGAGTCCAACCCTTCTTGGTACTCCTTCCGCAAGGCCAGAAATCTGGTATCCTAATCAGCCTTCTCCTGTTGCAGTCTATCCATGTCCTCTTTTATTTTAATGATATACTGCCTACTATCATTTTCTGACTCCTGGCTCCCCTGCAGCCTCTGCTCAGAAGAGACCAGGTCAGATTGGACCTTCTCTAACGCCATCTGTCGCTTATTCGCCAGAACTTGGCTTTCAGTACATTTATCCTGCATGTCTCCCATATATAGGTACAGGTATGCCGCTATCCTGGCAATCTTATTGTGTTCATCTTTGGCTTTAGGAGCCATATATAGTTCACTCAGGGCCACAAGTAATGGACCCTGATCTCTCCATTTGTCTGACCCTGTTTCAGTGACCTGTTGCGCGATGGCCTGCAACCAGACCGTTTGGTCCTGGTGAGTCCACTCACCTCTCACAAATAGCTTATGTAAGAGGTGCTCCCTCGCTATTTTCATGTCTACCAAGGTCGTCATTCTAGAGATTGATCTCTGTCCTGACTTACAGAAATTAGTATTTTATTTTTGCAAAACAGACCTTTTCCTAAGAGTGTCCCTTTGAAGAGTGCTTTACAGCGTAAAACAGCGTGGTGATCCGACCGGATGTATGTATCCCGTCAGTTAGCACACTGTATTAAGCTGCACAAGTGATAGATCTAACCCAGACGTCCGGCTCGAGCCCCCACTTTGTAAGAGGATTCAATTCAACACTACAGCTAAGTCAATGCCTAGTCTGGGATACTGAATGGAAACCTTTATTGATATATCTTTATGTCCAGTTCATGAGTTCTGGATGACTACCCCTATATAACACCCCTCTCTTGGAATCCCCCTGACCCACTGAGCCAAGAAGTAGTTCTGCTTTGCAAGTTTAAAAGGTTTATTTGAGAATTTAAACAATATATATATATATATATCACACTTTTATAATGAATTAATAATTGAATATCACACTTATTCTGAGCAGTAATCAATAATGGATAGTCTGGCACTAGCACACTTCTTTATAATCAATGATGAGTGGGTATAGGATGGATAAGATAGCAACAATACTTTTATGGTTTCAAATAGATGCAATATGGAATGAAAATGCAGTACAGAAAATAACTTGATAGGATTTCAGCAAAAGACAATGTAATCACTTTCTTGGACAGTTCACGCCCCCCCCCTCCCTTGATGCAATGTAAGGAGATGAAGATGAGAGCACACAGTTCTTAGGAATGCAATCAAATAGAATTCAGTTCAATTCCCCCCCAGCAGCTTATACAACAGATAGGAGTTTTGAAACACAGGCAAAATGCTTTGAATAAGGTGACAATGCAGAGAGAAATATGCTGAAAATGCTTTTAATTCCCTTTAGGAGGTTCAGGGTGAGTGAGAGATACTAGGGATGAGTGCAGGCTCACTTTAGCAATGATTCTCGGATGGTGATTAAGAGGCAAACGAAATTTTTGGCAAAGGAAAGCAAGGAAGCTGCTGTTTTCACACGTGGCTGGATTTTTAACCAAATCGCGAATCGCGGCAAAATTCGTGAATGCGTGAATCACGATTACGGCAAAAGTATAAGGAGTAGCAAGTCCGTTCTAGGTACGTTGAAAAGCTAAGATTCTAAGCTTTCAGAGGAAAGTTAAACCAGGTGACAGCTTTTAAAAATGACAGGTGACAGCTATGCGGCTGCAGAATTGACAAGTGACAGTTAGGAGGCAGTTCTACTTATATTAAATAGATTGAATTATATCACTGGAAACTAAGAGATTTGGTTTCACACCGTCCTAGCTGTACTCACAATGTATTTGGAAGGTCTAGGTCTCACGGATCGGGTCAAGATGGCTTCGGTTCTGGGTTCGCCCCGGACAGTCTCTGCGCACAGCGTCTGGTCTCTGCTCTGCTGGTCTGGTCTGACACTGCTCCTGGATCTCTGGGTACAGCGTCTGTGCACAGCTCCTGGATCTTTCTGCACAGCTTTCTCTGGACACAGCGCTGATCTGCACGGCTCCTGGATGCTGCTACCGCTGTTAGGTTTGCTGGATGCTGAGGCCTGCTGAGAAGAGTTCTCAGTTTGTGGGTTTAGGCCCTTGCTTTGAGTTCTGAATCAAGTTCTTTGGAGTTTTAAAGTCTACGTGTTGGATCTGGTATCTTCTGGATGTTGTGTGGTCCGGCAGAGTGAGTTGCAGCAACTGGAATTGAATCTCTCTACCTGTTCCAGCAGTCTCTTTTTATGTGTTTTGAAAATGGGTGTGTGCCTGGGCCTAGCTAAGCCTGCCCCTCTCTACTTGTTATTGGCCCAATTCTCCCCTCTCCCATGATTGGGGGAAGGAAATGTGAGTCAGAGTGATGCTGTAGGTTTTATGGGTCAGAGGATCCTCCCCTGGTCAGTTTGCCCACAAATCTATATTTGATTCAAACACATATTGCACAGATACACAGTTGTTTAAAATTACATGCACCCATCACATATCACATGAGGTATACTCTGTTCAAACTCTGCTCTTCCTGGGGGCTTGCATTCAGAAATGGCAACATTTTGCACTTTTTAACTGGTTTTGCAATATCGGACATTTACCCAAATTTACACACATGTGCGCAAGGAGTGTGGACAATAATTGATGAAGTGTCAGATTTTTAACATGCAGGCATTTGGAGTGAAACCCTATTTTCCGCTAGCAACCCCCCAGATCATACCACCAGGTCCTAAAACCTCTTAAAATGTGGGCAGAAAAATCACAAGAATTATGGTATCATTTAGATAATTTTGACAAGTCCGCACCATGAGTTATACATCTTTCTCAAAATCATATTCTGGCCAACAGGGGTGTGTCTTCCCAGGTCACATGGTGGAGAAACCAGTCTATCCACTTTCTTTAAGCTCAGCCTGTCCTCAGAGGGGCTGCCCCTCCCCGTTTCTGCCAAGAGGAAGCCACTTTACGACCTCCCCTATAAACCATCTGCCTGAGTCAAGGAAGGGCTTTGTTCAAAAGGAAGCCATTTACGACCACCCTAATAAACCATCTGCCTGGGCCCAGGACAGGCCTTTGTTCAACTCCCTGTAGCTGCTCCACCCCTAATCTAATCAGAGAGGTGACAACTCCTTTTGGCAAGGGGAAGAGTGGCTGAGCAGGTTTTAACTCCTGTGGGGGTAGATGTCAGGCAGAATTCAGTTTCATTAAGCCAGGTTTCAGATAAAATGTCACTTTTTGTCCCCCAGTTTAAGTCTATTACAATTTTTACATACACATTAAATAATTACTTCCTTCAAGTCATTTCAGAGTATAGTTTTACATTGTATCCACCTCTTAGCAAGTCTTTCCTTGGTTTGGTTTTGTTTCATTTGTTCAGTTTTACACAAAAGTCTGGTGGTTTTAAAACGCCGGATTTCTGATAGTGGTGAGTACTGGTAATGCAACCATTTTTGGGATTTAAGAAAATGAATTCCCCACAGTTCTAGGTTGCTATTGGCAATCAGCATTGCCATTCCCAATGGTTTCAGGCTACTGTGTGGGTAGCCCAATGGTGGTTTTAGGCAGTGCCCTCCTGTGCTCACAACCTAGGCAAAATGGGTGGCAGCCTATTCTTAATGCATTTCCCTGTGCATTTTCTGGGAAGTTCTGGCCATCATGATGTTTTCCATGCCAGTACTGCACAGTTTTCCTATTCTGGCGTACATGTGGGCTTTTTGGCCATCTTGGATTTTCTAAGCCCACAGCACCAAATGTTGCAGCATGATAGCTCAAACGTGGGTCAGGACACCCAACAATGTTGCCAAACTCAAAGAGGCACTGGCGCATGCACAGTGTTGGCAACCACAAATTATAAAGCAACATTTTTTTGTTCTCCCATTCTGATGACACAGTGATGTTGGCTGTCCACACCCAGAAAAATCCACATGGCACACGCCGCTTGTGTACTACAGCAGACTGTAGATCCAGTGATGCGGGGTCATTTCCCCTCCGAATAAGCACTTGCAGTTGCAGTGTTTGTCAGCAATGATAACAATGGGTTGCCCCGTAGTTTTGTACATGGAACACACATTTTTTGCTATAGTGGAGAAGTCAAAATCAACATTGACAACTAAAAGGGCCTTGGGATACAAGATAATACTGACAAGCCCAGCCATTGAGGTTGTCATATGTCGTGTGGTGAACCCAGTAGAATTCATAGTACAGCCAGCTGAGCAAGGAGAAAACATTCACGACTGTGCATCTTAAATGGACAGATTAGAAGGAAACACCCAGGTGAAGGATGAACCAATAGAGGGACGGGACAAGATCTTTGTTGACGGGTCATCAACGATAGATTCCAACACAGAATGCAGGCATACGGATGCCACAGTGGTGGGCCACATAGGGGGTAATATTGCAATGACATGCAGGTGCTAATGTCGGCTCACTACTCAGCACAGGCAGCCGAATAGGTGGCTCTAATAAGAGCATTGGACATGTCAGAGGGGCACGTGTTCAATATATTCTCTGACTCTGCATATGTCACCTCCACAGTGCACTCAGGGTTAGCCAGATGGGATAGGAGAGGGTTCAGGAGAAGCAAAGGGTACCCGGTTCAGCATGTAGAGTTGCTGAAGCAGCAAATTAGGATATTAACGGTCCCCATAGAGGTAGCAATAATAAAGTGTGCTGCCCACACAGGTGTTCAGGACTTTATTTCCCAAGGGAATTATATGGCCGACAGATCAGCAAAAGAAGCAGCATCCCTGTCTGAAGGCACTACCAAGTTATATCCAGGTTCAACAGACAAAGTACCTATGGTGGTGCAAGCGTCTAAAAGAGCTGAGACAGTAGACGATACAGAACAATTTAATGCCCTGCCCAAGGTGCAGATAATTGAACTGCAGGGTGGATACACCAGGAATGTTCCCTTTCCCCCACCGACCTGCTGTGGAGACAGAATAACAAAGGGAAAACAGTGATGGCCAGAAAATTACTTAATGGAGCGTTAGAGCAGCTACACCTCCCGGCACACGTGTCAAAGGAACACATGGCCATACAAATAAACGAAAAGTGCTTTGTGCTGAAATTGGTGGAAATTTTGACTGAATTTACAGGAAATTGCATGACGTGCCAATGATTTCTGTCAGGGCACACATTCAAAACTGTTAAAGTGAAAATACTGCGACTGGAAGGGCCGTTCAGGCACTTGAAAATCGACTATGCCGACATTCAAGACAAATGTACCTCTTACAGGTATATGCTTGTTGTTCTTTGTCCTTTTGCATGTTGTGCCTGAAATAAACCTTTAATGAGTCTAGCAATTATTGTATAGAATTCCAGAAAGTCACATTATTTGGTATTCCTATTCTTTCTTATTTACGGTCACTGCTGAAAGTGTTAGACTTGTGGAACCCTTGTTCTTTGTTTTTCTTTTTTTTGAGAAGCCTGAACAAGAAAGACAGACCTCCAGAAGCAAAGAACCACATGGTGCTGGACACAGCCCAGGAGCTTGCATTAAAAAAAAAAACTTTTAAAAAACAGGTTTTTTCTGTTTTTTAGGGGTAGCAAGGGAGACCACAGGGGTAGCAAGGGAGACCTCAGGGGTTGCAGTTGTGACCCCTGGTGACCCCTAAATGACGTCCTTGTCTAAGAGACTGCACTCTGGCTTCCCCACAGAACTGGCAAACATTTGCTACTTGCGGACATTAGTTACGTTGAGACTGTCGACAAACTATTAGAAAGTCCTGTCTTACCTTCGAACTGGGGAAGTGTCTCAAGTATCTAGGTAGAAAGCCACTCTTTTTATCAAAAGGTGAAAGTGATTTTGCCAGAGTAAGTTTATGCATGGTGTCAATCAAATGGATCCCCGTTCACTTTCATGGGGTTATTTATTAAAGTCTTGGCAACATATTCACATTCCAGTAAGACCATGGACACACGCGACTTTAAATCTTGCAAGAGCGGTGAAGGATCCAGTTACAAAGTACACCTATGTCTTCATATGGGGAGTTTGCCTATGGAGCCACTATCTGCCTGGACATTGAAATGAGCCTCGATTCTACCTCCTTAATCCTAGCTCATAGCTCAGGCTTGTGACGGACAAACTCTGAGGCAGACCTAATATCCTCTTCCATAGTCGGCCCTCTACTCTCACCCAGTTTGTTCTTCATGTCCAAGTTTATATTTGTTTCCCGTAAAAAAGGACGGGAATTACTTTAGCTTTGTAAAATTATATTAATGGCAGTAATGAGAATTTGCAGTATGTTGCCAGGAGTTTTTTCATCTGACAAAGCAACTGGGACACTTTTCCATTCATGTCTAAGTCTAGTTAGATCATAGTGGGAAAGGAGTAGATTTTGAAACCCAAGTACAACACCCCCCTCTCCACCTGGATCGCATGCTCTCCCAAAGATCACCTGAAATTGGAAGCATGCTTACCTGGCCTTTTAAAGATCAATATTTTAGATTTATTTGGATTCAATAATGAATTATTCTCCCAGGCATAATCCCCCAGAGAGGTCAAAAGGTGTTGCAAGCCAACTGCAGTGTGAACGAGGGATACAATATCGTTCGCATACACTAGCCACCTGACTGGGCAAGAGCCAATCTTGGGGCTAGCCAGCAACGGCGGAACCAGTACCGCCTCCAAGTCTGCTAGATATAGAGTAAAGAGGAGGGGGGCTATTAGACAGCCCTGTCTCACCCCCTTTTCCACATGGACCAGGGCTGATAGATGACCAAGAGCATTCAGCCTGACCCTCAGGGAAATGTTCTCATGCAAGCTTGATAGTATAACAAGAAGCGGCCTCAGGACCCCTCAAGACTCCATCTTTCTCCAAAGGCGATCCCTACGAACAGTGTCAAATACCTTGAGGAGATCCATCCAAGCCCCATAGAGCCCCGGGCCATCCTTGACCCAAGATCTTTCAGAATGTATGCTCAGCACTGTGATGTCAAGAGGCCTCATTGAAAGCCCGTTTGGAACCTCGATAAGATATTATTTTTCTTAACCCAATATTCCAGCTCTCTCAGCAAGAGCCCTGTGATAATGTGGCAAGGAGGGCGACCAGGCAGTAATTTACTAGATCCGTCCAATCTCCTCCCTTGAAAATTGGGACGATTATCAATGACTTCAGTGAAGGGGGAAAGCGTCCTTCATGCAGAATGTCCCCAAATTGTACAGCAAGAAGCCTAGACCACAATTCTGCATTTCCATTTAGATCCTGGTAGATCAGTCCATTAGGACCCGTGGCCATGGAGGAGGATGACTTATGAATTAACTCTGATATGGAGTCCTCAGAACATGCCAACTGTCAGGGTGTGTCAATGATACCCTTAAAGTAGTTCAAGGACACTTTTTTATAGAAAGTACCAAAGTGATCGAACCACGTTGACTCCGCAATCACATTGCTTTGGAGGCTCGATTGTGTAACTTCTGTATGGTTGATGAGGGCCCAGAAATGTCGGGAGCAATTATTGCTCAGGGCACCCAACATCAATTCACCATCCTTTTGTAGGCAAAGGCATCTATGGCCTTGTGTTCCTTTTTTGTAGTCCCTCCTAATGTCTCTCCATTCTAGCCATATATTCCTACACCCCCAGAGATTCCAATCTAAGGTGCCTTAGCTTAGAGATTTGTGCTGTTGTTTCTACTTTAGCCACATTTCCTCATCAAATGAGTGTGGGTGAATAGACTGCTTATGATAAACAGACCTGGATGGAGGGTCAGAGGCCCACAGAAAATCTTGAAAGTTTTGCGGACTGCACATATCCAACAAGCAGGCATCCAAAATACTCAAACAGAACCTTTGTTGCTTATCATTTAGGTATATGCCGTCTCTTCTAAACCTTACAAGCCTATTCTGCCCATTATTCACCATAACAGTCTGACATTGACCAGACAATTGCCTGGGAAAATCCTGTACCAGGCTATTATCCAGGCGACTATGTTCACTACTACCCCCATCCCTAACCTGGAAATCACTACAGATCTCAAAGAGGGAGTTTGAGATAGGAAAATATGGTTGATGGTCGAACTGGAAGTCCCACGCCTCCAGATTGCAGCCAATGGTACATCCCCCTTTGGTGAGCCATTTACCATGACCGTTTTCCAGTCTGAAAGGAAAGGCAGCCATTTCTTCCTGTTGGCTGTCAATTGCTTTGAGACAGAACTACTATTCAGGGTCGATGTGTCAATACATTGAGCATTAAAATCCCCTGCAAGGATGGTACCGGCTCCCACAAATTGTGATTTTACACCCACCAATAAATCAGCAGGAGCTGCCAAGAGGATTTGAAGCACAGAACAGGAGGGGTTCCAATACATTTTGATAGTTATCATTAATTGTATCCGCTTTTTAGTTCGCAGACATAGCTGTCAGCAGCCCCTTTGACTTTAGAGGGATAGCTTCAATCTCTGTTATTCCAGAGTTGCGAATGACCATTAGTAGACCCCCCCGAGGGCCTTCCACTTTCCTGATGGTAAGCTTGTTGATGTAAGATAGTGAAACCCTCCATCTCAATGCAGTTATCAAGCCACTTTCTTGTAGGAGGATAAGTAATTACGATAAAAGATTGTCTCTTTCATGGCCCTCTTTTTAAAAGAATTGGAACCCTGAATATTCCAGCTTACAAACTGCCATTCCCTTACAACTAAAGGGACTTATCCACCATTCCCAGTTTCTGAAAAAACCTGGTTTAGAATTTCATTGTGCAAAGACCAAGCCTTCATCTTTGAGTTGCACAATGAGGTGACCTTATCATTCGCTGTGACTGGTCTGCATAACTTAAATAAATTGTGGAGGTCCACCGTTATAAATGGAAGACATAACAAATGCACTCTTTTTTGCTGAATTACAACAGCCAAACCATATTGATAAACTTAACATATAGTGAGGTAATTTTTGTAAAAAAACAATATTCTGTGTATATTTATTTTTTCATAAAAAAAGGGTTTATACAGTCACATTTAATTAACTCGCTTAACATCCAAATCAACTTAAACATTCTGTGCATATGGCCCTATATTGTCATATACATAATTCTTCATAGTAACACATTCAACACAATATTTTAGACACAAAACATTGCTTCAATGCAATATAGTGTTCAAAAAATGTCCTGATATCCTTTGTCTGTTGTTTCAATATATATTCCCATTTTGGGCTTCTAGGGTTTTAACCTAGGACTTCCACTATGCGTTTAAGCAAAGATAATTTCACCTTTCTATAAGGATCCTCACACCAGGACTGTTTGGCTGTGGGTTTCCCCTTCTTTTATATCGATACTAGAAGTGGGCCAATTAAGAGATTAAAGTGCCCAGAATTATCTAGTCTGTTTTATATCAGCAGCATATTGGTCGAAAGAGCATTTTTATCAGTGAAGGATCTTCTCCCACAATCCTGTTTTGACTCCTGTACAGTGTTTCTGTTTAAAACACTTGTCGTCGAAAAATGATCACTGACTATTCTGGTGGATCGGCAAAAAATGATTCGTAAAAAAGCAAGCAGCAAACCAACAACAGTATGAGACTTTGACATAAGTAAGAACCCCCCCCCCCCCCTCTCTGTGCACCGTTCACTTATACCCAAAGGAACACATGCATTTCAATGGAAGGGGAGGTCCAAAAAGGGCAAAGAATCATACTGAAACAATGTTACAAGCTGGGAACAAAGCCCCACTGTACAAGCCTTTGATACCAGTTGTGTTCCTACATGTTAAGGATATGTTATCAGGGAGGACACTATAAAGTGATAGATTTAGTTGCGTTCATGCCCATTTCCTCGCAGGCCCAGTTGCTCGAGGCCCATTTGTTTGCAATTTGTAAACACATTTCCTCGCAAATATATATGAGGGTTGGAGGAATGTGGTCTACTCTCACATTTTACTTGTGAGCAGATGTGTTAATAAAATTAGAAATAAATGGGTCTCAAGCTAATTTTCACAAACAAACATCTTAGAACCATTTAGCTGAGCTGAATATACTACTCAAAGGTTCACACAGGGTCTGAGGCAGGCGACCATGCTTATAGTATGATTACTTCCATCTACTAAAGCCGCTTTTCCTTAGAAAGCAGGAGCCTAAAGCACACTTACATATGCCAAAAGGGAAACATGTCAAAAGCGAGAGATGTGAAGGCAAGCAAACCTACACACCAGGCGGAGAACCTTCATCGCAAGGACATGTGCAGTAAAGCCTAAATCCTCACCTCGCATTGGCAAAAAACAGTGTTTAAACATGGCAGTTTGCAGTGTCTACTCAATTTTATGATGCAGCAGTATGCTAAAGGAGTCCATAAATGCTCAATTCCAGACTTCACCCACACACTATTATCTCAAATAAATTAAATACATGCACATGTCCATGCAAACAATGCTAAAACAATCAGCCAAATGCATCTCCCTCAGCTGTTTATTCATTATAAACAGGGATAAATTGTCCTTCTATTCCTGTCAAAATTATATTTTGTCCACAAGAGAGCATATTTACAAAACCCCTGGTTGCAAAGAAATGCTGTTGGGCCCATAAACGTCCCCTGTGTCAGGCTTCTGCATAGCATTGCACAGCATTGAGTCCCATCTTTCCTACCAGTTCCCTCCATAGAACTGACTCATCCTTCGATCTGAGATCCTGTCAGTAGGCTTTTCAACACAATTGCCCCCTCCTCCGCTGGACCCTGGTGACAGCGGGGGGACATAAACAGACATTCATGTGCCTTGGGGAAGTCAAGGATGGCTGAATGTTGGTGTCTCCCCTGCATTGAGGGAGCTGAGAGGGTGTCCTGAACACCTAACGCTTTCCATCCATTTCCACCTTAATGCGGAACATTCTAATAAAGAGTTTGACCTTGTGGAAGTTGGTTGTTATGTGTTCCTGGTATTACCACAAAAATGTCCTAAAAGCACTGTTCTCTCTTAATATTGATGCTGAAGTTTGAATAATGGCATTTCTAGGGGCGGTTGAAACAGACAAGAGCACTAAAGGACCTTCAGCACAAGGTGCTGACTCATGTTTGGGCAATTATACAGTTAGTTCACTGACAGCCGGAGAAGCACGAGAGAAGACTGTCATACTCCACTGATACCCTCAGCCCCATTAGCGGTAGGTGAATTTTCTTTTAACTGACGGGTCATAAATGTTGACAAAAATAGGCGTGAGCGACCGAGCTTAGTGAGGGAGCCCAAACCAATCAAGGTGAGGTTCATGGGGGGTTTCAAAGAGAACATTTTTTTAAAAAAGCAGCTTCAAGATTTGCATTTTTCAGGACAGTTATTGTGAAAAATTGGTTAACAAGCTACACAGTTAACAATAGGTTATGTATATAACACATTAAAAACTAAACAGCTACAAGTCACCAACCATGTACAAGAGCATTTTACAACAAATGTTCATGATTCCTTCTCCACCAATATATGGCAGTATATCCAGGTGGAGCTGTCCAATTTCCAGCAAGAATTCCTGAGGAGATTTCAGTGAGACTAGCCAACGAGGGACGGATCAAAGAAAAAAAAAACAACTGATTACACTGCAAGAAGAGGCCTGTGACTTTAGAGCCAAAGAACCAGAACAAATGTCATTAACACCTGAAGACAGGTGTCTTCAGGTGTCTAAAAGAACGAGCAAAGAGTTACCACGAAGAACGCTCCCACACACTCTGCCTGTGTTTTACTATCTCTTGCTCTTCTCTGGTTTTTGATAAACAAAGGGACCAACAGCACTCTAAACAATAATGACAAAAATGTGAGAGAAAAAAGGATTGTATTCAATTTAGATGTTTCCACAATGCAATTGGGGGCAGGCAATACACGGCATGCATCAATGTTTGGTATGATGATATGTGGCATGTGGAGAGAGAGAGGGCTAAGACACTTGTTATGTGTGCTCTCTCATCCCACACATCATAGCATGCCCAAATAATTTCTGCCGCAAGAGGTACCAGTAGGAGAAGTGGTATGCTCAATGTACCTGTTGTTATGTAGAACACAAGGTCTCTTTCATGGCCGTTCTGTGACAGTTCACTGGGTAGATAAAGGGGAAAATGTATATGCTGACATCTATGTACAGCTAGAAGAAAGAAACTACTAAGCACATAATAGTAGAATATATAAAAGTAGGTGAAAGAAAAGGAAAGTAACTGTTCACTAATCACGACAGAGTAATTGCAAAAATTCATCACGGCATGACATTCCATGGTGCCATGCAAGGCTTTTGATGAGGATATAGGGATTTGTGTTTATTGATGGAAACTTGGAGGGGGGAATGCTGCGGTGTTGAGTGGAAGGATTAGTTAGATTTGAGGAGGATGTAGTAGCTGACGTGGTTAGATGAGAGACATCAACCAGTCCACATAAAGCCTCTTACACAATTTTCCTTATGTTTAAGGTAATCAGGAACAACATGTCTGGGGGCCATTGCTAACTTCACAAGGGCAATGAGTACCACAGTGTTGCAGAGCGGGACAGTGGCGGTGATGGACCACTGTTGGGCTCTCTTGTCACGCTCCACAGCATGGCCCTGGTAGTGCCTCAAGCATACCTGATACTGTTTAAGGACCACCCGGCACTGTTAAAAAGAAGAATGATGGAGGAACTGCAGGCACATGAAGGGTGGTGGTACAATGGGCCTCATTACAATACCAGTGGGAGCCATGCCAGTATAACAGGCATGGCTGCCGCCGGTATCGTTTTTTTTCTGGTGCCCATGAATGGCCAATTACCGGGTCATTACGGCCCGCCAGACCCGGTAATTGCCCATTCCTGGGCACCAGAAAAAAAATGCTTACCATTCCCATTCGAGCCCGATAGGGCCCATTGGGAATGGGGAGGCCGGATGCACCGGCACCATTGAAAATGGTGCCGGTGATCCGGCATGCTCTGCTCATGGGTGCCGGTCCGCCCAGCAGACCAGTCCTGGCTGGCGGGAAGGCACCCGCGAGCAGAACTTGTAGTTTGCCAGTGCGGTAACAATGGTACCGGCAGGCTTACCGGTGTTGACGAGGAGAGGAAATTACTGATGGGCCCATTGGTCAGTACTCACCCTCGAAAACTATAATACAAGATAGCTGCACCATGCAAGGACAGAGAGCAGGATTCACATACTCCGGCAAGGTTCAATAATCAGGACTCAGTAAATTGGCAAAGGGAAGTCCGTTTAATGATACATACATCAGTTTATGGAAATCAGCAGCATCACAAACACCTGCCTCACCCCGACTTCCTCGAACATTAGTCCAACAGCCTCTTTTATGGGCAAAATCCATCCTCATTGACGTCTAATTCTACAAAAAATCATCATGCAATACAATTGGTTGGGAAAGGTAACTTAAGTATAGGTGCTATATCTGTATATGGAAATAACGCAAGTGGATTGGATAACTCTTATCGGGTGGGCGTCTACGCCCTTCCCTTTACACCACACGTGATTGACATCACTACGAGTACGACGTCTCATTGGTTACATTGTCTATAGGACCCTAGATTACATGGTCCCTTGTGATTGGGCAAGTTACACCCCTAAACATAAATCTCCATTTTAATTAGCAGCTTTAGAGTAGACACCCAGGTGCCTAGTGTCCCAAGATTCACCCTTCCTCCCTTCCATCAATCAGTGTTTTAGGGCTGTGTGTCAATTAGTTGGTTGGGTATGGCCTCAGATCTGTAGTCTCTTATCAGGAAAAGCTATGGCACCCCCTGGTTCCGGATGACATCAGGCGGTGGTACATCTTCGCGCCTGTGTAGTGACGTGTTGGTTCACCGTGAATCTGCTTCAATTTCCAACCTTTTGTGCATTTAATTCTGTGTGCGCTTGGCCACCTGCATGGGCCTCTCTTATCTTGACCTTCACGGACGGGCTGGTATTCTCTGTAGTTGGAGTCTCGTGAGCTCATGCTCACCTCCCCTTCTCTGGTAGACCTCGATCTCCCCGGCATAAGCCTCTCTTTGTTGAGTATCGATTCCGCTCCTTCTCTGGTCTTTGCTGGGTTTCTAAACCCGGCCTGTCAGGCCTTTGGCCGCATGGGTACATTTCTGCTTTCACAAAATGGAGTTGCACGTGTACATTGTGCAGTATTGAGGTAGATATATGGTTGGCGCTTGCCGCTTTACTCTTCTACTAGGCATTGCAAGCAGTATCGATTTCTTTGCCTCTTGCATTACAAGCTTATTTACACACATTCAACAGGGCAGTTGCTTCCATCTTGTCTCATGGCACCATTCTCTTATGTTTTAACAGTGTCTCTCTCCTGCATACATTATCATTATCCTTGCAGTTACTGGTACTGGCATTTGTGCTTTCAGTAGCCAAGTCTGTTTGTTCTCGGGGCTCCTCGGGCCCTTGGTTTATTTTTATTGGCCTTCAATTAAGGCTTTAGGGGTCTCCTTGTGGACCGTGTGCAGGTATTCCTCATTTCGTATCAGTGGCTGGTATGACTGTCTGATAGGGTATCATGCTGCCCAGGGTTGTCGCGTTATGGCTGCTTCAACCGGTATTGATCTCCTTACGTACAAGGGGCAGAGTCCCAGTGCGGCTCTCTGTTGGTTCATTTGCTCCTCATACGTCACGTATCACGGTGAGTACCTTACACAAGAAGGCATGAAAGTATGCAATTTTGGTGTCCATATCTTTATCACCCCTTTCAAGCTTCCTGCTGTTCTCACATGCTCATCTTTGTTCCAGGTCATCAACTAGCATTGTCCATTTGGACTGCAGTAAATCCATTTGCCCTCGTACCTTCTTCGTTTCTTGGGATAAGTGAATTTCGTTCCTTCTGGTGCAAATTCACTGGCCTTCACAAAGTCCTTTATCTCCACATCTGTCAGGTCTCTGGGCTGCCAGCCTGGCTTGACATCGACCATAATTTTCATCCCAATGGCCTTCTTTGCTGTTTTCTGGCACTGTGTGATGATTATCTTGATAACACAGACTCCTAGCAGCACCATTGCTAGCAAAGCTCCCAGGAACTTGAATATATCTGCCATCCATTGCGGGACCCATGAGAATAGGTTCCCAAACCAGCTGTCGTCGTCCACTTCATTTGTCTCATCGGTCACCTGGTTTTTCAGGGTTGTTAACATGTCTATGGCCTCTGTGAGGGTTCCATTTTCTTCGTCGTGTGATGGTATAAATGTGCAACATGATTCTTCAATTTTTGCGCAAACACCTCCATCCATTGCGGTGATCATGTCAAGCACATATCTGTTCTGGAGGGTCATCAGTCTGACTGCTCTCAGCTCTTCTTTGAACGCATTGAATCCTTTTATTGTGGTGTTGATGGTCTGCAGTAACTCCCATCTCATTATCTGCAACCACTTTGTGTTTGCACCAACTTGCATATGCGGCAAGAGTATTGTTGTAAATACTGATGAACTTAGGCTGAACAGCCTGTGTTCGTAGGGAATGGCATAACATGCGTACTCTGATTTGGCGGAGAAGTAATTCTCTCTCTCATCCTTGACATTAGTTCCACAGACCTCCTTTTCCTCAGGTAAGCGTCTGCTTTCGGGAAACTGTCCAAATTCAGTTCATTTTTTGGAATCACTAGTGCTGGAACGTGTACGTTCACCAGTGTGCATATGCCTCCCCAGTTCCTCTGTAGCCTTATGTATGCCTTGGATCCACATGCCCAATAGTGGTCCATCAGGACTGCAGTCCCTTGCGACATCCCTGGGGCTTCGTATATTCGCCCGCAGTTTTGATTCTCCCCCATTTTCCTCGTGCCATTAATTCTAAAGCACAGTTTCGGGTTTTCCAGCGGTACTATCTGCAAGGGTCCTCCTCTGTCTTCGACCCATGTCAACAGCTTTACCAATTTTGGCCACAATGGTCTGCATAGTCTCTGTGTGTTCTCTATTGCTTCTTTGCAGGCTCTAAGGACCATCCAAGCTCGGCAGATTACTACTCCTTCTTCCCATCCATCTGGGGAGACTACTGATCCCCAGATCTGCATTTGTCCTCAGATCTTCCATATTTGAGCTTCTTCTGCCGTTTTCCTTGGACGTTCAGTCTTGAGTTTATTTCCCACCTTATTCCTGATCTCTTGACGTCAGGGTTTTCATATCTAATCACATGATTTTTGGAGTGCGCCCTCTCCCCATGAATTGTCCTCTGGTGTTACACATTGCCACATGTGACATGCAGTGTGCTATGGGGACATCTATTTCTACAGCCACAAAGATTTTGGACTTGCCCATGCTGTACGGCAGGAGTGCACAGATGAAACATTCTCCTTCTGATTGACTTCGTCCAACTTCCTTCATGTGCTGGCACCATATGTTGTTTCCAAGATGGGCCGTGCTGTCCAAGTAATCGTTTAACTCATTATCGGTTTCATATGGACTTCTCTTGATCTTTAGCGTTTTTCTGTGGTTGGCTATCACTATGTCTCTGAATGCGTCTGTACTGCTCTTTCGTTCAGGCAGACTCTCGGGCATTATCCTTGTAGGGGCAGGTTTCATTTCCTGCCCTGCAGTAATAGGGGGAGGTTTTGCGCTTCTTTTCCTTCCCTCCTTCCCTCCTGCATTCTTTTGTAGACCTCCTCCCACCGCATGTGATTTATCATCCTTCCAACACGTGACTGTGTCGTAGGCTCGGTAGTTACTTCTGGCATTGGAGCTGGCGTGCTCGCTATCACAGTTGTGGTGGTTGTCTTGCTCAGGTCCTCCTGTAGCTTCTTTGCTCTAAGTATGAGTGGAAACACATACTCAACTACCGCATGTAGTTTCTCAGTGAGTTCTTTCGTTGCTTCTTCTATTTTATTGAGTGATTTTGCTATTTCACTTCGATTCGGTTTCTCATGTTGCTCCCTGCTTTCTGGAGCTGCTTGTTCCACAGGTGATTTCTCTCTTTCAGTTCGTTTGGCCTGCGGTTTCGTAGCCATTGACACTTGCCCTTGTTCGTGTGCACTCAGTGAATGGGTGCGTGCCGTGGACAGTGCTAAACTATCATTCATCCCGTGCTGACCCTGTCTCCAGCATTTCTCACCATTCATTAATTCAAGTGTATGCGTGTTACTGCTAATTACATTCAACTGTAAATCGTTTGCTTTATCATCAGTTTTTCTTGGAACAGGGATGACAATATGAGGTGTGGGTGCTTTTGTGGGCCCCAGATGTTCATGACCTGGTGGATGCACAGACATTGGGACGCTTTGTGCACCAATAAAAAATGTAGTTCTAATAGTTAACGATAAAAATACTACACTAATCACAATGCATATACATATGACGGCCTTGAAAGACAGTTTAAAGCATCTCCTTCCGGGAAACGAGGGGCGCCCTTCCGCTGGTGGCACGACTAAATTACTGTTTTGGGCCCCCATTTCAATCAAGTCCATAGCCCACTATTTATTTATTTCTTCGTTCTGATCTCGTTGTTCAAAGTTCAGCAAATACTAAAGTGACATGTGCTGTTCAATGTCCCCCCTCTTGCGAGTGATGATGATAGTCTCTGAGAATGGAGTACAGTTCCTTTGCTAGACTATGGAAAAAGGTTAGACTACCGTTTTCAGCTCATCACATTCATCCTGCATTTGTTGTGGGAACCGCATTCCCAGGGCACTCTTTCAACTCGTCATGGCCCTGAGGATATGTAGGAAAATGTTTTCAGTGACACCATGAAAAGATGGATTCGCTACAAATCACACAAAATAAAATATTGAAAAAATAAAAATAAAAATAAAAGTGAACATATGAAAAGGTAGGAAACAATAAGAAAAAGGTTAAAAAAGGTAAACACGGCAGTGAAGTTCGTGTCTCTGTTCCTTTCACTTGGTCGTTCAAGGTCGAGTTGATGAACAGTCTCTCTCTCACCCATTTATTCTCATGCGCGATAATGATGAACAAATAGAAAACACAAAAAAGAAAAATAAGAACGGATGTAGCTATCCTTCTTTCTGCTCTTTTCGATCTGTCTTATGTTGGAAGCATGAAGAACTGTGTCTTTTGTTTTCTTGCCTTGTCCCGGCTGGGGATGATGAAAAAGGTTATTTTGGAACGCCCCCTTCTAAGGCTCTTCTTAGATGTGGATGTCCATAGTTGCTTCTGAGTTGTGATGCAATAGCTCTTAGGAGCCTGTTCAATTGGGCATTCTTTGCTGGATCACTAAGAAAGGCAGGCACATCAATGTTGTGGGGTCTGCCCACTAGTTCTGGAAAGTTTTCAATGAGATGAAAGAAAACACGAAAAGCATAAAACACGAATTGCTACCGAGTGTCAAGGTAGTATCCCTCTTTTTTTCTACGATTACTCTTTGGTGATTTCTGTGTGCCCACCTCCAAACTCCTTAGTCCTATGTTGTACAGGTCAGTATCACTGGCTGTTGGGCGGCCTGTTATATTAGCTTTTCAAAGGGGCATGTTCTATATCTGATATGGCTAACAAGATGTCCTCAATTTACTATTTACGAAGTGGGCAATTATTGGACGACTTGAAGATCCCAGAGTTGGAGGGCCTACCTTGGGAGAAGGGTGGCGCTATACAGAGTGCCATACAAAAGTTCACAAACATTTAATGATGCCGGGTATTGACGGTTTGCACACAAATGCATACTTATTAAAATATAAATGTTGTGGAATTAGAGACTAACAAGAGATGCCTCGGTGTAACCCTAGACTCTCACCAAATCCTGGCCTCCAGTCTGGAATACACGCTTACAGCAACGGATATCAAAAAGAAAATCTGTGACTGTTTCCCCAAAAGAAAATGCAGAAGCATTGGAGACTTAAACCGCCTATTGCTATTCGGCACGGACTGCTATTCTCGTCTTCTCGACTTGGATGTGGTGGGCCAGAGTCACCTGATGGATGGGGGGCTACAGGAAGGGAGCCATCCTCAGCAACATCTAGCTTACCAAGGCAAGCTTTGCCCATGACTCCCTTTATGGTTGCGATTTCTCCACAGTAAATGGGCACAGTCTCACACCTTTCTGATGATGCTACTGCAAATCCAAACAAAAAACAGACATAACTCGAATGGCTCTGTTGCAAATGATGCCATCCTCCCATCCCTGAACTTCGTACTAAACACATTAGTGAATGCGTTTGAATTACTTAAGGGCGAAGTTCAAGTTCATTTTTACAAGGTAAACTGGAGGAGGCGAACACCCAAAGGGAAAAGATATTGGATGGAGTCTCCCAGTTGGTAAATAATATCCGGATTAACTCTGTCCAGGTTGGAGTGGGTGATGCCCTGTTAGTGGAAGGCAGACATAATACAACGTTTGATGATACCGCCCTCTCAGATCCCATTCTGTACAAAATTAGACGATTGGCTAAAGTGGTGGGGGTATGCATAGAAATCGATTGGTTGAAGAGGAGGATGGGGTCACGGCTGTACATAGCAAGCCCCTCCAAGAATGCGACCCAATAGAGGCCGCATGTCAAGTAAATCAAAGGAAGGGTAAAATCAAGGGGAGGGGATGAAAAAAAAAGGAGAATGGAGTTGTCCTTCCCTAAAAAGCCAAAAACAAAGAATCAATATTATAAGAGACTTAAAAACACTGGGTTTGCAAGCTTTATTCCTTCTCTGCCTGAAATGTGTCCAGCGGAAGGCACCCATAAATCTACAGATAGGACACTGTTGCTTTAGGAGAAAGGGAGAAAGCTGCGGCCATCCTCAAGTCCATTGGGAAGCCCACCCCTACATCAGCGGCTTCTGTAATCTCACCTCCCCCATTACGGGGAAAAAACCTGTTGAGGAGGTCTTCCAAATTAAAGGTGACCAAGGTCCCTGCAGTCAATTCTAGTATTGTTGTCCAGACAGAGTTGAGCCTTGGTGCTGTGAATGACTCGCTATCTCTGCCTCTACAGAATTTCCAGTAAATGGGTGCAAGTCTAAAAGGCCAGGTGTCTTCTGAGCAGCACTGTAGTGCCCCCACAGACAAAAGGCCTGATCCAATAAAATGAGCCTCACATTTTCTATGAGCGAAAAAAGGCTAATCCCCTAGTTGACTCAACCACCACAACTTTGCCAACTCTCTCGGTCCCTACCACACCCACAGGCACTTCAATTCTGGGTGCAGCCGCTTAGGTAGAAGTGTCCCTTGGACTTGATGATCTTCCGAGAGTGGCTCCCCTGACCCATCTGCCTTTGGTGAGGAAAGGTCTGCAGTGGTAGAGGCCATTTCCATGCCTGGGCAGGAGACCAAGGAGGTGGTAGAAGCCCCTTTTGCTATTCCGAGACAGACTGTGGTTGAAATGTACCATGAAGGCCCTCAAACACAAGTCGCCGAATCATAGTGCCATACTGGCCATCTTCAGGGAGATTCCAGATTTGTATCTGTTCTCCACCAAGGACATTGATTTGTTTGTTTTCCATTTGATGATAATAGTGGAGCTGAGGTTAAAAACGAAAGTTGGTGCCATTACAATCCTGGTGGTCAGTCAAGATCTGAGGTGACAGGGCTACAATGTGTTAACAGCTCTCCCAGGCAGGGAAAACAGGGGAAGTTTGGAGAGGGCGGGAAGGGGAGGCGAGTGGCAGTCTGGAAGTCCCACTGATATGTTATGCAGACCATGATGAAGCAGTCTTAATTGCCGGAACCTCCAACAGCCTTACGGAAGTTGGTAACGGCATACACATGCGATGGGCCCGATTAATGGAATTGTTTGTGCGGGAAATAGGGAACTTGTGTGCCAAACTGCGTGCAAAATCCTGTTTGTTGATTCATGGAATCGAACGCACAGTACTTTACCAGGACTTGCGTGGAGTTCACACAGGCTCAGCACATCTCTGCGAGCCATGGAACGCCATGCATGAGACACCATGCACAGTGTGGGCATGCCTTGCACAGAGGGCTCGGAAAGGGGGTAGAACACAGAAAATGGGCAAGAACATTGGAAAAAGCTGGCGTTATGAGGGACGGCCTGCAGGCAGTCCCTCGCATGGCCACAATTGCGCAAAACGACAGCTATTTATGAAAACACCTGTGCAGCCTCTCGGCAAGGAAATGGCCATGCAAATCCCTTGTTCTCTACGCCACCCGAAGGCAAGCGTAAAGACACTTGTGCATAGGAATCGCAGTGCAGAGGTGGGTTTGCATGTCAAATTTAGGGGTAAATGTATGCAACCAGGGTTCGGATGTAATTTAGGGGTGCACGTACGCAGTGTGGCGGGGTGCAGGAATGGTTTATGGGGGTTGCATGCAGATGTTCAGAGTTTAACCTTAGTTACGGAGTATCATACGCATGTTGTTGGGGTGCAGCAACAGTTACGGGGGACCTTTCACAGAGTCCCCGAGATGCAGGCCTGCTTTCGGTGGACCCCATGCACTGTTTGAAGGTTGCGTGTATTCACATCCAGGGGAGCCCACAAAGGTAGCTGTTCTGGCTGTTTATGTTTTGCGTGTGGGCTTGTCGGGTTTGTCCGGAGCTGACTTGCGAATTACGGTAACTTTGCACAGTAAATTCCATGAATACGCAGCACGTGCAATTTTTATTCTGCTCGCAGGCTCACGCAGTGTCGTTCTCGCACACAGCAATTGCAGCCGAAATTCACACTTTTCCATGAATCGGGCCCTATATGTCTACACTTTGTTTAAGGTTTACTATGAGGAAATTCTCTATGATAATTATTAATACGGTAAAAAGAACTTCAAAGGGGTATTTTCCAATGTTCCGAAGCTGGAGCAGTGTAGCACATCTGACTATCTTGTCTTCAGGTTTAACCAAAAACTAACCAGGAAGGCTCATATTGAAAAACTATGTAGGAAAATCTCCCAGGCCAACATATTTAAATTTGCCCAAGTGTCACTCACAAGCCCATTGGGCAGATGCTAAACATTGACATTGTTAAAAGACGAGGGGTATCTAGATATAGGGCAGCACTTTGGGGCAGACCAACCTATGTAAGCTTGCAAGAATCTAAATATGTTCCTACGCATTCGATTGGGAGTCCCCAGCCCCCCTGAGCAGTGTCCTTCTAAAGTTGAGAATGTCATACCGGTGTGGCATTTTAACTGCCAAACTATTCGACTGCGTAATCGATCAAAAGGAGTAGACACATTGTTCTTTAGCAAACACATTTCCTTGGTGAGGTACAGACAGAGCAGTTTGACTCATTTTAGAACAGGGCTATTACCCTTTGCAACAGCAACTGAACCATTAGGAAAAGAAAAACACCAGTGATATGAGTTGCCATTGTAGGTCAAGAGACAGGAAAAGTAAGACCTATTTAGCATTAATCTGCTCATTTTTTACAAAGGAAAACAACACTATATGCAACATTTGCTTAAAGCAGAGAGTATTTCAGAGTAAAGACCAGTTGTGATCGGTGCACGCATCTGTGAAAAAGTCCTCTTTGAACCCCAAAAAGCGTGCCAACAACCGACAGATTAAGAAACCTCCATTTCTGCTTAACATCAATCTGCCTCTCTTCAGTTACAAGCTCATCTGGAGTCTTACTAACTAATGTGAGATCGTCAATCGGGATTCCACCTGATTAGAGGGGCCAAAATGGCCCTTACGGATATTGCAAACTCCCTGCTGCAAATAATGTACCAAGACCAAGTGGGACTATTGATGCTTTTTGTCCTATCTGTGGAATGTGTCACCATTTACTACACTTTAGTATGTCAACGTTTAAGAGAGGTGGTCAAGGTGTCGGGCCACTCTCTGAAATGGCTGTCATCATTTCTAAGCAACTTCATGTACAAGTGGATCCACACACCTCACATCTGTAACTTGTGCAATTTCAGTACCACAAGGATCCTGAATGTTTTACATTTACATTCATCCCATAAATGTGGAGTTGTAAAACCAGGGTCTGTTCATGCAGATGTAAAATGAAGTCAAATTAAGTACTGACACGAGATGGAGGAGAACAGCATGGAGCAGATGTTGGGTCAGATTCTCAAAAAGTATCACAAATAGGAGAGTGCAGGAAATACGCTTGTTTTATTTGCGCTACTTTGAGAAATGTCCAAGTCCCCTTATGCTCAAAGGTGACCTGTGCATTTCAGGAGGGGCTGGACAGTGGCACAAAGATGCGTCATACAGGTCCCTTTGCATACGTTGGTGTCGGGAGTGCAGCAGAGACAGGCCTTTAGAGGCTAAGATGCGCTCATTCAGATACCCTTGGAGAATGAGCCTGCTCCTTTTTATGGCGCAAATGATAAAATATGCTAATGCTGGTCATCACTTGAGCCCACAAATATTTTGAGAATCTGTTCGCTTATTTCCGCTTTTTGTCCCTCCTTTGTCTTGTGTTAGCACAAAAATTGGTTTGAGTTTTAAATTGAGGTATTACACCTCTCTTTTATGCTTCCATTTAATGCACCCGCATCTTAAAATGGGGCAGTGAGTATACTCTCAAAAGGCGATTGACCAGAGAATGTTTGAGCGAAGAGCGTAACACAGCTAATGGGCCCCTTGAGAACAAACTCATTTAAACCAACACACAGTGGAATAGGCTCAAGTGGATGTTCATTGTCATCAGTGACCTAACCTCTCTTTTGGTTCCATCCTTTAGGTCCAGAGTTGGTGTGTCGCTTTCTTCTGAACCCTACTGACATCCACTGGGATCACATCTACAGGAAGAGTTTGAGAATTGCAGGGGGCTGAGGGCAAAGGATACTACCAAGACCTTGGCATGGGAAATTTCGATCTTGCCAGTTCCTGTGCATAGCCTCACATACTCAGGTGCAACAATTGCTAGGAAAAGACTCATTTGCCCAAGTGCTCCCATAGTACGGTAGTGCAGCTCAATATTCCTATGTACTGCCATTGTACACCTACTCCTCCCTCATGCCATAACTACAGTCATGAGATGAGTGCATGAACTATGCAGCTGTATTATTGGTTCAATGCAATAACACCCACAGCGTGCATTGTTTCAGCAACCATAGGACAGCTAAAGGCATTGGATCGGTACCCTTACTATGCACAGTTGTCTAGGGTCAGTACAAAGATTGCATTGATTTATATAATCACTGTGCAGTTACTCCGCGCTTTAGGTCAGTGGCTACATGCACTTGCTATCCAGATACTTGTATATGCCAATGGAGTCCATGGCATAGTGACAACTCTGCAGCAGAGTGCCCTGGCATAGAACAGAATTGAGCAATGTGTTGTGGGTTCGCTGCATATCTTCAGCAACTTGGAGCACAAACAGCACTTGCTGTCTACATATTATACAGGTTCAGAATACACAACTAACTGCTCTTTGGTGAACAGACTTAGTGCACACTGCACCACAGCACATGAAGATCATTACAGATATTCTGGATCTGCTATTCTGTTCTGGAGATCAGTTCCAAAGAGGAGTCAACTTGGCCATAGCACCCGGAGTAGGCTTGTTCCCACAACCACTCACTTGCTCATCTGGTTCCAAGTTGTTTTGTATGATGGTCCCATGAGAGTTTTTTCTGCACTCTTCCACCAACCATGTACTAGGAGAGAGCAGTATGCGCCAAACCTTCCTCACAATAGGGAGGCAGTATTATTGCGCTAAAATCTGGACAAGTACCTGGGACCTGAATCCTGCTGTAGCCGCTGGTAATCCGGTAAAGGTGCAAATACAGTGCTTCGAAGGGGGGCACACTTATCAGTTGTGGGAATGATAGGTAAGGGGAGAGGGCATTCCTGGAAGGGGGGGTATCATTCATAGCTGCACCATGCAACTTATGTGCCATGTGTGCAGGTGCAGCTTGAGGACTTCACAGGAAATAAATTGAGGTTAGGAGCACCCAGGGGAGCTGGGGGAGGAGAGAACCTGTAGCTGAGGCAACGGGCAACAGGGGGAGTACAGTATAATATGACCCACGTTACAGCCACCCTGACAAACAGACTGCGGGTAAGTAAGCAACTTGGGTTTTCACACTGATGGACCCCTTATTTCGGGGCAGACAGGAATTTCTACAGCACACAGCCATAGCAGAGTGCTAAAGAAATGTTGCAAACCGACATTTCCCTGGAGACTGTAGTTGCTGGGGAAGGGGTCCAGCTGATACTTTCGAGGTCAGCGAGCCAGGCTCCTGGGCACTCTTTGGGAAGGGAAGGTCTTAAATGAATAAATACTGATCTTTTTTTTATTTTTTTATTATTGATACAGTTGATTAATCAACTTTTCAATACATTTATACAAATTCATAAAAGACAAAAGATAATTACTTTAAAATTAGAACTTAAAAATATATCCTTTTTACATTTTTATCATTTGTTGCAGTTTGCATTAAATAAAAAGAAAAATATAAGTCAGTGGGAACCCAATGAAGAACAATGACAGCAAATAAGACCACAAACAATTCTACATCTCAATGATACAGTATGATGCGCTGTGCTGTTTTGAAAGGCTTGATAACTATGTCTAGCCGCTAGCAGCTATCCCATAGCTTCTTAGCATTATCAAAATTTCACAGATTTTCCATCTTGTATCTTCAGCGATATTACACAATTAATAACTGCTATTCCTACTTTGTTTGAGTATTGTAAACATAATACCAAAACTGTTCAATAGACAAAGAGCTATAAACTTCAAAATGAGATTTGAAGTATTCAATTCTTTTATCTAGCAGCATTGGACACACAGTAATTAGATGTAACAAGTTTTCAGATGCTTTAGGGTCTTTGCAAAAACGACAGAAATCCTCTTTCAAAGAAATCAGTCTCCATTTAACCAGCACATTTCTGGTATGCCATATGTTCAGCCTGAATCTTAAAAACAGATTTCTGAAGTTGGCTCCCGGGAACTTTACCCCATAAATTTCCGGTGTCCTTATTTTTTTGTTGTAATGATGGTATGCACTTTTGCATGCTTGGTATTTTGGCATTGGTCATACGTATTAATCCAGTCCCATATCATAATTTTGTATTTCGCTCTGTCAGGGTTTGTTAACAACAGTTCTTCTGGGACCTCTGATTTTTGCAAAAAGGCTTTGACCTTCTCCCGCCATATAACCATTGCGCAAGGAGTTGTCATTTTCATGTAAGTGGACAATACATGTAGAATGGTATTCTTGTGCTGGCTTATACATGAAGACTACACAATCTCCATTGTACATAGTATACAGAGAAGAGAGTCCCATTTCATATCGTATCAGGCAAATGGCGACCGCTTTAGGTACATGTAATATATTTTTTCAAAAAGCGCCTTCCAATCTAGACCAGGACATCTAATTTTTCTATGACCTAGTCTCTGCACCATATATTACCGTGGGGACAGACTTTTGACAGTATTAAATAAGTGTTGGTTTTACTGAAAATAGTCCATATTTATGATTAATTATGGAGGCCTGTGAAGTGGCAGTTCTCATTTTAGCTCTTAGTTCATCATGATATGGGGCATCAGAAGCCAAAACGTTTACATTTAATCCTAAATATTTATACTGTGCAACATTTGCAAGGGGATGGGACAGTAACAACCAAGCTTGATGAGATGTCCTGATCTTGTTATTGGGTACAAAATTCATGACCTTGGTTTTTGCCACATTTATGATTAAATTATTGTCATTAACATATTTCCCCAATTGGTCAAGCAACGCTTGCAGTCCCCTGGGCGTTTTAGCCAGTAACACCAGGTCATCAGCATAAAATACCCAGATGAGTGCATTGGGTCCAAGACGTGGTGCGTCAGATGTTACTTCCTTGAACTCATTCGTCACATCAGATATAAAGAAATTAATCAAGGTAGATGCTAATAGGCAACCTATTTTTAAACCCCAATAGTTGTTAATGGATCTTGATACTTTTCCATCTATTGATAATCTTACTTGAATCGATGTATTGGAATGGAATTCGATTATCCAGTGTTGCTTTCAACAATGTCTGACGCTGTGGGTGTATCAACAGGGTTGTCCGTGATGTGGTCCACCCCACTCAAACCCTGAGAGTCTTTTAATTCCCCTTCCTCCTCACCTGATGAAGACGAGAAGTCCAACTTCTTTCCACGAGGTCGACGAGTAAAAGTCCTTCTCTCCTTGTGTAGATAGGGCCGGCCTCGGGAGGAAGCCACCGCGACCCTTTGGGAATGAATTCGCGGGGACTCCCCCCCGCGACAGACAAGTGCGGCAAGGGGAAAAGCCTAACGGCACAAAAACCCCTTTTGAGTGTAGGTATCCGACGGTGCGGAACGAGAGGAATATCCAAAGCCAGCTGGAATGCGGATACCGGCAAACTGACGGTATGGAGAGGCAATCAAGATAGAGCATGGGGGGGGGAGGCCAGAGAGAGAAACTACAACAAGTAAGGAAAGATGGAAGAAGGGAGGAGAGCGACCGTGCCCGAGTACAAGAAGGAGCACTGGTAAGAGATAGGAAGGACAACAGGAGGAATATAGGATAGGAGCGGAACTCCGCTATGCGAGTGTACTGAGGAGCGCAAGCAACAAAGAAGAATTCAGAAGTTGCAACGCGCCGAACCGCCGAGCCTGAACAGAGAAATACACCCAGCGGCGGCCATGTTGGAAAAGACTAGAACGGAAACAGCGCTAGTGAGCACAACGTGGCGGCACAGTCTGACGACCGCCATGTTTCCACCTCTTCCATAACCGCCAGAACCCAGCGGTTGTGACAGTATGCCCCCCTCGAGGTCGGGTTCCCCCCGGCTTGCCGGGATGTAATCTGTGAAACTTACGTAGCAAGAGGGGAGCATGTACATGGATCCTAGGTTCCCAGGTGTCTTCCGAGGAAGGATACCCCTTCCAATGAATAAGATATTCAAGACGACCTCTGCGATAACGTGAATCCCGGATATGGGAGACCTCGTATTCTTCAGAGGTGGGAGCAGGTAAAGTAGGGAGACTGGGGGTATTCTGTTTCCTGTTCCCTGATTTGAAGGGACGTAATTGAGAGGCATGAAAGGTCGGATGTATGCGACTAAGATTGTTAGGCAGTTTGAGGCGATAGGCCACTGATCCTGGATAGAACATCGAAGGGACCAATAAATCGGGGGGATAGTTTAGAAGGGCGTACCCAGCGGGGTAAAAACTTAGTGGATAGCATGACTTTAGATCCTCTTTTCCACTCCGGTACAGGTCTTCGGTGTTTATCCGCTTGTAGTTTGTTACGGGTATTGTCCTTTAGAAGACTTTGATTGGCGGTGTTATGGGCTTCCTTTAATCTAGATAAAGAGTTTTCCAAGGATGGTATGGGAGTCTTAGACCAGAAGGTAGGTACTATGGATTTAGGATGGTACCCATAAGTACAAAAGAAAGGGCTGATCCCCAGTGCGCTGTGTACTGAATTGTTATAAGAAAACTCAGCTGTTGGTAAGAGGGAGACCCAGTTGTCCTGTTGTTGGTTGATGAAACACCTCAAATACTGCTCAAGAGTACCGTTTAGCCTTTCTGTCTGCCCGTTGGTCTGTGGGTGAAACCCAGAAGATAGAGCCCTTTCGATACCCAGTAGTCTGCACAAGGCTGTCCAGAACTTTGAGGTGTATTGGCTCCCACGGTCAGACACGATCTTATTGGGAAGACCATGTAATCTGAAGACATCTCTCATGAAGACTTCCGCCATAAGGGAGGCCAAAGGTATTCTGGGTAGGGGGGAAAAATGAGCCAACTTCGAGAAGGAGTCCACAGTTACCATAATACAGGTACAGCCCTGGGAATTAGGTAGGTCTACGATGAAATCTGTAGATATGTGCTTCCAGGGTCCTGGAGGAATCGGGTCTTGTTGAAGCAGGCCAAGGGGACTTTGTGTGGAATGCTTGTTTTGCATACAGATAAGACAGGTCTGGATGTATGTATGAGTGTCGGCTCGCATACCGGGCCAGTAAAAAGATCTCTGCAGTAATTCCAGGGTCCCTCGTAATCCTCTATGCCCGGCTACCCTTGAGTCGTGGCACCACTGGAGAGCTTGTATTCTGAGGTCCTGTGAAGGAAGGATAAGCCTTCCTCGTGAGAAGTATAGACCGTCCCTCAGATCCACCGGAGTCCCCCCCACTTGCATGAGTGTTTCTTCAGGGGAAAGAGAACTTTCTCTCACTTTTTCCAGGAAAGACGATACGGCGGAAATGATCTTGATATGGGGAAACATGAGTTCTTTCTCATATCCCAGAGAGGCCTCATCTCTGCGAGATAATGCGTCCGCAACCTGATTTTGGGTTCCGGGTATGTATGTTATGAGAAAATGGAATTGTGCAAAGAAATGTGCCCATCGGGCTTGTCTGGTGTTATAGCACTCTTGTTGGCGTAGGATCTGTAGGTTCTTGTGATCAGTCCATATCAGGAACGGGTGTAAGCTTCCTTGGAGAAGATGTCTCCATTCAAGACAAGCCAGTTTCATGGCTAAAAGTTCTTTTTCTATCACGGAGTAGTTCTGTTGGCTAGGGTTGAGGGTTTTAGAGTAATAGGCGATGGGATGTTCTCGACCCTGACTTGTTTGTAGAAGAACGGCGCCTACTGCACCCGCCGAGGCGTCAGTCTCCAGAATAAAGGGGAGCAGTTGGTCCGGCTGTCTCAGTATTGGGGCTGAACAGAACCTCTTTTTCAGGCAGATGAAACTCTCTTCGGCTTCCCTGGACCATTGAAATGGTCTGGAGGCTTTCTTCAGTAAGGAGGTGATGGGCAGGGTGAGTCGGGAGAATTCGGGAATAAACTTCCGGTAAAAGTTGGCCAGACCCAAAAATCTTTGGATCTCTTTAACCGATGAAGGGGAGGGCCAGTCTAGTATAGCTTCGACCTTCTTGGGATCCATGGCGATTCCCTCGCTGGACAAGATGAAGCCCAAATAGGAGACAGAGGACTTAGCGAAAGCACACTTTTCCGGCTTGACTAGTAGATGATGGTGTTGCAGCCTGCGTGATACTTCTTTCACATGACGGGTATGTTCTTCGGGTTGACGGGAGTAAACCAGAATATCGTCTAAGTAGACTACGGTGTTTTGACCCAAGAGATCTGAAAATATACGGTCCATAAACCTTTGAAAGATTGAGGGAGCGTTTACCAAACCGAACGGCATAACCTGATATTCGAACAGTCCATAGGGAGTGCGGAAAGCCGTCTTCCATTCGTCACCAGTTCTTATGCGGAGCAAATGATAGGCATTCCGTAGGTCGAGTTTAGAAAACACTACCGAACCTTGGACTGCCTCCAGGATCTCAGCGATGATGGGCATAGGGTACCGGTCCTTGATGGTAAGTTTGTTGAGCCCTCGGTAATCGATACAAGGTCTTAGGTCTTTGGAGTCCCTCTTTGGAATGAAGAATAGAGATGCTCCTGCTGGTGATCTGGACTGTCGGATAAGCCCATTGGCTAAGTTGTCATCTAAGTAACGTCTAAGGACTTCTTTTTCCGACATTGAAAGGGGATACATCCTACAAAACGGAACCAGAGCCTGAGGGACTAAGTCTATCCTACAGTCCTCCGGTCTGTGAGGAGGAAGTTCCATAGGTTGTTGGTCTTGGAACACTGTGGCATACTCCTGGAAACTGTTTGGGATACAGTGGATCGTGCTCCTCTCTGGGGCACACCCCGTCTTGACACTTTCGAACAAGGGTCCTGGAAGACACTTCTCCTGGCAGAAGGCCGAATGAAAACTTAGGAGGTTTGCCGACCAATCGATGGTAGGGTTGTGTCGTCGGAGCCATCCAATCCCCAAGATGACTGGGAAATGAGCTGCTCGGATAATGTCGAAGTACAGTACTTCAGTGTGTTGTTGAATGGATACTCGTACTTCCTCTGTGGTATGGGTGATGAGGCCGGAGCACAGAGGGGTACCATCTACACCCTCTACCTTCTGGTCTACCTTCTTGGCTATCCTACGAAGGCCTATCTTGTCGGCCCATAGGGTGTCCAGGAAGTTACCGGCTGCTCCACAATCCAGCAGGGCCAGGGTCTCTATTTCCTTTCCTCTGAACTGAAGCTGGACGGATAACACCATAAGACGTTGGTCCTCTGAGGGTTGAGCAGAAGTAACGGAAAGTGTTACGTAGGAGCTGAGAAAAGCCCCTCGGTAGTCCGTCCTACCAACTACCGAGGGCGTTCGTTTCCCGAACGTCTGGGAGGTACATCTGGGCAGTCTCTCAAGAGATGAGTGGAGGAGCCACAGTATAGACACAGGTTGCCTTCTCTTCTCCTTTTCTTTTCTTCAGCAGTCAAGGGTGATCTGGTTGTTCCTATCTGCATAGGTTCTTCCCGGGTGGATGGACGAGCAGCAGGTGAGGAGGTCGATGGGTGAGTCTCGGGGTAGGAACTGACATTACGGTTCTTTCTCTTTTCGTTTCTCCTTTCAGACAAGCGGAAGTCTATTCGTACCACTGCTTTTATGAGATCTGAGAAAGAATCAGGGCGAGGGATTCTAGCGAGCTCATCCTTTAGCTCTTCACGCAAACCCCTCCTGAAGATGGTATATTGAGCCTCTTCTTGCCAGCCGGCTTCAGCAGCTAGTCTTTTGAAGGAGGATATGTAAGTGAGTAGGTCAGAGCCACCCTGACGTACATCCAACAGGTCTTCACTAGCCTGGTGATCGCTTTCAGTGCGAAGAAATGCCTGCTTGAGAAGATCTTTGAATGCTACGTAGTCCTGTCGGACCGGGACACCAGAGGGGTAGCCCAAGCTAGGGCATTTCCAGTCATGTGAGTGATCATAAACCCCACTTTGGCATGATCAGAGGAAAAAGTGTTCGGTCTGAATGTAAAATGAATATTGCAAGCCTCCAAGAATTCTTTGACTTTTTTCTCAGATCCGTCAAATTTTCCCGACACCAAAGGCAAAGGCGGTAAATCAGTGACTTGCTGTTCTCTGGCGGTGACTCTCTGTTGGAGAGCGGTATTTGCCGTTTGAAGTGCTTGAACTTCCAGGTTTAAGTTTTGTACTGCCGCGACCAATTCTTGAAGTTGCTGGGGAGTTGCCATGTCTGTATTTGGGCGTTGCAAGCTTTCAACAATGTCTGACGCTGTGGGTGTATCAACAGGGTTGTCCGTGATGTGGTCCACCCCACTCAAACCCTGAGAGTCTTTTAATTCCCCTTCCTCCTCACCTGATGAAGACGAGAAGTCCAACTTCTTTCCACGAGGTCGACGAGTAAAAGTCCTTCTCTCCTTGTGTAGATAGGGCCGGCCTCGGGAGGAAGCCACCGCGACCCTTTGGGAATGAATTTGCGGGGACTCCCCCCCGCGACAGACAAGTGCGGCAAGGGGAAAAGCCTAACGGCACAAAAACCCCTTTTGAGTGTAGGTATCCGACGGTGCGGAACGAGAGGAATATCCAAAGCCAGCTGGAATGCGGATACCGGCAAACTGACGGTATGGAGAGGCAATCAAGATAGAGCATGGGGGGGGGAGGCCAGAGAGAGAAACTACAACAAGTAAGGAAAGATGGAAGAAGGGAGGAGAGCGACCGTGCCCGAGTACAAGAAGGAGCACCGGTAAGAGATAGGAAGGACAACAGGAGGAATATAGGATAGGAGCGGAACTCCGCTATGCGAGTGTACTGAGGAGCGCAAGCAACAAAGAAGAATTCAGAAGTTGCAACGCGCCGAACCGCCGAGCCTGAACAGAGAAATACACCCAGCGGCGGCCATGTTGGAAAAGACTAGAACGGAAACAGCGCTAGTGAGCACAACGTGGCGGCACAGTCTGACGACCGCCATGTTTCCACCTCTTCCATAACCGCCAGAACCCAGCGGTTGTGACAGTTGTAAATACACGGGGCAGGAGGTTTTTGACAGTTTTCTAAATAATAATTGCCTTGATATAGAATCGAAGGCAGTCTCAAAGTCGATAAATGCCATAAAGACTGCTTGTTTTACTTGCAGCTCGTGCTGTTTAATGGCATGCAACACCTGGAGATTAACTGCTGTGCCTAGGCCTGCTACAAATCCTGTTTGGAAAGGGTCATTGACGCCTGCTTCTTTGGTCCATTTATTGAAGTCTTTCAATACCAATCGCGCAAAAATCTTCCCCGGGGCATCAAGCAAGGTGACTGGTCTATAATTGCGTGGATCTAGTCTATCCCCCTGCCCATGCTTCTGGATTATTTTTCAGCATGGTATTTGACAAGCCATCAGGTCCAGGTGCCCTGGATGTGCTAGGTTTTCTGATGTTTATCACTATATCAAGCTCATCAAATGCCAGCTGGCCATTCTTGTAGACATTCACACCCGGGAGTGGACTAGGCCAATGAACTTCAGCATATAGTGATTCGTAATATTGAATCCACACTTCCTCTGGCACTACGTTGATCTGTGTTATCGATTGTTTGCCACCATAAATTGTTTTTATTAAGCCCCACACTAAGGCAGAGCTTTTGGAGGCTATAGAATACAACATGATTTGAGCATCTTTTATGATCATAGCCGCCTCACCTGTTTTATCCAATTTCTATATGTATTTTTACATCTTGAGATCTCTTGTATTTTATCAGGCATATCCTGCTGCATCAAAGCCCGTATATCCTTTTTTAGCTTAGCTTACTGAAATCGAACCTCTTCGTCATAAACATGCAAATGCAACTGCTTTACCCCTGGTTTTGATTGCACTTTGTTTTTAAATAGCTGTAAAATAGCAGCATATTCTCCATCTAGATGGCAAATGTTTGGTTCTAGGATGTCTTTAGGATACGATATGGCCAGGAGTGAATCATTTGGAGCAGATGGAGTCCATCTAAATCAATTACCTTTCAAAGAGATTGCTAGTGCATTATCGTACCATTGATGTCTATTTTTTTAAAGCATTTTAGGCCATGCCCAGTTGAAGTGAAGAATATTATGATCACTCTGGACCTGATCTATGACTTTAAATGAAGTAACCCTCGAGAACAACCCACTGTCAACATATATATAATCAATTGTGGATGCCAAGAGACATTGCCGCCAAGTTGCCTGTGGTGGAGTATCACCTGGCACCGCACCATTAATCAGGTTAAATCCTCTCTCTTTCATCTATACTGATAAATAGAAGGAACTTCACGGTGGGGTAAGGTTTCAAATCTCCCCTTGGCAGATGGGCCTGGGAAAAGGGCACTGGGTTGAGGTGGAGCCATGAGGTGACCAATTAGATCGAGAGTTTTGGTGTCCCAAGGGTGTTTTGTGTTCTTGCCAATATCAGAAGGGCACCTCATTGGTTAGATGCGATGTGAATGAGTTGTCGTTGCCAAACCCAGGTTGAATTCTGTGTCGCATGAGAACTGTCCACTGGCAGTTGAATAAAGTTCTGGTGGTCAGCACAAATATGTCATTCAATGTTTATCATTGTGGGTGGTGTGGGAAGGTTTTTGACATCACGTGGGAGGCATTGAGCAGAAGGGGTCACGATTTGGTGCACCTATCATTAACTAGCAACGTATCAGAAGTAATAAGGGACTGACGTAGTACCACCAATAAGCTTCCTAGGATGATTTAACAGTGTTTCTAACTTTGATTATGCTAATAATATTCAAACCAATAAAAAGTATAGCCGCACTGGCAGCTCCTTCTATCAGTTCTGTTCTACTGTGCACATTGCATTGTGTTCTCCCAGTTGCGTCTGGGCCTGCAATAAACAGCGTTAGTTCTTGCCTGGTGTACGCTCCTTTTTGGATTGCTTTGGAGTGTAATTAGTTACTAGCTATTTGAGGACCCCTGATACATTTGGAGGCCTGAGCGAGATCCTCTGTTCTCTCGGCCAGCTGAGGGTATTCCGTCCGCCGTCCAGTGGGGTGCAGGTCAGGCGAGCGAAGACCAGTCTTACGTGCAACAAAAAGGAGGTCCTGCAGATGCTGAGTTTTATGAAGATCTGTCTGGTCCTGAGGGCTGCTCGCGCTCAAGTGTAGGGGGGAGCAACAACAAGGGCTCAATGCTGAGAGGACTAGTGGATCGCTAGGACACGTAAGTGTACTCTCGCATGAATGCACGATAACCTGGTTGCAGGCCCATAGAGGGGGGAGGGATTGTTTTATGGTTTTTAGGACGAATCCTGTAGAGGGAGGTAGGACGATCAGCCATAGTAGTCTTAGATTTTAGTTCCATCCACCCGATAGGGAGTGGATGTCTGGCGGGTACGTCTGTGTTAGAGCATAGAAAGTGGTAGACCCCAGTAGATGGCCGTTGCGAATAGATGGAGGGAAACCGATCGAGTATTACGTTTTGGATTTGTTTGTTGATGTGGTTTTAGATGTTCTGTTTTTCTCATTGCTAGTAGAATATTTGTTGGTTGATGCAAAGGATTTACCCCTAACGATAGGCAGACAACACCTTCTAGCCTCCGTACTGTATTCAAAAGAGACCCCCATAAACATATCGGGGAGGGATTTGTTGAGCAAGCTAAATGCTACCATTTCATTCACAAAAAAGGCATGGGGTGTTCCACTCCTGGCATGTAAACAGTGAGGGTGGCGGCCATCATACAGGCTCACTACGTCCACAGCACCTTATGAGGGCAGCCCCTGCACCCAGATGTGTTCTTATATAGAGTCCAGATAATATTAGGTTGGGTGATTCAAGGAAGGCGCTGCGCTTGTTTCCCACTGGTTGTGCGCCAAATCGGTGCATGTCGCACGGGGGCACACACGTCATAAAATGGCATGCGCTACGCGCACAGCAAAAGCACCCATAGCACAGCGCACACAACAAAAGTAGGCGGAACAGTGGGCGTAACACGCGGAATGGGGAATAACGCGTGAAAAAGAAGGTATAACTGGGGAAGTACTGCAGGGACACAGAACGCCCACACGCACGCCAACAACCCGTATTCATGGATTCGAATACGGGAAACCTGCACACGGTAAAAGACGCACACAGGCGTGAACGCGTCCGCCACACGAAGGCAGGCGGAAGCGTCCCTGCACACAGTATAAAAGTGCGCACAAACAACAAGCACATATATACATCTACAATGAATGCTCCATTTGTCGCAGCACTGATCGTGGGACACCGCAGGAGGAGTAGAATAGCCAGGGCACGCATTTTTTCACCACGGACAAGCCTTTTTGGGATGTCTGACGACCAGGTCTACGGCAGGTATAGGTTTCCACCCCGTATCATCCTGGACCTGGTCAGGGAGTGGGAAGATGACCTTACATCCCCCACCCTTTGCTCCCAAGCATTGAGCCCCTTGAAGAAGGTGCTCAATGTCCTGCATTTTTTGGCCACTGGGTCATTTCAGCGGACTACTGCCATAGTGGGGGGGTCTCACAGGCCACGCAGTCACGCTGCCTACACCAGGTCTTGGCAATCATGACAGCGCGCCCCTCAGTCCGCAGGCACATATACATGCCCAGAACACCCGCAGAAAGGCAGGCTGTTGTCCTGGACTTTTACAGGGTGGCACACTTCCCCAAAGTGCTCGGTGCCATAGATTGCACCAATGTGGCCCTACGTCCACCTAGGGCCACTGAGCACATCTACCGAAATCGCAAACACTGGCATTCCGTCAATGTACAGGTGGTATGCGATGCAAAGGGAATCATCACCTCTGTGTATGCAAACTACCCTGGCGCCACACATGACAGTTTCATATACAGAATGTCCGCCCTGAGCCGGGCCCTGGAAGCTGGGCAGCATGGCGACACATGGCTCCTAGGTGAGTACAAATGCCCTTGCACATGCATGCATGTCACACACACACACACACACAAATACACAAACCCCAATAATCACAACCATTATCACCTCTCCAGGGGACAGTGCCTACCCTCTGAGCAACCACATGATGACGCCAATCCGGAACCCTACCACACCACCCCAGGTAAGATACAACGTGGCCCATATTGCAACCAGGGCCATAGTGGAGCGCACATTCAGAGTGCTCAAGTCACGCTTCCGCTCCCTTGACCGCTCTGGCAGTCAGCTACTCTATGCACCCCCAGTAGTGTGCAGGATCATTGTGGCAGCATGTGTACTGCACAATGTTGCAACACGGCAGGGCGTACCGGTGGACATGGTGGTGCCCCCACATCCCCAACCACAGGCACAGGCGCTGCCCATGGGTGGGGATAGGGCACGTGGCGAGGAAGCCCGAACCCAGCTGGTGGACACATTTGTCACCTAAACTCCCACCCCTGCGGAGTGCACACAGGCCTGGCACATACCAGGTGACAATCGATGATGACAAAGAGACAGTCAACTGTCACAACCTTACCACCCTGAGATTGTTGCCATGGAAGTGCCACATTGTGTGCATCCCTAGCTACTTAAACACAAGCAATCCCGTGTGACCAAAAGGCACACATGCAAGGTGTGAATCACACACACCTGCAAAACAGGCCATGACTATCACTGGTATGTCACTCAAACCCTCCCAAACCACAACATGACATGGCAAGCAATAGCCATACACCAACACAGTAACAATAAGGTACACAGTGCCATGTTAAAAATGTAAATTGGCATCAGACAATGATGCCTGACATGGAATCAGATGAAATGACTGACCAACAACCTCCCACCCAAAATAGGTAATATCCAAATGCATTCCAAAAGTCGTAGTTGTAACATAACAATGAATGCCTGTCTACATGCACATTGTGCATTGCAAAATCAACACTGCAGCTTCTGTGTGCCGTGTCCACCTCCTGCAACACACTACTCAGTGCACAGCACAGTTAACAGCCATTGCGTGTGATGCACACCCTGAGCATCACATCTAAGCGACAAACTACATCAAAAAGCAAATTAGGCATGTACAGGATCCACAATTGGTCATAGGACATGTGCTGCAGGGACACAGTGGGCACCAGAAGGAAAACAGAGTGTACACGTGGACATTGAAGGGTGGTTGTACATGTAGTGCATTATAGTGCGAGTGTGTGGATCAGTAGGGACATGCACTCAACATATGCATGTGCAATCAAGTGACCATCAGTGTCCTCTACACATCACATGTGAACATTCACCATGTGTACACCCCAGCAAGTCAAACCACAACTATCCCCTCACACCTGAAAGGTAAACACAACACATGAACAGGCATTGATCAGCAGAACACATCATGTACATAGGATACCACAATTACAATGTCAGGGTGCCCATCACACTGCAGGGCAAGGCAAATATCACCAACAAAGCACCCCCCCCTCCCTCACAAATCACCATGACCCACTGAACAACTGCACCGGGGTTATGGAGCCTTCATCCTTGAATTTCACCTGGCCACAGGATCACCCTTCCCCTTTGTCACCATCTCCCACCTTGTGTGTAGAAGGTTGCCTGCACCCTCAGAATCAACCTTGATTTGCAAAAACACTACATCCAAGATAACTCAAAGCAGGCCAACACAGAAGCCAAGCAAAAAGCCTGCAGGCAGTAAAACTAACCATAACAGCCTCCAGTAGATGACTTGAAGTAGCAGTACCTCACAAAGGCCAAGTACTACCACAATGACGTAACAACCAAGGTAGCACAGTAAAACAATGTCACAACAGGATGTGTACCATGTGTGGTACATAACATAGAATGATGCACCACAAATGGATGTGTACTGTCACTGCTCCTGTGTACAGACGCAGGAGTGGCACGAACCAACCACCCCCACCGTGGCATACTGGATAACCGGAATGAGGGGCAGGAGAGGGGAGTAGGATTGACAGGGGAAAATAGGGAATGCCCAAAAATGTAGTACTCACATTAACACATACACAATCATACCAAACTTGTTCATCATGCACATAGCAGCAATTCACTGAAATGGAAGTCAAAGAGAAACTTATCTCTGGGGTGAGTGCTGGCCTCCTGCCTGCGCACTCTCAGGTCCGGTAACAGGAGCACTTCAATGCTGCAAAGAGAGCCACAGTTAAAAATCTGTGCATGCCCATAACACACAAACACACCACCAAATATGCCCCAAAGTAACAAACTACTATACAAACAGACAATCTGGTGTGGATGCTTCGTACCCATACGTAACATTACCCCTGTGATGGTTCATACACAGTCAATGCAGTAAGTAAGGCGCCAGTGGGTGCGTTGCAAATGGAACACCAATGTGTCACGATTCACACAACATGCAATGTTCCCTGGGTAAGCAGACAGACGCATATAGCAAGGTATGACTTCCGAACACGTCGTGTTCCACCATGACCGAAATAAAGTAGGCAGTGCATGTTTCAAATTCTACATGGAAATGAAATGCACTGCACCCGAGTCTGTCCCTTGCTGTCTGTCCCTGTGAGCTGCTTCTTTCCATGTCTCGGAACGCTACATGGGTGATACAAGTGCCTCAATGGACCATGGTGGACCGGAGGGTATGTGCCACTGCCCCTGCAGGTGCCCCAGCCAACCTCACAATCAACTAGCCATGAGTCCACCAACACATCTGAGCTGTATTGTGCGCTTCAACACCAATATTCGTCCAAGCTCACCCTCAGTGCTGCTACTAAGCATGCATGTGCAACTGGCCTGGTGGAAGGTTTGCTGTGTTGTTGCCCCTTTGTGCTGCTCACCTTGCCTGGAGTCCCTTGAAACACGTCAGCAGTTTTAGGATTTATGATTGCAAACCCTGTGCCTCTGCTTGCGCACACATGTGCATGTGGGCACCACCAAACGTGTCCAATGGCCCATGTCTGCTGGCAAAGGTGGTCTGGAGGCTCATCCCCCTGCGGAAAGGGCATGAAACACATGATTAATGCATTAGATTCATCTGTGTGTGTCTATTGAGGCATCACATCACTGGACCATGTCAGAGACGTACATCAGAAATCACACCATCAGTTCGTCTTTCACAGCCAAAGTGTGGAACACACTATCTACGGCATGAATTGCAACAAGCACATGTACAGTAAAGATAAGAAACATACTACACAATGCTTAGCAATGAATGTACACATGAATCATGAAACGCCCCATCTAGCAAAAGCAGAACAGTGGTCAATAACACCCCAATCATCCCCACTAGGGGTGTTAACACAAGTTCCACAGCAGCAGACATGCCACAGATATGGCAGTCCAAATCCCTTGTTTAATAGGCTGTTACACCGAACCATCCTTGCGATCCCATGGATAAGGGAAGCAGGAGTGGCATATGTGAGTCAAGGACCGCAAGCAGCAAACACATACACAGGACAAGCCTGAAGGGCCCAGCTGGAACAGACAGTCGATGCTTTCAAAAGCCACAAAGCACCACACTGTCACATGAAAGCATAATAGACAAGCAATTTTAAACTATATTAACTAATTACACTAACTATGAAAAACCTACATTACCTAATTAAACTAACTATCAAACAGAAACTTAACTAACTAAACTAAAAGAAAAATCAAAAATGTTCACATACGACCCGGGGGGGGGGGCATCCAGGAGGGGGGAGGTACAGGGTGCTGCTCAACACCCACATGCGATGATGCTGAGCCAAAAAAAAAACCTCCATGGGCTCAACGCCTGCACAGCCCGACCTATGTGGGAGATAGATGGTCGTCCGAGTCTGGCTCATCCTGGAAAGGAGGACGTGCCACAGTAGCCTGGCCACGCCTAGCCGCAGCTTGCCCCTCGTCAGCAGCAAGTCTGCCAGACGGGTGAGCCTGGTTCTGTGTGGCGATGACTTGTAGGTCTGCATGCAGAACCGCCTGTGATACACGTGCTTCCTCTTGCAAGGTAGCACGTGTAACACGCAGTTCCTCCTGCAAGGCCTGGCTGGACAACCGCTGCACCTCCCGGCAAGCCTGTAGCTAAGCCGAGACGGTACGCTCAAGCTGTGCAAACCTCTCCTCTGACCGCTCCCTCTGGGACATCAGAAGGACACCCAGAGTGGGTTTGAGGGAAGCATACTCCTCCCTCAGGGCCTCCATGTGTGCCTCTGCATGAGCAGCAATTGCTTGATGCAGAGACGACATTTCAGCCTGGCGTGCCCTGTCTGAGGCCGCCATGCCCAGCCTGAGTGAGCGGGTCGTGGACCGTGCCGCCTGCTGCTGGAGAAGCACCTGCCTAGCAGGGGGAGCACGGACCGGGCCACACTCTCCATGCTCTCAGCGATGTTCTCCATTGCTGCCCCCTACCGTTCTGAATTGGCAGTCATGTCTTGCTCCCACTCAGTATACAGCAGTATACAGAGGTTGCGTGCGGCGACCGCGTTGCTGGGCTTGACCCCTGCGGGACCCAAGGACAGGGTGTCCTCGTCATGTTGGCACCGGCCACGGCTGCACGACTACATGCCCCCGTCGACGTGATGTCCCAGGCACATCAGTGACTGGTGTGGAGGGTGACCCTGCATCCTGATCCACCACGGGCAGAGGTTCCAAGACTGTCTGACCCCTCAGTGCAGGTGTCGCGGACAGAGGAGTGTCCACATCAGAATCACTCACCCCTGACACATGGACCTGATGCTCATCCAACTCGACATGGACGTCAGAGTCGTCATCAGGGCTGGACTCATAGGCAGCCAGAGACAAGATGGCGTGTAGCACTTGAGGGTTTTCGTGGCCCGCCACCCCACGACCCCCACTTGTGCCGGGTTGATGTAGTGATACCAACCCTGTGCCTGGCATGACAACACCATCCTCTGGCTCCATTGCGTCATCATCTGAAAAATAGAGAGAAAAAAGGTTGTTACACATGTCAGAAGCACACAACACACAAACACACACACCGACAACATCAGGCAGACATGTGACCCACAAAATAGAACCTGGCATGCATGCTGGGTCAACTTGGAATTGCTTCTGTGATCAGACCTGTTGAAAGGTGGCAGTTTGCATTGAAGTGGGTCTATGCAGTGCAGCCAATGTGCATGTTACTCACTACCTACATGTATAAGTACTTCATGGTGTTTGTCAGAAAATGTGAAGGCAGTGCAAGGTCAACTTCAGGCATCATGTGCAATGTGCATTCAATGGGTAGCATATCTACAAGCAAAGCACCCCTCCACCCAAGTGCAAAAGCATGGATGCCTAGCATGGTATCAAAAGGCTGAAAATAGACCTGTGCATTGACAGGCAGTGTCGACTAGCATCAACAGCTTCATGTGCGTCAAGTGACAACACTGCAAATGATGATGGGACAGAAAGCAGGACACATGATGAAACGTCTGGAGGCCACCCACGTATGAAGAAGACACTACACCAGTTGGACAGAGTCATTGGCCCTTAAACAGGCTGAGGCCTGTGACTCACCCAGATTGTCAGACCCTAAACATGTGTGCAACACAGTACTGAGCCACAGTAGACATGGGAGGGCTGATGAAATGCCATGCAATGTATGTCACCCAGGACTTGTATTACAGTGATCATCCAGTCAAGGACACATAGGAGCATGCGTGCAATGCACATGGAGCATGAATGGGCACTCATGTCCCTGCGGGGCATCTGACCTCTGCACAGTACAAGCGAGATACCCTGCATCAAGTACTAAGGCTGTACCACACAGCATATGTCTGGCAGATTGGTTGCAGGAAGTTAGCATGTACACAGGACGCATTAACAGGGAAGTACCCAACGGCAATATTGAAGCAGACCAGTGCAAAGGTGGAATTGGGGCACAGAGCGGGGGGTGGAGGGGAAAGGGAGCATGCCTACATGGAGTACCCGCATGCAGGCAGAGGACACATGCACGTCAGTCATGCTATGACATTGTGCCTGGGCTGAGAGGAAGGTCACCACACGCTACATGCAGAAGGGGCAGTGAGCTGGAACATGGACCGGAGGGGCATAGTGGTAACCAACATGTGAGTAGGGTGCAATAGTGTTGATGCGGACAGTCCCCGTCTGCTCCACATGTCCACCATCCAGCACAGCAGACATGTATCACAGAAGCATTGCCTTACTTGCACATACGAACCATGTACACGTCACATTTAGTGGCAATCATGCACAACACATCCCACAAGTAAAACACACACGTCCTCAACAAACACGCATCATCTTTCCCACTCCTTCGACCGATTCAGATGGTATGAACTCGGAAACGAGTGACTCATGTGGAGTGAGGACTTCCTCCTCTGGTGCAGGCCCACCGCCAGTCATCAGAGTCAAGTTGTAATTTGAGGCACGCTTAGCCTTAGCGCTTCGTTTGATGTCATTCCAACGCTTTTTGCACTCTTGCGCCGTGCGCGCCTCATGGCCGAATGCACTGACATGTTCCGCAACAAGCTTCCAGTAGGTATCACGTTGGGCAGCCGTAGTTTGACTATTGGCACCCACTAGCATGTCACGGCTGTGGCCCCTCACGTAGCCCACGAGGAAGACCAGTTCCTGGTTGCAGAAAGGCTTCTTCCTCGACGTGCAGGAGGTCGTGGCTGTGTGTGAGGTCCCAGCCTGTGCTGCAGGTGCAACCTTCCTCCTCTTGTATTGTGGCTCAGACCCTGGTTGGCTAATGCCACCCTGACCAGTATGGCCAGTGGGTTCGGTGGATTGAGCCAAGGGAGTGGCCGGTGGAGGGACGACCAAAGGCCTGACTTCTGTCAGTGGCAGCTGGGTGCCCTCTAATGGAACCTGCGCAGCAACATCCACTGTGGCAGAGTCATTGACCGCAACTGTCCTGATTGGCAGACTCACAACCGGGGTGTTGTTGGGTGCATCTGCCCCTGCACTTGCCAACACCCGGCTGTTTGGGGCAGCAGATGACATAACTGCCCCAGGGACACGTGTCTTGGTCAGGGCAGCCTTGCGTGCCCCTACGGTTTCCCTCCTGGCCTGCTGGAAATCTTCCAAGGGCTCCTCAAGTGCCAATGGAGGCTGTGCTGGCAGACCCTGAGCCTGGGTGGCGGTGTCCACAGCTGCACCTGCAGCTACCACTACCCTTGGGCCCGTGGCAGTCGATGGAACGGACTGCCGGGTCACACGGGCGCCAGTGCCAGATGCAGAAGCTGCATCTCCCGGAACCACAGGGAGTGGTGGCATGACTGCACCGACACATGGCACGACATCGTGCTCAAGTGGTGCACCCCTGCCTCTTCCCCTTTTGCGGCTGCCCTGGACACCCTGGAGTCCCCCTACTCCCTGGTCACCCCGGCCACGTCCCTGACCATGCCCGCCACAAGGAGGACGCCCAGCTGAGGCGCCCCTCACCTTTGGTGTCCTCCCAACCATGGCACAGATGTAGAAGTGCCGGCACAGATGGAGTAGTGTCAATGGGAGGTGTACACCACAATTGACCTGGGCAATTGGGATGAAGGGGGTGGGAAGCAAAATGTTAACAGCCCCCCTGCACCTGCAAGGCTGTATGTGACCCCGGTGATGTAGTGACAGGTCACGCAATGCTCAGGCACCCCAAAACTGCTGGAAAACCGTGCACGCAACCCTGCAGCCTACGTGCGTGGAATCAACATCCCGCAGTACGCGGTGGCACACAGTAACACGAAAAACGCGTATGCATGGGACACGCAGGCTACTATGACATCAAAAACGGTGCGATACACAGGGGCACCCGCAGTGGGAAAAATAGCATGCGCGACTCACCGTCTGACTAGCGCGATGCAGAAAAACACACATAGCCAATACCCCCGCCAATCCTTGATAGCTGTGAAGTTGTAGTGGCGCGCGAAACAACACGAAGCATCAAAACACGTCGGTCTCCACAAAAGGCAGCGAACTGCTGGCCCCGCTCACCTTTAACCCATGCTGAGGGAAACACCTGCGCGTGTCACGTCACTTACGCGCGTAGGCCTTTTCCTCGGATTACACGCATTCACAGGGGGACGTGCATTTTTTTCGCACGCGCGCTAATCCACTATGCCCACGTCACGGGGGAAATGCCCACGCACGCCCGCGCGTGTCACGTCACAGAAGCACTTACACGCGAAGGGCCTTTGGCCCAATGAAATCGCTGATGCGCTTACGCGCTAAGGGCCTTTCCTCGAATTACACCCTGACATGCAATTGTTTCACGTGCCAAATCACTCCGTATCAAGCTGGCCATGCGAAAACACATGGAAGACCACGCTCCTGCCCTGAAGGCCATTTTCCTGCCCCCCAGAGCCCCGAGCACGCTCCCACCTGCCATCTGTTGCTGCCTGACTGCCTGCTGCCCACGTGCCCTGCTATTTGGTGCCTGCACATCAGCCATCTGCAGGGGTCCAGTTGCTGTTTCCACCCCTGCTGGAACAGAAGACTCCCGACTGGGATACCATCGCTCCACAGCCCAGCCCCAGGACCCAGTTGCCCACCCACGCCTGCCTCGGGGGTCGCCATGTCGGGGCAAAAAAAATCTGAGACCACTGGCGACCCCCAGCCAAAGGGGCAGAGGGCCACCAGCTTCAGTCAGAAGGAAGTTGGTGTCCTGGTGGAGCATGTCCTGGGGCATTATGATGCCCTCTTCCGAACAACATCCGCCAACAAGGAAGGACGGGATAGGATCTGGGACGACTTTGTGGTTGCCATCAATGCGGAGGGGGTGGCAACCCGCAACATCAAGCAAGTCAAGAAGCGCTGGGAGGACTTGAGGTCCAGGACCCTCATAAAGGCCCGACGCCTCGTGGAGGGGGGCCGGGGCAGCATGAGTACCATCCAGATGAGGGTCCTGGAAGGCGTAGCCCCAGCGTTCCACGCCCAGATCCTTCAGAGGCAGATCCGTCTGGAGTTGAGCAGTAAGTGGCCAAGCATTGCTGTGTGAGACAGGGCGTGTTGCAGGGTGCTGGTTGTCTGATACTTGCCTGTATGTCTGACATAGGCCATGTACGTATGTGTGTGTGCAGGGACATCATGGTCATGCATGAGAGACCAGTAATGTGTGAACCACATAGTAGGTGCATGTGTTACAATGCAACATGCGGAGCAGCATGTGGAATGCACACATTAATGCATGCCTGTCTCTGTTATTGGACATGGATGGGGTGTGAGAGATGGGTGCTGCGGTCATGGACATGTATGGTGTCCATGTCTGTGTGTCTGACTTGCATGTCTGTGACTTGTAAATGCCATGGATGCATGACACATGTCTGTGACAATGTTCAGATTCACTGATGCAGCCTACTCATCCTTGTATCCACTGTCTCTGGGGTGTACGAGGCCAGATGGATGAAACTACGGTGCAGTGTGTGCATGTGATAGGCATGACCCATGATGCATGTGAGTTTCAAACCAGCATTGTATGTTTCAAGAGTCCCTTGGACATGTATGCTAATGTTCATTGCATGTGCCATGCCTGTTACTGCATGTGTTTTGCCTGCACTGACTCATGTGTTGTGGACGGACATGATGGAAGTGATGTTTGACAGTGCCACTCATCTGCTATTGCTTCCTGTCTAGGGGACCATTGTACAGTACCCTGATACTTGTGTTCTATGTCTCCCTCTACACAGCGGCAAGTGATGAAGAGGGTGGAGACGGCGCTGTGGAGCAAAGCGGCAGGGATGCCCCCACCGGCTGGCGACGCAAGGCCCAGTCACCCTCCCAGAATTTACCATCATCCGGGAGTGAGGGGACTGGTGCTGCGTCTGCCACTACTGCTGGAGCGGAAGGGGTGGGTGAGCCCCCACAGGGGCTTGCAACTGCAGAAGACGGTGTGGAGCCATCCAGGTTGGTGGTTTCCAGAGAGGAGGAGGAGGCCGCTACTGAGCAGCACATGGAGCCTGGTGGCGGTGGTACCACTGGTTCAAGTGGTGCAGTCCAGGGGCAGGAGGCAGCACAGGTCGCCGTGGAGGGGCCTGTGCATGTCACTGTCCCTGACACTGTGACTGCACCACCATGCACCAGCAGGGATGCCCCATCCCTGGCCCGTCCGCAGGTAGGGGGATGTCCATGTCATCTGACACTCCTCTACCTGCGGACGAGGGGACCCCTGATCGTATGGAGAAGGTCCTGATTGGTGTTGCGTTACGCACGCGTGACATTCGTGATGACGTGTGTGCTTCCCGGGGGGAGCACGCATGTCATCACAAAGAGCAGCGTGCCAACGTGGCCCAGTTGGGAGTGTCCATGGTCGGGGGTTTTGTACATGTGTCGGCCACTCTGGCGGCCCTCTCCTCCTCTGTGGAGACTATGCGCCAGTCGTTCTCCATGCCGTCTTCTGGCCCAGATGCCACCAGGGCCCCCTGCGGACCTGCATTGACCAACGCAGCCAGCTCGGTGGGGATCCCATCCCTGCCACAGTCGGGAGTCGGAGGTCTAGCAGGGGTGGACACACCAGCAACTGGACCCGAGCAGATGGAGGATGTTCCTGCATCATCGGGCAGGGCACGTGCACGACGGCGTCGGAGGATTCCATCAGCCTGGATGCCGTTGTGCTGGCAGAGGCAGTTACGTCGGAGGCAGCAGCAGGCTCAACGTGGGAGGCATCATGGCTCGGGGCCATCTACATCAGAGGGGCAGGCATCGGCCGGAGGGCAGGAGGACCCTGGAATGGGAGTGTCTTCTGTGTGGCAGCGGTTGGGCCAGTAGATAGGTGCGGAGCGGCGGCGGACAGAGGAGGCATGGCTCACAATAGTCAGGGCGGAGAACTCCATGCGCAAGGTGCTGAGGCGGGCAGAGTGCCTTGAGGGAATTCACAGGGAATTGGAGGTGGACATGGGGTTATCCCTGCGAGACCTCGGGGCCAGAGAACAGGCCCACCTCCAAGACATTGAACAGGAGTACGATGATGCCCTGGCCCATGACATCAACAAGTGAGCCGTTGGACTTGCTCGCCGCCATTGTATATAGTTCAGTAGTGTTAAGTTTCATGTCTTTTTTCTTTCATTTGGGGCGCATGGACTATGCCCCACATTTTTGTATATAGTTAGTAATTAGGTAGGTTTCATTGTAGGTTTCATTTATGTTGTTGGGCTCATGGACCCTGGATTTGCTATTTGTACATGGTTTTACAGTGGATTTTTCACCTTCATCTTCACCATGGAGCAATGGATATTACGCTTTTCTTTCCCTTTGGATTTGCTTTGTTGGACGGTGACTTTGGACACATTTTCATTTGGATTCATTTGGATTCTCATTTTATTTATTTATCATTTTTTGGGACATGCTGCATTTTGATTATTATTGGCATTATTGTGTGTTTTGATTTCATTCCCTTCATTTTGACTTGAATACATTTTTGTTTCTTACTTCAATGTGTGGTCTTCTCTCATTGGTTTCATGCATGTCACAATGTGGGTTTTCTCAGTCATGTTTTGCCATTGTGTGGGTCTGACAGACTTGTACTCATGAGCATACTGCTTATTTGTGATCTATCATTTAATGGGGATTTCAATTTGGAGTGGATGTAAAGCTTGGTTGGGTGTTTGGACTGGGGTGGTGTGGGGTGGGATTTGGGTGGCCATAAGAGCCAGGGATCTAGATTGTGATGCGGTGTTGGCTGGGGGACATGTGTCGGGGCCTGCTGGCAGGTGCCCCTCACTGCTGGGGGGTGGAGGGGCTGGGGGACATGTGTCGGGGCCTGCTGGCAGGTGCCTGTCAATGCTGGGTGGGTGGGGGTGCAGCGGGACATGTGTCGTGGCCTGCTGGCAGGTGCCCCTCACTGCTGGGGGGTGGGGGTGCTGGGGAACATGTGTCAGGGCCTGCTGGCAGGTGTCTGTCAATGCTGGGCGGGTGGGGGTGCAGGCGGACATGTGTCGGGGCCTGCTGGCAGGTGCCCCTCACTGCTGGGGAGTGGGGGTGCTGGGGGACATGTGTTGGGGCCTGCTGGCAGGTGCCTGTCAATGCTGGGGGTGTGGGGGGGCTGGGGGACATGTTTTGGGGCCTGCTGGCAGGTGCCCCTCACTGCTGGAGGGGTGGGGGGGCTGGGGGACATGTGTCAGGGCCTGCTGGCAGGTGTCTGTCAATGCTGGTGGGGTGGGGGGGCTGGGGGACATGTGTCGGGGCCTGCTGGCAGGTGCCTGTCAATGCTGGGGGGGTGGGGGTGCAGGGGGACATGTGTCGGGGCCTGCTGGCAGGTGCCCCTCACTACTGGGGGGTGGGGGTGCTGGGGGACATGTGTCGGGGCCTGCTGGCAGGTGCCTGTCAATGCTGGGGGGGTGGGTGTGCAGGGGGACATGTGTCAGGGCCTGCTGGCAGGTGCCCCTCACTGCTGGGGGGTGGGGGTGCTGGGGGACATGTGTCGGCGCCTGCTGGCAGGTGCCTGTCAATGCTGGGGGGGTGGGGGTGCAGGGGGACATGACCAGGGGTGCAGGGTAGTCCCCTGTGGTGTGGGCTGCCTGCAGGGGCCGTGGAGGTGGTAGAGAGGACACCTGGGAGGACCCACACTGCCAATTCACGTGTAGGACTCCCCGCACACCCCTGAATACACGTACCCAGGCCAATCGCATGTAAAACTTCCCGCGCACCCCTGAAATACACGTACCCGTCTGAAATCGCGTGTGAAACTTCCCGCGCACCCCTGAAATACACGTACCCAGGCCAATCGCATGTAAAACTTCCCGCGCACCCCTGAAATACACGTACCCTTCTGAAATCGAGTGTAAAACTTCCCGCGCACCCCTGAAATACATGTACCCTGCTGAAATTGCGTGTGAAACTTCCCGCGCACCCCTGAAATACACGTACCCAGGCCAATTGCGTGTAAAACTTCCCGCGCACCCCTGAAATACACGTACCATGCTGAAATCGCGTGTAAAACTTCCCGCGCACCCCTGAAATACACGTACCCAGGCCAATCGCGTGTAAAACTTCCCATACACCCCTGAAATACACGTACCCTGCTGAAATCACGTGTAAAACTTCCCGCGCCCCCCTGAAATACACGTACCCAGGCCAATCACGTGTAAAACTTCCCGCGCACCCCTGAAATACACGTACCCTGCTGAAATCACATGTAAAACTTTCTGCACACCCCTGAAATACACGTAACCTGCTGAAATCACGTGTGAAACTTCCCACGCACCCTTGAAATACACGTACCCAGGCCAATCACGTGTAAAACTTCCCGCGCACCCCTGAAATATACGTACCCAGGCCAATCACATGTAAAACTTCTAGCGCACCCCTGAAATACACGTACCCTGCTGAAATCGCGTGTGAAACTTCCCGCGCACCCCTGAAATACATGTAGCCTGCTGAAATTGCACGTGAAACTTCCCACGCACCCCTGAAATACACGTACCCTGCTGAAATCGCGTGTGAAACTTCACGCGAACCCCAGTAATACACGTACCCCGCTCGCACAGGGCCAATCGCGTGTGAAACTTCCCACGAACCCCAGTAATACACGTACCCCGCTTGCCGTGCTGGTACAGGGTTAGCGCAGCCCTTTGCGCTGGATTGGGGATTTTGATGGCTTTGCCCTGCGCGAGGGGCGTTCTTGGGGGCGTAACTGGCGCTGCTGCAGGGTCGCTGCGCCACTGTGCACCACGGCTGGTTTTGGTAGCTAAAATCCATGAATACGCTGTGCGCGGAAATGGATTTTAGCGCACGCGGCTGGTGCCGAGATTTGCACGCGCACACTGTGCGCCAGCCGCGTGCGCCACTTGTGCACTAAATTCTCTGAATTACCCCCTTAGACTATCCACAGAATTTCTATTCAGACCCTCTCAGCACAAGGACATTGCCCACACACACAAATACTGCTGTACTTACAGTAGGTGATCACACGAAAAGACGTGTTGATACTATATCGGAACGTTGAGGGCGACATGGAATGGCGAACAGGACTTTGTATTGACCCCACATTGATGTTGACTGACTTGGCCAATGTAGATCTTTTCACAGATGAGGAAGAAGAGGGAGAAGTGGTGTTCCAACTACACATCCCATGCCCCATATGAGTGATAGAACGGTTAGTTCTGCAACTGACACAGCGTGATAAAATCAGATGAATTACACTTGATAGAACTTAAAGAGGGCCCTCCAAACATTGTTGACAAAGGGGCCCCATGAGATGGGAGTGCTCAAAGTAGCTATGACCGTCATCATGAAGTTAAAAGAAGGGGTGCTGCTGCCCGGGTAAAACAGTATCCCCTTTCTCGTGAATCAGGTTATGGTAACAGGGCATAATACATATGTCAACATCCTCATGTAACATGGGCATGTACCCAATTAAAAAATCAAAGAGAGGGGTGTAGCGATTTATACAGGACCTCTGCCCCTGACCAATGTGGTATAGGCCGAATTTCCACTCGTAACAAACCCTGCCACAATATTGTGCAATATACTAGCCAATGCCAAATATTTCATGGTAATTGATCTCAAGAACATGTTCTTTCCCATCCCATTGCATCCCGACTCCAGGTATCTCACTGCATTCACCTATAGCGGGGTACGATTTGAACACACAAGTTTACCTCAGGGGTATTGTGAGTCCCTGAGTGTGTTTAACAGTCGGATTCAGATGGATCAGCACAATATACAGGTGACCAGTACAGTGATACAGTATGTGGATGACCTCCTACTGAACAGTGTGACTGAGTGTGAAAACAAAGAAATTGATATGAGGCTGGGAAGCCCAAAGGAAACACACCAACACAGGTTACAAAGGACATACAAAGTGCTTAATTTTAAAAGCTACAACAGTTACCAAAAAGTCAATTGACAAACGAATAGCTATTCGGCTCTCAGAGTAACGTAACGAACTTCAACGAAGGTTCGATGCATTAGTAGAGAGACCGTACATTGGAATACATGGGCTTTTTATACTCTTTATCCAGCCCTGGCCAACCCTCTCGCGGGTTAACCATTCTCAGGACCAGGCCTAGGGTTCCTTGCCAGGTCAATCCTATAATTTATGCATTTTGATCAGTTTCGCTGATATAGTTGTACATTTACACATAGGTCAGGGATAGGACAAGGTCTCAGTTCGCGACCCCGACAAGTGGCCTGCAGGCATATTGTTTAATCATGTGTGCGGAGGTCACAACGGCCAGAATCTCACTCAGAATGTCATTCGGCCTCCATTTTGATGTTCAGGGTGACTTCCACATTACAAGAGAACCTAAAATGGCGGCTAAATCCAAGATGGCGACTTACACAATTTTTCGTTAAGGTCAAGACCTTGCCGCAGAGTCTTTTTACATGATATTTTAGACAACTTGGCGTAGGCCAACACACATTCAAATACTGCGATAGGAGGCATAATATCTTTTCGATTCCAACAGACCCTCCTTTTGGCCTATGCCAAGTGCTAACATCATTTCTAATACTTTTGCAAATAACCCCATGTGTTGTCATCCATACATCCCGAATCATTGTCTGTAATATCTATAGCCATTAGGTCGTTCATCAGAACCTCTTGTAACACAAATTCTTTAGATGCTGTATCTGGGGCATATATTTTATGCCCTATTGTGCTCACTGCTTGGGCACAACATCCCCCTAGCATTCCACATACACTCGGAAGACATTGAAAACAGCAACAAAGGACTAGGAGGATCCCCAGAATAACCAGAATAACAGAAAGCACCTTCCAACCCCATGATCGTAAAGAATCCCAGAACCAGGTGCTAAGATTCCAATCTCCTACAGGGATATGTACTTCAGAACTAAGAGTATGCAAGTTCTGTATTGCTTTAAAAATTGTCGGCGAGGAATCTGGTACGAAAACACAGCAAGTGGACCCCACTAATTTGCATACTCCACCTCGTTCTGCCAAAATGACATCTAATGCCATCCGATTTTGAAGTGCTACCAATCTTATTGCTTTTTGCTCTAAGGTCATATTGTAGAGTATGTCCGTGGTCCGGTTGATCGTTCTCTCCAGTACCCTTGCTAATCACCTAATGTTCTCAGAGTATGTTATTTGTCCCCAAAAGGGCACAACTGATTTCGCTATATATCCCAATACTTGCCCAGGGGTATCTCCATTCTTGTCTTGCCGCGGGCGAGCCTTAGAAACCTCCAATGTACTAGCTACAAATACCCCGGGTAACAATATTCCTAAATAACAGGTTCCCTGCCAATCCTTGGGTAACCAGGGAAATGCTAAACTACCACAAACAAAATAAACAGGCCCCCCTACATACAGAGGCCTGTTTTCTCCAGTCAAATTTACAATGTTCTTACAACCTTCAAAATCTCCCATTGGCCGAGTGCCATTTCTTTGTACACAAAAGGGGACCGAGTCAGGGCTATGATTTATAGAATAAGAAGGAGGTACAGCGTCCTTATTGCCTATCGGGGCCATTTTAAAGGAAATTAGAGTTTGAAAAGGAAGAGATAGTTTATCAGACGGCCTAATAGAAGCGACATTAAGTTTACTTCTATTTGCAAAAAGCGAGCATCCCAGGGGAGTTAATTCACGTTTCTCGAAATCATTCAGATTAGTTCCATCAAAGTTCCCTGAGATGCTATCATTCCATCGGCCAAAGAATAGTGCTCTAAGAGAGGCATAGCAAGCAGTCGTTAAAGGTAAAGGATGTATATACCATCCCAGTCCCTTGTTCCCATGTTGCGGTAAATGAGTACAAATCCAACAATTACTCTTATAAAAAATGGCATGAGTTGCATTCATTACTATCATTAGAGTGTTATTATGATACTTTTGTCTATGTTGGGAGTCTCTAGGGGACAGAGTGTGAAGGTGTACAGAGGGAGTCAAAATAGTTGGTACAATCTCGGTCGGTAGTAAAGGTTTCAGATGATAGATTTCTTCAAAATACCAAAGTCCTACAGCAGTAGTTGCAAAAATAACAATTATCATTATCAAAAACACAGCAGTACATTTTCGGGGCCCAGGCACATTGTTCATTGTCCAAGTTGGTCACCCCCTTGTTCACAAGTCCAGTGCGGGGAGCAGCAGTGGAGGTGGCAGGCATTGTAGTTCCTCAATCGACGACCCCAATGTTCGTTGCTGGCGACGCTACGGTCGCGCGATTTCTTAGTCCTTCTCAACCCTAGCCAGCAGAATCCCTTTTTGTTCAACAGAACTTTCTTATACAAAAGAAAACTTCCAATCACTTCCTTTTTCCAGATGCATGGAAAAACCTGTGCCGTAGTTCTATTTCCTTCGTCGAAGGTTGTACCTGGTGGTACCCAAGATTGTCTGATCCTGAGGGAAGCGACGTATCAGAGGCGACGGAAGTCACAAAGCTTGAAACAGTATTTTCCGGAAGTGATTTTTCAAGAGAGTGCGGAGACGAAATTGACTGTTCCCCAAGCTCCTCGGGCTCAGAGAAATTCTCTGACGCACTCACAGCGCTGTTTGCTACTCCAAGATCAGAGACTGTAGCATCAGCGAGGGGTTCTGCTTCTTCTGTAGCGTGTGGCGTCGGGTGAGGAAGTTTCTTGACATGCGTCGCGTGGATCCAGTGCTTCTTTCCAGCCACCCGCACTGCTGTCCTGGTGACCAGCGAGGCGCGAGACAGGAAGACCTCTCATAGGCCTTCACTAGGACCCAACTTCCAGGCTGTATATCGTGTCCTTGGCCCGTGAACCGTACAGGTAAAGCTGAGTGCACCTGGTGATAAATGAAATACAGGTTTTTAGTTAACTGGTTACAGTAGTCTACAAGCAATACATTTTCCACCTCTCTCAGGGCTTTAGGTTTTGGGAGACCCCAAATGTTAGCAGGTCTCCCCATCACTACCTCAAATGGAGAAAGCCCAGTCTTAATCTGAGGTGTGGTACGCGTAGCTAATAATACAATAGGTAAGGCATTTGGCCATTTCAGTTTGGTATCGGCACATGTTTTCGCAAGCTTATTCTTTAAGATACCATTGTGTCTTTCCACCAACCCAGCACTTTGAGGATGTCTAGCTGAGTGAAATCGTTTTTCAATAGGTAAGGCTGTGCATATCTGCAAAATTACTGCTGCAATAAAATGGGGACCATTACCCGACCAAATTACCCTCGGGAGCCCAAATCGAGGAAAGAATTCTTTTACCATAATCTTTGCAGTGGTCATGGCGGTAGCATCTTTAACGGGGAAAGCCTTGACCCATTTACTAAAGGCACAAATAATTACAAGAACATATTTCAGATTGTTACATCGTTCCATCTCAATAAAATCAAAATGAATGACCTCGAAGGGAACAGAAGGGGGCCCAAAGCTTCCCCTTGGAGTTACTGTCCCCTTACCCACATTGTGCTGTAAGCAGATCATACAGTTCTGGACATGCCTCTTCGCAGTCTCCAGAATCTTGTTATTCACCCAAACTTGTTCTAACATTTTTGTGATCTGCTGGGCACACACATGTGTAGGACCGTGTGCCATCGTAACCATTGCCAATACATATGAATCAGGGAGCAACCATTTTCCTTCAGATGTATCCACCCAACACCCTTCATCATCCAATTTCCCCATTCCTTCAGCCCACCTTTTAGATGCTTCTACTGTGGCATCAGTTTGAATATCTCGCACAGACCCAATGCCTTCATCCATTATATAAGCATCTCTCGTTTCCCTCAAGGCATACATGTCCGTGCTAAGGTCTGTGGCCGTTTGTCTGGCTATCAAGTCCGCAAAAGCGAGAGTAATTGCACTATCAAGGGGCCATGCTGGATCTTGGTCCCATGTGAGGTCAGGAACCCTCTTTCCGACCAGAGCCTTCCAAAGTTGTGAGCCACCCCAAATGCGTACTGGCTATCAGTATATATATTTACTATACGCCCTTGGGAGAGTTCACAAGCTCGGGTCAACGCTATAATCTCTGCGGCCTGCACAGAGTTATGAGAAATTATCTTAGTTTCAACAACTTTACTCAATGTAGTAACTGCATAAGCAGCTGTAGATGTACCATCTGAAAGTTTGAAGCAGGAGCCATCACAAAACAGCTCCCCTTCTGCATTATCCAAAGGAGTATCTATGAGATCTATCCTGCCCTTTGTTTCTTGTTCAGTGGTATACAGGCAGTCATGTAATTCTTCGTCACCGCAAACAGTGTTTTGCGGAAAAGGTAAGAGTTCAGCCGGATTAAGAACACAACACCTCTTAATTTGGATGTGAGGGGCAAACAGAATTAATTCATACCTTGTTAACCGCGCAGAGGTGAGGTGTTGCGTTTGGGTTTTATTCAATAAGATATCTACAGAGTGAGGTACCATCAAAATAAAATCATGGCCTAGAACCATTCCCTCACTCTGTTTTACAGACGCGGCAGCAGCAGCGACAGCTCGCAAACATCTTGGCAAAGCGCAAGCGACAGGATCAAGGGCGGAGGATTAGTAGCCGCACGGCCTATTCTTCCCTCCGTGTTCCTGTGTTAACACAGCCAAAGCACATCCATCACATTCATGCACAAACAACACAAAGGCCTTGTCATAATTTGGAGTACCCAGAACCGGTGCAGAGCATAACGCAGTTTTGAGAAGCTCAAATGATTGTTGATGTTCCGATTTCCATGGCAGTGGCAGAGAAATGCCCTTCTTCGTCAAAGCCAACATCAGTTTTATCACTAGCGAAAAGTTCGGGATCCACAACCTACAGTAAGAAGCCATACCTATTAAGGCTCTGACTTCCTTCTGTGTATTTGGAATAGACATGCCAGAAATGTGTTTTATTCTTTCAGGTGTCAATCTTCTCTCCTCCTTTGACAGGAGGTAGCCTAAATAGGCGACCTCCTGACAACAATATTGAAATGTTTTAAGCAAAGCTTTATGACCATTTTTAGCTAAATGAACAAGCAACAGTACAGTGCCTTCTTTACAAGCACTCTCAGAGTCTGCAGCCAAAAGCAAATCATCAACATATTGAAGCAGCGTACAAGTAGGTGGCAATTCAAGGGTGTCAAGCTGCTCTTTCAAAGCTCTACTATAAATGCTAGGACTTTCAGTATACCCTTGAGGTGCCCTGGTAAATGTAAATGAGCGTCCCCCCAAGGTGAACACAAACAGATATCTACTTTCCTTATGTATAGGAATGCTAAAGAAAGTGTTTTTTAAATCCACAACACTGAAGTGCGTAGCCGTAGCAGGGATCATTGTCAATATCGTCGTCACATCAGGCACAATTGGAAATTGTGGGGCGACGACTCTGTTAATAGCACGAAGATCAATTATAAACCGGTATGGAATTGCATTGTCGCCTTTCTTATATACAGGCAAGATCGGACTGTTACACAAACTACCTGTAATCTTCTCGATCACCCCACGATGCACCAAATCAGAGACAATGCATTTCAAAGCACGCTCGCCCTCAACTGATATTTTATACTGCGGAATGCGTGGTAGTTTCACTCCATGTTTCAAAACTATTTTAACGGGCTCAATCTGTAATACCCCGACATCATTGTCGTCTACCGCCCATAAACATTCCGGGACAATGCTAAACTCAGGAGGTAAAGGTCGAATCAGGAACTGAGAATTAGGAAGTTGCTGTGGTGAAACCGTCAGCCGTACTCCATCAGAAGAACAATGAATTACTGCATTCAATTTCTTTAACAAATTCAACCCCAGCAAATTCTGTCCACAGTTTGAAGTGAGAAGAAAAGGGCAATGGTCCGTAAAGGGACCCAAAGAAACAGACACCGGTGCAGAAACCGGACAGACAATTGGTATAACAGAAAACCCTACGGAAACATTTGTTTGCCCTTACAGTGGAATGTTTGGAACCCGAGAATGATCAATGGAGCACTTCTGCGCTCCAGTGTCTATCAAAAACTGGTGTTTCCTATTCCCTACTAATAATTCAACGTAGGGGCCTTTCTGATTGACGGGAATAGGTGAAGGTTCCAAACCGTGCTTCGGGCAATCCTAATGAAATAGAGCCTCGTCACAAGGAAGCTCTTCAGAAAGGTAGGCATCAGAAGGGTGATCAAATATGTTCCTCGAGTCCACACTCGAGGTCTGATTTCCCCGTGAAAAAGGTTGCTGAGGATCTTGTAAAAACTGACCTCTATCAGGGCCCCCTGCTCCAGGGCGGCTCCTAGGTCGTCTACCCATACTCCCAAACGCACTGTTTGACCTTTGGCGAAGGACGGGGCACTGTGCTTGCCAATGACCTTCCTGGCGGCAATAAGCACATTGATTAATATTCACAGGACCCAAAGGAGCATTTCCTTTTGGGAGATACTGACCTCTGGTCTGTGTCGTGCCTCCTCTGGGGATTCTAACAATTTGCTGTAATAATACTTTGGTTTTCAAATCTCCTTTTCTCTTTTCAATTTTGTCCTTCTCATTGTTAACACGGTTCTCATAATACTGAGCCATGTGCAAAACCTCAGATTGAGATTTTGCCTGCCAAGTGCTCTCAGAGGACATAATCTGTGACTGGATGTCAGGCAACAATCCACGTACGAATTTGTCCACAAACAACCTTTTCCCAGACTCTGTACCTAAATCCTGTCCACTGAAGTCAGAAAATACCTGCTCGAATCTGTTAAAAAATTCGGTGGCGCCTTCAGTTTTCCCTTGAACACAGGCCGTAAGCTTGTCCCAAATAATTCTTTTCTCTGGAATTATAGTTTTTAATTTTGCTATAATTCTATCAGGTAGAGTAAGTATTACCTGTGGTGGTTTCTCACCAGCTGGTCTTTCCCCATCAATCCTAATCATATTATCCAACGTATCTCCCAACCCTGGCACATCGTCTACTATCCGAACCTGTTTCCATACATCTACGGGTAGGAGTACAGGAAACAGCAAGTCAATATCACTCAAGGTGAACACAGAGGACTGCAAGACGGACTCTATTTCTTTGTAAAACCCCGTCGGGTTTTTCCTGATATCGGGAACTGATTGTCTAATAGTGTTCACTTCCTGTCGTGAAAACGGGACGTGAACGAATTGTGATACATAATGTGCAGGGATATCCACAGCGGGGGCACCAGTCCCAGCGTTGGCGGGGATCTCAACTTTTGGGACAAAGGTCGGAGGAACCTCTCTCATAGGCAACTGAGAAATAGGTACCTCCGGCCGCTTACTAAGCAACAGAGCCAGGTCGAGCGCTAAGGCAGCTGAAGAAGTGTCGGGTGAAAAAGCCCTTTTACAGATCCCCAATAATTCTATGGGGCAACTAACCTTCTTTCTTACACATTCTTCTTGCAGGTACTGTACCATTACCTGAATTACCTTTCTTTGCATTTCTACTGTATACTGACTATACGTGTCGTATACTTCATCTGGCGGAATCGGTGAATCCGAGATCCATCGAATCGCATCTTTGGTACAAATTCGTATTTCCTCAGGTGCCGATCTACGACACGGAAGGAACCGTTTCTGTACATATATTTTATCGTCTTCGTCATCCTCATCTCGTGACTTTTCAAAGTCTTTCCTATACTCAAACAATTTTTCAACATGCCCATATACTTTCTGCTCTGTGTCCCTCGAAAGTGCCAAAGCATTAAGATCTCTCACTCCTTGTGGAAGACCCGATTTTTGTAATCTACCCCACATCACACATAAATGAGTCCCCAAACCTTCGATAAAAACATTTTTCTCGGGAAAACTATTCAAATTAGATAATTTAGAAAAAACATTAACTTGATCACCTTTCTCCATACAGTGCTTAGCCCATGCAAACAATTCCTGTTTCTTACCTGCAGAAACGGTATTACGAGTGACGATCTTTGATCCTGCACCTGGATCAACTTCAGTCAATACGGGACCACTCGGAAGCGAAGGTGCAGGTAAATTTAAAAAAGGTGCAACTATCGGTGCAGAAGGAAGGGGCGGTGCGATAGGTGGAGGAACAACAACTAGAGGACTAGGAACAATAGGTTGTACAGGGGGAACAGGAATAACAGCAGGAGTAACAGCAGGAATGGGCAGAGTGCCCAAAATAGGAACATACAGAGGTGGCGCTGAGGCATCAGGCCTGCGTTCGTTTAACAATTTCTTAATAAATTCTTCGGAAACATGGAAATCTCTAGAGGGGTGAATTTTCTGGATTCCAAGTGAAAAAGCCCTATCGATATTTTTAACTGATTCTGAATGTTTTTCTTTATCATATAACAACGTTTTTTCGGCATTTGTTTTATGACGGCGTGCATGTTTGTCCCTACTTTTAAGCTGCTGTAACGCTTCTTTTTTCCAATTCTGTAAAACATCAAAGGCTGCAGGTCTAGCCTTCTTTTTTAGCAAGATTGATTCTAGGTATTCAATACGGGGGATCTTGGCCACTGAAATTCGGAAGCATGTCTGGTCTGTCTGTGCCAAATATCATTAAATACTATACTACCAATGCCATACTTACAGTACATAGTACATGCCGGCGACCCCTCCTGTGGTGCCGGGCGGCTAAATTCCAAAGATTGTCGATCGCTGCGGAACAGAGCCCTAAAGCAGCTAGACAATTTCCCAGGCATTTCACAAAAAATTGGTGTTACCTGGTCAATAATTGTGTCTGCAGATACAATACGCCAAATTCAAATTGTCAGGGTTAAATTAAGAGCCGGGTCACGACTGCCCCTGACCAAACCTAAGGAGGACGTACGGTTTATCAAAGAACTTACCTAACGAATTTTACCTTGTGTTTGGTGGTTTCGACAAATCTGCCTGCCTCAAAAATGGACCCTCGTCAAGATGCCGTGTCAGACCACACGACTAACGTCCAAGGATCGGATCGTGCAGTGCTACCGAGGTATCGCGTCTCGTTCGGTTGGGCCCGCAGAATCACACCGTCCGATCCCGGTTCGATAGTCTGCGTCAACCTTCAATGATCCGGCATCAATCTTGAGGGTCCCTATTCGGGCGCCAACTGTGAAAACAAAGAAATTGATATGAGGCTGGGAAGCCCAAAGGAAACACACCAACACAGGTTACAAAGGACATATAAAGTGCTTTATTGTAAAAGCTACAATAGTTACCAAAAAGTCAATTGACAAACGAATAGCTATTCGGCTCTCAGAGTAATGTAACGAACTTCAACAAAGGTTCGATGCATTAGTAGAGAGACCGTACATTGGAATACTTGGGCTTTTATACTCTTTATCCAGCCCTGGCCAACCCCCTCGCGGGTTAAGGACCAGGCCTAGGGTTCCTTGCCAGGTCAATCCTATAATTTATGCATTTTGATCAGTTTCGCTGATATAGTTGTACATTTACACATAGGTCAGGGATAGGACAAGGTCTCAGTTCGCGACCCCGACAAGTGGCCTGCAGGCATATTATTTATTCATGTGTGCGGAGGTCACAACGGCCAGAATCTCACTCAGAATGTCATTCGGCCTCCATTTTGATGTTCAGGATGACTTCCACATTACAAGAGAAACTAAAATGACGGCTAAATCCAAGATGGCGACTTACACAATTTTTCGTTAAGGTCAAGACCTTGCTGCGGAGTCTTTTTACATGATATTTTAGACAACTTGGCGTAGGCCAACACACATTCAAATACTGCGATAGGAGGCATGATATCTTTTCGATTCCAACATGAGGAGTAGTGCAGGGCAGATTCCATCCTTCTTTTAACGCTGCTAGCTGACAAAGGATACATGGTAGATAAGGAGACGTTACAGTACTGCCAGGAAGAGGTAGTGTACTTGGGACAGATAATATCCACAGAAGAGCAAAGGATAACTCCAGAAAGGGTAGAAATAATACACAGTATTCTACCACCCACCAAACAGTGAAGGAGATGAAAAACACCTGGGAGTATGCAATTACTGCAGGGCTTTGATGTTTGATTATTCAACATTCACCAATCCCCTCATGCAGGCACTCAATGAAGCCCAGAAGGTATAGGGTCACATTAAATGAACACCAGGAATGAATGAGTATGTTGCCAAACTCAAAGAGGCACTGGTGCACACACCAGTGTTGGCAACCCCAAATTATAAAGCAAAGTTTTATTTGTTCTCCCATTCTGATGGTACAGTGATGTTGGCTGTCCACACCCAGAAAAATTCACAGGGCACAAGTTGCTTGTGTACTACAGCAGACTGTTAGACCCAGTGATGCAGGGTCGTTTCTCCTCCGAATAAGCACTTGCAGTTGCAGTTTTCGCAATGAAAACAATGGGTAGCCCCATAGTTTTGTACGTAGAACACTCATTTTATGGCACACTGGAGAAGTCAAAATCAACATTGACAACTCAAAGGGCCTTGGGATACAAGATAATACTGACAAACCCAGCCACTGAGGTCATCATATGTCATGTGGTGAACCCAGCAGAATTCATAGAACAGCCGGCGGAGCAAGGAGAAAACGTTCACGACTGCTCATTTTACATGGACAGATTAGAAGGAACCCCAAGGTGAAGCACGAACCAATAGAGGGAAGGGACAAAATGTTTGTTGACAGGTCATCGATGAACAATTCCAACACGGAATGCAGGCATACGCCACTACTCTGCACAGACGGCCAAATTGGTGACCCTAGTAAGAGCATTGGACATGTCAGAGGGGCACATGGTCAATATATTCTCTGACTCTGCATATGCCACCTCACAGTGCACTCAGGGTTAGCAAGATTGGGATAGGAGAGGGTTCAGGAGAAGCAATGGGTCCCCTGTCCAGCATGCAGAGTTGCTGAAGCAGCTAATTAGGATATTGACAGTCCCCGTAGAGGTAGCAATAATAAAGTGTGGTGCCCGCACAGGCAGCCCGGACTTTATTTCCCAAAGGAATGATATGGCCAACAGAGCAGCAAAAGAAGCAGCCTCACTGCCTGAAGGCACTACCAAGTTATATCCAGTTTCAAAAGACAAAGTACCTATGGTGGTGAAAGGGTCAAAAAGAGCTGAGACAGAGGACGCTACAGAACAATTCAATGCCCTGCCCATAGTGCAGATAATTGACCTGCAGGGTGAATCACCCTAGGAAGAAAAGGAGTAATGGATACACCAGGGGTATTCCCTTTCCCCCGCTGACCTGGTGTGAAGACAGAATAGCAAAGGGAACCAGTGATGGCCAGAAGATTACTTAATGGAGCTTTAGAGCAGCTACACCTCCTGGCCCATGTGTCAAAGGAACACATGGACCCAGACATAAACGAAAGGTGGTTTGTGCCAAAATTGGATGAAATTTCTGTCAAGGCACACATTAATAACTGTTAAAGCAGCAAAACTGCGACCGGAAGCGCCCTTCCGGCACTTGAAAATCAGCTATGCCGACATGCAAGACAAATGTACCTCTTACAGATATATGCTTGTTGTTTGTCCTTTTGCATGTTGGCTTGAGGAAGGACACTGTGCCCACAATGATGCAAAGTCAGTGGCTACATTTTGGTATGGGAGGTATTTCCAAGGTGGGGCATATGTAACGAATTAAGGTCAGACAATGAGCAACACTTGCCAATTACCTGTTCATGGGTGTTACAGTCCTCCTGCGGATAAAGCGCTGCCTATGTTCAGTGTACTGCCCATAAGCCAACAGTGTGGTTGAGAGAATAAACAACCTGCTTAAAGCACGCTTGGCAAAGCTAATGATGACAATTGGCAAAAATTGGCTTAATTACCTGCCTCTTGCTCTGTTGACATTAAGTAACTCGCCCAGCACGGATCACCATTTGACTCTGCATAACATTGTTACTGGCAGGAGAATGCATGCACCTACTTCTCTGGCATGTACACTTTCGAATGCTCGTAGCTCATCACAGGTACTGGGGAAGAATTTAAACAGTACTTGACTGAACTAACCAAAGCGCAAACCCACATATCCCGTCAGGTACGACCACATTCAAGTCCGCTGGCCATGAGAGCTCATCCACAAGCACGCAAGAAGAGGATGCATTCCCACCAGCTGCACTCCTCTACATGGGAGACAAAGGGCCTCATTATAACCATGGCGCTCCCGTAATGAAGGGTGCCGGTACGGGACCGGCACCCTTCATTACAGGAGCGCCTATTACGAGGTTCCCTTGCGGGACCCGGAACAGATGTCTGGTAAAACCAGAGGTGCTTTCCGGGTCCCGCAAAGGGACCAAGGAGCTAATAGTTATTAGCTTCATTCCCATTGAGCCATATGGGGGCTCAAATGGGAATGGGGATGTGTTTTTCCAATGAGGCATACATGCCCTTATTAAGGACATGGCTACCTCCATACTAATGGGGCCCAGAATCTTCACAAAGAACTTTGTCAGAAAATGGAAACAGCCTAGGTTTACGGGGCCGCACATCGTGGTGTACTAGACTCCCACAGCTGTCAAAGTGACTTATAAGCAACCATGGATCCATTTGTCAGTAGTTTGTCGAGACAACAGCCCCAACAGCATCAGCAGATCCAGGTCCATCGAAGAGGAGGAGAGGGGCATGGCAACTTGATGGGAAGTATTCACCAATTGTCATTGACTTGTTTCTCTGTTATTAAGTTCTACAAGATTCCCATGGAGGAAAAATAAGGTTTGCCTTGGAATAATGGTAGTAATACATGAAAGTAGAAAATGAATGTGTTTTGGGTTGTTTTGTCTCTTTCCTGTGTTCTTCTTTTTTTTATGTATTGTGTTTTAGCAGATCTTTCGACTTTTCACAGTACAAAAAGGAAAAAAAAGAAACTAATACACAAATTAAAATAACGTTTCATTTACATTCAATCCCAAGTGCAAACTCATACATAAATGAACCGAAGTAAAACATACTTCCATACATAATTAACAATGGCGTGAGACACATTTCTCATCTACACATCAAGAGGTAGGGAACTCCCAGTAAAATCTAGTACAAATTAAGGGCTATTAATTAGGCTACAGGCCCGAAGGACCTGTACAACATGTGCAATGAGAAGAGTTTCGTGGTCGGCAATCAGCCTGTGCCAAAACATCTCTGACAACAGTCTATCCTCCCTCTCCACGAAGCACAAGAGGTGCTTCACCCTTACATCCCATATACCTCTAAACTCCAATAAAATGTGTCTAAGAGCAGGGACATCATTTCACCAAAATGCCAGGGGTAGCGGAAGTGACATCACATGACGTATGACCGCTTATGACATCGCATGAAGTGATGTCATTTGACCCCACCCTGTAGTGATAGCATGGGAAGCAATGGAATACGACATTTCACCCCTTGACAAAACAGGAAATGGCATCACATAGCATTGTTCCCAAGTACACTACAAAAAATATGGTTACAATATAACTATAATGCGATATACATTTCACACAAGAATGGATCGCTATATGTATTGTAAATATCAGTATCTATATAGGCCCATATTACCAAATTACTATGAATGCAAGCAGGCATCCATGGCCAAATGATAATAATGTGTTATTATATAGCACTTACGCTTAAGCGTTGTATATAGAACAAATATACATACAATATTACCCAACCTGTGTTGGTACTCATTTATCGACCTCAGAAGGATGAAAGGCTTAGTTGAGGTGTTTACGAACAGACTAAATCAGTGACTCACCCCCTGAAATGTGCCTGAAATAAACCTTCAATCATTCTAGCAATTATTGTATAGAATTCCAGAAAGACAAATGATTTGGTATTCCTATTCTTTCTTATTTAGGGTCACTGCTGAAAGTGTTAGACTTGTGCAACCGCTGTTGTTTTTTGGGGGTTTTATTTGTTTAAGAAGCCTGAACAAGAAAGCCAGACCTCCAGAAGCAAAGAGCCACATGGTGCTGGCCACAGCCCAGGAGCTTGCATTAACCCCCCCCCCCAATAAAAAAACAGTTCTTTTCAGTTTTTTAGGGGTAGCAAGGGAGACCACAGGGGTTGCAAGGGGGACCTCAGGGGTTGCAGTTTTCGACCCCTGGTAACCCCTAAATAACATACTTGTCTAAGAGACTGCCCTCTGGCTTCCTCTAAGAACTGGCAAACATTTACTACTTGCGTACATTATTTACATTGAGACTGTACTTCACCTGTATGAACCAGGGTAAGGAGAACTCTTAAAAAATCCTGTCTTACCTTCGAACTGGGGAAATGTCTCAAGTATCTAGATAGAAAGCCGCTCTTTTTAGCAAAAGGTACAAGTGATTTTGCCAGAGTAAGTTTACGCATGGTGTCAATTGTTTAGATCCAATCTGTACGCACTAGAGCCCCCTTCACTTTCATGGGGTTATTTATTAAAGTCTCTGCAACACATTCACATTCCAGTAAGACCATGCACACACGCAACTTTAAATCTTGCAAGAGCAGTGAATGATCCAGTTCCAAAGTACACCTATGTCTTCGTATAGGGAGTTAGCCTATGAAGCCACTATCAGCCTGAATATTGAAATGAGTCTCCATTCTACCTCCATCTGAAGGGACCACAATCCTAGCTCATAAATCAGGCTTGCGACAGACAAACTCTGAGGCAGACCTAGTATCCTCTTCCATAGTCAGCACTCTACTCTCGCCCAGTTTGTTACCCATGTCCAAGGTTATATTTATATCCCGTTCAAAAGGACAGGAATTACTTTAGCTTTGTAAAATTGTATTAATGGCAGCAATGAGAATTTGCAGTATGTGGCCAGGAGTTCTTTCATCTGACAAAGCAACTAGGAACCTCTCCCCTTCATGTCTAAGTGTAGTTAGCTAATAGCGGGAAAGGAGTAGATTTTGAAAGCCAAGTACACCACCCCCCTCTCCACTGGGATTGCATGATCTCCCAAAGATCACCTGAAATTGGAAGCATGGTTACCTGGCCTTTTAAAGATGAATAATTTAGATTTATTTGGCTTAATTAACTAATCATTCTCCCAGGCATAATTCCCCAGAGAGGTCAAAAGGTGTTGCAAGTCAACTGCATTGTGATTGAGGAGTACAATATCGTCTGCCTACACTAGCCATCTGACTGGGCCAGAGCCAATCTTGGGGCTAGCCAGTGACGGCGGACCCAGTACCTCCTCCAAGTCTGCTAGATATAAATTAAAGAGGAGGGGGGGCTATTAGGCAACCCTGTCCCACCCTCTTTTCCCCATGGACCAGGGCTGATGGATGACCAAGGCCATTCAACCTGACCCTCAGGGAAGTGTTCTCATGCAAGCTTGATAGTATAACGAGAAGCGGCCTCAGGACCCCTCAAAACTTTTGCCAAAGGGGATCCCTACGAACAGTGTCAAATGCCTTGGAGAGATCCATCCAAGCCCCATAGAGCACTGGGTCATTCTTGACCCAAGATCTTTCAGAAAGTATGCTCAGCACTCCCGTTCAATGATGTCAAGAGGCCTCAGTGAAAGCCCATTTGGAACCTCGATAAGATGTTCTTTTTCTTAGCGCAAGATTCCAGCTCTCTCAGCAAGAGCCCTGTGATAATGTTGCAAGCAGGGCGATCAGGCGGTAATTTACTGGATCCGTCCGATCTCCTCCCTTGAAAATTGGGACGATTATCAATGACTTCCATGAAGGGGGAAAGCACCCTTCATGCAGAATCTCCTCAAATAGTACAGCCAGAAGCCTAGGCCACAATTCTGCTTTTCCCTTTAAAACCTGGTAGGTCAGTCCATTAGGACACACAGCCCTGGAGCAGGATGGCTTACAAATTAACTCTGATATGGAGTCCTCAGAACATTCGAACTGCCAAGGTGTGTCAAAGATACCATTAAAGTAGATCAAGGACACTTTTTTATAGAGAGCACCAAAGTGATCGCTCTATGTTGACTCCGCAATCACACTGCTTTGGGGGTCAGATTGCGTAACGTCTGTATGGTTAATGAGGGCCCAGAAATGTCTGGAGTTATTATTGCTCAGGGCACCCAACATCAATTCACCTTGCTTTTGGAAGAGAAAGGATCTATGGCTTTGGGACCAATTTCTGTAGCCCCTCCTAAGGTCTCCCCATTCTAGCCATATATTCCTCCACCCCCAGAGGTTCCAATCTTAGGTCCCTTAGCAATTTGCCCTGTTGTTCCTTTTTTGCCACATTTCCTCATCAAATGAGTGTGGGTGAATAGACTGCTTATGATAATCAGACCTAGATGGAGGGTCAGAGGCCCAGAGAAAATCTTGAAAGTTTTGCGGACTGCAAATATCCAACAAACAGTAATCAAAAATACTCAAACAGAACCTTTGTCACTTATAATTTAGGTATATGCCATCCCTTCTAAACCTTACAAGTCTATTCTTCCCATTATTCACCATCACAGTCTGATATTGACCAAACAATTGGCTGGGAAAATCCTGTACCAGTGTACCTTCCAGCCGACTATGGTAATTACTACCTCCCTCCCTAACCTGGAAATCACTACAGATCTTAAAGTGGGTGGGAGAGAGAAAAACATGGTCGATGGTCAACTAGAAGTCCCACGCCTCCAGGTTGCAGCCGAGGGCGCATCCCCATTTAGTGAGCCCTTTACCATGACCATATTCCAGTCTGAAAGGAAAGACAGCATTATCCTCCCATTGGCTGTCACTTTGTTTGACACAGAACTACCATTCAGGGTTGATGTGTCAATACACTGAGAGTTAAAATCCCCCGCAAGCATAGTACTGGCTCCCGCAAATTGTGATTTTACTCTCACCAATAAATCAGCAAGAGCCTCCAGGAAGATTTGAAGCACAGAACAGACAGGCTACCAATACATTTTGATAATTATAATTAATTGTGTCCGCTCTTTAGTTCGCAGCCATAGCTGTCAGCAGCCTCTTTGCCTTTAGAGGGATAGCTTCAATCTCTGTTATTCCAGAATTGCGAATGACCATTAGTAGTCCCCTGAGGTCCTTCCACTTTCCCGATGGTAAACTGGTTGATGTAAAATAGTGAAACCCTCCATCTGAATGGAGTTACCAATCCACTTTCTTGTAGGAGGATTAAGTAATTATGACCAAAGATTGTCTCTTTAATAGCCTTGTTTTTAAAAGAATTGGAACCTTGCATATTCCAGCTTACAAACCGCCATTCCCTTACAACTAAAGGGACTCATCCACCATCCCCAGTTTCTGAAAAACTTGGTTTCGAATGTCAGGGAGCAAAGACCAAGCCTTCATCTTTGAGTCGCACGATAAGGTGACCTTATCATTCACTGTGACTGGTTGGCATATTTTATCAGTTGGCCTTCCAGGCAGCCACTTGCCTCCACTTCCTGCCATATCCAAACTGCCCCTCTTTTCACTGCCTGGGAGAGCTGTTAACACGCTGTAGCCCTGTCGCCTCAGATCTTGACTGACCACCAGGATTGCATTGACACCAACTTGTTAACCCAGCTCCACTATAGAGGTAGTATAATCAAATGGAAAACAAATGGAAAACAAACAAATTCAATTTCCTTGATGGAGAACAGATACAATTCTGGACTCTCCCTGAAGATGGCCAGTATGGCACTATGATTCAGCGACTTGTGTTCGAAATCCATCCTGGTACATTTCAACCACAGTCTCGGAATAGCAAAAGGGACTGCTACCACGTCCTTGGTTTTCCTGCCCATGCTTGGAAATGGCCTCTACCACTGCAGACCTTTCCTCACCCAATGCCCGGAGTGCCAGGGTAGCCACTCTTGGAAGATCAACAAGCCCACGGGCCGCTTTTACCTAAGCAGCTACACCCAGATATGAAGTGCCTACGGGTGTCATAGGGAACGAGAGAGTTGGCAAGGTTGTAGTGGTTGAGTCATCTAGCCTTTTTCCCTCATAGAAAATTCAAGGCCATTTTATTGTATTAGGCCTTTTGTCTGTGGGGGCATTACAGTCCTGCTCAGAAGGCACCTGGCCTCTTAGACTTGCCCCAATGCCCTGGGAATTCTGTAGGGCAGAGATAGCGTGCCATTCACAGCACCCAGGCTCCACCCCATCTGGACACTAATACTAGAATTGACTGCAAGCACCCGGGTCACCTTTAATTTGGAAGACCTCCTCACTTGGGTTTTCCCCCATAATGTGGGAGGCGAGATTACAGAAGTTGGCGATACGGGGGCAGGCTTCCCAAATGGACCTGAGGATGGCCGCAGCTTTCTCCCCTGCTGTGGTTCCTCTGGACAAGTTTCAGGCAGAGAAAGAATAAAGCTTGTTAACCCAGTGTTTTTAATTCTCTTAGAATTTTGATTCTTCGTTTTTGACCTTTCAGTGAAGGCCAACTCCAGTCTCCTATTTTTTTTCCTCCTCCCCCTGCTTTAACCCTCCTTTGATTTACTTGACATGCGGCCTCTATTGGGTGGCGTTCTTGGAGGGGCTTGCTATGTACAGTCATGGCCCTATCCTCCTCTTCATCCAATCGGCTTTCTATGCATACCTCCACCACTTGAGCCAATTGTCTAAATTTGTCCAGAATGGAGTCCGAGGAGGGGGTATCATCAAACGTTGTGTTATGTCTGTCTTCCACTAACATGGCATCACCCGCTCCTGCCTGTACAGAGCTAATCCGGATATTATTTACCAACTGGGAGACTCCATTCAAGATCTTTTCCCTTTGGTTGTTCGCCTCCTCCAGTTTACCTTGTAAAAATGAACCTGAACTTCACCCTTAAGTAATTCAAACTTATTCACTAATGTGTTTAGTACGAAGTTCAGGGCTGGGAGGATGGCATCATTTGAAACAGAGCCATTTGTGTTATCTCTGTTTTTTGTGGCTTTGCAGTAGCATCGTCAGGAAGGTGTGAGAATGTGCTCATTGACTGTGACGAAATCGGAGCCATAAAGGGTGTCATCAGCAAAGCTTGCCTTGGTAATCTAGATGTTGCTGAGGATGGCTCCCTTCCTGTAGCCCCCCCATCCATCAGGTGACTGCAAGTGGACAAAAGTGTATGGTACTGGAACCATCACTGGAGGAATATGAGGAAGAACAGGGGGCATGAGCAGGGTAACAAGGCTGTGGGGCACCAGGACAGTAAGTAAAAACGTGTGGGCCAAATTGTTTAGATCCATAGTTCGATCGAATTGGGGAATGCGCTAAAGGTGCAAATAGAGTGCTGTCAAGAGGGCCACACTAATCATTTGAGGGAATGATGGGTAGGGGAAAGGAGCATCCCTGGAGGGGGTCATCATTGATGGCCACACCATGTAATTTATGTGGTGTGTTTGCAGGTGCAGCTTGAGGAGGTCACAGGATAAAAGTAAGGGTTTGCGGCACCCAGGGAGGAGCTTGTGGGGGAATAGAGACCTTGGGGCAGGGGCAACAGGGAGCAGGAGTAGTACAATGTAATATGACCCACATAACATCCACCCTGACAAACAGGCTGCAGGTAAGTAAGCCACTTCGGTTTTCACACTGACAGACCCATTATTTCGGGGCATACAAGAATTTCTCAAGCACTCAGCCATAGCAGAGTGCTAAAGAAATGTTGCAAACCAACCCTTTCCAGGAGACTGAAGTCACTGGGAAAGGGGTTCAGCTGATACCTTTGAGGTCAGTGAGCCACGCTCCTGGGAACTCGCTAGGAAGTGAAGGTCTTTAATGAATAAATACTGGTAAATAAAAGGAACTTCACAGTGGGTTAAGCGGTTCCAAATCACCCCCCGGCAAACTGACCTGAGAAGAGGTCTGTGGGACGAGGGAGTGAACCGGGAGGGGACCAATTAGATGGAGAGTTTAGGTATCCCAAGGGTGCTACAGTGTTTTATGTCCTTGCCAATGTCAGCAGGACATCTCATTGGTTAGATGCCATGTGAATGATTTGTGGTTGCTGTGAAAAACCAGAAGGTGTCTCACCCACTAGTCCCCAGGAATCTGTCATCCAGGTGGCCAGGACATGGCCATCGCTTTTGGATCCAGTTCCTGGGGGTGGACCAGTGTGGTAGAATCACCTGGGTGAGGGGTCTTCGGGGTGTGGGAAACCAGATGGTGAGACGCGGTATCCCCTTCCCTGTAACACCTTTACACCATCCTACCAGGTAGGATATTTAGGAACTCTACCCCCATTTTACAACACAAACACTTTCACATGGACTGCCCGCTATGGGAGAAAACCAGCTAACACCCGAGCCGTATACCCGACATGTCCCAATGGTGGTCAGTCAAAATGTCGAAAATAAAATGTAGAATGACAATAATGTCGAAAAATACATGTAGAAAAAAAATGTTGAATTCCCTCCTTTTTAATTATATATTTATTTTGGGGTCCGGGAATTTCAAAAAATGGGTAAAACAAAAAAAAAAAAAAAAGGGGGGTTGGGAGGGGAACCCTGGGAGGGGAACCCCCCATTTCGAATAAAAAACGTCATAAAATAAAATTCAACATTTTTTTTTTCTACATTTATTTTTCGACATTTTGACTTTCTACATTTTGACTTTCTACATTATGACTATAAACCGTCCCAATACAATTGTCGGGTGAGGTCAGGCAATTACTGACCATCATACACACCTGACTTCCATTAAGGTTCCCCACACAAATTAAAGGTGGATCACAAGGGCGCACTCTGAGTAAGGCAAAGCACACAAGGAAACATCAGTTCCAAGACGGCAGCTAAACGAGAGTAGAACGATGGCAAAACAGAAGGGGATCACAGGGAGGCAAATTCCCTTGACCTTTTCAACAAGAAACCGTTACTTTCCAGAACCCTTCAGAATAGAAAGTGTATAGGTCCAGGAAACCAGGCTGAAGAATCCTGCATTGTGTGTCGGAGATACCTGGGGTCCTCCTGCATCAATAATCAAGGTGGGGAGAAGCAGCAGCCACCGCAGTGCCATCCTTCGCTCCAAGAATAAAGCAGCATCAGTGAAATCAACACAGCCAGTGAGTTGGGGGTGATCAATACAAGACCAGTCTGTGTTGAAGATAAGGTTGCAAGCAGCAACATTGTAAGGCGAGCGCTGAAACGAACATTGTTAAAATGCGTGTGATAAAAGATGCATGTAACATTGAAGTGCTGAAGAGTGATTGAAATTTAAAAGCAAGATACACTACCTTTGACAGACTGGTCCGGCACTACGTGGGTGCTCAATAAAAGGTCTCTGTAAGGTGTCCAGCTGAGAAGTGGCACAAAAGTGAAAGTGAGAAAAAGGTTATATAAAGAAGAGAACGAGTAATTGTGAATCGAAGTGGTCCTGTGACGGGTTGAGCAGAATCCCACATACACTCGATTTTGTTGCAGTAAAGAAAGTTTGAGAAAGTAGATGAATTTGGTCGGAGCCTGGCAGAGGGAGACCTGTGGTGAACAGTAAATCACCCGAGAAGTTGTACATGTGAAATCCTAAGAAGAAAGGAACTTTAATGTTTGTTGTTTTGCATCAGGCCCTTTGAAATAAGAGACTTTGAATGGCAAACAGACTTTGGCACAGAAGTCCCTGATAATGAGATTTTGAACTGCATTCTCCTGCTAGGGAAGCCAAAGAGTGTGCGAAACTCGAGTGTGCCACATTTTCCCGTGTTGATAACATGGGGAAGGGAAGCCAATGGCTTGAATATCCTGACATATTATTTGTTGACCACATTCCTTTGCATAAGATTGTTTCAAACATTATTTGTATTTAGAAGTGAGGATTGACAAGAGGTTTATTAGTATAGGCCATTTTATTTTGACAAGACTCGACTAGGACTGTGTTTTTATTATTTGATGGTCATAGCTTGCTCCCATCTTTAGTTTTAGGATTGATATGCGTTTTTCAAACCCAATTGAAGTTCAATAAACTCCCTTTAACTGTGATCATGTGTGTCTGTCTTACTGTTTGATACCATGCCTTCCTTACATTGCCCAACCCGGATTGGATTATGTGTCTGATGAGAAATGGCCCCTGCCAGTTCAATAAAGTTTTGGTGGTCAGCACAAATATGTCATGCAATGTTTGTCATTGTGGGATGGGGTGGGAAGGTTTGTGGTGTCAGGTGGGAGGGGTTGGGGGAGAAGGGGCCACGATAGTGTGCACCTATCAGTAACTAGTAACATATATGGAGCTATAAGGCACTGGCATAGTCCCACCAATTCGCTTTGTAGGATAATTTAACAGTGTTGCTAACTTTGCTTATGCTTATAATGTTCAAACCTATAAAACGTTTAGCCAAGGTAGGCCGTGCTGACAGCTCCTTTCTCTCAGTTCTGTTCCATTGTGCTGATTTAATTGTGCTCTCCCAGCTTTGTCTGGGCCTGCAATAAACAGCTGTACTTCTTGCCTGGTGTACGCTCCGTTTTTAAATTGCTTTGGAGTTTCAGAAGTTACCGCCTATTGGAGGACCCCTGATACAGTAATATAAAATGACTAGTTGCCTATCAAGACATTTTAAAGATCTTTCAGACTTATTTTCGAAAATATGTGTAGCCCACTCAAACGCCCAACATGCACTTCTTTGCAAAGCGAAAAGGGAAAAACTACTATGGCTGAAAAAGGCAGGACTGCTTATCAATACATGCAATTCTGTTATTTCTCAAACTGTTCATTATTTGTATTTTGTTTTTGTTGGTGAACAGAGTTAGAGCTTACAATAGAAATGCTTTACTGTGAAAAAATAACATTGGCTGGAGCAATCTCTAATCAGCGTTCTTTACAGAAGGGTTGAATATTGCAGGAGTAGGTTGGAATCCAGATGGTGGTGCTGCAAAAAATATGGAAACGTTGAATAGGGACAGCAAGTACAACCAAAATAGATTGTGCACAGTACTTACAAGTAATCACATATTTATACGTATTTGGCATGTACATTATGTAGAGTAAGGGAGAGGAGAACATAGGAACTGTTGCTTTTGACAGAATGGGTGTGACCTTGCCATGTCTGTTAGGGAGAATGTTCCTTTCTGTGCCTATTCCCTTTAACTTTAGAGACACCCAGCTCCTTTTAATTTTACCTCCCGATTGAGTGGGACTTTTTCCGCACTCTCTCATGTGTTTTTCAGACTAGGATTGTGTGTGTTTCTACTGTTTAATGGAGTCTGGTAAACTCCATAGGCATCCACTTTTTTTGCATTGTGACACCCAGCACCTTTTGTTTAACTGCATTTTCTTGGGCGAACTACTGTTCCCAAGAATAGTAAGATGACTCCTGTCTTACTTACCATTTCTTTTGTGGTTCCAGCATACACCACCCTATGTGGAGTGCTGGGGGGTTACATAGTAACTCCTTATCCCACTTCTCATGTAACATACTGTTACATTAACCTGAATGGCTGGTGTCAGTGGGTTCTTTTTTACTACCTTAGTTCCATGTATCTGCAGGCTGATTTCTCAGCTGCAGTACAGCATCCAAGGTGACAATTTTTCCAAAATGGGCCCTCTCTTCTTTTTTGCCATTTATGGTCAGTTAGTTCTTTCTGGGCTTTTACTCTGTTGTTTGAAATGGTTTTGAGTTCTTTATGCATTTTGCCTTTGGCAGGCTTCAGCCCTGAAGCCCCTGCCCCCCCAGTCCCGGGCTCCACTGTGTCTGGAAATGCAGGAAGTGAGGGAGGGTCCCAAAACGTCCCTGGCCTTTGTCTCTAGGTGTGCCTGAGTGAAACCAGTCTGATTGGCCGGCTCGCTGTCTGGGAGGGCAGCGATACTGCTTGGTGATTGAGAGCCTATGGCTGTGAATGAATGGGTCTCCATATACAACTTGGAGTTCAAGGCTATACCATCCTATTATGCTCAACTGTTTTTAACACCATATAGACAGAACCAATTTATTGAATAAGTTATTCCTATGGTCTGAGGCCCTTTAACTAACTAAATATCCCTATGTTTGCTAGTTAGGCCTTCCTCCGGGAGTGCACTTACCCTGGGGTAGCGCTGATGTATCGCCTATCAAGGGAGGGCTGAGAACATGGGGAGCTTCCCCTATCCTGGCTCACTACTTTCCTACTACTTAAAAATTTGCACACTTCATCTCTGTCGATCAATCACTTTATTGTCATTGCCTCAAATCTGTGTGTCTTATGTTTCAGAAATCCTTGATTCAACGATCAAGGAGGTTCTAAAAAAATGTTGACAGCTGTAATTCCTTTGTGGCTATCAATACTATAAAATGCTGATGCTATGTCACAACCGTGTCCACCACTATGTTCTCTTGGATCACAGGGTTTAGGTCATCACTCCTGAAACTTAAGTCAACTGGTTTCAGCTGTATCACATCAATTCCTTCTTTCTTCAGGACATACACTGACTTATATATGTATATTGTAAACATCAGTAGTACAGCGAAGAAAAAGACATATAAATTCTTGTCCATGTGTCCACATTGATAATTTGTGAATTTTCTACCCAAATCTTTGGCTTCCTGGTTGTGTGCCCTATGGGGGGAAAGAAACCATAGAAAAAGGGGGTTTTGTCAGTCTTTTATATGTAATACTCTCTTGTAATACAAGAAAGGGCAGTGTCTTTCACCTTTCTTTTTTGTTCATTTGAGTTTATCCTTCATGTGGTTATAGGTTTCAACCCATAGTTCATCTATTTTCAATGGCATCTAGAACACAATCATACATGTCTATTGTTAAACTTTGCTCCCTTCAATATCATTTCCAGTGTATAACTACTTCTTTGTGTAGTTACCTGTGTTCTCCTGGGGAGATTTCAGATTGCTTCCCTCCCAATAATTTCTTGTCCTGGAGTGGAGCATTCACAATCGCCTGCTTTGTTTTGGGTTTTTAATTTACGCTGTGGACTCTATAGGGGCGGGAGAATGGGCATTAATTTCTTCATCTGCATTCCCTCTTCTAGTTGAGACCAAGCTCCGTGTGTGCGGGTCATTTTTCACAGAGCGCGTGCCGACTCCCCTCCTTGCATAACTTGTTTGGAGTCAAATGGCTCCTCTTCCAAGGGTAGCTTACCTGTCTGCTCCTTTCGTATTCGCCACTTCACTGTCTCTCTTGCGTTGCCATTTTGGGACTGGCACTATTTGTATTTCCCTTGGTCACATGATCATGTTCGCGTGCGCCTTCCTTCGCTGTTCTTGGTATTGTGAATCCCTCTGTCATGCTTATGCTAATGCCTGCCGTTATTACATCTGGCAAATACCCAATCTCCAGACTTATGGCAACTGATAAAGTACAGTTGAGTATCGAATTCAGTCCTGGACTACCAAAGTTCCAAGGGATGCTGAGATATGTGGTTTATCAGGGTAAAAGTCTACAATCTATGATTTAGGATCCTTAACTGAGCTGCCAGGCACTCCTGGAGTGCTGGGATATATGTTGATTAAACATCTACTACCCTTGCTTGATTGATTATAGAGTCTCAACCCATATGTGACAAATTGCCAAAGAATCGACTATGTGGTTCAAATAATTGTAAAGAATATGTGCCTCACATCATTTTCTTTTAACTCCTAGAGATGTTACCAGTGTTTAGCTAATTCCTTAGTGATGTGGTATTTAGTTTACACATGGTATTGCTGGAGTTCTTGTAGCTCTTGGTTTCTCTTTTATGTCCCTAGTTATATGTGACTCCTGAGGTATCCCAATTTAATTACACTGCCAGGGCTTGCCAGCAGATCTCTTCATTTAAACCTTCCTTGTGGCTTCGCAATTTGAAAATCCACATATGTTCTTGTCTCAGTAGCAATGCTGCCACGTTGCCGCCTCTCTTTGGCACCAGAACTTTCTCTAACACTGTCCACATCAGATAATTTTCTGTATGTTTGTGTTGCATGAAATGTTCCACTAACGGAGCTGTGGTCCGTTTTGTTCTTATGTTGGACCTGTGTTTGCAGATCCGTGTTTTCACTGCTCTTGTTGTCATCCCAACGTATCTTTTGGCACACAGGCACTGGATGAGGTACACGACATTTGTGGTGTTGCAGTTCGTTAACAACCTTTGTTCCCAAGGTATATTGCCAACCTATGTCAATTGACGTAGTCCGTCTAGTATATTGGCAGACTGTATAATTACCACACGGTGTATGCCCAGTGGCTGTTGGTGCATTCCATAATCTCGTTTGTTCTCATGATTTCCGCGTCTTATCTTTGTAGGTATGGACTAAACCATCCCTAAAGTTCTTCCTTCTCTTAATTGCAAATAGGGGAACCTTCAGTGTGCTTTCTCCTGTATTCAATATATAGCAGGCTTTCTTTATCTCTTTCTTGAGTCAATTCAAAACAGGTGAGTGACTAAACACTGCTGTTATTATATTGTCTTCCCATTTTTTTCCTCCATGCTGCATCAGTGTAATTTCCCTCAAGATGTTTCTTGCCCTCTTCCGGGCATGCTTGATGGTTTTTTCTGGAGAGTTTTTTCTCTTAGATTTGCTGTAAGTCTTTCTGCTTGTATGTCATATTCAAACCCCGTCGTACGTTGTGCTTCTTCAAGATTGCTCCTCTTGAACTTCTGTGATTTTCAACTGAAGTAATGACTATTTTTAAAACATTTTTCTAAGAAGAGAGCATCAGAACTTTGAACTAGCCCATTGACATTGGCTGTCCTTGCTCCCTAAATGCCCTCTTCTGAACCTATTGGCTTTGGCAGTTCTTGTTCCCTTAAAGGTTTTAATTGTTGAACACTATTATTGCTGGGATAAAACACTGCCTACACCCCTCTTGGAAAATATAACTGTTTTACTACTTTCAAAGTATGTTGTTATCTGACTTTAACTTTTCCCTCCTTAAAACTCAATATTGTAATGGTGATCACAAATAAGTTTTATTACTGACCTCATATGACATCACTCTGTGTGCTGGAATATGTATAACATAAGAAAAGTTTACTCACCTACTTTATTGCTCTTGTTGAACTGAATCCTAACGTTGGGATTAATGCTATCATTAGTTGCTGCTATTTAAAGATTGTCTAATTTTCCTTGTGTATATATAAATAAATATGTATACTATAACTCTAAGTGTATAAGTGTTTACTCATTTCATTGTACAGCTCTACAGCTCATATTAATCCTCTTAAGATAGGATTGGCTGCTCAGTCACACTACCAACATGTGTAGTACAGGCCTATCTTAAAAGGTGGGTTACCTAATAACACAAGTTAAGTCTTGTAAAGTCCCACACCACTTGGACTCTACAAAGTCTTACCTAACAAGGTCCACTTTGAAGGGGTGTGTGTATAGAGGTTATAATTTGGACTACAGTGGAAAGTGAGAACCTGTAAAGGAGGAGAGGTAAGAAGGTAAAAAAGAGCTGGAGCAGGTGGAGAAGGAAAGTGGACAGATTGAATTGGTTGCTGAAGCAAAGGGTAGGGGGTAGAGGAGTAACAGGGGCTTTCTCTTTGTTTGATTTTAAAATGAGTTGAGGAAAGTTGAAAAGGGATTGGCGCTGCATATAGAACCAGCCAACATGGAGTCGTTGAATGGGTGATGGGGCTGTGGGGGGCATTTGAGCCTTTGGATTTGTATACCACATAACATTGTATTGGTGTGGTAAAGTAATAGAGATGGAGAATCAGCAGTACAATAGAAGGGAAGTCAAGCCAACTGAACACTAGTGTAGATAAAAGGCTTTTTGATGATTTGCATGGTAGAAGGTGGCAGATTTTTCTGTTATTTGGAAGACAGAGCGATGCAGTGGTCATGGTGGGGTGCACATTGGGGACGTTTGAGATCATTGCTAAAGAGGATGCCAAGGTTGTGATCTTTGGGGATGGTGTGAGAAGGTTTGGTGAAGGACATTAGAGATGGAAAGAGAGGAGGGAAGGGGGACATTGGACAGGGAGGCTAATCACTTTGCTCTTAAAAGGAAATTAGCAAAGTGCTATGAACTGGTGTATTTCTGTGAGGCAGTTGAAAGGGAGATCTCAGGGGAAAAGGGAGGAAAGGAGAGAACAAAATGGACTGCAGAGACGTTTGACTTCTAGGTGGGTGGTGATCCAGTGTAGACTGTGATTTCAAGAATTTTGGAGAAGTGGGGAAGGAGGGAGGCAGGTTGATAATTGGCAGAGATTGTAGGTTTAGCAGTGCAATATTTTGCAATGGATAGCACTTTGGCTTGTCTTCAGCAGTCAACAAAGATGCCTGTTTAAAGCGAGAGATAGAAGAGGGAGGAGAGGTAGGGGAAGGTGATGCCGCCGCTGGCTTTATTATTAGAGGAGCATTGGGTCAGCTGAGAGACAGGAGAGGTTGGCTCTTAGGAGAATTGGTGCTAGCTTGTCAGGAGTCTTTGAGGCGCTGTAACCTAGGTATGACAAGGGGAGTGATGGAAGAGGAGAGAGTGAGAGGATGTAGTTAGAATTGTGAAGATCTTGGAAGAGAAGTAGAGGACAACGTTGTTGGTAGACAAGGAGAGAGAGATGGAGCAAAGATGGGGGATCAACATAGCTGGAAGGGGGCAGAGATTTTGTAGGAGTGGGTTTGGAGAGAGAGGAACTGTCTTTGTGCCAGTGTTGTAAATGGAGACAGTTGAGTATAGATGCCGTATGGATCACTCTGCTACAGCGTGCCATAAGGAATGACAGAAATAATGTCCTTATTCAACTGGTAGATCCTAGCTGCAAGATAACTTAGCCTTCCCTGGTGAAAGAATGTGTCCCTCGGTCATGTGTGGGGCGCTCCCTATCTTGTATATAGAACATAATGTGCTATATACGCAGGACAAAATGGACCATGCAGTTGACTCTGTGCTGTTAGTATACAACAGAAGCATGAAACACCCAAAGCACAGGCTTAAAAGGTACAAATGATATTGATCAATAGTACACTCCATATTTTTGTACACTGACATCCAAAAAGGATGATTCAAGTAATTGATGTAACAATGTGAGTTCATGTCCTAAAGGTTTGGGCTGTTGACATCATTGAATGTTGACCCCTATCAGACCAAACAAATCACTGTTGTGAGGCACGCCCTTTGTTAATGGTTTAGTAGAAGTCAATGAATCCATGCTAGACTGCAACGTCTGTCTCTGCCAAACCCCAACTATGGTTGATCTTCTGAGAGTACTAGACCATTTTAAGACACATTGATTTATTATGGACATTAATTGCCTTGTGGCATTTGTGAAAAGAGCCTTCATTCTTTACGGGTTGGTCAGGCTATGCAAACATTTTCAATGCTGTCGGCATGATCCCTGCCATTGGTTTTGTAGCAGCTGTTGTCATCCTTCTCTGGAGTGTATTATCACATCTCATGTCTCAATAAGTGCCTGCTTTTTGGATACTTGGTATTTTGATCAAAATAACTTATTTCGGTGTTGATAAGCTTAGTAATTGAGTTTGCTGTTCTATGATGCACTGCTTTTGGGTATTCAGTGGAAATTGTTATCAGTGTTGGATGCATGGGTCAGGCTTCTGAATTTGCAGGTTTCTTTGCCATTCCAAGATGTCCGTTACAATTTATAGCCTGGCTATTTATTTGTAGATAGATGCCACGGGCTCCAGTGTAAAATTGCTGGACTTGACGCCTGACGTGGCTTCGTTCAGGTCAAGTGTCAAGCTGGTGGTACAAAAGAGCAGGAAGGGCGCTGAGTTGCAAAGTCTTCCATCCTCCATAGATGTTGTCCTATGGTTTTTTGGCAGGTCTATCATGGATTGGTCCCACACATTTTGAGTGATGGATTTCTATGGACTGGAAGTTTTTTCCAGCCAGGTTCTCAATCCCGGATCACTCCACATTCTGCAATCCAGAGGCAGCAGAATGACTTTAGGGAGGAGTCACCGGTATCTGCACAGCAGCAGTGTAACAGAAGCAGACTGGTCCTGACAAGGGGTGACATCACTGCTAGAATGCTCCATGGCACAGAGCAGACTTTGCTTGCAATATGAACTAGCGCAACTAGAAAGGGGCTCCCCAAAGGGGAATTTAATTCCCGGCAAAAAAAAAAGAAGTCAGCATTGAATTATGCATATGCTCACTGGATGTATGCAAATCATACTGCTTATGGGACCATAAAAGTTAATAGATTGTCATTGGTTATTTTTAACACGCTCAACACCCAGAGGTTTCTAAGTGCGGAGTTGGGGATGATCGAACCTGTGTTACACCGCATAGATTTGCTTCCAAGGTGAGCGCGTTGCCCCTGGGCTATCCTCCAGAGACAATAGATAAGTCCACACCACGCCCATCTAACCCACCCTAGATGGGTTTCCAAGAGCAGTCAATATCATCTTGAAAATGGATTGTGTTGCTTACAAAGCAATTAACTTGGGAGGCTTCCAACGACCAGTCAATAGTCTGCTTATATGTGATTCCATCAAGTTTTTTTAATCGCAGGAGAATTCATCATTTTTTTTTTCTTTTAGGACATTTTGCCACAAATGTATGTGGGTGGAGACCCCCTGCAGCCTTTTCCAAACCCCCTCTACCTTGTTCATTACCGTTACCCACCCAACACAAACATTTGTGGCAAAACTCGAGGATATAAATTGGATGAATTTTCCATCGATGGATAATCCATCGAGGGAATCTCCACATCCCAGTAGTCTTTGGCCTCAGTGGCTTCCTCCAGGTCTCGTCCCAATATGGAGACCCCCAAGGAACAGCATTATTGCAAGTCCTTTTGAGCAACTGGCCGAAGAGTGGCATTGTCCACCCGTGAACCTTCAGGAAATGTGCTCTCTTCAGCGTGCACCCGAGAACCAGACAGTTCCTGCCCAGATTAACTGTACATGAGAGCCCAAAAGGAACAGTGCCCCAGCCACACATTCCTATTGGCGCATACTGCTTGAAGGCTCGTCAATCACCTCACCCTACAGAGCACCTGAAGGCTTACCCCGCCTCCCAGCACACTCTGATGACCCTATGGTGCCAGTTCCACAAAGGGTCTCTAAAAAAGTAAATGCTTAAGATCACTTCAATTGTTTAATAAGTTATATAATGAATGCAATTGCTTGACATATTGTTTTCTGTGTTACCATGGAGGGCAAGTACATTATTTACTGATTGCTATAGTGATGTTCCTATACTTTCAGCGTGGCTTGTTAGGAATAATTAATTCATGAGACACAAAGTATACTTTCTTTCTTGTGCTTAAACACTTTCTGGATTGCTGTCATCCCAGTGTTGACTGACAGCTTTGTCCATGCGGGCTTTCACGGCATTAGGGGCAAGGCCGCTTGTCATGCTGTGGTGTTAAGTGTACAGGCTGCATGATGAGGAGCGGAGCAGGGCATGATTGACAGCTCGCATCGCAAAGTGTAGGAACGCCATGTGATTCTGGAAGACCCTACAGCCTCTCGCAATGACTCCAAAATGAGGCTGAGCGCTCGGATTTAATGAAAGATCAGTCTCTTCATCACTAAAACCGCGATGCTAAAAAAAAAAGATAACATTTGTGATGTATGGTTTATGAAGTAAGAGATTTCCAGGGTAATTCATAGAATTTCGCAGAAAAGTGTCGCAAGCGGCTGGCGCAGAGTGTCCGCGTGCGATTGTCTGCGCCAGCCGCGTGCGCTAAAATCGATTTCCGCGCAGAGCGCATTCATGGATTTTCGCATCCAAAACCAGCCGTGGCGCAGCGTGCCGCAGCGACCCTGCAGCAGCGCCAGTTACGCCCCCAAGAACGCCCTCGCGCAAGGAAAAGCCTTCAAAATCCCCAAATAATCGCTAAGGGCTGCGCTAACCCTGGACCAGTTCACCGGGCTGGCAAACAGCAAACGCCAAGCGGGGAACGTGTATTTCAGTGGTTCGCGGGAAGTTCCACACGCGATTGTCCTGTGTACGTGTGCATCAGGGGTGCGCGGGAAGTTCCACACCAAAATCAGCAGGGTACGTGTATTACAGGGGTGCGCGGGAAGTTCCACACGCGATTACAGCAGGGTACGTGTATTTCAGGCGTGCGCGGGAAGTTCCACACGCGATTGGCCCCGTGCGAGCAGGGTACGTGTATTCCAGGGGTGCGCGGGAAGTTCCACACGCGATTTCAGCAGGGTACGTTTATTTCAGGGGTGCGCGGGAAGTTCCACACGCGATTGGCCCAGTGCGAGCGGGGTACGTGTATTACATGGGTGCGCGGGAAGTTCCACACGCGATTTCAGCAGGGTACGTGTATTTCAGGGGTGCGCGGGAAGTTCCACACGCGATTGGCCCAGTGCGAGCAGGGTACGTGTATTCCATGGGTGCGCGGGAAGTTCCACACGCGATTTCAGCAGGGTACGTGTATTTCAGGGGTGCGCGTGAAGTTCCACACGCGATTCCATCAGGGTACGTGTATTTCAGGGGTGCGCGGGAAGTCCCACACGCGATTGGCCCCGTGCGAGCAGGGCACGTGTATTTCAGGGGTGCGCGGGAAGTTCCACACGCGATTGGCCCCGTGCAAGCAGGCTACGTGTATTACAGGGGTGCGCGGGAAGTTCCACACGCGATTTCATCAGGGTACGTGTATTTCAGGGGTGCGCGGGAAGTTCCACACGCGATTGGCCCAGTGCGAGCAGGGTACGTGTATTTCAGGGGTGCGCGGGAAGTTCCACACGCGATTGGCCCCATGCAAGCAGGGTACGTGTATTTCAGGGGTGCGCGGGAAGTTCCACACGCGATTTCATCAGGGTACGTGTATTTCAGGGGTGCGCGGGAAGTCCCACACGCGATTGGCCTAGTGCGAGCAGGGTACGTGTATTCCATGGGTGCGCGGGAAGTTCCACACGCGATTTCAGCAGGGTACGTGTATTCCAGGGGTGCGCGGGAAGTTCCACACGCGATTTCAGCAGGGTACGTGTATTTCAGGGGTGCGCGGGAAGTTCCACACGCGATTGGCCCAGTGCGAGCAGGGTACGTGTATTCCATGGGTGCGCGGGAAGTTCCACACGCGATTTCAACAGGGTACGTGTATTTCAGGGGTGCGCGGGAAGTTCCACACGCGATTTCAGCAGGGTATGTGAATTTCAGGGGTTCTGGGGAGTACTACACGTGAATTGGCGGTGTGGGTCCTCCCAGGTGTACGCTCGACAACCTCCACGGCCCCTGCAGGCAGCCCACACCACGGGGGGCTACCCTGCACCCCTGCTCATGTCCCGCAGGCAGCCCATCCACCATGGGCATGCCCCCCAGCCAACCCACATGTCACCTTGCACTACTGATCAACAATGCATGTCTCCCACCACCCCCACCCCCCAGCAGTGCAGGGGCAGCCTCCACCAGGCCCCCACCCATGTCTACCACCACCCCCACCCCCCAGCCACCATGGGCATCCCCCACCAGGCCCCCACTCATGTCTCCCACCACCCCCACCCTCCCAGCAGTGTGGGGCACCCTCCACCAGGCCCCCACTCATGTCCAACTCATGTCTCCCACCACCCCCACCCCCCAGCAGTGCAGGGGCAGCACCACCAGGCCCCCACTCATGTCCAACTCATGTCTCCCACCACCCCCACCCCCCAGCAGTGCAGGGGCAGCACCACCAGGCCCCCACTCATGTCCCCCTGCACCCCCACCCCCCAGCATCCAGGGGCACCCTCCACCAGGCCCCACTCATGGCCCCTATCACCCCCACCCCCCAGCATCCAGGGGCACCCTCCACCAGGCCCCCACTCATGTCTCCCACCCCCCTCACCCCCCAGCAGTGCAGGGGCAGCCTCCACCAGGCCCCCAGCCATGTCTCCCAGCACCCCCACCCCCCAGCAGTGTGGGGCACCCTCCACCAGGCCCCCACTCATGTCTCCCACCACCCCCACCCCCTGCAGTGCAGGGGCAGCACCACGAGGCCCCCACTCATGTCCCCCTACACCCCCACCCCCCAGCATCCAGGGGCACCCTCCACCAGGCCCCCACTCATGGCCCCTATCACCCCCACCCCCCAGCATCCAGGGGCACCCTCCACCAGGCCCCCACTCATGTCTCCCACCACCCCCACCCCCCAGCAGTGCAGGGGCACCCTCCACCAGGCCCCCACCCATGTCTCCCACCACCCCCACCACCCAGCAGTGTGGGGCACCCTCCACCAGGCCCCCACTCATGTCTCCCAGCACCCCCACCCCCCAGCCACCATAGGCATCCCCCACCAGGCCCCCACTCATGTCTCCCACCACCCCCACCCCCCCAGCAGTACAGGGGCAGCAGCACCAGGCCCCCACTCATGTCCCCCTGCACCCCCACCCCCAGCATCCAGGGGCACCCTCCACCAGGCCCCCACTCATGGCCCCTATCACCCCCACCCCCCAGCATCCAGGGGCACCCTCCACCAGGCCCCCACTCATGTCTCCCACCCACCCCCACCCCTCAGCCACCATGGGCAGCCCCCACCAGGCCCCCACTCATGTCTCCCACCCACCCCCAACCCCCAGCCACCATGGGCAGCCCCCACCAGGCCCCCACTCATGTCTCCCACCACCCCCACCCCCCAGCAGTGCAGGGGCAGCACCACCAGGCCCCCACTCATGTCCCCCTGCACCCCCACCCCCCAGTAGTGTGGGGCACCCTCCACCAGGCCCCCACCCATGTCTCCCAGCACCCCCACCCCCCAGCAGTGCAGGGGCACCCTCCACCAGGCCCCCACTCATGTCTCCCAGCACCCCCACCCCCCAGCCACCATGGGCACCCCCCACCAGGCCCCCACTCATGTCTCCCACCACCCCCACCCCCCCAGCAGTGCAGGGGCAGCACCACCAGGCCCCCACTCATGTCCCCCTGCACCCCCACCCCCCAGCATCCAGGGGCACCCTCCACCAGGCCCCCACTCATGGCCCCTATCACCCCCACCCCCCAGCATCCAGGGGCACCCTCCACCAGGCCCCCACTCATGTCCAACTCATGTCTCCCACCACCCCCACCCCCCAGCATTGTGGGGCACCCTCCACCAGGCCCCCACCCATGTCTCCCACCACCCCCACCCCCCAGCAGTGTGGGGCACCCTCCACCAGGCCCCCACTCATGTCTCCCACCACCCCCATCCCCCAGCCACCATGGGCACCCTCCACCAGGCCCCCACCCGTGTCTCCCACCACCCCCACCCCCCAGCAGTGCAGGGGCAGCACCACCAGGCCCCCACTCATGTCCAACTCATGTCTCCCACCCACCCCCACCCCCAGCCACCATGGGCACCCTCCACCAGGCCCCCACCCATTTCTCCCACCACCCCCACTCCCCAGCCACCATGGGCAGCCTCCACCAGGTCCTCACAATCCCCAATCATGTGCGTTATGGTCAGCCTCCACAGCCAAAAAGCCCTACCAAGTAACCCATTCACCCACATGGAAATGGAAATTACATGTTACACCCCCAATGTTCATAAAGCTAATGAACCCATGTCCGTCACACACAATGGTTGCAATTGAATGGGAAAACACCCAACATGACATGCATGAAACCAATGAGATGATACCACACAGTGAAGTATGAAAACAAAATTGTATTAAAAAAAAAAGAATGCAAAAGAAATGAAACAAACTACAATGGGAATGAAAAAAAGATAAGCTGCATGTCCGTTTAAAAAAAAAAAAACACCAAATCCTAATCCAAAAAAATGTTGTCCAAAGTCAAATGAAAAATAAAATCAATCCAATGAAGAACTATGTACAAAACATCCAAGGGTCCATGAGCCCAACTGAACAAAGGAAACCTACAAAAAACCCTAACTAAAATGCAACTATATACAAAAAGTGGAGCAGTGTCCGTCGACTCCAAATCATAAGAACAAACAAAGGAAACCTAAAACTAAAGAACTATATACAAAGGCGGCGGGCAAGTCCAGCGGCTCACTCCGTGGTGTTCCGGGCCAGGGCATCATCGAACTCCTGTTCGATGTCCCGGAGGCGGTCCTGTTCCATGGCCCCGAGGGTCCGCAGGGATGACGCCGTGTCCTCCTCCAACCCCCTGCGGATTGCCTCGAGGCACTCGGCCTGCCTCAGGGCCCTCCGCATGGAGTTCTCCGCCCTGACCATTGTGAGCCACGCCTCTTCCGCCCGCCGCCGCTCTGCACCTATGGCGTGGCCCAACCACTGCCACACGGAAGACACTCTCTGTCCTGGGTCCTCCTGCCCTCCGGCCGATGCCTGCCCCTCCGATGTCGAAGGCCCCGAGCCTTCATGGCTCCCACCCTGTTGCTGCTGCTGCTCTGCCTCTGCCCGTGCACTGCCTCCTGCTGCCTGCACATCCTCCGCCGGCTGGGGTGCAGTCATAGATGTGGCCACCCCTGCTGGACGTCCGACTCCCGACTGTGGCAGGGATGCCTCCTCCACCAGCCTGGCCGCACCGTCAGAGGCAGCACCACAGGGCACCCAGGTGACTGATGGGTGGGAAGATGGCACAGAGGACGACTGGCGCGTAGGGGGTCCAGTTGTGGAGGGGGTCGGAGCAAGCCCCATCAGACGGAGGAATCCGGCCTGGGTGACCTGTCCCAGCAGGCTGACGTGGTCAACGAGCCATTCGAGATGACGTGCAGTCTCTCCATGAAAAGACTGCAGGTCTCCTTGCATGGCCCGTTGACGCAACGCCACACCAGCCAGGACAGGCTCAACCCGGACCTGGATAGCCACGTCCGCAGGCAGAGGAAGGCCAGTTGACGTCAGCTCATCCCCTGCCTGAAAACGGGTCTGGACGTAGGCATCCCTGCTGGTGCAAGATGATGCAGGGACAGGATCGGGGACAGGATTGCACGCAGGCACCTCCGCGGCGGCCTGTGCTGCCTCCTGTCCCTGGTCCTGCACTGCACCACTAGCACCAGTGGGATCCCCACCTCCAGACCCCGTCTCTGGTGCTTGCACGGCCTCCTCCTCCACCAAACCCCCCACCAACCTGGATGACTCCGTGCCATCTTCCCCTGTTGGGCCCTGTGGGGTCCCAGCTGCCCCTTCTGCTGCCGAGGAGTCCAACTCCAACCTCCGCCTCTTGGACCTCCCCCCGGCAGCTACGGCCTGGGACGCGGCACCGGACTCCTCACTCCCCGACGAGATGACAACACGGGAGGGGAGCCGGGCCTTGCGTCTCCGGCTGGCGGTGGGATCCCCGCCGCTGTGCTCCACAGCACCTTCTCCGCCCTCTTCATCAGTTGACGCTGCAGACAGGGAGAAACAAAACACAGGCATCAGGGCACTGTACAATGGACACATACACACATGACAGTTGCACATGAGTGGCATTGGCAAACCTCAGACATGTCATCACAATCCCCAACACACATGTCATTACAACACGCACACATGAGCCATACCACAGCCATATCGCAACTGCCACCACCATCCCTACACATACAACAGCATGAGCAGCCAAAGGTGAGCCAGACATCACATGCAACACAGGAAGTGCACCACACATGTACACACACCACCACACTTGCATGCATGTGTACACCTCTGCCAAGTGTCGCACTGTTCAGACGGGCATCCATGTCACATCTGCCAATCAGGCTTCCACATACCGCTGTCACATGCATCCATGTTGCATCACTGTTGCACCCTTGTCAAATACACACACATGCACATGTACACAGTGCTGATGCATGCAGCCGAAAACAACATACATGCGTGACATCACGGACATGTCTACTTACATACACATTCATCCAAACATGTGTGCCCACACAACTGCATTTGGCATGCAAGCCTACACACACAAGCACCATCCATGTCTCACACATTACAGCCCTCGCATGTGTCAGCCCCACGGCCCTGTACACCCCCACCCATAATCGACCCCATACAAACAGATGTGCAACCTGCACACTACCGAATAATCACCACACGCACTGCTCACAATCAGGATGCATGTACACTCACCGCTCGACTCCAGACGGGTCTGCTTCTCTAGGACCTGGACGTGGAGCGCTGGGGATATGCGTTCCAGGACCCTCATCTGTTCTTCCGACAAGTGGCCCCGGCGCCCCTTGGCATCCGCTGCCTTCAAGAGGCGCCGGGCCTTGTTCAGGGTCCTGGACCTGAAGTCCTCCCAGCGCTTCCTGACATGTTGTAAGTCGCGGACTGCCACCCCCTCCGCGTTGATGGCAGTCACGATGTCAGTCCAGATCCAAGTCCGTCCTTCCTTGTCGGCGCGGGAACTTCCGAAGAGGGCATCATACTGCCCCAGGACTTGCTCCACCAGGACACCAACTTCGGTGGCACTGAAGCTGGTGCCCCTCTGCCTCTCTGGCCGGGGCTTGTCAGTGGTCACAGATGGTGTTTGCCCCGACATGACAACCCCAGAGGCAGGAGTGGGTGGGCAACTGGGTCCTTGGGCTGGGCTGTGGAGCGATGGAATCCCAGTCGGGAGTCTTCGGTTCCAGCAGGGGTGGTCACAGCAACAGCACCCCTGGCTGATGTGCAGGCAGCAAATGGCAGTGCACGTGGGCAGCAGGCAGTCAGGCAGCAGCAGATGGCAGGTGGGAGCGTGCTCGGGGCTCTGGGGGGCAGTAGTTCGGCCTTCTGGGCAGGAGCGTGGTCTTCCGTGTGCATACGCGTGGCCAGCTTGATACGGAGTGATTTGGCACGTGAAAAGTCAGTGTAATTCGAGGAAAGGCCCTTAGCGCGTAAGCGCGTCTGCACGCATACGCATTTTCATTGGACAGAAGGCCCCTGAAGCGCAAGCGCCCCTGTGACGTGACGTGTACAGACAACATTTTTTTGGATTAGGATTTGGTGTTTTTATTTTTTTAAACGGACATGCAGCTTATCTTTTTTTCATTCCCATTGTAGTTTGTTTCATTTCTTTTGCATTCTATTTTTTTTTTAATACAATTTTGTTTTCATACTTCACTGTGTGGGATCATCTCATTGGTTTCATGCATGTCATGTTGGGTGTTTTCCCATTCAATTGCAACCATTGTGTGTAACGGACATGGGTTCATTAGCTTTATGAACATTGGGGGTGTAACATGTAATTTCCATTTCCATGTGGGTGAATGGGTTACTTGGTAGGGCTTTTTGGCTGTGGAGGCTGACCATAACGCACATGATTGGGGATTGTGAGGACCTGGTGGAGGCTGCCCATGGTGGCTGGGGGGTGGGGGTGGTGGGAGACATGGGTGGGGGCCTGGTGGAGGGTGCCCATGGTGGCTGGGGGGTGGGGGTGGGTGGGAGACATGAGTTGGACATGAGTGGGGGCCTGGTGGTGCTGCCCCTGCACTGCTGGGGGGTGGGGGTGGTGGGAGACATGGGTGGGGGCCTGGTGGAGGGTGCCCCACACTGCTGGGGGGTGGGGGTGGTGGGAGACATGGGTGGGGGCCTGGTGGAGGGTGCCCCACACTGCTGGGGGGTGGGGGTGGTGGGAGACATGAGTGGGGGCCTGGTGGAGGGTGCCCCACACTGCTGGGGGGTGGGGGTGGTGGAAGACATGAGTGGGGGCCTGGTGGGGGATGCCCATGGTGGCTGGGGGTGGGGGTGGGTGGGAGACATGAGTGGGGGCCTGGTGAAGGCTGCCCATGGTGGCTGGGGGGTGGGGTGGTGGGAGACATGGGTGGGGGCCTGGTGGAGGGTGCCCCACACTGCTGGGGGGTGGGGGTGGTGGGAGACATGGGTGGGGGCCTGGTGGAGGGTGCCCCACACTGCTGGGGGGTGGGGGTGGTGGGAGACATGAGTGGGGGCCTGGTGGATGGTGCCCCTGGATGCTGGGGGGTGGGGGTGATAGGGGCCATGAGTGGGGGCCTGGTGGAGGGTGCCCCTGGATGCTGGGGGGTGGGGGTGCAGGGGGACATGAGTGGGGGCCTGGTGGTGCTGCCCCTGCACTGCTGGGGGGTTCGGGTGATAGGGGCCATGAGTGGGGGCCTGGTGGAGGGTGCCCCACACTGCTGGGGGGTGGGGGTGGTGGGAGACATGAGTGGGGGCCTGGTGGAGGGTGCCCCTGGATGCTGGGGGGTGGGGGTGCAGGGGGACATGAGTGGGGGCCTGGTGGTGCTGCCCCTGCACTGCTGGGGGATGGGGGTGCTGGGAGACATGGGTGGGGGCCTGGTGGAGGGTGCCCCTGCACTGCTGGGGGGTTCGGGTGATAGGGGCCATGAGTGGGGGCCTGGTGGAGGGTGCCCCACACTGCTGGGTGGTGGGGGTGGTGGGAGACATGAGTGGGGGCCTGGTGGAGGGTGCCCCTGGATGCTGGGGGGTGGGGTTGATATTGGCCATGAGTGGGGGCCTGGTGGAGGGTGCCCCACACTGCTGGGGGGTGGGGGTGGTGGGAAACATGAGTGGGGGCCTGGTGGAGGCTGCCCCTGCACTGCTGGGGGGTGGGGGTGGTGGGAGACATGGGTGGGGGCCTGGTCGAGGGTGCCCCTGCACTGCTGGGGGGTGGGGGTGGTGGGAGACATGAGTGGGGGCCTGGTGGAGGGTGCCCCTGGATGCTGGGGGGTGGGGGTGATAGGGCCATGAGTGGGGGCCTGGTGGAGGGTGCCCCTGCACTGCTGTGGGATGGAGTTGGTGGGAGACATGAGTGGGGCCTGGTGGAGGGTGCCCCTGGATGCTGGGGGGTGGGGGTGATAGGGGCCATCAGTGGGGGCCTGGTGGAGGGTGCCCCACACTGCTGGGGGGTGGGGGTGGTGGGAGACATGAGTGGGGGCCTGGTGGGGGATGCCCATGGTGGCTGCGGGGTGGGGGTGGGTGGGAGACATGAGTGGAGGCCTGGTGGAGGGTGCCCATGGTGGCTGGGGGATGGGGGTGATGGGAGACATGAGTGGGGGCCTGGTGGTGCTGCCCCTGCACTGCTGGGGGATGGGGGTGGTGGGAGACATGAGTGGGGGCCTGGTGGAGGCTGCCCCTGCACTGCTGTGGGGTGGGGGTGGTGGGAGACATGGGTGGGGGCCTGGTGGAGGGTGCCCCACACTGCTGGGGGGTGGGGGTGGTGGGAGACATGAGTGGGGGCCTGGTGGAGGGTGCCCCACACTGCTGGGGGGTGGGGGTGGTGGGAGACATGAGTTGGACATGAGTGGGGGCCTGGTGGAGGGTGCCCCACACTGCTGGGGGGGTGGGGGTGGTGGGAGACATGAGTTGGACATGAGTGGGGGCCTGGTGGAGGGTGCCCCACACTGCTGGGTGGGTGGGGGTGCTGGGAGACATGAGTGGGGGCCTGGTGGGGGATGCCCATGGTGGCTGGGGGGTGGGGGTGCTGGGAGACATGAGTGGGGGCTTGGTGGAGGGTGCCCCTGCACTGCTGGGGGGTGGGGGTGCTGGGAGACATGGGCGGGGGCCTGGTGGAGGCTGCTCCTGCACTGCTGGGGGGTGGGGGTGGTGGGAGACATGAGTGGGGGCCTGGTGGAGGGTGCCCATGGTGGCTGGGGGATGGGGGTGGTGGGAGACATGAGTGGGGGCCTGGTGGAGGGTGCCCCACACTGCTGGGGGGTGGGGGTGATGGGAGACATGAGTGGGGGCCTGGTGGGGGCTGCCCATGGTGGCTGGGGGGTGGGGGTGGGTGGGAGACATGAGTGGGGGCCTGGTGGGGGCTGCCCATGGTGGCTGGGGGGTGGGGGTGGGTGGGAGACATGAGTGGAGGCCTGGTGGAGGGTGCCCATGGTGGCTGGGGGGTGGGGGTGGGTGGGAGACATGAGTGGGGCCTGGTGGGGGCTGCCCATGGTGGCTGGGGGGTGGGGGTGGTGGGAGACATGGGTGGGGGCCTGGTGGAGGGTGCCCCACATTGCTGGGGGGTGGGGGTGGTGGGAGACATGAGTGGGGGCCTGGTGGAGGGTGCCCCTGGATGCTGGGGGGTGGGGGTGATAGGGGCCATGAGTGGGGGCCTGGTGGAGGGTTCCCCTGGATGCTGGGGGGTGGGGGTGCAGGGGGACATGAGGGGGGGCCTGGTGGTGCTGTCCCTGCACTGCTGTGCGGTTCGGGTGATAGGGGCCATGAGTGGGGGCCTGGTGGAGGGTGCCCCACACTGCTGAGGGGTGGGGGTGCTGGGTGACATGAGCAGGTGTGCAGGGTAGTCCCCTGTGGTGTCGGCTGCCTGCAGGGGCTGTGGAGGGTGTACAGGGAATACCTGGGAGCACACAGCCAAATCGCGTGTAGAATTTACCGCGTACCCCTGAAATACACGTACCCAGCCAAATCGCGTGTGGAAATTCCCGCGCACGTACCCGGCCAAATCGCGTGTGGGACTTCCCGCGCACCCCTGAGATCCACGTACCCGGCCAAATCGCGTGGGCAACTTCCTGCGCACCCCTGAAATCCACGTACCCTGCCAAATCGCATATGGGACTTCCCGCGCACCCCTGAGATCCACGTACCCAGCCAAATCGCGTGTGGAAATTCCCGCGCACGTACCCTGCCAAATCGCGTGTGCAACTTCCCGCGCACCCCTGAAATCCACGTACCCTGCCAAATCGCATGTGGGACTTCCCGCGCACCCCTGAGATCCACGTACCCAGCCAAATCGCGTGTGGAAATTCCCGCGCACGTACCCTGCCAAATCGCGTGTGGAACTTCCCGCGCACCCCTGAAATCCACGTACCCTGCCAAATCGCGTGTGAGACTTCCCGCGCACCCCGGTATACACGCACACGTATTTTTTGTCAGCGGGTGTCCGTGTTTGTGGGTACCCCTTTGCACGTCATTTGTCCTGGAGGGCCACAGAATAGGACATTCATCATGGCTGTATATAGGTGCTATTTGTTGGCGCACCTTTTGGCGCACATTTCTTCCAGGCGCAGAGATGCTACCGCCTGCTTTCTTGTGGCGGTCGTGTTTGTGCCTGTGCGCTGGTTTGAGCGTGCGCTTTTTTTGCCCTATTCTATTCCATGAATACGTGTTGTAGGCGAGCGTGTGGGCGTTCCGCGCACTTGTACCCTGTACTTCCCCCGTGATGCCCACATTTTGGCAAGTTGTTCCCCATTCCGAGTGTTACGCCCCGTGTTCCGCCTACTTTTGTTGCGTGCGCCGCGCTATGTGCGATTTTCGCTGTGGCCTGTGCGATTTTCGCTGTGACCTGGTGCACGCAGTTGATGGCCTGTGCGCCAACGTGCGCCGCGCACTTTTTTATCGCACATCCGATGGTTTTCTCGCGCACGGCCTTCCATGAATCGATGTGCGCTGCTTTTCGTGCGATTTTCGCACTTGCACTGCGATTTTCGCTATTCCACTGCGATTCGCACGTTTTTGCCCACTTGCGCCGCGCTAATTATTGCATGAATCGGCCTCTTAATGTGGATAGCTTCCGATACAGCAAAAAGATAAAAGAGCACAGTAAGATAGCTCAGCATGGTAATGTGCCTGTCTTTTACAGTAATCGACCAAATGTTTCACCTTTCTTAGATTGGTAAAATGTGCGCCATTAAATTTGGGTAACAGGAATGAGTCTTGGGCTTCAATCCGTATTTGGAAAGGCACGAAGCAGTGGCAAGTAGCATAATTTTACGTTTTTATGTTTAAGTCTCTTTCCATGTGTTCAACCATGGCTCTTTTGGCGAGTTTAGGAACACTTTTGTTGTGTTGCTGTGCTCAAGACCCCATGGAGAAATATTGGCCTTTCCAAACTCCAACAAGTTTACCGCAATCTATCTCATGGCTGGAGTTGGGCAAACTTGCAAAAATCGCGCAGCAGAGCAAAATGTCGTACCCATGTATATCCGAGTTCTACAGGCAGGCTCAAGTTCGTCAGATCAATCAAACCACTGAACCACTTTTAGAGATTCTGTGGTCTTATCACAGGCCCGGCTCACTTTCTGGTTCTCTGTGGATTGTTCTCGGCGGTGAGAGGAAGGAACAGGGCTGGTTCACACTGGGAGAGAGAAAGAGAGCTTGTACTGTTGCCATTAAGGGCATTTTCTGTGGGGGTTAATTCCCTGTTTGTGAAATTTTGTTTTGTTTATTGTGTTTGTTTTGTGAAGTTCTATAAGGTCTAAATCCCCTATTGAGAAGCCATCTGGGACCCCCTCTTCATTGTTTTAATACCCCCTCCTTTCCTCTTCCCACACCAAAAAGAAAAATAAAGAAAACTGTTTGTGAAATCCTTTGCAAAAATGTTTTGTGAAAACTATTGTTAACCCTTTAAGATTTTTTTTAAATCCTTTCCCTGAACCTACCACCTTCCACAGAAAAAAAGATAAAGAAAGACCTTGTTAGAAACCCTTTCTCATGAATAATTGTATGTGAAATCCCCTTTGTGACTCTATTTTTTATTTTTTTAAGTTCTTTAAACTTCCACTATTTGCCTAAAACTGAAAAAAACTACTTTGTGAAAACCTTTGTAGAAACTCTGGGGAAACCATTTCTCGCAGCCTTTCCAAAGTTGCTGTGAATAAAGAAGAGGAACTGCTGGATCGTTTGGGGAGGAACTCATCGTTGGGTTATAAGGATGAGGTGGATGTTGGGGTAGGTGTGGTTATTGTTTCAGAGCTCATTGAGATTGAGGCTGACGCCTCATCTGAGGGTGTAGGTGTGGAAGCCTTGGAGTTGGTAAAGGTGGACAGCCATAAAGTGAGAGCAGAAAAGTGAGAGGAGGAGGAGCTGGAAAGGGCGCAAGCACAGAACAGCAGCATGTCTCACTGGGGAGGACCCTCAACTGAAGTGTGGTGGAGCCAGTGACAGAATCTGGGTTGCTCATGTGGGAGCATGGTTGCTGTTGGCCGGGAAGATACTGCCTCGGTAATTGAGGAGATTGGGAGGAGGTGGAGAATTAGGAGTTAAATGTGCGGCAGCAGATGGAGGGGTAACAGTAGGTGAAATGCCTATCGGTTGCATGGGAGGAGGAAAGCAAGCGTGCACATACGGTGGGGGGGGGGCAGTGGAAGCCATAGGATGGTGAGGAGGAGAAGGCTGACCCAGCTGATGCCTGTGGCAAGAGGATGGGAAAAATGACAGCGTACTGCCCCATCACTTTCTACAACAGACTCCTTTGGGGTGTGGCAAAATGATAAAACAAAGCATGAACCTTTATATATCCTGTGTCTCCTATTTCAATCTTTTCCGAAAATATTTGACCTCATTTTGATTTTGGTGGTAATTTGGTTCTGTGTGTTTACCACTGGATTACAAGTGTTGGTAGGGCGGTGTTAATCCCCGTAGAGATTTTGGCAGAATTACTGCAAACAGTAATCCATCACAGTCATTCTGTTGTATTTGTTTAAAATTGCAGATTTTCCTCCAGCATGATGCGGGAGGAAAATCCTCTACTCCAAGGTAATACTTGTAGTTCAGCGGTGCGGGGGCAACAGTGGTAATTCATTTACTACTGCCAATAAAAGTGGCATCAACCAAATTGCCAACTGTTTATTCCCTCACTGCCAAATTTCTAATGAGGCCCATTTTTGTTTTTTTGCCTGCTTGAGAAGATGACACAGGCGGAGTGCACAGTTGTGAACAAGATATGCCTCTCACAGTAAATTGAGAATGTTAGGAAGAAAGAGACAATGGGCCTCATTATAAGTTTGCCGGTCGGGAACTACAGTTCCGGTAAGCATGCCTGTACCATGTCGGAATGGGGAAGAATATTTTCTGGTGCCCAGGAATGGGCAATTACCAGGTCCCGCAAGGCCGTAATGACACGGTAATTGCCCATTCCTGGGTGCCGAAAACAAAATACAGTGGCAGCCTCGTAATGAGGCCCAATGACTCTATGACGAAAATGACAGGAAGCAACTCTTATTTATTTTGGAGGCCCTGTGAAATATTTGTTACTGCAGCTACAAAGAAGACCACGGGAAATAGTAGAAAGGAGACCCAGAGAAATAGCTGTAAGGAGATCTTGAGAAATATTAGCAGTTGAACTATAGCATAGCACGGAGGCTCTGAGAAATGGAGCACGGCACCCTTGCCAAATAGTAATAGGGAAACCTTGAGAAATAGTAACAGGAAGGTCTTAAGAAAAATGTGCATTTGCAGCAAATGCATAGGGGGGACATCTTGAGAACTAGACATAGGTGGACCCTAAAATGCATTTGCAGTTGTAGCTATCACATCACAGAGTGACTCTTAACATTGTATGAACCTGAGTGTCGCTCATGTAGCTGGAAGAACATGTAAAACTCTCATGCAGGCAGCTCTTGTGTACCATGTAAAACCTAAAACAATATGTCATGTTGGTAGCTGCTGTGCTCCTGCGAGAATATGCAAAAATGATCATGTTGGTAGACTTGGGAAAAATGATATGGACATAAAACAAAAATCCAGAATATTGCCCATTTTCAGTGAATTGAGTTGTTATGAACATTATCAGTAAATTGGACACAATCAATCAATCAGTTCATGCTGAACTAGTTTAGGTCGTGTCTGAACCTGTTTCTGGAACAGCGTGGTTATGCAGAGGCTGGGGGTTGCTAGAGCAGTTCAGGGATTAGGCTTTATATGAGGAAATGTTTGACAATAATTAGAATTGTGATAAGGGAGAGGCTAAAATGAAAATAGCCTTTAGTTGAGGGACATATAGAACAGTAACATATGATTTAGTTAAGGGACATGTAGAAACCGCAAATGGGCTAGGCCATATTTTTACACAGCTAGTGACCCTACTACACCTCAATGATCCCTTTGCATGACATGATCACATGTGTAATTTATTTTCATTGCGTGGAGAGGAACACCAACACATTGGAGTTTAGATTACATTCAGTAGCTGTAGGTGAGTGTACCATCTGTTAATGGCCATACCAAGTAATCATTGCATAGAGAATGTCTTATATTTTCAGTGTCTGCATCTCAGTCTTTTTTGTGGCGATGCCGAATACTAGTTCATAGTTGCAGTGTAAATGTCTCATTGGTCTTGGTAGGCAGGAGGAGATTAAATTGATGGTCCTTTTAGTAGTCAGACGAAAGTTGCTATTTGAAATAACACATTTTAGAATTCTTTTCAGCCGACAGTTTATTTTGGGTTTGAAATTCAGTATGCCACCTTTCATCTGCCATACCAAATACTAGTTGCAGAAACAATGTATTACCTTTCTTGGTAGGTAGAAGGAAAAGTTATTCAGCATCTCTACCTGAGTGCACTGCCACTTAATGACCAAACCTAACACTATTTAGTAGTTTCAGAAAAAAGTTCTTAAACTTTTTGGTAGCGAGGGTATTGTAATCGGTGTTTTTTAGTAATGATGGTGCCTTTTGGTGGTCTGACCAAATACTAGTTAGCAGTTGCAGAGAACGAGTTTAGGGCTTCTTGGTAGGTGGGAGGAGATTGCATTCACTGGCTGTAAGTGACTGTGCCGTCTTTTATTAACCCGATAAAATATTATTTAGCAGCTGTAGTGAAAAAGTATTATAATTCTTGGCAGCCATTAATAGATTATGGGGCTGATTCATGGATCAAATGTGTGCCGAACATCGTGGTGCAAGCTGGCTCAATATCCTGCATTTTCTGGCCACTGGGTCATTTCAGTGGACACCTGCCATAGTCGGGGGTGTCTCACAGGCCACACAGTTACGCTGCCTACACCACGTGTTGGCAATCATGACTGCGCGCCCCTCAGTCCGCAGGCACATATACATGCCGAGAACACCCGCAGAAAGGCAGGCCGTGGTCCAGGACTTTAACAGGGTGGCACACTTCCCCAAAGTGCTTGGTGCCATAGATTGCACCCATGTGGCCCTACGTCCACCTAGGCCACTGAGCACATCTATCGAACCCGCAAGCACTGGCATTCCATCAACATACTGGTTGTATGCGATGCCAAGGGAATCATCACCTTGATCTATGCAAATTACCCTGGGCCTACCGATGACAGTTTCACATACAGAATGTCCGGCCTGAGTCGGGCCCTGGAAGCTGAGAAGCATGGTGACACATGGCTCCTAGGTGAGTACAAATGCCTGTGCACATGCATGCATGTCACACACAGACAAATACACAAACCCAACTAATCACAACCATTATCACCTCCCCAGGGGACAGTGCCTACCCCCTGAGCAACCACATGATGATGCCAATAGGGAAAACCACCACACCACCCCAGGTAAGATACAAAGCTGCCCATATTGCAACCAGGGGCATAGTGGAGCGCCCATTCGGAGTGCTCAAGTCACGCTTCCCCTCCCTTGACCGCCCTGGCAGGCAGCTGCTATATGCACCCCCGGTAGTGTGCAGGATCATTGTGGCAGCATGTGACCTGCAAAATGTTGCAACACGGCGGGACGTACCGGTGGACATGGTGGTGCCCCCACATCTCCAACCACAGGCACAGGCGCTGCCCATGGGAGGGGAAAGGGCACATGGCGAGGCAGCCCGGACCCAGCTTGTGGCCACATTTTTCACCTAAACTCCCACCCCTGCGGAGTGCACACAGGCCTGGCACATACCAGGTGACAATCGATGATGACAAAGAGACAGTCAATTGTCACAACCTTACCACCCTGAGAATGTTGCCACGGAAGTGCTATATTGTGTGCATCCCTAGCTACTTAAACATAACCAGTGCTTAATTTGTGCCGGTGTTTGGCGGTGGCCAACACCAGCAGTCTTTTTTGGGCACCGGAACATGATTAGGCCGGCTGGCCACGTGTAATTGCTTTGTTGCTTCGTGTAATTGCTTTTGTTAAGGAAAATTCTCTTATAAGGCTAATTTCCCAAACCTAGTGAGTCCCCCAGCAGCTTTGCTGGATTTTTGGGGTTTGTTTTTTCTCCTGCTAAGAGTGAGACTCTTTTACTTCCACTCTTAGGCATGTTTTGAGGTATGTCTCTGACTATTGGTGTGATTTTGGGCTATGGGGTCTTTTACTCCATATCAATATCATCTATATTTTGTGTATGTGTTACACAGCACCCTCAGTGCAGTAACGCAGGGGTGTCATAGTGACTCCCAAACATAGACTCCACACCCTGGTACTGACTACTGTCTCCCAGGGCATGTAAAGTCACCATTGACTTTACTAGTCTTAAATTGTGAACAGAACCAGTACAAACCATCATATTGTGGAAGTACTGGAAGGAGTTAATTATATTGCCCCTGGGTCTGTTTTCAAGGGGGCACTGCCCAGTCCCCCCTTGTTGAGTTTCTGGCCGGTGGCAGTGGTTACCATGCAAAATATTCCACCGGTATATTGTCTATGGGATTTTCTGATTGATTTTAAACGCACCACTTTTTGGTGCAATGTTAAAGATGCCGCTGGTTTATTTATTTAATATTAAATTCACGGTTGGGTCTTTTTGCCAGAACTCTTTTCTAAAATGGCGTTCATGTCGGTCTCTGTAACTCTGACCAAGGTCAAGCCCTTTGTTCCACTTTTTGGCAGGCTTCTCCACAGAAGCCCTCCAAAAGGTGCCACTCTGTCTGGGGTCCACAGGATGGGTGGGGAGGGGAATTGGCACCATGGACTGCGTTGCCTTAGCAACTCAAGTCGCACTCTATTCTGATTGGCCCAGTGGTGAGCCACCCGGCTCACCACTTAGCATGTTTGAGTTACAGCTAGGCTGTTGAATGGGGGTTTTTCGGCATAAAAGCAGGGCCTTTGGGACTGGAACTTCAGAAGTCGCCACAGGGCCTAAGAATCCAAAGAGGGAAGAAGCTGAGCCATCTGCAATGACGACACCACCGGTGGAGCCCTGCTGCAAGAAACTCACCACTTGCCCAACGACAAGAGAAGACCTTCTGCTGGACGAGTCTTCTTCCTCTGAGCTGGTGGGACCAACCAGTTCGTCCTTTTCGCCTTCCAAAGACATCTCTTGGTCGAATCGCCCGTGCCAAGCACCCCGGCGGCCGGATAGCCAAGCTTCACCACTTTGACCACGAATAAAATGAACACACCTTTTATCGACGAACTCCGCGGCTAGTTTCATCCCTGTGCAGTGCAACAACTCCACGTTTCCTCCTCATCGAGATCCTCTCTTCCCCTGGTCGAAACAATGAACTACAACCACTACCAGGAACAACTGCCACTGCAGGAGCTTCCTCTCTCTTTAAGGTACTGTGTCCTAGAAGGCCTCCCTTTCTTCGGTTTTCCCAAGGAAACCCTTAAATCCTTGGCTTTCCAACTGGGTTGGCCCCAGACCTTCTAACTTTACCTTCTTGAATCGCCCCAACCTCTTTTGAACATTCTGTAAAGACTTTTAGTGCATTTTAAACCATGTGATCCTGGGCACATTTCGCTATGCTCCATTTAAAGTGGGCCTGGCCTATGAACTTTGGCTCTACAGTATATTCTGCCTTTATTCCCTTGTTGAGAACTCCTAAAAATGTTGGGACCTGTTTTATTTCTATGCTCTGCCTTTTTCTCTCCCTTTAACTGAACTATTGGAGTGCCATCAGGTTACGCGCTTACATATGTTTAACAAATCGTGGTGTTTTAACTCTGACTTGTCTGATAGTTATCAACGGAGGTGTGTATACTTTACCTGACTGTTTTTTAACTTGATTTAGATTTAGAGTGCTAGTATATTGCCTAAAGTGTGTTTTAAATAAATAATTATATACTTTTTATACAAAGCTCTATTGTGTATACTCTATATACTGCCTTACTCTTCTTGAGAGAAGTCTGACTGCTCAGCCACAGCTACCAGGTACATCTGGGTGGTACAGACTGCTACCAATTGGGTTTACTGCTTACTCCTGTAGTCTTAATCTTTGTGCAGTGTTCCCCAAGGGAACTGCACAGGATTCTGCCTAACAGCTTTGTTGTTCAACTTTCTTGCAAGCTTCCATCATAAATCATTCATTGCTTGCAGGGCCTGGCCAGGTCTGGGAGTTCACAACAAGGACAGCCAATGAAAACCAACATTCTATTGTTACTTTGCAGTGTTTGATACATTTGGTATATTAACACATAATGTATAGTTTTCATTGGCTGTTCTTGTGAGCCACTGAAATGACATGGTGACGTGGGGTGGCGGGGTGGGGTCATGTGGGTCTGTTGAGCGGGGCCACCTTCACTTCACTTGTTGTTAAGGCATGGCTGCAGTGACTTGTGAAAGCAGAGCCTCAGTCTCCCTGCACGCACATGTGGTCCCGTACCGTGACGTGCATTGCGGCCTAGGCAGCTGATGTTCTACTGCTGTGCGGCCTAGTTGCGTCGTGTTTAATATATCAGTGCAGGCCGGCAGGCACAGTAAGTACTTTATTTCTGTCCGGGGTCCGGACTGTGAAAAATGATGCATTTGTTTGCATTTATATAATATTTTTTTGTATCATGTCGGCTGCCGCTGCCGGGCCTAGTTACACAATACATTATTATTGTGGCCGCGCGCCGCCGCCGTGGATATGGTGGCCCGCCGGCGCCGCACCCGCAATAATAATGCAAGCAAACAAACAGGCAAAGTAAGCTGCAGCAGCAGCCGATCATGATACAAGCCTTCTTGCTATGCTACAGCAAGGCTGCTCAGCTTGCTCCTCTCTTCCCTGGCTGGCTGCCCCCCTACCGCCTACCCCCACTCCCCCCCAACTTGACCGCGCTGAGGTCGGGTGAGATCCTCCAAGTTGCTGTAGTGTGGAGTTGCCAATCAATCATGCCTTATTATTGCAGCGGCCCCAGCCCGGCCACTGTGGATATGGTGGCCGTGGCCCGCGGCCGCCGCAATAACAATATAGGCACTAGGCATGAATTGATTGAATCAATCATGCCTACATTATTATTGTGGCGGCCCCGGCCTCCGTGGGTATGGTGGCCCGCGGATGCCGCAATAATAATGTAAGCAGAGTCCAGTCATCAGCCGCCATTTCAAGGTTCTTGGCTACGCCTATGAACTAGTCTATAAGGCTTGGTGATGGACAGTGTGTTACTGTAATGCCAGGTTTAATGTCTATCCTAGAGTTGGGTGAATGGTGATTTTGAAGGTTTGTACTGGTCTGGAGCAAAGTGATTGACCGCGGGCCTCCATATACATATACTACAGTTGGGTGATTGGTTTAAAGTCTATCCTGGAGTGTGGTGAATGATGGTTTTCACGTGTTGCGCTAGAGCGGGGGTGAGTGTCGGGGGGCGGGTTGCTCTGCTAGAGCATGGACCGTTGGCAGTGTTGGCTGCAGAGAAGTGCCTCGAGGAGGAGGGCATGCCTCGCCGCTCTCCCACCCAACAGATTCCTCGGGGAAGTGTGAGGTACTTCGTGCACGGTTCACTCCGGTGCAGACTTCATTCGCGATCCGCGCCTGGGCGGGGAGAGCCTTTTGGAGGGTTATTGTGGGAGATTCCTGAAAGGGAACCGTTGAGAACGGTAAGGCACAGTTGGTGCGGGGTTGAGTTTCGGGGGCGTGTCGCTCTGCTAGAGCACGGACCGTTGTCAGTGCTGGCTGCAGAGAAGTGCCTCGAGGAGGAGGGCATGCCTCTCTGCTCTCCCACCCAGCAGATTCCTCTGGGAAGTGTGAGGTACTTCGTGCACGGTGCACTCCGGTGCAGACTTCATTCGCGATCCGCGCCTGGGCGGGGAGAGCCTTTTGGAGGGTTATTGTGGGAGATTCCTGAAAGGGAACCGTTGAGAACGGTAAGGCACAGTTGGCTCCCCAGTTCCTGTCTGAGATAAGCCCAGGGTGGCACAACATCACCCATCAGCGAGGGAGCGACAGTGGATTCAAGGGGGGAGGTTCCCCTCCCTGTAGGAATATGAGGAAGTGATCTGCTTGGCCGTGTCATTGACAGCCATACTTGGCTGTGCGATTGCTATCTGTTTGGCTGTGTGATTGCGCGTGCCGTGGTCGTATGATAATAATCCGTCTGGCTCTGCGATCTCCTTGGTTGGCTGCAGCCTGCAGGTCTTGTGTACATTTCGTGTTGGTTTTGCCAGTGAGGTGAGGAGAACACAGCGGTATAGCCTAGGGGAGAGGAAGGGGAGGACTGAGGGGCCGTTTGGTCAATAAACCTACCCCTTAGCCCCTGCGCTATCTTAGAACCCTCCTCCTCCCCCATGTGCCACACCCCACCCATTGTATTCGCCACACCTCGTTTGGATAGCAGTTACCATATCATGCATGTGAGCGTGGACCCCCGGGGAGAGCAAGACCCCTTATCTGAGGTGAGACTGAGAGTGTTTTTTTATTAAAAGGGAACGGGGCAGGCTGGAGGACCCTTCGTGCGACCTGTCCCACCCTGCTAAGCACGGCACCCCAATGCTGTCCAGTGGCGCCCCGTATATTTCAGCACTGAAAAGTCATACCCCTTTGCTATGAACCATTTACGCCTGTATCCAGACCTGCTGGATTTTGGCGTTTCTCTTCCAAAACCAAGTGACACTCCCCGCAGCTCTGCCAGGACACCACCATCCACTCTGTTGCATTCTGAGGAGACCTGGCTTCACTTCAAATTCCAAAATGACTGAACTGCTTTGGTTCTCTTAATCAGTGCCCCCTCGGTCAGCAATGATAAGGCGACTAGTTCCTCTTCTTGTTGTTCGGTTTACGGCTGGGGAGGTGGGGGGAGGAACCAGGAGAGGCTGCGTGTGCAGGGGAATCAGTGAGGCCAGTGCAAGGCCAAAGGAGGGCCAGGGAGCGCTCAGCGCTGGAGAGGTGAGTGTCGGTGCGCCCGGATTCAGAAGGGTGCAGTGAGTGGGTTCTGACCTGGTGGTGGGGGTCGAAGGGGTATGGAGACGATGAGTGCTTTACATCCGAGGGGGGACAGTGCACGGCCCCCTCTAGTTTTGTGGCTGGCTGCAGAGATGCGGTGGATATTTCATTTGCCAAAAGACCCAGATACTCGTTTATTAACGAGCGAGTGAGAACGCTTCCTGGTGGAGATTGGGATCATCATCCATCTGCTGGCTGGCAGTCACTGGGCGATTGGATGCGCTCGGGTTGTGGGTGGGCGGCGACCTGCGGCTATGTTCTAAAATCATTGGTAACGGGACAGGATCCGCCGGGGGGTATCTGAGCAAAGCTTGGCAAAGCCAGGCCAGGATACAATATTGCTTACGTGCCCACCCTCATAAGCTATATTTTCAAGTAAAAGCAGTCGCCCAAATCCCCTTTTAAAGAGTGCTGAGCCCCCTCTGGACATCCATCAGGCCTGCGCCGAAGGGGTGCCAGCCCCGCAGTTTCAAGGCCACTGCCTTAAAGGACGCTCATGCCACTGGTGCTCGTTTTATCAACCCCAGAAAGAGAGAATGGTTTGGCCCCTCTGGCGCTACAAACTCAGATTATCAGATTGCACAAAGTTCTCTGCAGTAGCCACATTACCCACTGAGCTATGTCCCAGCCCTCCTTACTGCCTGCCCATTGTCCTGTGGTCCTTTTGCGCAATATTCTGTATAGCAAAATGCTAGCCTTATTTGGTATTTGGGATGTTTTAGCATCGTTATGGACAAATGTATGTGGCTGTTGGCATCACCGCATGACTCACCTCATGAGATTTGTTTGTGGCGATGTTTTTTTATAACGCACCTAATACCACCAGAGTTCGGTTTCTAAGCACAGATTTGGGATTCAAACCTCTGTTGCTTTGCGTGGTCTTGCTTCCGAGACCAGCACTTTTCCCCTGTGCTTTGCCCCTGTGCGTGTTAGAAATTACAAAGTATGATACAAACAGTAATCATTTCTTTAGGGTAATTTCCTAACTCGCTCTAGTTTTCTCAATTGACAGCATTATTATGTGTAAAGCTTTTAGGTATATTTATGAAGCATTAGTAGCACCTTGGGAGGTGCCTGCAGTTCAGCATAAGTGTGTGATCCCGGGCAAATAATGCAATCTCACCTGACTTCAACTGCAAAGGGTCACTCACTCCCCCCCCTTTTTACCCCGTGCATTGTTGAAGGCAAGTCAAACATATGTCTACTCTGCGGGTGCTGTGATAGAGGTCAGTAAAATATTGTGCATTGTAACGTCCTGTCATGTTAAGTCCAACCTTTGCCCTGTTAGTAAAATCACCTACCATAACAAGTGTTTTCCAACTTTAAAGCATTATACTTTCTCAACCCATGTGTGCCCTTCTCGATCCATCCCGCTACTAGCCTGTGCCAGCAGTTGCTGCAGCACCAAATTTTGTGACATAGAGCAACAGCAGTGTGATGGGCTGGTGGTGGGCAGATATAGGTCTAGCACTGAACTGGTGCAGGCCGCGCGCGCACTTCGGGAGGTGCCGCGCGTCCGCACTGCGGGCGGCACCGCGCCCGGAATTATGGGGCCAATATTTTTTGGGCACTGGCACTTATTTTTTTACAAATTAAGCACTGAACATAACCAATCCTGTGCGACCAAAAGCAACACATGCAAGGTGTGTATCACACCACCCCCCTGCAAAACAGGCCATGACAATCACTGGTATGTCACCCAAACCCTCCCAACCCACATCACCCTTGTCAGCCACACCATGACATGGCATGCAACAGCAAAAGCCCAACACATGACCAATTAGATACGATGTGACATATGATAAATGGAAAGAGGCCCGAGACAATCACACCTGACATGGAACAAGATGAAATGACTGACCAACAACCTCCCACACATACAAAGTCATACACAAATGCATGCCACCAGTGGTACCATCAACAAAACACTGAATGCCTCTTGTCATGCACATTGGCCAAGCCAAATTCGCTAATCCCTAACCCTTGTGCTGTGTGTGTCTCCTGCAACACACTGCTCAGCAAACAGCACAGTGAGCAGCCATTGTGTTGGAGATACACCTTGAGCATCATATAAAAAGGACAAGCAACAAAAATAACCTACTGACGCATGTACACGATCCACAAATGGTAAGTGATCATGCGCTGGAGGGACACAGCATGCCAGAGAAGGCAATCTGTGTGCACGTGTGGGCATGGAAGGGTGGTTGTATGTGTGGTGGAGCATTGTGCAAGTGTGTGTGTCAGTAGGGACATGCACTCAATACATGCATGTGAAATCAAGTGACCCTCAGTGTCCTGTACACATCACACGTGAACATTGCCCATGTGTACACCCCAGCATGTTAAACCACAACAATCCCCTGACACCTGAAAAGTAAACACAACACAGGAACAGCCATTGACCTGCAGAACACATCATGCACATAGTACCCCACAATTTGAATGTCAGAGAGGGCCCAAACACTGTAGCCCAAGGGTACTGTCCCACAACAAAAGGCCCTCCCTCATTGACACATCGCCATTACCTTCTGAAGAACTGTGTCTGGGGTCCGTTGCATTCTTTCTTCTAGTCTACCTGGCTTCTGGAGCCCCGTACCCCATGGTTTCCATGTTCTACCTTGCTTGTAAATAGGGTGCAGCCCCCTCAGAGGCCACCTTGACTGGTAAAAATACCAAATCACAGAGAACCCCCAAACCAGGGAAGAAGCCTGTAGCCACAAATAAAACCTGGAAGAGTCTCCAGTAGATGAATAGAAGTTGCTGAAAATTGCCAAGTACAAGTCCAAGCAGAATGATAGAAGTACAACCCAGGTAGCACAGTTCAACAATGTTTCAACAGGATTGGTAGCATTTTCAGTACACAATAATCAATGAGGATGCAACAACTGATGGGTAGTGTCACAGCTCTGGTCTCGAGGTGCTGGAGTGGCACGAACCAACCACCCCCACCGCGGTCTGGGCTCTTGCAAGGTAAAACTTACACAAGCCTCCGAGACCCCGACGGGGAAAGAGGGTTAGGGATCCGTTCTTTGGATAGGCATCGGTATTCAGGATAACCAGAAAGAGGGTCAGGAGAGGGGAGGTAGATGGGCAAGGGAAAGTAGGCCAAAGACAAAATACAACTATTGACAATAACACATACTCTGTCAGCGAAACCATGTTCTTCATGCACATTGTGCAAAATGGGTCAAATGCAAGCCAAAGAGAGACTTATCTGTGGGATGAGTGCTGGCCTCCTGCTTGCGCACTCTCAGGAGAGGTAATAGGAGCAGTTTGATGCCACAAAGAGAGTGTGAGTTACTATTCTGTGTGTGTTTTCACCACACACATAACACCATTCATGCCTCAAACTTAGTGACTCCTCCCCAAAGAAACACTCTTGTCTGCTGCTCTGTTCGTATACATGTGCTTGCCCCCATGATGGGTCATACACTGTCAATGCGGTAAGGCAGCCGCATGTGGCCCCGCGGTAAATGGAAGAGCAATGTGTCAAGGATCACACATGATACAGTGGTCCTTAGGTGAGCTGCTAGACGCACGTGGCGAGGTGCGACTTCAGTACAAGTCGTGTTTTGGCAGCCACGAATTTCCATAGGTAGCGCATGTGGCAATGTGCATATGCAAATGATACGCAATGCACTGGAGTCTCTGCATCGCTGGGTGCCCCGTGCGCTGTATTCCTTTCTGGCTAGGAACGCTACTGCACTAATAACTCAGCATCTATGGAGCAGGGGGGACTCAAGGATATAGGCAACCCCCCCTGCGTGTGCCCCTGACAACTTGTAAAGCCACTTGGCATTTGTTCCTCAACACGGCTTAGCTGTACTGTGCGCTTCTTCCCCAATGCCTGCCCAAGCTCCCCAGCACTGGCGCTACTTAGCATGCATGTGCGAGGGGCCTGGAGGAAGGTCGGCTGGGGTGTGGCCCCTCGTGCTGCTCACGTTGCTTGGAGCACCTGGAAACACGTCTGCTTCTGTCGGACGTCTGAGCACAAGCCCTGTGCTTTTGCTTGCGCATGCATGCGCACGTGTGCCCCACCCAACGTGGCCAGATTTCTGTAGTTCTTGGCCCCGTGTCTGTTGGGAAAGGTAGTCTGGAGGCTCATTTTCCTGCATAAAGGGCATAACAGCTTTTAATAAGGCTGGCAAGTTTCCTGTGTGTGTGTCTTCACGATGGTTGTCACTTGGCCATGTCTGAGACCTACATCCAACCTCCTCCCACCATCAGTGTGACTTTGACAGCCAAAGGGTGCAGGCTACTGTCTACAGCATGAAGTGCATCAAGCACATATACAGGCAAGAAAACAACACACATCACAATCAATATCAATAAATGTACATATCAATGATGTACTCACCAAAATTGATTGTAGACATGCCGTGGAGAAAACATACATTTTCCCCACTAGGGGTGTTAACACAAGTAGTACAGCAGCAGACAGCCCACAGATATGACGAAAGTCCAATGCCCTTGTGTAAATGGTTGTAACACCGAACCATCCTTGCGAGCCCATGGATAGGGGAAGCAGGAGTGGCATATGTGAGTCAGGACCCCAAGCTGCAAACACATACATGAGCCAAGCTTGAAGGGCCCAGCTGGAACCGACAGTGGATGCTTTCAAAAGCCACAAAGCACCACACCATCACATAAATGCACAATAGACAAGCAATTTTAAACTATATTAACTAATTAAACTAACTATAAAAATCAAAAATGGCCACATACGACCCAGGGGGAAAGGCACCCAGGAGAGGGAGGTACAGAGTGCACCTCAACACCCACATGCGATGATGTTGAGATTAAAAAAAACCTCCATGGGCTCAATGCCTGCAAGGCCCGACCTATGTGGGAGATAAGTCATCGTCTTCCTCACCCTCTGACTCAAAAGGTGGACGTGACACAGTACCCTGAACACGCCTATGCGCAGCTTGCCCCTTGTCGGCAGCAAGTCTGTGGGACTGGTGAGCCTGGCTCTGTGCGGCAATGACACGTAGGTCAGCATGCAGAACCTCACGTGATACGCGTGCTTCCTCTTGCAAGGTAGCACGTGTAACACAGAGTTCTTCCTGCATGGCCTGGCATGACATCTGGAACACCTCCCGGCAAGCACGTAGCTCAGCCGAGATGGTATTCTCAAGCTGTTCCAACCTCTCCTCTGTCCCTGCCTCTGGGACATCAAGAGCACAGCCAGAGTAGATCAGAAGGCTTTATGGTCATCCCTCAGGGCCTCCCTGTGTGCCTCAGACACAGAGACACCATTTCAGCATGCCAGCCTGAGCAAGCGGCCCGTGGACTGTGCCGCCCACTGCTGGAGATCCACCTGCCTTGCATGGGTGAGCACGGATTGGGCCACATGTTCCATACTCTGAGCGATATTATCAATAGCTGCCCCCTGGTGTTCAGAATTGGCAACCATGGCTTGCTCCCACTCAGTATACCTCAGTGGTGCACGGCCACCGCGTTGCTGGGCTTGACACCCATGGGGCCCAAGGAGCCATGGTCCTTGTTGGGTTGGCACCGCCCGCGGCTGCAGGACTACATTCCTCCATTCACGTTATGCCTCAGGCACATCAGCAACTGGTGTGGAGTGTGACCATGCGTCCCGATCCACCACAGGCGGACGTCCCACAACCGTCTGGCCCCTCAGTGCAGGTGTCGCAGACAGAGGATCGTCCACATCAGAATCACTCACCGTTGACAAATGGACATGACACGCATCCAACTCGACATTGTCGTCAGAGTGATCATCTGGGCTAGACTCATTGCCAGCCCTAGACACGATGGTCTGGAGTACAAGCGGGTTCTCGTGGCCTACCACCCCACAACCCCCACTTGTGCCGGGTTGCTGGTGTGATAGCAACCCTGTGTCTGGTATGACATCACCATCCTCTGCCTCCATTGCATCATCATCTGAAAAGTGGAAAAAACAAACATGAGTTTACATGTCAGAAGCACATAACCCACACACACATAGACATCACACCGACAGCCAACACATGAAGCAGACATGTCACACACAAATGAGAACCTGGCATGCATCCAGTGGTATTGATATGCAAACACATCCCAAAAGCAGAAACGGATGTGTCTAAATAGCAAAGCCTACACAAGTACAAAATGTAGTATATCACCTCCATCAGACACCACCTCGGTCTGACACATGTCACAGGCAGAAAGGATAGATGGCAACAAAGAGATGGCACATACCATAAGCATGTCTGAACTGCAAATTGACCACAGCTGCAAGAGGATCCAAACACACAATGACGCACACATGCATCACTAAACCATCATCACCAAAATAGCTTCATCCATCTGCAGCTCGGCCCGTACCGGGTGTCATGGCCATGTAGATATAGTGATTCTCCCGAGCAAAGCAAGGGCCTGCAACCAGGCATGAGGAACCATAACGGCCAGTATGGTCCGAGCTGCAGGCCATGAATCCTTCTGAACACCCCTCAGGGACTGGTTGAGCACATTGTGCTATGAATGTGCCCTATTCCATTATTCTGTGTGTAAAGTCTGCATGGCCAGGCCCCACCATATCAGCTAAGTGGGCCTGGGCGTACACATACTGCACAACAGTGCACCTTAAGGATTATGCCAGTTGAACATAATGTGCGCAATGCTGAAATCTCACCAGCAGTAACGTCAATCAACTACATATCAGTCAGTCGACAAAAAAGCTGCGGAAGACACATGTGTAAATGAACACTTTTAGACACACATAAGTGAGTAGCCGCTATGTTGCACTACACAACATTGAAGCTGCTTGCATATGTACATGTGAAAGCGTTCCAAAACACACCTTTCCCTGTACACCTGTATTGTGAACATGAACAGCATCCAATACAGCAAAGCAAGCAGCTACAACACTGCTTGCGTTGATGTATGTGGAAGTGTGCACATACACACGTGAAGGCAGCTCCACAGTCCTCACAAACCAATTTGCAGGTGACATTCAATCTGCGCCCCAAACCAGTTGGTATAGGCCGCACATTGACCTATCAAATTAGCTAAACACCCACTAGGGAGTTCCAATACTGAGTACATGTACCACAGGATGCACCTGTGCCCGTGGCATACATGGCAGAGTAGGGATGAAAATCTGACCATACATGCCAGGTCACTTTGACATTGCAGCAGTGAGTAGGCATGTAGAACGGTGTAACACGGCTCAGAAGTGGATTGATGCAGTGCAGAACATGTGTACCTTACCCACTAGCTACATGAACAAGTACATTATTATGTCAATAAACAAACATGAAGGCAGTGTAAGGGCAGGTTCAGGCATCACGTGCAATGTGCATGCAATGGGTTGCTTGCCTACAGACAACCCCTCCCAAGTGAAAATGCAGGGAGGATTGCATGGCAGCGAAAGTGTGACCAGAGAACTGTGTATTGGCAGACAGTGTTGACTAGCGTCAATTGCATCATCTGAGTCAACTGACAACACAGCAGATGAGAATATGACAGTAAGCAGGACACATGATGAACCCTCACTAGTACACCCATGAGTGCAGAAGCCACTACACCAGATGAACAGAGTAGGGGGACTGTGACCCCCTAAACATGTGCGTGATGCAGGACTGAGCCAGAGTGGCCATGGAATGGATGATCAAATGCCATTCAATGTAGGTCAACCTGGACACGTATTTCAATGATCATCCGGGCAAGGACAGAAAGGGGCATGCATGGAATGCACATGGAGCGTGAATGGTCACTCATGTCCCTGCGGAGCATCCGCCATCTGCACAGTCCCAGTGAGACACCCTGCATCAAGGACAAACTATGTAGGCCACTGTGTGCGTCTGGCAGGTTGGCAGGGAGAAGTGTGCATGTACACAGGAGTGTTGAACAGGCCATTGCAGTACTCCAACATGACACCCACCAGTGCCATGGTGAAATTGGGGTGCAGTGGGGTGGAGGGGCAAGGGAGCATGCCTACATGGAGTACTCGCATGCAGGCAGAACACACATGCACGTCAGTCATGCAATGACATAGTCCCAGAGTGGAAATACACCCCAGGCTACATGCAGAAGGGCCAGTGAGCTGGAACATGGACTGTAGAGGCAGCCGGGTGACTAGCATGTGAGCATGTGAGCAGGGTGCAGATGTGGTGATGAGGACAGTCCCCGTCTTCTCTAAATGTCTGGCATCCTGCACAGCAGGCACGCATCAGTGAAGCATTGCATGACTCGCACATGAGAACCATGTACACATAGCATGTAGTGGCAGTCAAGCACAACACATCACACAAGCAAACCACACATGGTCATGACAAACACGCGACAACACTCACTGGACGGGGCATCAAAGTCCAGCATCTCTCCCACTCCTTAGTACAATTGTGTCGGTAGGAACTCTGCAGCGACTGACTCGTGCAAAGTGAGCTCTTCCTCCTCAGGTGGTGGCCCACTGCCAGTCACCATAGTCATGTTATAATTAGAGGCATGCTTTTGCTTAGCAGAGCGTGGGAGATCATCCCAACGCTTTTTGCACTCCTGAGCTGTGCGCACCTCATGTCCGATTGCACTGACACACTCCGCAATATGCTTCCAGTGGGTCAAACGCTGGGCAGCAGTGGTGTGACAATTCGGGCCCACTAGCATATCACGGTCGTGTCCCGACACGTAGTCCACAAGGAAGTCCAGTTCCTTGCAGAAAGGCTTCTTCTTCGACGTGCCAGAGGCCGGAGCCGTGTCTGGGGTCCCAGTCTCTGCTGCTTATGCAACCTTCCTCCTCTTGAGCAGTGGTCCGGACCATGGCTGGCAAATGCCGCCCTGATCAGTATGGGCGGTGGCACTGGTGGATTAAGCAGAGGGAGTGGCAGGTGGAACAAGGACGGAAGCCATGACTTGCGTCAGTGGCTGCTGGGTACCCTGGAATGGACCCTGCACAGCAATATCTGCTGTGCCAGGGTCATTGACCGGGACTGTCCTGGATGGTAGACTCACAGCCGGGGTGGTGTCAGCTGCATCTGCCCATGCACTTGCCAACACCCGGCTGCTCAGGGCAGCAGATGACAATACTGCCCCAGGGACACGTGCCTCGGTCAGGGCAGCCCTGCGTGCACTTACGGTGTGCCTCCCGACCTCCTGAAAATCATCCTGGGACACTTCAGGTGCCAAAGCAGCATGCGCTGACCGACCCTGAGCCTGGGTGGTGGTGTTCACAGCTGCACCTGCAGCTACCACTACCCTTGGGCCCGTGGCAGTTGATGAAACGGACTGCCAGGTCACATGGGTGCCAGTGCAAGATGCAAGAGCTGCATCTCCCGGAGCCACAGGGGGTGGTGGCATGACTGCACCAACACGTGGCACAACATCGTGCCGAAGTGGCACACCCCTGCCTATTCCCCCTCTGCAGCCACCCTGGACACTCTGGAATCCCCCTACTCCTGGGTCACCCCGGCCACGTCCTTGACCACGCGCACCACGTGGAGTATGCCTAGCTGAGGCGCCCCTCACCTTTCGTGGCCTCCCAACCATAGCACAGATGTAGTAGTGCCGGCACAGATGTAGTTTTGCCAATGGGAGGTGTACACGAAAATTGTCCTGGGCAATTGGGGTGAAGGGAGTGGGGTACTGGATGTTAACAGCACCCCTGCACCTGCAAGGCTGTATGTGACCTCGGTGATAAAGTGACGGGTCACACAACGCTCATGCACCCCAAAACTGCAGTAAAACCATGCATGCAACCCCCGGTAGCCCACGTGTGTGGAATTAACCTCCCGCGGTACACGGTGGCACCCAGGGACACTAAAAACACGTACACGTAGGACACGCAGGCTACTATGACCTCGAAAACGGGTACGCGATACACAGGGGCACCCACAGTGGGAAAAATAGATCACACGACTCACTGTCTGACCAACGTGATTATGAAAAACATGCATAGCCAATACCCCCACCAAAAGAAGAGATATGTCCTTGATCCGCTGTGAAGTTGTGATAGCGCGCAAAACAACCAGAAGTAGCAACACACGTCGGTCTCCACGAAAGGCACATAGAGCGAACTGCTGACCCCGCTCACCTTTAATCCGTGCTAAGGGAAACGCCCACGCTCATCACGTCACTTAAGCGCTTAGGCCCTTTCCTCGAATTACATGCATTAACACGCGGACGTGCTGTTTTTTCACGTGCTGAATCACTATGCACCCGTGATAAGGGGAATGCCCGTGCATGCTACGTCACATACGCGCTTACGCACTAAGGGCCTTTCCTCGAATTACACGCTGACATGCTGTTTTTTCATGTGCCAAATCACTCTTTATCAAGCTGGCCACGCAACAACACACGGAAAGCCACGCTCCTGCCCAGAAGGCTGAATTACTGCCCCCCAGAGCCCCGAGCCGACTCCCACCAGCCATCTGCTGCTGCCCGCCTGCCCGCTGGCCAAGTGCCCTGCTACTTGGTGCCTGCACGTGAGCCATCTGCGGGGGTCCAGTTGCTGTGACCACCCCTGCTGGAACAGAAGACTCCAGACTGAAGTTCCATTGCTCCACAGCGCAGCACCAGGACCCAGTTGCCCACCCACACCTGCATCAGGGGTTGCAATGTCGGGGGAAACACCATCAGAGACCACTGGCAACCCCCAGCCAGAGAGGCAGAGAGCTACCAGCTTCAGTGCTGCAGAAGTTGGTATCCTGGTGGAGCAAGTCCTGGTGCATTATGATGCCCTCTCCGGAAGACCACTCGCTGACAATTAAGGACGGAAGAGGATCTGGACGGACATCGTGGCTGCCATCAACGTGGAGAGGGTTGCAGCCTGCGAAATAGCACACGTATAGAAGCGCTGGGAGGACTTCAGGTCCAGAAACCTCAGCAAGGCCCGGTGCCTCTTGGAGTCAGCGCATGCAGAGGGGTGCCGGGTCCGCCTTACCGACAACCAGATGAGGATCCTCGAACGTATATGCCCAACGCTCCACCTCCAGGTCCTTCAGAGGCAGACCCATCTGGAGTCGAACGGTAAGTGTCCATGGGTACTGATTGGATGCAGTGCATGTTGAGGTGTGCCAGGAGTGTGCAGCTTGGACATATGTCTGGAAAGGCCCATGTATGGATGTGTATGTGTATGTGTAGGGACATGAGCCTGCCACATGTGAGTCCAGTCATGAGTGAGTCACATCAATGGTATATGTGTTCAAATGCATGATGCACGAATGCATGTGGGGATGCACAAATGTTTGCATTTCTGTGTATGTACTGTGGCATGGTTGTGGTGTGACACATGGATGCTGGTTCCACCTTCAGGTACGTGCACGGCATACATGTGCGTGTGTGTGTTTGACATGTTTGCGAATGTGATACACCATGGATGCATGTGACACCGACATGTAGGAGGCTGATTGGCAGATGTGACATAGTTGCCGATGATTTCACTGTGAGAGGTGGTGGAGATGTACAGATGCATGTATGTCTGGTGGCATGTGTGCATGTGTTCGGCACTCCCCGTGTTGCATGTGACATCAGGCTAACCTTTGGATGCTCATGCTGTTGTATTTGTATGGATGGTGCTGCCTGCTGCAACATTCCTGTTCATATGTGTGGGTTCAAATGATATGTGTGTTGGGGAGTGTGATGCCATGTGTGAAGTTTGACACTGCCACTTATGTGCAACTGTCATGTGTGTATCAGACCATTGTACAGTTCCCTGATGCCCGTGTTCTGTCACTCCCTGTCTGCAGCATCAACTGATGAAGAGGGCAGAGACGGTGCTGTGGAGCACAGCGGCAGGGATCCCACTGCCAGCCGGAGACGTAAGGCCCAGCTCCCCTCCCAGGTTGTCATCTCTTCGGGGAGTGAGGAGTCTGGTGCCGCGTCCGCAGCCACAGTTGCCGAGGGTAGGTCCAAGAGGCGGAGGTCGGAGGTGGACTCCTCGGCAGCAGAAGGGGCAGCTGAGCCCCCACAGGGGCTTATGGAGGAAGATGGCACAGAGTCATCCAGGTTGGTGGTGGGTTTGGTTGAGGAGGAGGCCGTGGAAGGCCAACGCATGGGGCCTGGAGGGAGGCATTCAACTGGTGCTAGTGGTGCAGTCCAGGGGCAGGGACAGGAGGCAGCACAGGCTGCCACAGAGGAGCCTGTGTGTAATCCTGCCCCCGATCCTGTGACTGCATCATCCCGCACCAGCAGGGATGCCTTCGTCCAGACCCGTTTTCAGGGAGGGGATGCGCAAACAACTGGTCTTCCTTTCCCTGCAGACGTGGCTATCCGGGACCGGGTTGAGCCTGTCCTACCTGGGGTGGCGTTGCGTCAATGTGGTATTCGGGATGACATGCAGGGTTCTCGTGAGGACAATGCACGTCATTTTGAATACCTCATTGACTGCGTCGGCCTAACAGGTCACCCAAGCTGGGTTCCTCCGTGTGCTGGATCTTCTAGTGACCCCCTCCTCAACTGAACCCCCTATGCGACTGTGGAGCTGCCCCTGAAACAGCGGCCAGGCTGGTGGAGGAAACATCCCTGCCACAGTCGGGAGTCGGAAATCCAGCAGGGGTGGCCACCCCAACATCTGGGCCCTAGCAAGAGGAGGACATCAGGCATCGACCAGCAGGGCACACGCACGGCAGCAGCTGGCTCAGGGTGGGAGGCATCATGGCTCGGGCCAACAACATCAGAGGGGGAGGCATAGGCCGGAGGGCAGGAGGACCCTGGATTGGGAGTGTCTTTCGTGTGGCAGCGGTTGGGCCAGCAAATAGATACAGAGCGGTGGCGGTCAGAGGAGGCACGGCTCACTATGGTCAGGGCAGAGAACTCCATGCGCAGGGTGTTGAGGCGGGCTGAGTGCCTCAAGGCAACTCGCAGGGAGTTGGAGGCTGCCATGACTGCATCCCTGCGAGATCTCGAGGCCAGGAAAGAGACCCGCCTCCGGGATGTTGAAAAGGAGTTCGATGATGCCCTGGCCGGAACATCAAAGAGTGAGCCGTAGAACATGCCCGCCGCCTTTGTACATAGTTCTTTAGTGTTAGGTTTGCTTTGTTTTTTGTTTATTTTGGAGTTTATGGACTTTGCTCCACTTTATGTACATAGTTATTTTATAGGATTTTGGGTAGGTTTCCTTTGGTTTGGGCATCATGGACCCTTTGGACTTGCAGTGTATATAGTTCCCGACTTGTACATACTTTAGTTATTTTAACATCCCATGGATCAATGCTTTTTTGTTGTTTATTTTTTCGTTTACTTTATTTGGACATTGGAAATGGACCACTTCCTTGTTTTCCTCTTGTGGATTTTTGTTTAACATTGGATTTGTATTTTTTCTGATTTTATTATCTTTTATTTTACAAGTTTGATTTTTCAATTTGTTTTTTCATTACGTATTTTAATACATATCATATATCTTCATTATTTGTGTGGTCTACTCTCATTGGTTTTGTGCATGTCTCTATGAGCATTGCCTCAGTCATGTGTTGCCATTGTGTGGCTCTGTTGTACATTTATGCATGGCCATGGTGGTTTTTTTGAGACTCTCATGGCATGGGTAATTTGGGAGTGGGTGCAGTGGATGGTTGTGTGCTTGTACTGGGGATCAGGGGGGATTTGTGTTGGAATTAGGCCCATGGGTCTGTTTTGTTAGGACATGGTGTTTGGGTGCCACATGTCGGGACCTGCTGGCAGGTGCCCGTCAATGGTGGGTGGGTGGGGGACATGAGTCGGGGTCTGCTGGCAGGTGCCTGTCAATGGTGTGTGGGTTGTCCAGGGGATGGGAGACATGAGTCGGGGCATGCTGGCAGGTATCCGTCAATGGTGGATGGGTGGGTAGGGGGTGACGGACATGAGTCAGGGCCTTCTGGCAGGTGGCCATCATGGGGGGTGAGGGACATGAGTCGGGGCCTGCTGGCAGGTGCCCGTCAATGGGGGTTAGGGGACATGAGTCGGGCCTGCTGGCAGGTGCCTGTCAATGGTGGGTGGGTGGGTGCATGTCGGGTGGGGGACATGAGTCAGGGCCTGCTGGCAGGTGCCCGTCAATGGTGGGTGGGTGGGGGACATGAGTCAGGGCCTGCTGGCAGGTGCCCGTCAATGGTGGGCGGGGGGACATGAGTCAGAGCCTGCTAGCAGGTGCCCATCACTGCCTGGTGGGTGGGAGACATGTGTTGGGGCTCACAAGTGCATGGTGCCATGTGGGCTGACTGCAGGGCATGGTCAGGGGTGTAGCGTAGTTCCCTGTGGTGTGGGATGCCTGCGGGGCATGGTCAGGGGTGTAGGGTAGTCACCTGTGGTGTTGGATGCCTGCGGGGCATGCCCAGGGTGTTTGGGCTGCCTGAAGGGCATGGTCAGGGATGTAGGGTAGTCCCCTGTGGTGTGGGCTGCCTGTAGGGCATGGAGAGGGGGAAAGGGCACACCCGGGAGGGCCCACACTTCCAAATCATGTGTTAAACTCCCTGCGCACCCCCGTAATACAAGTACCACGCTCGTGCCAGGCCTATCGCGTGTGAAACTCCCCGCGCACCCCCGAAATACACGTACCCCGCTCGTGCCAGGCCTATCGCGTGTGAAACTCCCCATCCACCCCCTAAATACACGTACCCCACTCGCGCCAGGCCTATTGTGTGTGAAACTCCTCGCGCACCCCCAAAATACACGTACCTCACTGCCTATCACGTGTGAAACTCTGCACGCACTCCTGAAATACACGTACCCCGCTCGCACCAGGCCTATCGCGTGTGAAACACCCCCTGCACCCCTGAAATACACGTACCCGCTTGTGCCAGGCCTATCGCATGTGAAACTCCATGTGTACCCCCGAAATACACGCACCCCGCTCGCGCCAGGCCTATCGCATGTGAAACTCCACACGCACTCCGTAATACACGTACCCTGTTCGCACCAGGCCTATCGCATGTGAAACTCCCCGCGCACCCCCACAATACACGTACCCCGCTCGCATCAGGTAAACTGCATGTAGAAATCCATGCGCAACCCTGGAATACACACATGCAGCCCATCCACGCTCCCCAAGCCCTGCAGGAAGCCCATCCACACCTCTCCATGCCCCACAGGCAGCCCATCCACCCTCCCCATACCCCACAGGCAGCCCACACCGCTGGGGGGACTTTTTCCCCTCATTTTACCTGATGTGAGTGGGGTATGTGTATTCCGGGGTGCGCGTAGACTTTTACACACCTTTTCGCTGGCGGGAGCGGGGTACATGTATTCAGGGGGTGTGCATGGACTTTTACATGTGTTTTCGCTGGCGCGAGCAGGCTACATGTATTCCGAGGGGTGCGCATGGACTTTTCTACGCATTTTCGCTGGCTCGAGCGGGGTACATGTATTCCGAGGGGTGTGCGTGGACTTTTCCACGTGCTTTCGCTGGCGCGAGCGGGGTACGTGTATTCAGGGTTTGCGCGTGGACTTTTACACGTGTTTTTGCTGGCGCAAGCGCAGTACGTGTATTCCTAGGGGTGCGTGGGGAGTTTTACACACGTTTTCGTGCTTGATGGGCTGTATGATGGTCCCCTGGCCTTTGCGCCATGTACGGGATTTGTGCAATGTTTTTGGCGCACGGGGGAGGGTTGGGGGCGTAACTGGTGCTGCTGCAAGGTCGCTGCGCTGCTCTGCACCATGGCTGGTTATGGATGTTGAAATCCATGAATACGCTGTGCGCTGAAATGGGTTTTGGCGCACATGGCTGGAGCAGACTGCCGCAAGCGCACTCTATGTGCCAGATGCGTGGGCCACTTGTGCGCCGAATTCTATGAATTACCTCCTATATTTAGTACATGTAAGCAACTCTGCCATCTTTTATTCGCTAGACACGATACACTCTGCAAGTTGTGAGGTTGTGAATATTAGTCAACAGAGTGCATTCAAGGTTTCAAGCATTTACGTGGGCGCATCAGGTACTAGTCATGGATAGTGGGTCTTATATTTATTTCTATGAAGCGGGAGATTATTTTAAGGGTCTGCAAATGAGTAGACTGTCTTTTCTTCTCTATGCTAATCGACTTACCCTTTAGAGTCAGGTCCCCCTTCAACAAAAAAGAGGGCCCCTTTTTTGCCCTATTTATCTCCTGCTGTCTTTTAAGGCCATACCAAATACTATTCAGTAGTTAAGGACAACAATTCTTATCATTCTTGCTAGATAGGAGCAGATAATACTTAGTAGCAGTACGTGACAATGCAATGATTTAGTGGCCAGTGACCAATAACTTTATATAAATTCACAAATTATGAATAACAAGTATTAGAATTATTTGTGGCAACATAATTCGTTTTTAAGTGTCTGTTATTGACTGTGCCATCTTTTAGTGGCCGTAAACAGAAACTCTTTGCTGAGAAAAAGTAATCTATTACTTGGTATGCAGGTGAAGATTTTACTCAACTGTGTGGTTCTCTTTAAGTGGCCATACCAAGTACTAGTTTTCAGAGGTTTTATAATTGCTCATAGCCAGAGTGAGATTATATTTAGTGGCTGTAATTGGTGTTCCATGTTTTAGTTACCGGTCTAAATACTAGTTTGCAGTTGTAGAACGTGGTCGTCAGAAAGAGATTAACATCAGTGCCTGTATGGGTCTGTGCCATCTTTAAGTGACCAGGCCAAATACTTGTCACTAGTTGCAAAGTCATGAATACAAAGGTAGTAGAGTGCATTCAGTGTCTGTAACTGAGTGCGTCATATTTTGATGACCATAACAAATACAAAATGCAAAGTAAAAGCCTAATATTTCTTTGAATTCAACAATGGATGATATTCAGTCTCTGCAAATGATTACATTAGACTTCATTGCACGTCTGAATTAGCTAAAAAAGAACAGAGGCAATTAAACGACCTCCAGTTGTTTCAGTCCTCTTGACTATAAGATGCATATCCATATGGAGGTAATACTGCGAGCATATGCCTGGAGGTACTAATAATACATTTGAAATGCCACAGATGCCAATCCCATTTAGATGAATTAATGCTGCTAATAGCTCCAAACATGTAACACGGCTGACTGTATATAAGTGACCATAAGAAATAGTAGTTATTAGTTCAAGAGGAAATGTGTTATACTTTTCTGAAGGGAAGACGAGATCTGTAAGTGATTCTTTTAAGTGGCCAGACCAAATAATTGTCATAAGCTGCAAAGTTGATAATAACAAAACCTAGAATCGGTTTTAGGTAAGCGAGTGCGTTCACTGTGTATAACAGAGGGGTAAGTGAAAGTGCCACTATTTGGCAGGCAAATTAAATACATATAGCAAGTTCAGAATCTGTGGATAAGACATGTTATAGTTATTTTGAGGCAACATAGTGCACTCACTGTGAGTGTGTAATCCGTTAATGGCCATCATACCAAATACTACTTGCAAAGATTGTTTCAATTGTTCTTGGTAGGCAGCCAAAAGATTAGATTTAGTCTCTGTAATTGAGTACATTGTCATGTAGTGGCCATACCAAATGCCAGTTAGTATCTCTAGAGAAAAACTCTCATTCTTGATACGAAGGAGGAGGAGATTGTATTTAGTGGCAGTAAGTGACAGTGGCATCATTTAGTGATCTGGACAAATACTTGTCAGAAATTGCAAATAAATCATATAATTATTTTGCGGCAAGAGGGTGGATCCATATTGTAACTGGGTGTTCTTTCTTCTAGTATCCATACTACTAGTTGCAGTCCTTGCAGTCAAGAAGAGATTATCTTCAGTGGCTGTAAGTGCCTGTGCCATCTTTTAGTGGCATGCCAATTCCTTGTCACCAATTTCTAAGTCGTGAATAACAAATTTGAAGATGTCTCTGAGGTAATAGTGTGCATTATGTGTCTGTAACTGAATGTGCCATCTTTAATGACCATAACAAATAGCAACTGCAAATAAAGTTTTACATTCCTTTGTATTTAGCAGGAGATTATAGTCAGGCTCTGCAACTCTGCAAATATGAATGGTGGTAGTGCTGCTAGAGCATGAGTATTACTGCAAGTAGACTAGCATCCAAAGATAATTCCTGCATTCCCCAATGAAGTCCTACGGGCCTTCAGAATTGTGACTAACCACAATTCATTGTTTATTTATTTAATATAGTCAAAGCCAAACTGGCTTTGTATATATGAACAGTTCTTAAGCAACACATCAACATTTTCCACACTGGGACTTATTACATGGCAAACATCATCAGGTGCATAATTCAAAATGGTATATCAAGTGGGTGTACATAAATAGGATAAACATTATTTTTTAAAAAAATAATCACCTTAAAATCATTCACTTAATACACTCTAAGATAATTCATCTAAAATGTCTATACATTTTAAATAAAATGTCACCATAAAATCAAAAAAGTTACCTTCCATCCACAATTTCCACATTCAACATTTATCAGCACCATCAATTGTGTTATTATCTGATTTGACATATTTATATCAAGTTTAGACTCTCACAGTGTCTCAGAATATGTTCCAGTGACACCATCACATTATCCCCAGATAGAGGCTCAGATCTAACAAATCCACTCTGCGCACCCTTCACTTACAGCACTTGGCCAACATTAAACTTTAACATCAGATATTGTCTAATGCTACGGCTATCAGGGTAGGCTAATACATACTCAGGAATATATCTGCTCATCTTTTTGCATTGTATAAAGCGGCCAGTATTTACATTAGTAGACAGGTGTACAAGATTAGTCTCGTAATTATAGTCACTTAACTTATGTTTTAACCAGCATTTACGTGAGCTTATGAATACACCATTGGCCGTTTCAACAAACCCTACAAACTATGCAGTATGTATCCTACACATCTTCCCCAAAATACCCATTTGCTCAAAATTATCCAGTCTTGTAGAGGTTTGGGTATAATTAACCATAATAGTTCCATTCTCAAGATGCAGCAACTTTTCATAACACATTACGACCTTTCGAATAAAAACTACTGGGGTGCCTAAACGATTAAATTCCAACCTTAAGAATTTGACTGCCAACGTCTCGGGCATTCGAAAAAAATAATCCTCAAGATTTTAGTCTCGAATTTACTCAGTTCATTGGTAAGTTTATGGTCCGATACACCTACACCATACATTAGGACAGGTTCAATTTGTGCTATATATAGCAGCAATACTGTCTTCAGAGAACATCCTCCATTTCTCCCAATAAAGGAACATATGGTTTGTACAATCATCATACATTTCCTCTTAGTGTCCTCCCAATGCCACTTCCAGCTTAATCTGTCATCCATAATGACTCCCAAGTAGTTATAGCACCTGACACCTTCTACTGGTGTGCTATCAATCTGCCACAATTCGTAATCACTTTGAAATTCCACAGGTAATTATAATCCCATTTGGATGAATTAGCACTGCTAGTACCACCAAACTCTTAAAAGGGCTGATTGGCTTTTAGTGGCCATCAATCAACGGTCTGATTGCCAACCTCTAGGACAGCATGTTGACACAGCAGAATGTCTTAGATTTGGTCTGAATATTGATAGTCTGGTTCTGTGTTGTGAGCAGGTAACTAGGTCTAAGAAGCAGAATATTAATGCACAGGGAAGAGTGTAGAATGAAAATATCAAATTGGAAGATGCAGATGATTGGGGTAGAGGGAAGACTCAAATAATCAGTCAGAGTTTGCTTAGTATAGAACAGAGCAGCAGGAACACATGTGTAGCAAGGCACTGGAAACTCAAACAAGCATGGGTGCCAAGTATGGAGTCAGGGCTGAAGAGCCTTTCTAACAGGGCTGCAGCTGTGTCCTGGTCAGAGAACATGCATACACGAGTATGCAGGAGGTCACTGAGTGTTCTGGAAGTCACTGAGATTGGGTGGTAAGTTGTGGGGAGACACCTGTCAGTATACTGTTGACCATCTCGTATTGGGTGACTCATGCAAATGTAACCTTGAGCATCCCACCATTTTGCCCTAGGACATGCAATGATCCTCCTCAGATGCAACACAAATCTCCATGGTCCAACCACCCCCCACCCGCAAATATCCTATATCTTAAAGAGTGCCTACAATGCCCCCATGAGGGGAGTGAGTAGGGGCTGAACAGGAGTACTGCCTAATGTAGAAGCTACATACAGGGCAAGGGCATGTCTCCTTTATGGGTAAACAAATATAAGCAAAGGAAAACTACTTGTCCAGTGAAGTGAAAATTCAACAAGACTTGCCAGTTTACAGTACTGTCAGTATCCCATGTAATGATCAATTGATGAACATTCACAAGGTTAACCACAAACAATAAAAAATGTCCTTAAGACCAAAGATTCCATCCTGCAATTGTGGTGTGAGGCTCAGATTATTTTTGCATTTTCGTGATTTGATTTACCCGACATTTGCCCAATGAGCCCGCATGTGAGAGCTCATCAGGGATGCATAGACCCAATTTTTCCCTAAGGTACAATGCGTCCCTCATAGATAGTGTCCCTTTAGCCACCATGATTCCACATATAAACCTCCTAGCATAGAGGGATTTGTGGGCTCCACTGATTAGGGACAACCTATGTTTGAATCTAGTGTGGTACTGTCTGATGCGCCCCAAAAGCAACCTTGCAAAGGACCCCTGTAAAAATCCACTGCTGAGTCCAATCATCAGACTTTATCCTAACGAGAGAGTGAGTGGGAAACACGTGTGGCTTTTTATGGCTGTTGTTACTGCCTAATTCATAGAGCGATGAGATAGAGATGTCGAAAGCAGCTGTGACCTATTTGGAAATGCTGTCTTGGTTTCAAGACTGAATTGAAAAGGAAGAGAAAGCCTGTGAAGAAGCCTGCACAGTTGCATGTGGTGGTCATACCCCACCCAGTGAACGAGTGTCCATTAAAGCTTTGAATTAATGAAACCCATGATTTTATCTGAATGAGCCAGTTAACCCTCACTCTCTAATTTAACCCAACTATGCAGCCTTACATTGTCATGCATGATGTGTGTGATAAAGCACAGAATATGCCCAACTAAAGAGAGGAATCCTAAGGAGGTTCTGCTCTCCCTGCACTCTTACAAGAAGCATTTTGATTGTGGAGCTCTGCCCGATGTCTGTGGACAGCAGACTTCCACCATCCAATGGGAACAGAGGAACCAGTGATCCCATCTTTTGTCCAGTTAGCACAGCCGAGCCTCAAACCTCCAAGGATCTAATGCTCCCAGGAAAGCCTTGCTGTGCTGACCCTTTGTGGACCCCACATGGAGAGTCGGAAGCCCTGGTGGTTGTTTTGCTACCCAACACAATGAACAAACCCCATGCCAAGGAATACACTCCCCCTCCCGACTTGTCTCCTCTGGACACCATCTATCACCATGCAGCAGTAGACATGTGCCTTCACCAAACTTAAAAGTTGCACCATGTCCATCTCATGCAGTTCGTCCCTTTGCTGTGGCTACACAGAAGTCCTTCCGGCTTGAAGATCCTGCTCTCTACAGCTAGACTTGCTGGACAACTGGGGACAGGGAACCACTGCCATTCAACTCTCACCTTCAAAAGGCATGCACACTGACTGCCAGCATCACGACATTGCCAAACACATTGAACTGTGACCACCCAAATACCCGGCTTGTCTTCCAAATGCACTCCACTCAGCTCAAAGCTAAATTCTAGCTTTACTTCTGGGCCCTAGTTTTCAAATGCTTAGCACTGCGGATCACAGAACACCAAGAACAGTATCACGCTAGGCCGGGCGTCTGCAATTTGTGGCTCTCCAGATATTCTGGACTACAACTCCCATGACCCCTTTCCATTTTTGCACCCAAATTACTTACCTGTACACCCCTCCCATAATGTCAATTAAGATTGTAAATATGTAAATATGTATATTGTACCAAGAGAGATAACAGTACTAGACCCTGTGTGTTTGCCGTTTTTACGTCTCTTCCATTGTCGCTGTCCCTGGTCTGAGTCCCACTTTCTCCCAGTTCAGTATAAACTCACGATCATTGCTCCCCTAGCCACGGGATGGCCTTCATCCACTCCTGTTGTGCCCCATGTAAGTTATTTCTGGTCAAAATGACACTGCAACTTTTCAATAAATATGACATACAAACCATGCCTGTAACCTTCCCTAAAAACTGTACTAACCTTTCAAAAGCTATACAATATCTAATATGAATTTTTTTTTTTTTTTTTTTTTTTTGTGTTTAATCAAAAGATTTTTACAAAATTTAAAGTTTCTGTCTTTTGGTCTATTGTGAAAAAAGGAAAAAGAAAACGGCTCTCTAAAAATGTGCCTTCGTTGGCCAGTTTATAGTTTCCAAGATTTTGTAGGTGGCTATTTGCCATTGCGTTTTGTCACCGCCAATCAGACGCAACCAACATATTTCTTCGTCCACGATGGTGAAGTCTGTGAAGGTTGGTTTTAAGTATCGATTTCTTATATGTTGGTTTGAGGCACATTTTAGGAGCAAATGGCGGATTGTTTCCTTTTCTTTTGTTGCACAGAATCGGCAAAGGTTGTTCTCCGATTTGCCTCTTATTGACAAAATCTCATTTGTCGGCAATAAGTTCAGACGGGCCCTCATCCACATATCTCTCCCCTTCCTGGATGGGAACTTCTTTATGTACTCTTGAATTATTCTCTAAGGATGTCTCTGTATTGGGGACTCTGCATGCACACAGCCAAATACCCTCCTGGTCTAAAGTTCGGCAAGGCCGCCGGTTTTGGGGACAGGAACATTTTTTTCAAGAAACAAGGAGGAGGACGGCCCTTGGACATCAGTGGAGCGGCAGATATCACCGCCATGTTATCCTTACATCCTACTGCTGAGTCTGTCTGAATAAGCATATATAAATCATGTTTAAAAACCCTGTTTAGGGCGAGTGTTGTGGTAAGTGAAACGGGCACAGCACAGTTTTCATGGTGTGGTTAGTAATTCAAGCATGTGGCTCTTTTATCGCCTTCGAGTCCAGCTTTAGTGGATGGCTTTGGCTCTGCTGCTCCCATTATTTTTATTTATTTATTCACATTTATAAAGTGCACAAAAAAAAGCCCTTGGGCATTGTGGCGCTGTTTCAGCAGGCTTACTTAGTTGCGAAAGCAGTACACAAAAAATGACAATAAAGACAATAATGGATACAAACTACAATAGAATTACAAGTGAAATGATTGGGGTAGGCAATGTGTTCCTTGGTTACAGCAGAGCAAGATTGTGGTGTGTTATGCGGGGGAGAAACTGTCCCCCGCATAGCACTATACACTGTACACTATACATTATACTATTAACCATCAAAAAAGCAGCGGAACCCCCCACACCGCTTTCTTCAAACGTGGGGAAAGCCATGTGTTTCGGGATTGGTTGGAGAGGCCAGGTGCATGGCGTGCACAAACCACCCCTTCTCGGCATGGAAACCTGCTGAAAGCTGCTGGTGCAGATTGCTGTGTGTGGAGGTTCTCTGCTGGCACATCTCCTCGTGTGACTATAATTCTGCACAAGCACATTTGAATTCTTTTCAACGTAATAGAATTTAGTGCCATAATTTGTAGGTGGGTAACTTTATATATACGAATTCATTTCAACGTAATAGCATTTAGTGGCATAACTTGCAGGTGGGTAACTTTATATATACGAATTATTTTCAACGTAATAGCATTTAGTGGCATAACTTGCAGGTGGGTAACTTTATATATATATATATATGTATATATATATATATATATATATGAAATTGAAAAGTAAACACAGACCGCGAGGTCAAGTTCCTTTGAAAGCTGCACTCCCTTTAATTAACGAAATCCATCAATGTCCAGCAACAAGTGCTCGCCGAAAAGTAAACCACTGCACAGCAAAAAATTCACTTTTAAAAAGTTTCAAGTTTTAATTCAAAGATTATTTGCAGTAGAAAAACGGCTTCCCAGTAGCAAGGGGAGGCTAGCTGATGCGTTTCGCCACACTCCTGTGGCTTGTTCACAGTAGCTCCACCCTGTTGTGGGAGCTCTTTTTAACCCATGGAATACCACATGAACAAAGAAAAGGTGACTTACAGAGATGACATTTTTACATTCGGCCATCTTACACAGTGCAAAATGCAATTCTAGCACCATGTCTGCATGTAGACAATATTGTTCAATACCGAATAGATTATAGATTTTACCAGATAGTACATATATGAATATACGTTCCATCTCAATTTTAAAATAATTCTGAAAATCTTTTCAAGGTGTTGCACACCTAGTCTAATTCGAGCAATCGACATTAAATAAGCATCATAGTGACGCTATTAATAATACACATATAGGTGTGATGTAGTATTTCAAGCTCTTTTGCAAAAGCCACATAACTAAGATATTGTTATACAAGATGATGGTGTGGCATTATGTAGTTTCATATACATAAAAGACAATTTGTAATTAAAGTGCAAGTGCATGGCAGCTTTTAGTAGTAAAGTGCTAGTGCATAGTGCATTATTTTAGCAGCATAGTTCGATGACCAGACATTGTCTTGCAACCATCAATTAAAGTGCAAGTGCTTTGCTTAAAATCAATACTCCTACATAGCACAACATTACTCTTGATTCATAAATGCTCGAAGGACCTTATATGACTAGAGTCTGATCTACTTATATATATATTTTTTTTTTAATTCAGATGACTCTGATTAGCATTCCAATGTATGTGATCGCTGCCACAGTATAGCATTGCAAACCAGATAACATCCTATCTCCGACAACATTCCCTTCTTGCCACTGAAGTGCACTGCTACTTGTGTGTTGGCAGTCACTGTGACATGTTGGTTCTAGTTCTATGTTGGTGGTCTGTCCTGGCTTTTTATTCTGGAAAATCTGGTGACCCTAGTCATACAGCCCCGACTCTTCCTCTAAGTCCCTCTTTTCCAGAGGGCGGCATGCAGACTTACCTCTCACCCAACACCAGAAATAATTACTAAAACCCAGTGATGCTCTGCAGAAGGCTTCAGCTCCCCCGTCCCTCCACCCCCCGTCCCCCGCCCACACTCAGCTCTTCCTTACCTAGCGTTCCAGGATGCCTTCAGGTAGAGGAGGAGGGGAAGGAGGCCAGCAAGGCTCTCACGGTAAAGAACAAAGAGAGGGAGTGGAAGAGTGTGAGAGCCAGCTTGATCGACATATGAAACACTCATTGCAGCTGGTACTTGAACAATGACAGACCCCAGCTACCACAGTTAGAGCCAGGGAAAGCTTATGGGTAACCTACCTGCCTAGTTTAGATGGTGACCCTCAAACTCTGAACCCAAGACAGTGCGAATCCACCGCAACTTTGCCCTGCTCCTGGACTCGGTATTGCCCCCAGCGGTGCCAAGTCTCATGCTCTCTTTGAGAAGGTCCTCTTCTGTGCGACCTATGTTATGCTGTTATGTAATCTTTGTTTTTATTTCACGAATTTTAACTACCCAAGTCCCATTAAAGGCTTTCACATGCAGCGAGCGCACATCTTAGTGGTGCTGAGCCAGAGGAGAGAAATAACACACGAATATTGTTCTTTTGGGGGTTCTAAATTGCCGCATTTTCCCCAAATTAGCTTGTACTTTTATACAGGTTCACTTTGAACTTTCAGTATCAAAGGAAAAGAAGGTTCGAGAAACGCAGCAGCACCGCAAAACCAAATAATGCTTTCGTTGTGTCCAATGCCAGGAAATTACCGACATTTCAACAGTTAAGGGCTTTCAGGCAAGATAAGACCACAATATTAAGGTTTGGAAAGATTTATGAAAATCATTGTTTGAAAGTAGGTTTTTTGTACCTCTGAGTTTGGCATCATTCGTTCCTGCATTCCAAACTGTCATTTTCTCCTCAGACACAAATGAGCTCCCGTAGCCTGCAGACTTGATGCCATATTGAAAGAGGAAAATGTAGACCATTGTTTGCGCTCACCCCACCCTAGGCATGAGAACAAGCGTTCATTTGAAAAATTGTGCCTCCAAAAAAAAAACATCCCACTTGCAACCTTTTTAGGATGTGGAATAAGAAATATGTTGCCGGAGACTATTTTTTGGAGTGATTGTGCGGCTGGCGACTGCGCCTGACTCGCTCAAATTTCAGAGAAGCAGATTTTACCACCCATCTCTTAAAGCGTTATTTTTTGTGCTGCTATTGTTATTAAAAGACCACCGAGATATGACTAAATATCTCACTTCCTTTATTTTGACACTTATGTGGTATTCCACAGGAAAAAGAAACACGACATCAAGCTCACATAAATGCCATCTATTTTATTTATTTGTTTATTTATGTATTTATTTATTTATTTATGTACAGGGAACATGCTCTTTTGATTACAAAAGAACATACAATGCACATGAAATCAGATTTACAGGAAGCAGTGAGGTTCTTACAATGGGGTGAGTTTGATGGAGATTCTGACCAAGTTGTGGAGGGGAGTAAAGAGAACAGTCACCAGGGACAATACATAAGTGGACACACATAGATGAAGGGCACCCAACATTAGACATGTTTAAGTGCAAGTAGGTGGCACAGCAGACTGTGCTCGTAATGTGACCATGATTGATGAAGTGCTAGAGTGCAGGCAGAGAAGGTGAGGGAAATAGGCAGGTTAGAGGCGAGGAAAAAATGTTGGCGAGAAGGCAGATGAGAGGTAGGATAAGAGGGTAGCTCGGAGGCAAGGAGGTGGAGAAAGCACAGGGAGGGTGAGGGGTCACAAGGGAAGTCACAGAGTCAGAGTGGAGATTACAAGAGGGCTTGTAGTGTTGGCTAGAGGAGGATAGATGCAGTGGTGCCTTACTGTGGATATATTAGCGAACCAGGAGAATACATTTAAATCTGGCCCTGTTTTGCATCGCCAGCCATCCACCCTGGTGACGGTATGAGGAAGTTGGTGTGAAGTGAGGCAGTTCAAAGAGAATCCTGATAGCAGAGTTAATGGTCTTGTTGAGAGGACAGAAAGCATAGCTGGGTAGACCAAAAATGCTGGCACAGTAGAGAAGACACAACTGGTTAAGAAAGGCTTGGCAATGTTGCAACGAAGGAGGTGTCTGATTGTTCGAATATTTTGGAGGTTGCAATGAGCTGCTGTTTTAGTTTTGGAGATGAAAGTAGAGAAGGTGTGAGAAGAGTAACCAAGCTTCTAGATTATTTTGCCATGAGTTTCTTTTTTTGCTGCCATTTCAGGACTATGTTGGGGTCTGTGCAGTGAAACCGCCATCAGTTTTATATTCTGGTAATCTCTATTTGCAAGTATTGGTCAACATTTGTCATTTACTATCAAGAAGGCTAGGGGTATGGACAAGGATACAATCAGGGATGCAAAATGAGAATTTAGTTTGTGGAATATTGTGAGCCGTCTTCCAGCATCCCCTTGATTCAGCCTGGGCTCTCCCACAAGGTGGGCCAGTGCACGTCACCCCAGGCAAGTAGGGTGACATCCACTCTTGCACCTTGTAGAGACGTAATACAGATCTGGAAACAATGACACACTGCCTCACTACCCTGTACAAATTGCCCACTTCCTGCCCAACAAGTAGTCGTTGCCATCTCTTCACACAGCTAATAGTCACGTTCCACAGCAGTAGGGCAAGAGGAGGAATGGGTCTGGTACAGCCGTTATATTATGGGGTATAACTGTGAGGCAGCCAGCGTATATTCTTCCAATTACAAGAGGCCACGCCCAGGTGGCTTCCCAAGCCAAAGGATCATTTAGTTTTCCCCCTCATAGACTTCAACTACTAAATCATCTTTAGGAGTTGAGGTACACTAAGAGAGACGTTAGTCCTCTAATGTGAATCCAGAGGCAACCAATTAGTAAAATGCCATTGTGTATATATTGTTGGGCTCACAATGACCTTCATTGTAGCTGTTCTCATTTGCGAAGTTGGCTGCACCAAGTTGCAAGTTGAAAGTTGGTTTCCTCTGTGACGTACGATGTATTTGAAGACTCTAGACCTTTACTGAAATGCCACTGTCTTGAGAAAAGTTGATGGAATTTCACTGACTGATCTATGCTTTTCATCTCCAACCAAAAGCAATTACCCACCCAGCGACCAGGTGACAACATCTAACTGAAAGGATCTGAATGCAAGGGCCACAGACTCCGAGCACACCCATGCTGCATAGGTTGGAAGGGTAGTGGGCACGTACACATATACTTTTACTGTTTCTGTGATTAGAACCATTTGAATTTGCAATTGAAACGCATCAGCAAATATGACAATACCAACAAGTGAATGTATGATTCAACAAATTAACAAGGCATTCAATGAATTGGAAACAGGTAACCCTCCTTCCACTGCAGCTGACAAAGGTAAAATTAGCCACTGAGTGCCAATAACTTTTCACTTGTCTTCCTGGGTATTTCCTTCACACTGAATATCCTCCAATGCTGTTGGTGTTGCCAGGTCTGAAAGGCCACTTGCTATACTAAGGTGCCTTGCCCTTTTTCACTTCTAAAAAAAAAACTCCTGTCCATAGTAAGGGCTTTTCTCACCCACATAGCTGAAACACAATCCCCCACTTTGGCCTTGACATTGTTCTTGTCCAAAAGAGGTTTCTCATTGAACTCAAAGTTAAAGGAATAGTGTTCTCAAAAATATTATTGTCCCGAGGGTTCGGGCATGTGTTTTTAAGCATAAGTAGATCGATCGCACTAACATTTCCTATGCACCTTACCGTAGTTTTCCTCTTTTTTACACATGCAAAATCAGGCTGTAGGCACGGCCATCTTGTGCTAATCTTATCCGTTGCTGCATCGCCCAAGGTGGACTGCCCTGGCGGCACTAAATCGTATCCCCCACCCCTGAGGCTGACATCACCAAGCCTAGTGATATTCTCTGCTTATCTCCATGATGTTACTGGGCAGCATAGCCAAACGCGCCCAGTCATCACCTACGTGTTAACATTAGTTGACGCAGAACCCGGAATATCAACACACATCATCTCACAACAAAGCCCGTCCCAATGAATAAATATAAATCTATAATTTTAAAGGAAATAGCAAAACTGTACAATTTGTAAAGTACTTTTATTTCACAATAAACACTCAGAGAACATCTGGCGATTGACATATTCAAGCAAATGGGTAATTTTTTTCTTTGTTCTCGATCCACAAATGTTTATCGTGAGTCACGCGGTGTTCCTTTTGGGTATAAGAAGTGCATTGGACGCACCGTGAATCGCAAGGCTTCGGCATCAGCTTGGCGCTAAGCCACCGTAAACGATGTCAGGTTGGTCCTTATCGCTGGTACTGCGAAAGGGCATATCGGCCCATGGCGATCGTCCCAAAAAACCATCATGGTGATCCAGCCATTCAAGTGTATCTGCAACTGCCTGATAAAAAACCTGTCAGTTGGTATCTGGAATCGATGACAATCGCAGAAAGGCAGGATGTAGCTGTTTGAAAAACATAACAGAAATGTGTCTCCGTAGCCGATCTTTATTACAATTTATCATTTTACCAATTCATTCGGGCCAGTGTTAAAACTAATGATGAACACAGATGTGAAACAATGGGAACACAGAGAAAACAACGTGCAAAATAGTCTACAATTTGCTCCAGAGGTTAGTGCTATGGAGTATGTTTAGCTCGAAATGGGATGTTGAAGCTGACGCTACAATTCGAAGAACACATAGATGGCATTTTAATTAAATATTAGCATGGAATTTGGCGTTTGTGGAACCTGGGGTAACCCAGTGGTGGACTACATGTATCTCGATGCTGGACTGCCCATGTGCCTGGGACAAAGACAAATAGACACACAGGTTGTATTTGCGTGTCATTGCAATATGCCACAAAGAACAACCCAGTACAATGTAAGCCAGCAATAATGGTCGGCTAATGATATGTTGACTCGTTGGTCTATAAAATCGTCGAAAGTAAAACTTACATAATATTCGGCGTTTCCATTCTCTCTGCGTAACGCAGAGACTCCGTTCAGATCAACACATTTTATTAATAAAATGAAATTTCACGTTTCTCTGTCCAGTTTTGGAATGGTGAACCTTATCATATTTGACGGTATTACACCCGTCCCTTCATTCATTCCTTTTGGAATCCTCCCTTTCTTTCAAGGTCAAAAAACAATTGAACCTTGTACTGTGTACGATGCGTGGGTTTTCTCAGCTCACAAGCAAAAATTCAAACCCGCTGACCTTCACTCAGAATGGGAACGAATAGTCCTTCAGACCATAGTGGCATTAGAAATATTTTTTCAAAACATATGAATTGTTTGCTGCAATCCACCAATGCCGCGCAAAATTTCTAGTGATTTACTTTGTTCCTCTGGAGAACTTCGCACTCTCCCAGCGACTCCCAGAGCCAGCCCACACCACCTGTCAGCTCAGCCTATCTCCTGTTCACACAGCAAATCACGTAAACATTTTTCACAAGTAGCAAGTCTCGAGCCCTGACTAAATGTGCTCGTACGAGAATGTCCGGGCAAACTCTGCTGCAACCCCCTCCTGTCAGGCCACGGTCCCCTGAACCCAGGACTGCAGTTCTCCTTGAACCCATCTGGTTTCCAGACCCTAACCCTGCACCACCTCAACCCCCATATACCTATTCTGTATTGGTCATATATTCTGGTAACGCTGACATCTACCCCCACTGTGTTTGAAATCGTAAGACTCTGAGGGCTGCAAATCAAAGATCGGCCCCTGTGATAATACATCCTATAGTGAAGGCGCTCACTCCCCACACTGATCCACACACTTACCATAGACATGCATTAAATAATGATCATCACTATACCTTTTAAGTATATATTAGAGGCCTATAAATTGCACACGTGTGTTTGTACTATCCCACTTTGGGTCACTAGCGAGGTGAAGGGTGTGGGGGTGTTGCCCCAGAGGTAACCTGCGGGGGTCGGGATTGATAGCTGACAGGTCTGGCACATCAGAGCTAGAAAGGGGGTGGAGTGACACATGTTAGTTTAGGACAGAATATACTGTGACTGGGGTCTTATTTTATTGGGAGGCACTCTGGGGTGGTCATCAAGGAAGGATCACACTTCTGGTACATGAAATGAATAGCTTTGATAGCTTTGGAGGGGCAAAGCAGTAATTTTCAAGGTTGAACAAGCAGTAATTTTCAAGTTTGAACAAGCAGTAATTTTCCAGCAGCGGGGGTGAGAGGTGCAGAAGAACATTTGTTGAGATGGATGAACAACTACAAGTCATGGTTTGGCCCTGACACACACAGTGTGTTAATACTGGGGGTTGTGTTGGAACCCTCTTTTTTTGTTATAGGGGGCCCTGCATCATGAGGGTAATCATTTGTACCTGGAAGTGAACTGTTCCACAAGCTCTGCTCTAGGTGGACAGGGCAGGTTTGCAATGTTTTGGGTCAATGTATGTGTCCTCGGAACAAAATCACGTGCGATTCTGTGAGTATGTATGTCGAAGACAGTCATAATAAGATCTTTCACAAAATCGAATTCCATTTCCTCATATATTGGCTGTACCACCCATTGTTTGCTTCTTTTCGTAAAGGCCATTGTGTAGAGAAGCATCCCAAAGTTTCCCACAGTCCTCGATAGTTCACGCCCGACATTCTCGTTATGCGTTAATACCGCTAGTAATGTCCTATATTGCATCCCGTCTATGCCGAAATGCAATCTCTTGGGCCTATACTTTAGACACATATTGTGGAACACCTCCAAATCTCCTGTGTGACAGAATTCTGTGAGTCCCTTCAGATCCCTTGATAGAGTTCTATCAAACACGATCTTCTCAAGAGCTTTGTGTGGAGGTGAAGATGGAATCAACCACTTCTTTTGGCATTCCTGCTCCGGTGACAAAGGTCCATGTGCACATTGGTGGAAATGTTGTTTTCTGCCCAAGAGTGAACGTTGGAACAGTAGTGCATTAGTGACTGCCATTTTTCTAGTAGAATTTCCACAGACCCATCACAAGTTTTGGAGCTCCACCAAAGATGGTTGCTGAAAGACTGGGACCAATGTAAAATATTTTCAGAACCTTTTTCTTTTTCCTGCAGCTGAGATTTGTTTATTGATTGATTTGGCAACGTGCCATACATCAAATTGATGGCGAATATTTGGAAACTGTTCGCTCATTGTCTTGGCTACTGAAACATGTCTATCCGTGGCTATGAGGCCGATTTGCATTCCCCCCGATTGGAGATCTTTGAGGGATTTTATAAAACCAAGTTTCTCCATGGCCACTGAGGATTTACATTCGGACACCTGCACGACCACCAAACTCACAATTGTATTTTGTTTCCATGTCCTGAAAGTGGCATGTGCAGTACTTTGCAGAAATTCCGTGGCTGTCACACTGTCCATTGCCAGCTAGCCTGAACCGTTATTCGGAAGAATGTACTTTCAATAGACATTTGTTCAATTTTCCAAGCTTCACTAATAGCAGGGAACAGATATTGATGTTGATATTTGTAGCACTGCATTTTAGAAAGGAACTGGAGTCCCACAAATTGACAGAAACTGGACAATTTACTGAAACTAGACCCACTGAAAAGTAAAGCAGCTGCACACAGGAGATATCCAGCCGGCAGTTTCCAAGGCATCGGTTGAGCGGACCATGAGCATTTGCATGGAGCATTTCACAGGTGGCTTGTATTTTGAGGTTACTGCCTTGTGATACACAAGTCACATTCACCAATGGCTTCCTGCATATGTTCCCTCTCACTGGATGCACACATTTCAGCATCATTATAATCTCCATCAAGCAGCTGTCGAATACAATGTATTTGGGCTGCTTTATTAGACTATCATCCTGCATGAATATTGTTTCTGACTCAACCGAGTTGACATATCAGCCCAACTGGACAAACTGTAGTCGAGATCTTTGGCTAGTTCCAGCTTCTGTTACTTGAACATGAATCGGAGAAAACATCAATGTCGATTGTTTTTTGGGTGGCCCTTTCTTGGCGGGTGTCGATTGTGTCAAGTGGTCTGCGACTAATTGAAAAGCTTCTTCATTACATTCAGTTTCATCTTCATCCGTTGGAGCTCTCGCATTGTAGCAATGGTCCAACAACACTTGGCTGGCTTCGCTGGTCCCATTCAATTCATTTTCTGGCCATTGGGCAAAAGCATCTCAAGTCTGCTTATTGATTTGAACATGCTGCACCTCAAATAATAGTTGTTCAAGGGTGAAATCAGTTTGGCAAGCAGCATCTCTGATTTCTGTAGCTGCCTGTGACTGCATAGTTTGTACACCTTTGGGCTTCTAGAAGACGGGTTGGAAAAACATGTTCAATGTTAATCCAACATACAATATATGGCACTTTAGATTTTTTAAAAAGCATCTTATGAAGGCCCCAGCATAAAACACTGTTTGAAAATGAAATTGTTTGCTAGTTATCCTTGCTTTCTTGGTTTTCTGTGAAACCTTCTTCCTCACTGTAACGACTGCACCAGCAAGCTAGTCCGCCAACTCAGATCCACGTGCCTCCTCTTTTATATCCCGATCTTGTATGCATCCCTAGAAAAGAGTATTCATTAAAAATAAGTCATTCGTATTTGAAATCAAATTATTCCATCGCACACATGGCTTACACAGACACCCCCATACACCGTGTACATCACTTATTCAAAATATACATTTCGAATTTCACCTGATTCATGGCTAGTTTACTCGATCAAAGATGAGTGTGCGAAACCCAATGATTGAAATGTTGCACTGAAGCAATTTGCAAAAGATTCTCATTTATAATAACGTCACTGTCTAATGGTATCACATCTAGGACCTACTTTCTTTCATTCGAGGGAAATTTCAGTCCGCATACCTCTGGCTCTGTCTCCGCTCCGAAGGATGATGTAATTGTAGTCGAACTACCAGCATCACCCTGTAAGACAGTACTTGTTTTAGTATGGATGAAAAACGTGAAATTGAACACACACAATGTGATACAGACAATGGTACATATCAATAAAAACCCATAAATGAAATATTATGTAAACAAACGACAGAATTCGTACATTTGATCATACTATCTCAAATTCCATGCATAAACCATTCCCGGAACTGAATAGCTAAATACAACTACCTGATGCGCGCTCGAAGTTGTTGTTGACTCCAGGAAGGACATGGATAAAGAATCTTGCTCCTTCATATTCAGTGCATTGTCATGCAGTTGTAAAGGGAAAATTAGATTTGATTTAGAAATGCTAACCTAAAAAATTGACATGTAAAGCAACCTATTAACAAAAGATTATGCTTATTTCCAAGTGCACTATACATATAGTTATCTGTGCCCATAAATCATTTTCTATGATGCTCCTAAAACCAAGGACAGATGTTTAGCAAAATGGGGTTTAGTTATAAAGCAATACAATCTTGTAAATATGAAAAGTATTATAAGGGACATTTACACTTAAAACACCACTCCGTCCATGTAGTTACCTGTTTAGTACCCCAAAGCCTACAGCTAAATCAGGAACCGTGACTCACCGGAGGCAGCGTGTGCATGAATAGAGTCGGAATTGCATTTGGAAGCAATTTACGAGACGTTCTGAGTCGATGCTTCTTTGTGTACTGCAATTGGTCGTACATATTTGTGGCAAAGTGCAGGCTGCAGATGCGGAATCGATCACCGCTTGAGTCCCCCAAGACTTCATGGGCTCTACTCTCAAGCTCTTCAGCGCAAACCGCAATATCTGACCCATTCTCTTATTACATCTATATTCCTTGGGAATACATGCATTGCAGTGCCTTTAGGTTTGTTATGGTCTTAGAACGGCAACCATAAACCGTACATGCAGGCATTGTTGGACATTCTGTAAAAAGGTCAACATCATTAGAAAATTACTAGGCATAAAAGCGTGAGAAAGATGGGATTATATCATACATTTTTCTATGCAATCTATGTTTTGGTCACCGAAGCAAAACCTGTGTAGCATAGCCGGCTGTATTGTAGGATAACTTTCATACACAATTCAGAGATTTGACACAAATCGTAACATGTTACTCGTCCCTTGAATGTACTATCATGCATCAAAAGGAAACATGCTTATAGACACGGACCGCGAAGGATGCAATTCGATCCCAAATGACACTGATGACAATTGCTATATATCGATAACATAACAAATTAAACTCAAATCCATGGCAATGGCAATGAGATGAATGAACATTACACTACTGGGAAGGTGGGGTGCCTGTGAGCTCCCCAAATGAAATTAAAAAGGTACGACGTGAATTGCTGCCAATCGGGTAAAAAAGGATAAGGATTGCAGGATATTGTCGCAAAGGAGTTCTTGGCAATCCACTCAGGCTGGTACGATTTAGTGGAAGAACCCAATCAGGATGAATGGATCACACTAATGACCATGGTGCATTTTCCAAAAACAGACAGGAGAGGACCCTCGATGAACCGATTTGTGGGTCTACAAAAATGGGAAGCAATTCAATAGCCAAAGACTGATAGATCATCAGTAGAATGGTATAAATATTATGATGACCAAATTAAACTCTAACTCAGAGACCGCTCATCTATAATTGAATCTAGAGAGATGCCCCACTGTACATTAAGGATTAATCATGAGGGAATTGCAGAGTAGGACACTTTCGAGCACCCAGCCTCACAGCTGAGAATGTGGGTTTTGAGTACGTAGTGTTTTGTTTTTGTGTGTGTGTCTGTGTATTTGTGTGTGTGTCTGTGTGTGTGTGTGTGAGCGAGAGACTGAGAGAGACAGAGGAAGAGAGAGAGAGGGGGAGAGAGAGAGAGAGAGAGAGAGAGAGAGAGAGATAAAAAAGGGCAATTCATTGACAAAGGACATGCCATATGCAGTCAGTTCTGTGACAAAGGAAGTGGCAAAGAGCATTTCTGCTGGGAACTAACATGACATTGCGGGAAAAGGGGGCAGTAGACATGGACATTTACAAGTTCTGAAGTTCTGAAGAAATGAACATGGTACAACTAATAAGAGGGAAATGGAGTTGGCATGAGGCAATGCTACAAGATGTCAATGTGATATGTGATATGGAAGGTTATTGGGCAAGCAGCATGAATTAAGCTGTTATGGGACTCTGGACATGGAAAGGAACATTTATGGGGGCAATGGATATGTGATCAGTAGCACTGTAGTAAAGGATATGATGTTGGCAGCTCTTAGGCAATTGTCAGGGTGAGGGCCAGCACTGGGAAAATGGGTTTATGATGGTATGTTCTGATGGAAATGCTCACAGGTAGGGAAGTTCCTGGGACAAAGATCATGATATGGGCAGTCCATGGGAAATGTACATGGCAAGTGGCAGTTGTAAGGGTAACAGACGTCACATGAACATCCTTGGGGAAATTGACACAAAACGGGGAAGTTCTGGGGCAAGGTTCATGACATGGACAGTTAAGGGTGCATGGAACATGGCAAGAGCAATTCTGGGGTAAGGAACCTGACGTAGGCAGTTCTGAAACAAAAGATATTACATGAGCAATTCTGGGTAAACTGCAAAGCCAAAGTACATGTACGGGGCGACGGACAAGGCATGGGCAGTGCTGTGGATAATGGACATTGCAATGGACAATTATATGTGAAATCAACCACTGACTAAAACAACCTATCCTTCCAACAGCCTGTCTCTCTCCTTCCTCACCACTCTGAAATTATTGAGAGGTTTTGTTTCCACTTCATCATCACCTACCGTAAGGTATACTCTCTTGATCACTTGCTGACCACCCTCACCTCTCTTCCATCATAATTCTTGATCTCTTACTTTGATAATACTATAATACTATCATCTCTCCTTCACACGTCATCCCTCCTTGGCTTTAAGACACTCCACTTGACTGGATGTCATCATAAATATTTGACTGCTTCTTCTCCATCTTTTTGGAACTCCACCATGTCATTATGAACTTCCCCAATATGCTTTACTAGACCCGCTTCCCACCATCCTTTACACTTCCTTCCTTCAGCAAACTAATTTCCTACTTTGACTTCAATTTCCACCTCCTCACAGGCAACACTCAGATCATCTTCTCATCCCCCTTGTGCTTAAATTTGTGTATAGGCGCTATATAAATAAACAATCAATCAAACCACTACCCGTCATGGATTGATGTTGACTCCTACTTAACTCTTCTAAGACAGAAGGCATAGTTGTGAGACTTTGAACCTTTGGAGCCCCTCTTTTCCAACTCCTCCTCACCTGAATCTCTGGTGGAGTCCTTCCGTCTAGGCTTTCTGGGTTCCTTGCTCTTCTTTTGATGCAGATACGGACGTGACTCCCCAGAGGCCACTGTGACCGGATGGGGAACCAAGCCCCGGGAGCCCCCCGGGAGTCAGTCCCCAATGTCCGGGAAAAAGCCGTTGGGCTAGAAAAAACCCTGTTGAGACAGAGTCCTTCCGTAGGTTTTAGGCAGTGAATCCGTAGTATAAATAGTCCAATGAAACTGACACACTGTTCCCAGTTTCCGGGAAAGGAGTCCTTTAGAAGTCCAGCTCCTATTACCGGTGGTGAAGGTATGGAACAGAGATGAGAGGAAACGACAATCCAAAAGGAAATGCAACTTGACTGTGGAGCTCGCAGGCGTCTGGAGGCCGGACCGAAGCACTCGCAGGCGTCCGATGGCCGGACAGAAGAGAACTCGCAGGCGTCCGATGGCCGGACAGAAGAGCACGAAGGTAAGACAAAGCAAAGAGCGAGAGATTGAGAGAGAGAGGGAGAGAGGGCAACTTGGGGAGAGGTAGGAAGGAAAGGAAAGCTGAAAACAGGGAGAGCCAAGACACGGAGAGAAACGGAGGGGAGATAGACAGAGGTGTAAGGCTTACCTCTCGGTGCACTTTAACAGAGACAAACCACAAGAAAACAAACCCACTAAGACAGGAACCGCGGTTAGAAAAGAACAACTGTATGGAAATACAGGAAAACTGATAGTATAACAGAATAGCACGAAGGCTCGGAGAACTAGCGTTGAGCACAAACAAGGTAAACAGATACAACGCACCGAAGCCTCGTTGCGTTCCACGTAAATATGTGCCGGCGGCCATATTGGGAGAAGCATAGACCGCTAAAGACGTTCCCAGCCGCCAGAATAGGCATGTCTCCAGCGACTCCAGATCTTCCACGGGCGATGCATTACAATAGTTCTCTCCGCCTCCAATCAAAACTCTACTCTACTTTCTTTCTTGTGTTTCTTCTCACCTGCACACACCCCATTCCAAAGCTAGCTCACAGTATTTTCTTTCACAATACCGGGATCTCTCCAAGTTCAGCAACCCCAATACTACTGCAGCAAAACTCCACCCCATAGAATTAGAAAGATCTTCCATCACCTCATGCACTCGCCACTAAACTTCCCAATTTCTACTCTTGTGCTCAGCAGACTCGACTACTGCTTAAGTCCAGTTCTTGGCCTACCACTTTACTTTTTTATTCCCCTGAACATAGTCCTCAGCTTTGCAGTTTCCTCCATCTCAAGCCTACCCGGATCCTGTCCCACCTCTATTGATCATCACCATTCAGGATGGCCCTCTATTGAAATTCCCACAACTTGTCTCGAAGTCCACCGATGAATGTCCCTTCCACCTTGCCGACTGCATCTCACTGCACTCTCCTTCTCATCCTCTCCGCTCCTCCTTTTTCTCCAACCTACCTGTCTCTATCCTTCTCGTGCCTCCTGTCCTTCTTGCCCCTTTTCTCTTCCTGCCCACCTCCACGGGAATCCCCTCCCCAGCCATGAAAGCGATCACCTTTCTGAAACTCGTCAAATGTAAACTAAAACTCCACTTGCTTACAATGGAATGACCCCACATCCACTCCTCCAGACTAGCCAAACTAACTGATTATCCCACCTGTGCTGCAGTCAGCACTCATGGCCACTTTCTGTAAATGTTAAAAATGAAAATGCAAGCCTTTGGCTTTCAGTGTTAATACTTCTGTGATATGTCTTGTTCTTCTACATGATATATGTTTCCAATCATGCCCTCTTCACCACTAGACTACTCTACTCAATGAACCAATGTTCTTCTTTGAAAGCGCTCCTTATCCAAGGAGTGCCGCTGTATGCTATAATTGCATATTTTATAAATCATGTATTTTTTAAATGACTTACAAAATGAATTCTGTTTCTGGTCCATTAAAACATGTGACATTATCATGCTGACTTAATATTATCTGATTTGATTCCCATTGCTTAGTTCCGGCTGGCATCAGATTTTTCTGGGGACAATGTTGATACCATCAACATGATATCTTTAACAGTTGAAGCTGGCAAACATGTGCACTGTTGAAACTAGCATGTGAGACAAGGTCATAGATGTGACCCTGACAAAAGAGAAGGGGGAGATGAGAGGGACTCCAGTCTCTAGCTCCCCACAGAGTCTGAATGCATGCAGGGCTACTGGTAGAAATACCCCTGTACCTAAATCTATCAGCCTCTAACCCACCAGATCACTTTTTCTTCTGTTTCAGAGCACATGATCTGCAGCTGACCCCTGAGCCTTCGTAAGCCTGACAAGCATCACTGGTGCAGACATGACGTAGCAGCAAAATGGAAACCTAAGCTAACAGCACCAGATTGCACCTGGGAACAAATGAAAAAACCTGCACCTGGAGAAAGAGGAAGGGATTTGCTATTAAATGTGAACGGACTGTGATTTCTGCTTCCAAAGTAATATGAAGAAGCAAACACCCTGCCCACCAACCCTACATGGACCACAGGGGTGCAGTAGGGCATCAGCAGAAACACTGAGACTGGAAAGGAACTGTGGGTGAACAGGGGAGACCAGGGACACTTCCCAAAACACTGTTTCTAGAACGCTCACCGAAGAGAGGATCAGTCTCAAGAACAAACGCCCTGTCTGAGCACATGGCTGCCTGCAGGAAAATGGAGTCTGAAAAGGGGAAGAGGTTAGAAGGCTTCTTAAAGGCTTCCAGTGGAGGCCCCAGGGGAGTATCTCAGTTAAAGAATGACCAAGGAGGGCAGCCAACGAAGAGAGCCAATGGAGCAGGAAAGATGGAGATATAAAAAGCCAGCTGTTTCATTAGGGAATGAAAGGTTTTGAGGTGTGTTCAGGAGCAGTGTAGGTGGATCAAGTAGGGTGTGTGCGAGAGCGATAGGAACATGACAGGCAGGAGAATAGAGGCATGTCATTTACTGGCCAGGACACAGGGATCGAGCCTGTGTTGCTTCCTGCCGTCTTGCTTCCAAGATGAGCGCGTTGCCCCTGAGCTATGCACCCGAGAATACGCTTGTTAAGTTTGTGGAATACTTTACATCACTAAGCAGGTAGGAAAATCATAACATTGTATCCCCAGTGTGAGAATCGCTTGCCAGGGAACAATGCCTCTGAAACTCTTTGCCACGCACTAATCTCTTAGCATTCTGGAAGTAATAAACTAGAAACATTGTGTTGGCAAAACCAGAGACTTTACAGTGGGTCCCATGAACTTTGCCAGGAAGAGTTCTTTGAGGTATCTATGAAGTTGCAACGCTACCAACATTGAGTGCAGGGAAACCATTTTCTCAAAAGGGAATGATTTCTTGTACTATGTTACAGAGTTGGGTCTGAGAATTTGGAGCCCCTGTCTCCCTCTGTAGGGGATAGGGTGCATCAACATTATGATTCAGGGCCTCATAGGGGTTTGGGGCAGGTGCCAAGTTTCAGTCCTGCCTTTGCCTATTAGAATTGTGGTGTGGGGCAGAGTCTAAAACCCCAAGAATATACAGTGGTGTGGCAGTGAGATTATCCATGACCATGTGACGAGGATGGGGCTGGAAACAAGCGAAGAAGATATTGAACTCTAGATCTGGCCAATGTCATAAATCATAACTTAGAATAAAATGGCAAGATCACCATAGAGATAATTATATCTGATGTTTTTAGCTGTGCCATAATTTGAAAGCCATGCTACAGAACTCTGCTGCCTGCTTTCTTGCCACCTTCACATGTGGGTAGGGCAAAATAAAAGACATGGCTCCTGGACCGAATTGTAGCCCATAGGAGGGGAATTGATCCCTTGTAACCTCCCAGGAAAGAAATGCAACAGAAAATACCCTCCTTACTCCAGACTTTACACATAACACTTCCAGTGGCACAACCACAATCTCCACCCCCTTCAGCCATATTACTTCAACGACTGTGACTATCAATGGCCTCTCCATTGTATTTCTCTGTTACCAGTGAACACAGCAACACAAGCTGTAGGCTGTCTTCTTTTAAAGCAGCTACCCAAGTTCAGTCAAATGTGCAGAACCTAATTTGGAAAGACTCGGACAAATTTGAACCCAAGAACCTGCCAACAGAACAAATGCCTATATCAAGTGGAACCAGAGATATTGAGCTGATGATTATACATGAAGAGTCTTTGATTTATTTAGCACGGCAAAATGGTACAGTGGCCTGCACTAAGTGGATAGCAATCAAATAAATAGGGTGCCCTCCAGCCAGTGTCAACTTTGAATGTGATTTTAGTGATGCAGGTGTAATCATTGGCGACAGAGGGACAGTTGTATCAGCAATAAATGCAGGAATCCTAATGATGGTGAAGATGAACCAGAAGTTCATACCTACATATATACTGTTCCATATGGTGGGAATGTCAAGCTAGCATCGCGGGGAGACTTTGACCATTTTCCTGCTGGTGCTGACCCAGGTGGCAATGATACAGAGGATGTCGCCATCATCCAGCAGCGCTGTTTGTGCCTGCTGCAGCACTCTGCACTGGAGAGACCAGGGACTGCAAACATGGTAGTCCTTTGACACCTATTTTGGTTAAACCCAGATGTGTGAGTTGGTAAGTCATTTCCCAAAATGATAGTTACAAATATCTCATTAACTCTTTAGGAAATACTCTATTTATCCACAGAAAGACTTTAAGAATTACTGTGGCTAAACACATCACAACACAACAACAAAAGAAGACAAAGTACTTGAGGTTCGTTATATGTTTCTCTCCACTGAGGATTTTTTCAGGACACTGGTGCACTCTTCTTAGAACTGCTCTGTTCTACACATTTGCCTCTATCTTATATATACATTATTTTTAAATGCACACTGCACTTTCCCCAAAGGTAATTATTTCCCTTATTGTACTTGGTGAAGTTATGTGGAAATGTAAAATTAATTCACTTCACAATTACAACATGTGGGCCTTTCACATGTTTAATAGAAGAGACCAAAAACGTTGCTGCATACAACCCAGGAGCTAAAGTAACTTAGACTCTACCCCACGCAAATACCCTGCCACCGCTGACTTAGACAGTGTGACCCTAGTCTATCGGTTAAATTGAGCGGAGCAACATAACATGCCATGGAAAATGTCCTATGGGGTGCCAACACATTTTCTATTACAGAAGAAAAGAAAAGTGAAAGCTAAAGGAGAAACGTGCCCCACATTTGCACCCACGGAAGGGTACCCAGCCAATCAGGTGGCTGGAATCACAGGCGAGAAAACACAGAATATTGCCAATGTTTTCTAGCCACCCAAGCCCCTTCCCGCAGGGAGGCAACATGAAGCTTCTCTCTGCTTATTTCCAGCTGAGATAAGGAAACAGGTCAATAGTATTTAGTGCAAAATGGGAGGTAGTATGACATAGCATAGTATAGAATATTACAGTACAGTATGATATATTATATTACAGTGACGTATAATATTGTATAGCATTGTGAAGTATCATATATAGCATAGTTTAGAATTACATTAGTTTAGAGTGTAGTGTTTACAATTAGTGTATAGTTTGGAGTTTAGAGATTTGTATTTTAAAAATAAGTTAAAGGTTAAAAGTGAAATCAGAAGAACGATTTCACAATTAACCTGCACCCGCTTACTGCCACCTTATGCTACTGTTGCAGGCTTGGGTTTCACATTGTCCCGTACTTGCATGGCCAGGTTTGCGAGGTAACCTGGCTCATGGTGCATGCCGTGATGACAGGCATGCATGGGGGTGCGTTTAAGTCCGTTTTCAGCTCCACCTCAGTGACCATCTTCTTCCACAAGGCCTTTCTTGATTCATAACGTATGCCTTCTCACCCCACTGCAGCATGTTGGACATGCAAAGCACATCAACATGTAGCATTTGCAGGAAGCCTGAACCACATCAGTAATCACTGTGCTCCTAGCAGGGGCCATTTCACAAAAATGGAATAGAAAGCATTCCGAGTCAGTCGCCGAGAGAGAGCAGGGACTCACGTGTGTTGTTTGCTTACCTGTACTTCTGCATACATCATGCACACTAACCATGAATGTACGCATTAGCTATTCGTATTTTCAGGGCCATTTTAAGCACTTTGGGGGCCCAGGGCATGGGCACCTATGGGGCCCCCCTCCAACAGACCAAAGGAATTAAGAGATATAGAATATCTAGTGCGCGGCACCCCAATGCGACAATTGCAGAGATCAAAATAAGCATGATAATCTCCCTTTCTCACTTAATTCATGTTGTAACAGAGTGATAAACAAGTAGCATTTCAAGAGCAACTTTAGCAGTCTACAACGAGGGTACGTGTGTTGAAGCATAGGTACAGCAAACATTATGTCTGTCAATAGCAGCCACGTGGAAGGTATACTGGACATTGTGTAACTCCAGGACGCAGATTTTATGACAAAGGTTTACATAATCCAGAATAGTCAAAAGACTCAGATTAGCTGCCTCAGAGACATCAAAAGTGCTCAAGTATGGATACAGCCGACCAATGGGAAGCAAGGATAAAACTAAAAATACCATAGCATATAGAGTGGATGACGATTTGAAGATACCAGGAAGATGTCTGTATCCAGACAGACTGATATTAGAAGTGGGGCATGGTTTTCAAGCAGTGTTGTTATTCAAGAGCAAAGAAACAGGTGGCTGTGGTGTGTAATATAGCAATGCTCACTACCATTTTAGGGGAAGCAACATTGTGTATAGCCAGTGAAACCGTGAGTGAGTCTTTTTTAAAGATCATACCCTAAGAGCGAACTCACTCTGAAGGGCTGACAATTTTGACAGGTGAGGAAATACAAGATTAAATGAGATACCCAGGATCACACATTGATTAAGAGGTGAGGCTGGGATTTGTACCCAGTCTGCAATTTCTACTCTTTACCAATGTCTTTTTTAGCTTTTACCCAGAACTAAAATGATCCCATTTTACAGAACTGACTTGGAAAATATGAAAATCAAAAAACCCAATATAAACATTTGAAAAAACAAAATGTTATAGAAACATATTATGCAAAATGGGAATGACCGGGCCATTCCGACCTTGGAAGGCCCGGTAATTACCATTCGCGGGACGCGGGACCTGGACCCGGTACATCCCCATTCCCATTGAGCCCTGATAGGGCTCAATGGGAATGGGGAGGATGGTAGCAGCGGTACCGTTGATAACGGTACCGCTGCTACCAACCCTGGTCTGCTCACGGGTGCCACTCTGCACGCTTGGTCTACCCAGGCATCCAGAGCGACACCCGCGAGCAAACTTGGAATGTTGCGGCGAGGTAACAACGGCGCCGGTAGCACTACCGGTGCCGTTGTTGCCTTACCGCAACACTCCTAATGAGGCCCATTGTCTCCATTATCAAGGAAAGTTTATAAATACCAGCATACTAATGGTTGTGATCTTAAAATATTTCAGATAGGTTTCTCTTTTGTATTTTAAAGCTTTAAATACACCCCAAACACAGGCTTGGGCAGTGGTATTTAAAAACGTGCAGAAAAACCTTTGGATTGTACAAAAAAGCAAACCGTTTTGTTGTCAAATAAGCAGCCCTTAAAATATGCTTATAAGAAGCCTGAAATATCTGGCCTGCTCTCTTCTGTCTAGAACTACTTCCACTCAAATGGACTACGTGATAGGAAAGATCAGGTAATTGACCAAACAATGCCACCAGTATGTGAGAAGCAAACCGTTTCATAGAAGGCAGTACAGTACTGTCAGTGATATAAGATTCGTCCAGGATCACTGTATCGTCTGCTGGCAAAGCCAGGATCCAAGCATGAACACTTTGGTTCCACAGTCTGGAATTTGGATACATAAACAACTCTGACACTTTATTGTCATCATTGGAGGTGCCTGCCTAGGTTTTACAACTCCCCATCTAAACAAACCAATTTCTAGACCTTCACCATACTGACGCTATGTTAGTTTCTATAGAAACCGCTATCTGGTGCAGGTACATTGGTGATGATAACACCTGGAGTGCTATAGAACAAAGTACATATACATGCCGGCTTACCAACTTCATACATTGGAAAGGCTGAGTCGGCCTTGCTGGAATTTGGTATTGTAATTTTGCATTTGAATGCATATCTCTGCAATGAGTGCTTAACACACTGAGCTATCCTCTGAACCATTGGGGCACTCAAAAGTGTCAATATGTATTTCAACTTTGGCTGTTGCACATGATCAATATAATCCCCACAGAAAGGTGAGCATGCTACAGGTGTTGTGCCTCGCAAACTATCTATACCACACTGAACATAGCATTAGAGGAAGAACAAAATGTACGTGTCAACAACAGACAGAAAATATGTTTAGCCTTAGCAGCACACCATACAAGGTCCTGATGTGTGATACTTAATTTTGTTGACTTAGGGAAACTGACTTTTTTTTTAATAAGGCTCCTTCTTTGGGCCCCCTCCATGGTGTGGGCAAGTGCTCCTTTTGCCCTCCCATAAAGACGTCTCTGCATATTTTTAAAATGTACTTTGACCAGAAACAACTTTGCAAATGGGGTTATGTGTCTCAGCCTCTAAGAATTGGAATGCCTTACCCCTGGCCTTAAGATCGGAACAATCATAGTGGATCTTTCGCAAGCACCTCAAGACTCTACTATTTGACCAAAATTCCAACCTGTGCTGCTTCTGATTGAATGTAACAGGCACTTCCCTCTGAATTACCTTACTTGTGTGCTCTGCTTATGTAAATGTTATAACCAGCGCCTGGATGCCTTAGGGCTTATTGTACTTTATTTATTTATTTATTAAATTTAATTGTGTAAACAATTTTTACAAAAAAGGAGAGTTGTTTCATGTTCCTTTTCTCAGTTAGTTTCTGTTGCTTTAAATTCGTTTAGACTGGCATGCTTAGATCTTGTCTATTCCTTTCTCATCTTTTAGTCTCTTAGTTCTTTGAGCTATCAGGTAATAACTTTTTTTATAATGGGTTTATTTTCGTCAGTTCGGTGATCATGCCTATTGTTTTGAAAAAGCCTACCACTGCAATGACCCAGGTTGTTTTTTCTCTGCTCATCAAGCGGGCCCACCATTCTTTTTCTTCGTAAGCGTGCAGGTTTTTCAGCAGGTGGCCTAGCCATTTGGATCTTTCCTCCAAGAGACCTGTGCAAGCTAGGAGAAGATGTCTTCGTGTTTCAATTTGTTGTTCGGAACAAAAGCGACATTTATTTGATTCAGCTTGCCGCCTAATCGCGAAGATTTCATTTGTGGTAATTAAAAGGCGGATTCTTATGAAGTTTGTTCTTAGAGCCTTGTCTGGGTGTTTCATGAGTTATGGTATAAGTTCATTTACTTTTTTTGAGTTAGTTGGGAGGTCCTTTGTCAAGCTGCATTGTTCGACTGCACTTTATAAATGAAAAAAGTAAATAAAATAAAAGTTCTTCAGCAAAACTGTTTTGTGTATACTACTTCGTTCACATGCATGTTTGCGATTATTTTGAATTGGTGGCACATTTCATCCACTAAATCAATGCCGTAAGCAAAAAACATTACCGCTGGCATAAGCAGAAAAAATAGCAGACTTCATAACTTAGTAAAAGCACACCAACAGAAAAAACTCTACCCACCCCTAATTGAGATGGAAGTAGCAAGGTAAACAATAGTCCATTAGATTATGTTGTTGCTTTTATATTGAGTTGAACATTCAATTTAGGCATTACATAGTGAGTGTTTTCTCATACACAAGTGGTTGTATCCATTTGGGGGGTAAAAAACATATTTTCCAATAATGAAAAGTATGTAACACATACTTTACACATGCTGTAATACCGAGATGGACCACTATACACAAATCTTCACGATTTAGATGCACGGCCAATCATTTTCATCACTGTTTTTTGCAGAAGGTCGACATCTTGACAAAGAGGTCATAGTTGAAAGTTATGCACCTTTAAACGGGAAACGTGTGGGGTAAGCTGGAAAGAAGACTCAGTGACCAGTTACAAGGGTTAGCGTTAATCTTTGGCAAAATAGTCTGCTTCACAAACATTTTCTCCACGTCTATGTCCACTGCACACATGTGACAGAAAGTCCAGCATTTTGTTGATGTGTCAATTGTGAAATATTGAATTTGCCCACACAAAGGGCCCTTTGTGGACAGGTTCCCCCACATACACAATTGGAACTAAGGATGCAAGTTCAAGTAGATGGGTAATTCTCAAGCACATCCTAATTCACATAGGGGTGGGCTTTGGAACGTGTCAGCAGACTTGGCAGATAAAAGTGAGCCCCAGATCCTCTCCGGCGTGAGCACTGTCCTCTGTGTGTTCGTGTGATTTTGCTTGCAGACATAGTTATCCGAAGTGCAAGCAAAATCACACGAACACACAGAGGACAGTGCTCACATCAGTGAGGATCTCGGGGCTCACTTTTATCTGCCTGCTCTTGTTTGCCTTGGGGTTGCTGGAGGATCTGAAAACTGCCTGGAGCCACTGGAGGTCAGCGTGTGCTGCTAGAAGGCTCCTCTCCCTACAGTAGCTCGGGGAAGGAGCGCCGGTACCAGCATGGTTCTGAAGAGCAGGCTTAAGGGATCTGCGCAGCTGAAGGCTGTGTTCCGGCTCCTGGTCTGGATTGCGGCTTGCAGCTCCGTGCACATGGCTGCACAGCTCCGTGTACCTGCACGTGACTACTTGGGACTGCCACATGCTGGAAGTCAAACGTGTGTCTAAGTTAATTCCTGGCAACACAGAGGCTTTGAGTATTCACGTTGCCAGTACACCAGTACTGTGATATAGCAAAATGCCATTAACACTGAGATGTGTGGTTGTTTTTTTAAATGTCGCCAGCATTAACCATCCCTCTGCCTGCATCCTGGAAAATGTTCTTCTCTCCAGCAGCAATAAGAAAAAGCTCCCAGTAGGGGGCTTTTGCTGGAATGTTGCCACTAGAGCACAGCATTAACTTTCAAACACGAAACTGCTCCAGTTTAGAAAATGGCTGCTTCCAAGTGCTTGAAAATCATCACTTGAATGGTGATTTTAAAAATGATTTCCCATAGGAACTTTTTTTTAAAAAACAATGCCAATATATCTTTTTTATTATGGCCAACATTTTTAAAGCATAACATTTTTTTGAGTGAACCACCGCATTAATCTCTGGTTAGTGCAGACATTATTTTCCCCTCAGAGCCAACGATGTAGAGTCTCAAAGCATCAGATTCAGTGTGATCACTTCTGCCAAAAGTGTTTTTGGGTGGTGCTTTGGATGTCAGGAATCTTCCTTAAGGAGCACCTAGTGAAGTGACGCTAGCTATTCAGGAGTCCAGGAGCATGGGCTATACCTGTCAGCGTTGGCCTGCTTGCTAAGGCTGTCTCCTGTGCCACTCCTCTTAGTCATCATCTTTTGCCATCTCCAAGGGCACCACATTGCCCCAATTTTACCACGTGCCTTGCCCAACATGTTTTCATACTTAGCATGCATTTTTAATGGTAAAGCCAACTGGAGTATGTTCTTACGTGTGGATGCCGCCATATATTGGCAGAACAAACATGGACATTTTTTCTTATAGTAACATTACTGGCATTATGCACAAAGAAAACATGGGTATGTTCGCATATGGGAATAATAGACTATAATGGTGCAGTCAGCATGGAAATGTATGGGCACAGCCAGTGTGAAAATGCTTTATACTGCCACATATTGTGGGAAAAGGCATCATGAAATTGTGTTGGAGAAATGCACTTTGGGTGACTTGCATCTATTGAATTTTTGTCATGAGTTACCCTGCAAAACCCAACTCCAAAATGTTTGGCTTTTTATCCAATTTTTCTAAAAAGTATGCTCTAAAATGCACCATATTCACCCATTATTTTAAAAAAGTATCAGGGGGCGAACCCCCGTCCCATCACCCAAACTACTCTTGAGTGGTGCGGACTCCCTCACTATGCTCGGCCACCCCGGTATATCTGGGACAAATATGTACACCCGTCCAGTGAAACAAAATTCACCAGCCACCACTGTTAAAACCCCTAAAATAGATCAAAAGAAACGAGAAGCGTGAATAAAATATCACAAGAAAAGTTCCAACACCAAATGTTTTTTCGTCTGTGCTGCCTCTGTGTCCACTGATGTCCAATGCGCTCAACTATGTCCTCCTCTGGAAGGAAGGGGACCAGTCCCAGAGGAAACCCTCCCCCCCTCATTTTATCACAGTGTGCAACGTTCTACAAAGCCTGCTAAGTAGGGGCGAGCCAATAATTTAGATAACCCTCCAAGGAGGAAGTTACGGCTGACACCGTATTTCACACTGGAGCACATCAGCTTCATGCACTGGCAACCAGGCACCCCCTAAAGCCCCCAAAAAGGCACTGCTAAAACATGTACAAAGACAGCAGCTTTTCTACCGCCACCTTCACTCTGTGTTACTTTAAACAATCGACTTATCTTCAATTTCCCTCCCCGTCTGCCCGATTGACCAAGCTTCTCTTAACCTTGCCTCCCCTATTATCTCAGAATGTGCTGCAAATCCATATGGCTTTAAGTGTGCTTAGGGATAAGGTTTATATAAAAAGCGTCAAAGGGAATAAAGCTGAATTCCTTCCTTCTATCTTCATGTGTTTAGATAAACACAGCATAAAAGGTGGATCCTGTTTTGGTAAGTCCCATAGACAGGAACACGATAGGGGCTAGATTAGGCCTCTGTTTGTCCCTTTCTTCTAGATAAAGGGAACATTTTTGTTAGAAGTGCTGTGTTCACAGTGAATGTTTCTTCTCTGCTCTTAGAAGTGGTGAAAGATTAGAACAAGAAGAGAATCCGAGTAGAAGGAAATGGAGCCAGCGTCTTTAGTTCTGATGCGCCTACATGCTTTTGCAAAGCGCCGTTCTGCGCTAGGAATTCGAAGGCGGTAAAGCATTCATAGGAACTGAGCGGCAAATGACAGGGGCGTCGAACAAAAGGGCACTCTAAATTGCTAGTCTCGGGCTCGAGAATGAGCAAGTCTGACATTCAGTTGTGCTTTCGGCCTAGGAGGCAACCTGTTGTGGACCCAGCTACAATGCGTAATTAACATTCCAAAATCGTCCTTATGTTATTTACATCTATGTGCTGAATTACATGTCACTTGGATTATTCAAAAAATACTTCCTTGCATTGATTGTATCTGATGCTATTTGGATATTTGAAAAGCACTAAACCGCCCCAGGTATAGCCCTATAGCACTGGGTGTGATGGGATCCATGCCATTCCATCGCCTGTTTTTATTTTGCTGCATTTTTTGTGGAGGGGGTTACTCCCCAAAGTCCCCCTTCCCACCTATTTACAATCTAGTTCCCACACCCCCTATACCTTTTATCCCTCTACAAGAAAAAAACAACGGCGATGAATATACGTCGTAGCGTGTCATGTGGATGCCCATGGCTTGACGTAGCATATATGACCTAGATAATGAAAGAGTAGCTATGATATTCATTAAATGTTCTCAGCTGGAGAGCAGCTTTAGCAGTAGGCAGAGGCTACACGTGGGGGAGTGCTTAGTGAGCCAAAATCTATCTAGTGCTGGTTGCATGAGGGGTTTAACATCATGCATAACAGCATTGAGCAGTTTGGTGATGTGGGGCAAGAGGAGTGAGCAGTGCGTAGGTGGTTGTGTGACTGTTCGAAAGTTTGCAGATTGTGGGCTTTGCCTTTCTTTACGTACAATAGTAAAATAACACCTTAATTGTGTGGGACCTACCGTTTTCTAGCCAATTTCGTAGGGTTGCGCCACAATGCAGTGCTAAGGTCGTGGGTTATGGATCTCGTGATCTTTCATGACTCATCACAGACTACTGTGACCCTCTCAGCAACAACAGAAGCCCCCCCTAGCCATCTCATGCAATCCATCCCCTTTTCTTTTCTTCTCTCACATCGTTCCTCCCTCCACCCCTCTACACTCGCAACCCCTCCTCTCTGTCTACTTTAGTCTCTTCCTCATTTCTTTTATTCACATCACCTCACTCAAAGCTTACTTCCAGCACATCCACTGCTGTTTTCTCATTTGTGCCTCATCTTGCACGTGCCCCTCCACATCCTCTCCCTGAATCTCTTCCTTCCTCTTTACCTCCCCTGCCTCTATTGACCTTTGCTCGCTCTTTGCCTCTTCTCTCTCGCTGCGTCAATCTTACCACTAACCCCTCTTCCCATTTGTTAGGTAAGTTTTTCTACAGTCCAATTGGTTTTGGACTCTACAAGACCTTTCCCTTGGTGTCAAGGCCCCAACTTCTAATACAGGCCTCTACTACCCAAAGTTGATAGTGTGGTAGAGCAGCCAGGCTTATTTTAGGAGGAGGAATGCGAGCTGTACATCGGTACAGGGAATTCTGAACATACATAGATCCAAGGCAACAGTTACACACTTGCAGTTAAATAAAAAATAGTGATTTATTTTATATATACACAAGGCAGTTTTAAACTCACAGAAATATTGTATCAACTAGCAACATCAAATGTTCATTTAGAATGTTAAGGGAATAAAGCAGCTGAGTAAATTATGATATACTTTTCTTATCCACACACAGAGTGACTTCAGTCAAGGTCAGTGAAAATACTTACTTTAAATCAACTCTGCAGCACTCAAGTTTAGGTAAGTTCAAGAATGGCAAAGCACCAATCACAGGTAAGCAATACTAGTAGCAAATCTCATTAGGTTCAGACAGTCTTTTCCCTAACAAGAAAGGAAGTATGCAGTTCAGGTTTTGGCGGGAAACAAGCAATGCCCCTGCCAAGATGTTCAGAGGATTTACTGTTAGCTAACCAGCAGTGCCCAAGTCAATAGGAATGCAACAGTTCCGAGACACATATTCTTAGCACAAGTAAATAACAAGTTAATTGGTCTTGGACTGAGTTCAGGAGTTTAGGGGAAGCCTTCGTTGAGGGACACAGGCTGTTAGGCCTGGGTAACTGCAAAGGGGTACACACCCGAACAGTAGAAACAGTGCTCCCAAAGCAAAGGAGTGACACACATGGATTCAGGTAAGTTTCTCCTAAACCCCACAGTACCTTGAGAGTGAAGAAGCTGATGTAGCTGGACGTCTTCTGGATGCACGGCTGCAAACCCGGTATCCTAGTCCTTGGTCGTGATGACAAAGGGGGTGGGGGCATGTATGGGCTCCTACAGAAGTAGTCGAGAGAAGGACTCGCCAGTAAAGAAATCTTTGTACACCCGCGTAGGTTCATGGATTTGGCTCTTTTTTCTCAGCACCAGTAGGTAACGATCACAGCTGATTGGAATAATCTTGGTTTCTCAGTCCTGCACTCTATTGAGTGGATTTTGAGGAAAGGATTCATGCCTCTGGAGGTCCACATGGATGCCATCAAAGTTCCAGCAAGATTCGTCAATGACAAGGCAATGCACTTCAAGGTGGTCAGGGTACCCCGAGTATTGGGATTCTTCAGCCCAGGACGATCAAAGGATGTTGGGGAATGGCTCACATTGAAGAGTGTCTTGAGGCTGGTTATGAACATCAGTCCAGAGAAGGAAGTCATTCTTGGCAGAACTTCCCTGTTGATTCCAAAACAGGGTAAGAACAGCAGCACTACTTCATGGGTGCTTCCGCAGTTACTGGAGGTGCTACAGGTGTCTCTAGTCATCTTCTTCTTTGGCGCTTCAGTGCCAGTGGTTGGCTCTTCCTTCTGTCCCAAATGCCTCACCTTTTATGCAGGAACCCATTCATTCAGTCCGATGGACAACCAGCTGCCCAGTTCAAAATGGTTCCAGCCAGGCATATCCTAAGATAAAGGCCAGGGAAGTTGTGGGCTCCTTCCTCACTTCCTGTCTCAGCAGACACACTGGAGCCTAGGTAGGTTTCACAAAAGGATCCCCCAAAAGGCAAAACTCAAAGAGGACCCACCCCTCTGATTGTAGAAGAAGGGCCATCAAAGGACATACAAACCAAAAATGGTGATAAATGGAGACTAGATCAATTTTGAGGAAAAGGTCACCCATTGTGCTGTACTGCAGCTGTGGCAACAGCCTAACTAACGCAAACATGGTAAAAAGTTAGCCACTGCCACCAGCCATTTAGGTTTGTTTGCCACTGCAATTATAACAGTTACAGGATCAGTGGGAAAGGAGTTACAAAGTAGCCCCTCAGCAATCCACATATGTGCTGCTCTCACAAAAAGAAAGGTAAGTACAATAAAAGTACCTTAGTATCCTTGAGAACAGTAGTTCTAAGGAAAACCTAATAAAGAACATGAAGGTTAGCACAAGGGACTCCCCAGAAACACCGCACATAGGGTGCTGCGTGATGCAATCATTTATTACAGATGCCTGTAGTGAAATACATGGAGGAAAGCATGACTCCATTAAAAGTAAAAAGAATCATGGTAGTAGAAAAATAGGGTTCCCATCTCAGAGCAAAAGAATGAGTGGGTGGTAAAAAGTCCCACTCGCTCAGGAGAGTACAGAAAAAAAACAGAAGTCCAGCAAAAGTGCTGGGGGTCCCTCGGGTTGAGGGGAATTGGTGCAAGAAATACATATTTTCCCTACACTATTGTCCTCTCACATAATAAAGATTAAATATTTCATCAGATTACTGCACCCTGCATACCAATGCCGCCCGACACAGCAACATAACCCAGCACACCAATACCAACCTGCATGCCCACCTCACAATGAATTCCTAGGCACGCCTTTATCACCCAACACACGATAATAATGCAGCCCTCCTGCTGCAGCACCTGGCACAGTCACATGACCCTGCAGACTGACAGCTATCCACCCAGCCGATTCTCAACCAATCATCATTCAGTCCCAGTCCCCCCCCCCCCATCTTAGAGTGCCTCTCTATTGTTTAAGTTAAGGTCTGAAGCTTCCAAGTCGTGACCGGCAGCTTAAATAGTGTAGGGGGTCAGGAGGAGGCAATGAGTGATACGAGAAGCCACAACAATGACCAGTAGCACTGATCTGGGATGCACATGACCAGTAATGGCAAGGAGGGCTTCTAAATAAATGACAGGTCATTAAGAGGACTTGGCTCCCCTCTGCCATCACAAGCCCCAATTACAAAGGAGAATACTTATTTATCCATCCAAATGTGAACTGCTATTTGATTGCAACCTTTGTCTAAAATGCATCTCAGTACTTAATGGTGGATGTCCTTATGCCTATCCACCATAGTTGCCCACTGAAGACATGCTTGTGACACAATGAAAAACTGATTTAGCATGTGGTCAGGCCCTCCAGCTCCACTCCCCTTGGTGAAACTGTTAGATGCATGGAACTTTTAGTGCTGTGCAAAGCCGACGTGTGCCCAAGAGACCGAATGACACGAGGGAAAGGAAAGAGAAAGAAAATAAAGACTACTATATGAAGGACTGTGGTGTTTCTTTTCGATACACCGAGCCAGAGGAAGAAATGACCGGACGTGTATTGAATATCTTTATCTTCTCTCTCTCCTTAGCCAGAGCTTATGGAAAGGCTTGTCTTCTTGTCTATCACGCCAGTCAGTAAACCAGGACTTAACAGAACCCTGTGGTGTGTGAACCTCCCATGTGCATTGCCCTTTTAAGATGGGAAGTGGTATGTGTGGCCGTCCCGTGTGTATTGCCCTTTTAAGATGGGCCATGACTGTGTCATGGCCCAACCGTCATGGCCTAACCTAAGAAAAGGAGCAACTGCAGGCACTTACCTCAGAACGGCGACTGACTCCATAAGGGAATGACTGAGTCTGTGTCTCACTTAGGCCTACAGGCACACACCGTGTAAGCACGCGCCTGCAGTCCATGATGCCGTGGGGCCCTCGTGCCAGCAAGGTGGCTAGGGTCTGCATGTGCTGGGTATGGTCTGCCCAGCCCATCAAGAAGACCAGGTGTTCCCTGGCAACCCCCTGAGGCATTGTGCCTCTAAGGCGCTGATGCCTGTAGCACCAATGGGGCCAGCTTCATGCCAATAGCCAGCCCCCACAACAAACCCTACAGTGTAGTGTGGTTAGGGCGAGGTGTTCATGAGTTTGTCATTTTGATATCTTTATTTCTAGCCCTCAACCCTTTCAAAGCCCTTTCTTTGTGAAATATACAAATAAAATTCTGAAATGTAAAAATGATAACAATCATGTCAGGTCGCCTTTGACAACATGGCTTTCTGACAAATCATTCAGAGGCGAACAAAAGTGCGAAGGATCAGCAAAACATTAATAGCACTGCATGGTTAGTGTGTGCCCCACTGGCTCAGAAATATAGTATTGAGAGAAGGCCCTAAGTGACACAGTAGCACAGTGCAGGCGTGTTGGATATTTCCAATGTCGAAGTTAAGCATTACTATGTGCCCGGATTGAGAATTCATGAGTTTCCTCTGTTTCCCAAATCACTGCCCAGCCTGAGGTGGGCTCCCGTCTGAGAGTGTGTGTGGAGTGTGTTCCTCAACCCACCATCCAATGTCAAATTTTTTTCAAACAGCATTACTTACACTCTGGTCTGCTCGCAGTAAATGACAACTGTTGACCGACCAATGGCACGTAACATCACACCAGCATTGTCATATGGCACGGACGCTGAAGGCCAGAGGCATCAGATGAGACTTGCTTTACTGTATTTGAAAGGCGATTGTTCTGCCTGTGTTCCTCGTGTGTTGTGCATGTCAGGTCTCCAGGGAACAAGAACACACAGAAAAGGGGAACCGTGCACCAGAAGGTTGCGCACAATACTGGCACACCATTAGGCTGGTCGATCCCACGCAGACAAAGGGCCGAATCACTAGCATCAACCAAAGGTAACCCGCATGCAGCACTACAGAAAGAGAGCAGGTGGGGTGTTGGTGCGGGGCATTGAGGGCAAGCACCCACATCCTTCCCTCCTTCCTCCCTCCGGTCTTAATGCAGTTATCTCAAGACTGGTAGCAGCTGCAGCTCCAGTTGTGGACAATGTGTTCTCACACAGTCTCACGTAGATCCTTGACCATTAGGTGTTCAACTGGTAGTTACTTTCGCCCCCTCATCTGGAGGGAGATACAGAGGAAGATGCTCGCCCTACTCCTTGCCACTCAGAGGCACATCCTCCTCCATTTTTGTCAGCTCTGAAGGGGGCTGCGGTAGTCCCTGTAGACCTTGATACCACGAATTGGGGTGGTTGCAGTGATCCGCTTCCAGAGGATTGAGCACTGATAATTCAAACAATGTCAGCACACGTTCAGGACACCAGAATCTATGAGACAGTGGGTCTGAGTGAAATGGGCACAAGTAACGCTTTACTTTAGACAGAGAGACAAAGATATCGTGTGGTGATGGTGCAGGTCACTGTGGGCAAGTTTCCTCTTCCCTCTTTCATTCCTCTCTCACTCCTTACTGTAGTTGCACAAGGACAGGAGCAAAGATAGTGGGCAACTGGATCCTAGTAGATCTGCTATTGGTCCTCGATCAGCAGGAGCTGAACGTGTCCCCTCTCTTTCTAGAGGGCAACAAAGAGAGATATGCTGACATCCTTGGTAGATGGGATTATTTTTAATACACTGCAGATTAGGGTGGACTAGCCTCTGGTCCCTTGCTGCTAGAGGGAAGTTCCCTTTTGACCCTTTTTATTTGTGGCATATGTCCACTCTCCTTCCAAAGTAGAGAGGTGTCCCTATTCACGTGTGGTAGATGTACCCAGTTCTTCATCTCTTTAAAGTTACCCTCGTTTCTGAGTGGGTGGGCACCACTATGAGTTTGTCTCTCTTTGAGCGGAGTGGACGTTCCTCGCCATTTAGAGGATAGCAGTGCTTAATTTGAGGGAAAAAATAACTGCCAGAGCCCAAATATTTTCTAGCACTCTGTGTCACTGCGGGTCGGCAGCTCCCTACAACTGCTGCCACCACCCATTGCTGCTCCACAGAGTGTCAACATGTTTGGGATTGCACTACACCTCGCACCTAATCATTGTGGTTGATGGATGCACTGGCTATCACCACTCCATAATTAAAGTGAGTCTGAGACACCCCCACAAAGTAGCACCAGGGGATTGCCCCTTAAAGAGTGGGTTATCATGATGCAGGCACAATACGAGTTGGCTCTGTGGACACTTGGGTTAGATTCTCCCCTTTTCCTCACACCTATAGACAGTTTTTCCTGTCACGTAGTGAACACCTCCCACACTTCCACTGAATGGAGGGCTGACCCTGCACCGACTGGGGTGGGCTTTCGCCTGGCTCTTCAGACAGGCATATCCGCAGCACAAACTGAATAGCCGCCAATTTCTTGCTACTGTGGTACAGAGCTGTATGGAGCTGGATGCTGCTGCTCAGCTAGTTGTAATTGTGTGATCTTCCTGAGGGAATCAATGGCCAGATCCTTCTCTGTCACACAGGCCTGTTGGCAGTTGGTTCATTCCAGGCATGGCCACTCCCCAAATAAAGTGAATCAGTTATATACATCAATCAGAAGTCTCACTACTTGGTCCATGTTTCTTTGTTACACACTTCGGTTACAGGTTACTGGTTACAGGGCCAGGATAAGTAAATAGGGAAGGCAGACCCACCGGAAACACCATCTCATTCAAACCGCAGGCACCAACGGACTCCTGTGGAATATTCACATAGAGCATTATCTCAGGATTGCACTCAGCACTATGCAAACCTCTGAGTCACTCCACCTGCTCACATACACAGGATAAAACAGGACCATATGTTAGAGAACATGGGTCATCATGCTCACCTTCAATCAACCTCGATACATGCTTTATTATGGTGTACTATGTCATATTATGTCATGCTATGTCATGTAATGCTTGAAACATTGCGTGATACGTGCAATGTAATGCTATGTGTGTGACTGTAGCCATTGTTTTGACTTAATTGTTTTACTGACATCGCTCAACCTTCCTAAGCTAACAGGCACCTATGTGCCTCTTCACAAGCACCTACCCTCACAAGCTTCATACCACTCAACCCATGAAGCATACCAAGTTCCCCCTCACACTATACTCTCATCCTCTTGACCTTTACACTACATGCACATCAACATGCCATAGTGTGCCACTACTACGAAGGCCCTCAGAGGGCAGGATGATAGCTCTTGCCCTGGTTTGGGGGTGGTATGGCCCTGACTTTCCCTGAGTGGGTTCCTGCCACCATCATTCCCAATCAATCCTATTCCGCCTTTGAATTCCTTGTCTGTAAATTGTCTGTCTCTCCTATGCTCTGCCTTACTCTAGCCACTATCTGCAGGCCACCTGGACCTACCCCTTTCTTCCTCTCAGAATGGGCGGACCTCTCCTCCACTCTCCTGGCCTCCTCCCCTAAGCGTCTCTTCCTTAGGGACATTCATATCCATCTTGACTTTCAGTAACTAGCCTCTGTACTCTTTCGTGACCTCTGTGACTCTCGCTCTCCTTCCACATTGAGCTCCCTGGTCCCCTGGCGATGCCTCTGCCCACACTGCCAGTCTCCTTCTCTGTCATTTGACTGATGAAGTGTGTGCCAGTCGCTGCATTCGGCGCCACCTTCTTCCCTCCTCCTTCCCCTACCTCTTCTATTGACTAACTAATCTAACCTCCATCTCTCCATCTCCAACACTCTGGATATCCTTGCCCCTGTCAGGAGGATCTGCATGAAAGCCTGCCTCCAAATGCAACTCTTGATATGACTCCAACTTGGCAGCTTGGCAAAGTTGCTGAGCGGAAGTGGCAAGCTTCAGGTACATCCTCTGACAAACTGGCCTGCTCCCTGTTCTAAAGGCAATATTGGCTCACCATCCTCTCCAAGAAGAAGGCTCATGTCCAAGCCTGCATCTCTGGGGCCACCAATTGTGGAAATCGAAATAATATTGTACCTCCTATCACATTGTTTGAATGTATGTTGTCCTACGCCAAGTTGTCTAAAAACATCGTGTACATAGATTCCGCGGCAAGGTCTTGACCTTAATGTATTGTGCAAATCGCCATCTTGGATTAAGCTGCCATTTTAGGTACCCTTGAAGTGTGGAAGCCACCCTGAACAACAAAATGGAGGCCGAATGACATTTCGAGTGGGATTCTGGCCGTTGTGACCTCCGCACACATGAATAAGTAATATGCCCGCAGGCCACTTGTTGGGGTCGCGAACTGAGACCTTGTCCTATCCCTGACCTATGTGTAAATGAACAACTGTATCAGCGGAACTGATCAAATTGCATACATTATGGGATTGACCTGGCAACGAACCCTAGGCCTGGTCCGAAGAATGGTTAACCCGCGAGGGGGTTGGCCAAGGCTGGATAAAAAGTAGAAAAACCCGAGTATCCCAATGTTCGCTCTCTCACACTAACACCGTTGATGGTTCGTTCTGTTACTCTGAGGGCCGAATAGCTATCCGTATGTCAATTGACTTTGGTAATTGTTGTAACTTTGAATAAAGCGCTTTGTATGTCCTTTGTAACCTGTGTTGGTGTGTTTCCTTTGGGCTTCCCGGCCTCATATCAATTTTTCTGTTTCCACAGTTGGCGCCCGAATAGGGACCCTCAAGATTGATGCCGGATCATTGAAGGTTGACGCAGACTATCGAACCGGGATCGGACGATGTGATTCTGCGGGCCCGACCGATCGAGACGCGATACCTCAGCAGCGCTGCACGATCCGATCCTTGGACGATAGTCGTGTGGTCTGACACGGCATCTTGACGAGGGTCCAATTTTGAGGCGGGCAGATTTGCCGAAACCACCAAACGCAAGGTAAAATTCGTTAGGTAAGTTCTTTGTAAACTGTACGGTCCTCCTTAGGTTTGGTCAGGTGCAGTCGTGACCCGGCTCTTAATTTAACCCTGACACTTTGAATTTGGCGTATTGTATCTGCAGACACAATTATTGGACCAGGTAACACCAATTTTTTGAGAAATGCCTGGGAAATTGTCTAGCTGTTTTAGGGCTCTGTTCCGCAGCGATCGGCAATCCTTGGAATTTAGCCGCCCGGCACCACAGGAGGGGTCGCCGGCGTGTACTATGTACTGTAAGTATGGCATTGGAAGTATAGTATTTAATGATATTTGGCACAGACAGACCAGACATGCCTCCGAATTTCAGTGGCCAATCAACGGTAGTTTTGAGATCCCCCGTATTGAATACTTAGAATCGATCTTGTTAAAGAAAAAGGCTAGACCAGCAGCCTTTGATGTGTTACAAAATTGGAAGAAAGAAGCATTGCAGCAGCTTAAAAGTAGGGATAAACATGCACGTCGTCATAAAACAAACGCTGAAAAAGCATTATTATATGATAAAGAAAAGCGGACAGAAACAGTTAAAAATATGGATAGAGCCTTTTCACTCGGGATCCAGAAAATGTATCCATCTAAAGATTTCCATGTGTCTGAGGAATTTATTGAGAAATTATTAAATGAACGCAGGCCCGATGCCTCAGCGCCACCTCTGTATGCTCCTGTTTTGGGCACTCTGCCCATTCCTGCTGTTGTTCCTGTTGCTATTCCTGTTCCCCCTGTACAGCCTATTGTTCCTAGTCCCTTGGTTGTTGTTCCTCCGCCTATCGCACCGCCCCTTCCCCCTGCACCTGCACCTTTGTTAAATTTACCTATACCTCCGCGCCCAAGTGGCCCCGTATTAATTGGAGTCGATCCAGGTGCAGGGTCAAAGATTGTGACTCGTAGTACTGTTTCTGCAGATAGGAAACAGGAATTGTTTGCATGGGCTAAGCATTGCATGGAAAAAGGTGATCAAGCTAATGTTTTTTCTACATTATCTAATTTGAATAGTTTTCCCGAGAAAAATGTTTTTATCGAAGGTTTGGGGACTCATTTGTGTGTGATGTGGGGTAGATTACAAAATTCGGATCTTCCACAAGGGGTGAGAGATCTGAATGCTTTGGCACTTTCGAGGGACACAGAGCAGAAAGTATATGGACATGTTGAAAGATTGTTTGAGTTTAGGAAAGACTTTGAAAAATCACGAGATGAGGATGATGAGGACGATAGAATATATGTACAGAAACAGTTCCTTCCGTGCTGAAGAACAGCAGCTGAGGAAGTAGGAATTTGTACCAAAGATGCGGTTCGATGGATCTCAGATTCATCGATACCGCCAGACGAAGTGTATGACACGTATAGTCAGTATACAGTAGAAATGCAAAGAAAAGTAATTCAGGTGATGGTACAGCACCTGCAAGAGGAATGTGTAAGGAAGAGGGTTAGTTGCCCCATAGAATTATTGGGGATTTGTAAAAGGGCTTTTTCGCCCAACACCTCCACAGCTGCCTTAGCGCTCGACCTGGCTCTTTTGCTTAGTAAGCGGCCGGAGGTACCTATATCTCAGTTGCCTATGAGAGAAGTTCCTCAGACCTTTGTCCCAAAAGTTGAGATCCCAGCCAACGCGGCGACTGGTGCCCCCGCGGTGGATATCCCTGCACATTATGTATCACAATTCGTTCACGTCCCGTTTTCACGACAGGAAGTGAACACAATTAGACAATCAGTTCCCGATATTAGGAAAAACCCGACGGGGTTTTACAAAGAAATAGAGTCCGTTCTGCAGTCCTCTGTGTTCACTTTGAGTGACATTGACTTGTTATTCCCTGTACTCCTACCCGTAGATGTATGGAAACAGGTTCGGACAATAGACGATGTGCCGGGGTTGGGAGATACGTGGGCAAATATGATTAGAATTGATGGAGAAAGACCAGCTGATGAGAAACCGCCACAGGTAATACTTACTTTACCTGATAGGATTGTCGCTAAACTAAAAACTATAATCCCAGAAAAAAGGATTATTTGGGACAAGCTTACGGCCTGTGTTCAAGGAAAAACTGAAGGCGCCACCGAATTTTTCAATAGATTCGAGCAGGTATTTTCTGACTTCAGTGGACAGGATTTAGGTACAGAGTCGGGGAAGAGGTTGTTCATGGACAAATTTGTACGTGGATTGTTACCTGACATCCAGTCACAAATTATGTCCTCTAAGAGCGCTTGGCAGGCAAAATCTCAATCTGAGGTTTTGCACATGGCTCAGTATTATGAGAACCGTGTTAATAATGAGAAGGAAAAAATTGAAAAGAGAAAGGGAGATTTGAAAACCAAAGTATTATTACAGCAAATTATTAGAAACCCCAGAGGAGGTATGACACAAACTAGAGGTCAGTACGTTCCAAAAGGAAATGCTCCTCTGAGTCCTATAAATATTAATCAATGTGCTTATTGCCGCCAGGTAGATCATTGGCGAACACAGTGCCCTGCCCTTCGCCAGAGGTCAAGCAGTGCGTTTGGGGGTATGGGTAGACGACCTAGGGGCCGCCCTGGACAGGGGGCCCTGACAGAGGTCAGCTTTTACAGGATTCTCAGCAACCTTTTTCACGGGAAAATCAGACCTCGAGTATGGACTAGAGAAACATATTTGATCACCCTTCTGCTGCCTACCTTTCTGAAGAGCTCCCTTCTGATGAGCCTCTATTTTATTAGGATTGCCCGAAGCAGGGTTTGGAACCTTTGCCTATTCCCGTTAATCAAAAAGGCCCCTATGTTGAATTATTAGTGGGGAATAGGAAACACCAGTTTTTGATTGACACTGGAGCACAGAAGTGCTCCATTGATCATTCACGGGTTCCAAACATCCCACTGTCAGGGCAAACAAATGTTTCCGTAGGGTTTTCTGGTATACCAACTGTCTGTCCGGTTTCTGCTCCGGTATCCGTTTCTTTGGGTCCCTTCACGGACCATTGCCCTTTTCTTCTCACTTCAAACTGTGGAGAGAACTTGCTGGGGTTGAATTTGTTAAAAAAATTGAACGCAGTAATTAGTTGTTCTTCGGATGGAGTACGGCTAACGGTTTCACCACAGCAACTTCCTAATTCTCAGTTCTTGATTCGACCTTTACCTCCCGAGTTCAGCATTGTCCCGGAATGCTTGTGGGCGGTGGACGACAATGATGTCGGAGTGTTACAGATTGAGCCCGTTAAAATAGTCCTGAAACATGGGGTGAAACTGCCACGCATCCCGCAGTATAAAATATCAGTAGAAGGTGAACGTGCTTGGAAATGCATTGTCTCCGATTTTGTACATCGTGGGGTGATCGAGGAGATTACAGGTAGTTTGTGTAACAGTCCGATCTTACCTGTATGTAAGAAAGGCGACAATGCAATTCCATACCGGTTTATAATTGATCTTCGTGCTATTAACCGAGTGGTAGCCCCACAATTTCCAATTGTGCCTGATGTGACGACGATATTAACAATGATCCCTGCTTCGGCTACGCACTTCAGCGTTGTGGATCTAAAAAACGCTTTCTTTAGTATCCCTATACATAAAGAAAGCAGATATTTGTTTGCGTTCACCTTGGGGGGACGCTCATTTACATTTACAAGGGCACCTCAAGGGTATACTGAAAGTCCCAGTATTTATAGTAGAGCTTTAAAAGAGCAGCTCGACACCCTTGAATTGCCACCTACTTGCACGCTGCTTCAATATGTTGACGATTTACTTTTGGCTGCAGATTCTGAGAAGGCCTGTAAAGAAGGCACTTTACTATTGCTTGTTCATCTAGCTAAAAATGGTCACAAAGCTTCGCTTAAAAAATTTCAATATTGTTGTCAGGAGGTTGCCTATCTAGGCTACCTCCTGTCAAAGGAGGGGAGAAGATTGACACCTGAAAGAATAAAACACATTTCTGGCATGTCTGTTCCAAATACACAGAAGGAAGTCAGAGCCCTGATAGGGATGGCATCCTACTGTAGGTTGTGGATCCCGAATTTCGCACTAGTGGTAAAACCGATGTTGGCTTTGACGAAGAAGGGCATTTCTCTGCCACTGCCATGGGAATCGGAACATCAACGATCATTTGAGCTTCTCAAAACCGCGCTATGTTCGGCACCGGTTCTGGGTACTCCAAATTATGACAAGGCCTTTGTGTTGTTTGTGCATGAATGTGATGGATGTGCTTTGGCTGTGTTAACACAGGAACACGGAGGGAAGAATAGGCCGTGCGGTTACTACTCCTCCGCCCTTGATCCTGTCGCATGCGCTTTGCCAAGATGTTTGCGCGCTGTTGCTGCTGCTGCCGCGTCTGTAAAACAGAATGAGGGAATGGTCCTAGGCCATGATTTGATTTTGATGGTACCTCACTCTGTTGATATCCTATTGAACAAAACCCAAAACACCTCACCTCTGCACGGTTAACAAGGTATGAACTAATTCTGTTTGCCCCTCATATTCAAATTAAGAGGTGTTGTGTTCTCAATCCGGCTGAACTCTTACCTTTCCCGCAAAACACTGTTTGCGGTGACGAAGAATCACATGACTGCCTGTATACCACCGAGCAAGAAACGAAGGGCAGGATAGATCTCATAGATACTCCTTTGGATAATGCAGAAGGGGAGCTGTTTTGCAATGGCTCCTGCTTCAAACTTTCGGATGGTACATCTACAGCTGCTTATTCAGTTACTACATTGAACAAAATTGTTGAAACAAAGAGAATTTCGCATAACTCCGCGCAGGCCGCAGAGATTATAGCATTGACCCGAGCTTGTGAACTTTCCCAAGGGCGAAGAGTAAATATATATACCGATAGCCAGTACGCATTTGGGGTGGCACACAACTTCGGAAAACTTTGGTCGGAAAGAGGGTTCCTGACCTCACATGGGACCAAGATTCAGCATGGCCCTTTGATAGTGCAATTACTTTCGGCGCTCTCACTCCCTAAACGGTTAGCAATCATGAAATGTGCAGCACATCGCAAGGTCATAGATGATGTGGGCAGAGGGAACGCTTTTGCAGATTTGATAGCCAGACAAACGGCCACAGACCTTAGCATGGACATGTATACCTCGAGGGAAATGAGAGACGTTTGCATAATGGATGAAGGTATTGGGTCTGTGCGAGATATTCAGACTGATGCCACAATGGAAGAATCTAGAAAGTGGGCTGAAGGAATGGGGAAACTGGATGACGAAGGGTGTTGGGTGGATACATCCGAAGGGAAATGGTTGCTTCCTGATTCTTATGTATTGGCGATGGTTACGATGGCACACGGTCCTACGCATGTGTGTGCCCAGCAGATCACGAAAATGTTAGAACAGGTTTGGGTAAATGACAAAATTCTGGAAACTGCAAAGAGGCACGTCCAGAACTGCATGATCTGCCTACAGCACAATGTGGGAAAGGGGACAGTGACTCCAAGGGGAAGTTTCGGGCCCCCCTCTGTCCCCTTTGAGGTTATACATTTTGATTTTATAGAAATGGAGCGATGTAATAATCTGAAATATGTTCTTGTAATTATTTGTGCCTTTAGTAAATGGGTCGAGGCGTTCCCCGTCAAAGATGCTACCGCCATGACCACTGCAAAGATTATGGTAAAAGAATTCTTTCCTCGATTTGGGCTCCCGAGGATAATCTGGTCGGACAATGGTCCTCACTTTATCGCAGCAGTAATTTTGCAAATATGTGCAGCCCTAGGTATTGAGAAACGATTTCATTCAGCTAGGCATCCTCAAAGTGCTTGGTTGGTAGAAAGACACAACGGTATTTTAAAGTATAAACTTGCGAAAACTTGTGCTGATACCAAACTGAAATGGCCAGATGCTTTGCCTATTGTGTTATTAGCTATGCGTACCACACCTCAGACTAGAACTGGGCTTTCTCCATTTGAGGTAGTGATGGGGAGGCCTGCTAACATTTGGGGTCTCCCGAAACCTAAAGCCCTGAGGGAGGTGGAGAATGTATTGCTTGTAGACTACTGTAACCAGTTAACTAAAAACCTGTATTTCATCTACCACCAGGTGCATGCTGCTTTACCTGTATGGTTCACGGGCCCAGGACACGATATACAGCCTGGAAGTTGGGTCCTTGTGAAGGCCTACGAGAGGTCTTCCTGTCTCGCGCCTCGCTGGCGGGGACCCCACCAGGTATTGTTGGTCACCAGGACACCAGGACAGCAGTGCGGGTGGCTGGAAAGAAGAACTGGATTCACGCGACGCACGTCAAGAAACTTCCTTACCCGACGCCACACGCTACAGAAGAAGCAGAACCCCTCGCTGATGCTACAGTCTCTGATCTCGGAGTAACAAACAGCGCTGTGAGTGCATTGGAGAAGGTCTCTGAGCCTGAGGAGCTTGGGGAACAGTCCATCTCGTCTCCGCACTCTCTTGAAAAATCACTTCCGGGAAACACTGTTTCAAACTCTGCGACTTCCGTCGCCACCGACACGTCGCTTCCCTCAGAAAGTGACGATACTTTGCTTCTGGACCAGACAAATTTGGGTACCATCAGGTACAACCTTCGACCACGGAAATAGAACTACGGCACGAGTGTCGTGCATCTGGAAAAGGAAGTGATCGGAAAATTGTTTTGTTTTGTTGAACAAAAAAGGGATTCTGCTGGCTAGGGTTGGGAAGGACTAAGAAATCACGCGACCGTAGTGTCGCCAGCAACGAACATTGGGGCCGTCGATCAAGGAACTACGATGCCTGCCACCTTCACCGCTGCTCCCCGCACTGGACTTTTAGATAAGGGGGTGACCAAATCGAGCAATGAACAATGTGCCTGGGCCCCGAAAACGTACTGTTGTGTTTTGATTTTGATTATTGTTATTTTTGCAACTGCTGCTGTAGGACTTTGGTATTTCGAAGAAGTCTATCCTTTGAAACCTTTATTACCGACCAAGATCGTACCAACTGTTTTGACTCCCTTTGTACACCTTCACACTCTGTCCGCTAGAGACTCCCAACATAGACAGAAGTATCATAATAACACTCTGATGATAGTAATGAATGCTACGCATGCCATTTTTAATAAGAGCAATTGTTGGATTTGTACTCACTTACCGCAACATGGGAACAAGGGACTGGGATGATATATACATCCTCTACCTTTAATAACTTCTTGCTATGCCTCTCTTAGAGCACTATTCTTTGGCCGATGGAATGATAGCATCTCAGGGAACTTTGATGGAACTAATTTGAATGATTTCGAGAAACGTGAATTGACTCCCCTGGGATGCTCGCTTTTCGCAAATAGAAGTAAACCTAATGTTGCTTCTATTAGGCCGTCTGACAAACTATCTGTTCCTTTTCAAACTTTGATTTCCTTTAAAATGGCTCCGATAGGCAATAAGGACGCTGTACCTCCTTCTTATTCTGTAAATCATAGTCCCGACTCGGTTCCCTTCTGTGTACAGAGAAATGGCACTAGGCCAATGGGAGATTTTGAAACTTGTAAAAATATTGTAAATTTGACTGGGGAAAACAGGCCTCTGTATGTAGGAGGGCCGTTTATTTTGTTTGTGGTAGTTTAGCATTTCCCTGGTTGCCCAAGGATTGGCAGGGAACCTGTTATTTAGGAATATTGTTACCCGGGGTATTTATAGCAAGTACCTTGGAGGTTTCTAAGGCTCGCCCATGGCGAGACAACAATGGAGATACCCCTGGGCAAATATTGGGGGACATAGCTAAATCAGTTGTGCCCTTTTGGGGACAAATAGCAAACTCAGAGAATATTAGGGGATTAGCAAGGGTATTGGAGAGAACGATCAACCGGATCACGGACATACTCTACAATATGACCTTAAAGCAAAAGGCGATAAGATTGGTAGCACTTCAAAATCGGATGGCATTAGATGTCATCTTGGCAGAACGAGATGGAGTATGCAAATTAGTGGGGTCCGCTTGTTGTGTTTTCGTACCAGACCCCTCACCAACAATTTTTAAAGCAATTCAGAACTTGCATACTCTCAGTTCTGAAGTCCATATCCCTGTAGGAGACTGGAACCTTAGTACTTGGTTTTGGGATTCTCTGCGATCTTGGGGTTGGAAGGTGCTTTCCGTCATTTTGGTTATTTTAGGGATTCTGTTATTCCTTTGTTGTTGTTTTCAATGCCTCCCAAGTATATGTGGAATGATAGGGGGGTGTTGTGCTCAAGCTGTGAGCGCAATAGGGCATACAATATATACCCCAGATACAGCATCTAAAGAATTCATGTTACAAGAGGTTCTTATGAACGACCTTATGGCTATAGACATTACAGACAATGATGCAGAACCTATGGATGATAATACATGGAGTCATTTTCGAAAGTATTAGGGATGATGTTTAGCACTTGGCCTAGGCCAAAAGGAGGGTCTGTGGAAATCGAAATAATATTGTACCTCCTATCACATTGTTTGAATGTATGTTGGCCTACGCCAAGTTGTCTAAAAACATTGTGTACATAGATTCCGCGGCAAGGTCTTCACCTTAATGTATTGTGCAAATCGCCATCTTGGATTAAGCCGCCATTTTAGGTACTCTTGCAGTGTGGAAGTCACCCTGAACAACAAAATGGAGGCCGAATGACATTTTGAGTGGGATTCTGGCCGTTGTGACCTCCGCACACATGAATAAGTAATATGCCCGCAGGCCACTTGTTGGGGTCGCGAACTGAGACCTTGTCCTATCCCTGACCTATGTGTAAATGAACAACTGTATCAGCGGAACTGATCAAATTGCATACATTATGGGATTGACCTGGCAACGAACCCTAGGCCTGGTCCGAAGAATGGTTAACCCGCGAGGGGGTTGGCCAAGGCTGGATACAAAGTATAAAAACCCGAGTATCCCAATGTTCGCTCTCTCACACTAACACGGCGAACTACCGTTGATGGTTCGTTCTGTTACTCTGAGGGCCGAATAGCTATCCGTATGTCAATTGACTTTGGTAATTGTTGTAACTTTGAATAAAGCGCTTTGTATGTCCTTTGTAACCTGTGTTGGTGTGTTTCCTTTGGGCTTCCCGGCCTCATATCAATTTTTCTGTTTCCACACAATAACACAGCAGACCTTTTCAAAATCTGCAAGGAGCTTGCCAATCCAACTGCAGTCTCCTCCTCTGCTTTTCACTCTCAGGTCCTCTGCACTGGCCTCCCACTTCTACTCCAAAACTCAAGACATCCTGTCCTCACGGTCCTTGACTCCCCTCCCCAAGCCCTCACTTCTCTTGCCTGGTCCCTTATGAGTCTTACCGGGGCCTGGCCCTCCTTGATCATTCACCCCCAGAATCCGTACCAGCACTTGTCCTTCTTCTCCCACTTTCCCCTGGCACTTGCCCTTGTGGCTCCCCTTGCACTTGCTCATCCCCCAGGGCTCCCACTCCTGCACCTCACCCCCTCGGTCCCCCATCCAAGTCTTTTTCCATACTTCCACCCTGCCTTGTACTTCTTTGTCTTTAAACTTGCACAGTAAGAATGTCACAAGGCCTAGTACGACCGTTACTGCTTTTTTTTCCCTAGCCCCCCTCCCTATTTTGTCTTGCGGCACCTGGAAACACAGGTGTATAGGCGCCATACAAATATCCAATAAAATAAAAATAAAATAAACACCATCAAGAAACTCAACAACCCAGGGATATCACCCTGCCATACTCAAAGGACATCCGTTCCACGCTGGTCAAATCCTCACCTAAAGTGGCCAACCAAACACCCACAAAATTAAACTAAATACCTCAATAAATGGTTCAACTCCCCCTCCCGATCTTTAAGTGTGAAGACAAAAGACTGGAAAACAGCTAGCCTAAATCAGGAAACACTCTTGTAAAACAATCCTGAGTAAGATACTGAAGAGACTATTTTCCCAAAAAACAATCCATAAAAAAGAGAAAAAATAACACCTCCACACTAGAATCTCTGATGCCTCAAAACAAAATGCTAATCTTTTTAAACTCTGCAGTGAACTAACTAAACCCAAACTGTAGTTCCCGTACAACAACCATCTCAAAAACTAAAACTGGTTGGCAAGCTGGTCCAGTTCATGGACACTAAGGTCAATTCCTTCAGAGCCAATATTTCCCCTCCGTGCCTAGCCAACTCTACGCTATCCATCTCATCCCAATTTCCTACTGCTCATTGAATTCATACCTCACATTACTGAAGACATATGAAAGTCATTTTTACCATTGGAATCTTGTAAAGCCCAAGCCCACCCTTTCTCTGCCCAACTTATTACGAGCAGCATCAACATGCTTGAACCCAGAATAGATGACCAATGCAATGTGTTAAAAACAGGCCATCTTCAGAACACCCAAAAAGCAGCCTCAGCATTACCCTTTTCAAGAAAATCAATGCATCCATTATGGAATTTTGAAACTACAGACAACCATAAACCTCCCATTCAAAGCAAACTGATCCAAACACTGTTCTAAAACAAACAATTGACAGCATAATAAGCATCATGTTCCATGGAGGTAGTCAGAATTCAGGCCGGGCAGAAGGACTGGGTCTAACCCCAGACCTCAGAAAGGAATTGCCTCATCAGTGATGTGAATGTGTGCATCTCTAAGCATTGTGTCCACAGGGACCATATCCGGGTTATGCTTATGTATTTAGGGTGAAACCCCACGTCTTTCGAAATATACAAAAATGTGGGAGCTGAGAAGGAACATAGCCAAATAACCTGTTCTGTGGGAGGTTTCCTACTTAGGAGAGTCTTCAACCACATTTGATTTTGCTCACTGTACAATTCCCAGAGGAGAAATATCTATTTAAATATTTTTATACGGCCAGAACCAGCGAAAACTACAGCCAAATCTGGAACAAACCAATTAAATAATTATCCCTACAGCCAACGTCTTAAGAAGACGCGCTCTCAATCCTGGACAGAGGGATTAACCCACCTTACAGCCCGCTCCTCTCACCCCCTTACAATGATGCCCCACATAGCACCACCAGGCATAACCGCTTGCTTAGACTGCACCCCAGCCCTAGGACTAATCCCTCCTTTTAGGCCTACCCCACTTTACGCCCATCACCCTTTCCCCTCCAATGCGCCCTCCTAAAAACTAGATCATTGCCAGTCCGCGCCCACAAAATCTTTGACCTCATCACTGACCACAACCTCGACCTCCTAGTTCTCACCGAAACTTGGCTCAAGCCCTCCTCTTGCCCCACCGTGCCCATAGCTATCCCCACTGGCTACGCTATGCTATGCAGTATCAGATCACCCAAAAAACAGGGGTGTTGTCCTCATCTGCAAAGACTTTCGACTACACACCATCAACTCCATTGCCCTGCCAACTTGCCAACTCTCTGCTAAACTCACCTGCTCACACATATACTCCACCACCATCCACCTCATCTACCGGCGTGTGGGCCCTGTTCTCACTTTCAAGGAGGAACTGATCCATCTCCTCTCCTCCAATCTCAAGCGGTCATGCCAACTCCTACTCCTACGTGACCTCAACCTGGGCTTCAATGACTCAGCAGACCACAACGCCAATAACCTTGCTAGTTCACTAACAGCCTTAGGCTGCTCCCAACGCATCACACATGTCCCTAACCCCCCACCCACCTCTCACACACCTATCATCCCCCTCTTCCACTTCCAAACGGTTGACACAACCGACCTTAGGCCCTCACATTGTAAGGGGGATGCCTGCCTAGCCTCCCTTGTACACGATTGCACTGAGCCCTTAATCCCGTTTATCACCACCATAATCAACACATCCTTTGCATCCTGCATTGTCCCGGCTTCGCTTAAAGAATCCTGGGTCTTCCCATTGCTAATGAAACCCCCTCTAGACTCAGCCACCCCCACTAACTACCGCCCCATCACCACTGTCCCGTTCCTGCTCAAATTCATAGATAAGAGTCGCTAACCTGCAGATTCAATCTTTCCTGGAAGCACACCATGGAGAGGTGAGGCTCCTTTTTGGGTCGCCAATTTAAAGCTAATTCTATTGCTTAACGATACTAATGTTCATTTTTTGCAGTTGTTGCATACTTTGCTCTTAGTATAACTTGCAGCTTGCGCTGGGCTTCAGCTGCTGTTGATTTTATTTATGAAATACTGGTGAGAACGCTGCGTGTGCGGCTGGCCTCTTTCTTTGTTTAGAGGGGGCAAGTTCTTTGCCTCCCTTCTTATCACTCACAGCCTCATAAGTGCCGGAGTCATCGCCGCGCTTTTGGAGTGGTAAGGCTTCCTTTTGGGTTGCCGATTTAAAGCCACTTCGGTTGCTTAACGCTACTAATGTTCATTTTTAAAAAAAACGTACTTGCAGTTCTTAATTGCTATTTTACTGTTGTTGCATATTTTGCTCTTAGTATGACTTGCAGCCTGCGCTGGGCTTCAGCTGCTGGTGATTTTATTTATGAAATACTGGTGAGAACGCAGCGTGTGCAGCTGTCCTCTTTCTTTGTTTAGAGGGGGCGGGTCCTTTGCCTCCCTTCTTCTTGCTCATGGCCTCATATGTGCCGGAGTGATTGCCCGCGCAGTGGGCGCGCCATCAGCACACCGAAGGTGCGCTTAATGCAAGACCATCTGTGCCCGTCTGTGCACAGGACGTGCAGGATGGGCAGCACACTAGGGGCACCGCTTTGACATCATTCTGGTTAGACCACAGCGAAATGCTATCTTACGCCCCATTTTACACTAGATGGCAGTTGGGTTTCAGAATATCGCCTGCCATCAAGAAAGCTAAATACCCTGCCGCGCTGCAGTGTGGCTTACTTACATACGCTCCTTAGTTGCCCACTCTGTTGAATGCTATGATCTTCTATCCAATAATGGATTTGACCTTCTTTTCCTAACTGAAACATGGCTGTGAGAGACGTCTGGCCCTGCCATTGTTCTGTCTCTCCCTGCTAACTACGAACATGTGGATCGTATGGACCCCATCCTGGCGGTGGGGTGGTCTTGATCCATAAAACCAACTACAAGGTCTCTAGCTTGGTCCCCAAGCATTCTTTAAAAATGGAATGCATCTTGACCCGTATCTCCATCTCACCTTTCTTTACCCTTACCTTTACCCTTACAGTTCTGCTGGTTTATCGACCTTCAGGGGCTGATACTGCATTTTATGCTGAATTACTGGTACTGGTTGTTGAATTGCAAACTAAATATGCCGATCTGATTACTATTGGCGCCTTTAGTCTGCCTGCCAATTCGGTCACGGCAGTGAAGGTCACCAATTTTACGGTTCTTCAGGAGGTTAATGCTCCTACCCATCAACGGCGCAATACGTTAGATCAAATTTTTGTCCCTTTATCATATGTTGCGACTGTTACTCCTAACCCTGTAATGTGGTCAGATCACCTTATTGTACCTTTTTCCATCCCTCTCAAAGTTCTTCACCGCACTGTGATGAAGCCTTCTATTCGTAAGCGCAGGTGGATCAGGATGTCCAATCTTGAGCTGACTACCTCTTTACAAATACATTGTGGTCCTCCTGCTCTTTGGCCACATTGGAAACTTCTCTCACAGCTACTGTTGAGGCACTGGCACCTTATAAGCTATGCAAGCAGCATAGCTGTCCCCCTGAACCATGGTTTTCATGAGACGCGCTCTCAATCCTGGACAGAGGGATTAACCCACCTTACAGCCCGCTCCTCTCACCCCCTTACAATGACGCCCCACATAGCACCACCAGGCATAACCGCTTGCTTAGACTGCACCCCAGCCCTAGGACTAATCCCTCCTTTTAGGCCTACCCCACTTTACGCCCATCACCCTTTCCCCTCCAATGCGCCCTCCTAAAAACTAGATCATTGCCAGTCCGCGCCCACAAAATCTTTGACCTCATCACTGACCACAACCTCGACCTCCTAGTTCTCACCGAAACTTGGCTCAAGCCCTCCTCTTGCCCCACCGTGCCCATAGCTATCCCCACTGGCTACGCTATGCTATGCAGTATCAGATCACCCAAAAAACAGGGGTGTTGTCCTCATCTGCAAAGACTTTCGACTACACACCATCAACTCCATTGCCCTGCCAACTTGCCAACTCTCTGCTAAACTCACCTGCTCACACATATACTCCACCACCATCCACCTCATCTACCGGCGTGTGGGCCCTGTTCTCACTTTCAAGGAGGAACTGATCCATCTCCTCTCCTCCAATCTCAAGCGGTCATGCCAACTCCTACTCCTACGTGACCTCAACCTGGGCTTCAATGACTCAGCAGACCACAACGCCAATAACCTTGCTAGTTCACTAACAGCCTTAGGCTGCTCCCAACGCATCACACATGTCCCTAACCCCCCACCCACCTCTCACACACCTATCATCCCCCTCTTCCACTTCCAAACGGTTGACACAACCGACCTTAGGCCCTCACATTGTAAGGGGGATGCCTGCCGAGCCTCCCTTGTACACGATTGCACTGAGCCCTTAATCCCGTTTATCACCACCATAATCAACACATCCTTTGCATCCTGCATTGTCCCGGCTTCGCTTAAAGAATCCTGGGTCTTCCCATTGCTAATGAAACCCCCTCTAGACTCAGCCACCCCCACTAACTACCGCCCCATCACCACTGTCCCGTTCCTGCTCAAATTCATAGATAAGAGTCGCTAACCTGCAGATTCAATCTTTCCTGGAAGCACACCATGGAGAGGTGAGGCTCCTTTTTGGGTCGCCAATTTAAAGCTAATTCTATTGCTTAACGATACTAATGTTCATTTTTTGCAGTTGTTGCATACTTTGCTCTTAGTATAACTTGCAGCTTGCGCTGGGCTTCAGCTGCTGTTGATTTTATTTATGAAATACTGGTGAGAACGCTGCGTGTGCGGCTGGCCTCTTTCTTTGTTTAGAGGGGGCAAGTTCTTTGCCTCCCTTCTTATCACTCACAGCCTCATAAGTGCCGGAGTCATCGCCGCGCTTTTGGAGTGGTAAGGCTTCCTTTTGGGTTGCCGATTTAAAGCCACTTCGGTTGCTTAACGCTACTAATGTTCATTTTTAAAAAAAACGTACTTGCAGTTCTTAATTGCTATTTTACTGTTGTTGCATATTTTGCTCTTAGTATGACTTGCAGCCTGCGCTGGGCTTCAGCTGCTGGTGATTTTATTTATGAAATACTGGTGAGAACGCAGCGTGTGTAGCTGTCCTCTTTCTTTGTTTAGAGGGGGCGGGTCCTTTGCCTCCCTTCTTCTTGCTCATGGCCTCATATGTGCCGGAGTGATTGCCCGCGCAGTGGGCGCGCCATTAGCACACCGAAGGTGCGCTTAATGCAAGACCATCTGTGCCCGTCTGTGCACAGGACGTGCAGGATGGGCAGCACACTAGGGGCACCGCTTTGACATCATTCTGGTTAGACCACAGCGAAATGCTATCTTACGCCCCATTTTACACTAGATGGCAGTTGGGTTTCAGAATATCGCCTGCCATCAAGAAAGCTAAATACCCTGCAGCGCTGCAGTGTGGCTTACTTACATACGCTCCTTAGTTGCCCACTCTGTTGAATGCTATGATCTTCTATCCAATAATGGATTTGACCTTCTTTTCCTAACTGAAACATGGCTGTGAGAGACGTCTGGCCCTGCCATTGTTCTGTCTCTCCCTGCTAACTACGAACATGTGGATCGTATGGACCCCATCCTGGCGGTGGGGTGGTCTTGATCCATAAAACCAACTACAAGGTCTCTAGCTTGGTCCCCAAGCATTCTTTAAAAATGGAATGCATCTTGACCCGTATCTCCATCTCACCTTTCTTTACCCTTACCTTTACCCTTACAGTTCTGCTGGTTTATCGACCTTCAGGGGCTGATACTGCATTTTATGCTGAATTACTGGCACTGGTTGTTGAATTGCAAACTAAATATGCCGATCTGATTACTATTGGCGCCTTTAGTCTGCCTGCCAATTCGGTCACGGCAGTGAAGGTCACCAATTTTACGGTTCTTCAGGAGGTTAATGCTCCTACCCATCAACGGCGCAATACGTTAGATCAAATTTTTGTCCCTTTATCATATGTTGCGACTGTTACTCCTAACCCTGTAATGTGGTCAGATCACCTTATTGTACCTTTTTCCATCCCTCTCAAAGTTCTTCACCGCACTGTGATGAAGCCTTCTATTCGTAAGCGCAGGTGGATCAGGATGTCCAATCTTGAGCTGACTACCTCTTTACAAATACATTGTGGTCCTCCTGCTCTTTGGCCACATTGGAAACTTCTCTCACAGCTACTGTTGAGGCACTGGCACCTTATAAGCTATGCAAGCAGCATAGCTGTCCCCCTGAACCATGGTTTTCACAGGAACTTAGAGAAAGTAAATTACGTTGTAGGCAGGCCGATAGAAGGTGGCGTCTCAGCTACTCTTCTAATTCTAAAATCTTCTTTCGTAGTACTCTCACTGCCTACCATAAAGCTGTGGTGAGTGCAAACATAGTCTATTTTGGCCATACGTTGGAGAGCGCTATTAACAAACCAAAAGCTCAATCTCCATCTAAACCAGAGATAGGATGGGCTGTGGTGCCGCCTTCTCAGGATTTCTGTGACTCTTTCAACTTTCTTTGTGACAAAAAGTGCTACCATTTGGGACAACAAAAAAGTTGAGGCTATGGCATCTATAGCTGATACGGTTCTAGCGAAACCTTCCCCTGCCAAAAGGGTCATGGTCTACACTACCCCCTTTTTCTATAGTTGTGTCAGCTATTCAGCGACTGAAAACTGCATCCCCTGTGGATGCTATACCTCTGGCTCTTTTACAGGAGGCGTTGGGTGACTTAATTAATCACATCACCTCAGCAGTCAACGCCTCATTTGCTACTGTATTGTTCCCACGTTCACTTAAGCATGCCCTAGTTATTCCTCTGCTTAAGAAGCCTTCCCTGGATCCAGAAGTGCTGGCTAATTATCGCCCTATTTCCCTCCTACCATTCATGATGAAAGTTCTGGAGGCATGCTTCTTTTCATTTTTGTACATTCCCATTTCTGTTTCTTTATTTTTGATTCTATTTATGTTTCCTTTAATACATATTTTTTTAGTGAACTTCAATGTGTAGTATCTCATTGGTTTCATGCATATCATGATATGGGTTTTGAGATTCACTGACACCCATTGGGTGTATGTGAGGGAAATGTGTTTGTTTTTGGAACTTGCAATTGGTGTTCTGTCATGTAATTGCCAATTATGAGTGGGTGGATGCAATACTCGGGTGGGTGTTTTGCATTTGGGGGCTGACCATAGGGACCAGGGATCTAGATTGTGATGACATGTTGGATGGGGAACATGAGTTGGACATGGGTGGGGGCCTGCTGGCAGGTGCCCCACAGTGCTGGGGGGTGGGGGTGGTGGGAGACATGGGTGGGGGCCTGCTGGCAGGTGCCCCACAGTGCTGGGGGGTGGGGGTGGTGGGGAACATGAGTTGGACATGGGTGGGGGCCTGGTGGAGGGTGCCCCTGCACTGCTGGGGGGTGGGGGTGGTGGGAGACATGGGTGGGGGCCTGGTGGAGGGTGCCCCTGGTGGCTGGGGGTGCAGGGGGACATGCGTTGGTGGGCAGTAGTGCAAGTTGACATGTGGGTTGGCTGGGGGGCATGGCCATGGTGGATGGGGTGCCTGCAGGACATGTGCAGGGTAGGCCCCTGTGGTGTGAGCCACCTGCAGGGGCCGTGGAGGGTGTAGAGGGAACACCTGGGAGGACCCACACGAGCAATTCACGTGTGGTGCTCCCCGCGCACCCCTGTAATACACGTACCCTGATGGAATTGCGTGTGAAACTTCCCGCGCACCCCGAAATACACATAGCCTGGACATTCGCGTGTGGAACTTCCCGCGCACCCCTGTAATACACGTACCCTGATGGAATCGCGTGTGATACTTTCCGCGCACCCCTGATATGCACGTACCCCGCTCAATCGCGTGTGTAACTTCCCACGCAACCCTGAAATACACGTACCCCGCTCAATCGCGTGTGTAACTTCCCGAGCACCCCTGAAATACACGTACCCCACTCAATCGCGTGTGTAACTTCCCGCGCACCCCCGAAATACACGTACCCCGCTCAATCGTGTGTGTAACTTCCCGCGCACCCCCAAAATACACGTACCCCGCTCAATCGCGTGTGTAACTTCCCGCGCACCCCCGAAATACACGTACCCCGCTCAATCGCTTGTGTAACTTCCCACGCAACCTCGAAATACACGTACCCCGCTCAATCGCGTGTGTAATTCCCGCACACCCCCGAAATACACGTGCCCCGCTCAATCGCGTGTGTAACTTCCCGCGCACCCCCAAAATACACATACCCCGCTGAATCGCATGTGTAACTTCCCGCGCACCCCCGAAATACACGTGCCCCGCTCGCACAGGCTCAATTGCTGTATGTTGCCACTTTTGTAATGCGCAGGGACGCTACCGCCTGCCTTCGTGTGGCGGACGTGTTTCGGCTTGTGCATGTCTTTACCTGTGCGTGGCTTTGCCCTATTCAATTCCATGAATACGTGTGGTTCGAGTGCGTGTGGGCGTTCCGTCTGCTTCCCTGCAGTACATCCCCAGTTACGCCCTTATTTTCGCTCGTTGTTCCCCATTCCGCGTGTTACGCCCAGTGTTCCGCCCACTTTCTGGTGTATGCGCCGAGGTTGTGCGCTTTCACTGTGCGCGTCGCGCACGCCTTTCGGGATGTTGCAGTGACGTGTGCGCCATGCACGGGTTTGGCGCACATCCCGAGGAAAACACGCGCAGGGACTTCCATGAATCGCGCGCGTGCGCCTATTTTTTTGCGCTTGCGCCTGCTTGCGCCTGCTTGCCCAAAGATTTTCGGCGCACATTTGTTCCATGAATCGGCCCCTCAGTCTGGCCAACTCCAATTCAGAAGATCATTGAAGTTTCTCTTTTTCCACAAAGTCTTCTACACAGAACACTGATTTATCAACATAGCCACGACCTAAAATCTTGTGCTGATCATGTTATATGGAATGCTACCTGCTAAATTGCTGTGCATAATAATCTTAATCATAATCATATTCTGAATCTTTCTCTAACCCTGCACTCCTCATGACATATAAAATACATGCCCACTAATGTCTTAATATGCAGAATTTAGCCCACAGCTGAGTATGGTTTCTCCATCTGCATCAAATGCCCACCTTAACAACATGCATAGACACATGTTCTTATAATGTGTAAGAAGTACACCCGAGTATGGTATTTTTTATCTGCCCACAACCCCCATCAATTTTGAAAATGCCCCATTTACTGTATCCCACTAATCACCCGATCCCTCGCTTCTTCTCGGGTTTCAAAGCACCTTGAAAGACTGTAATGTCATTTAGTACCCGGCAAGAGTCAACCAGAAGGTAAAACACATTCTGATTGGCTCTCTCCGGGTTGTTACCCAGCCAGGAATCCCTCGGCTGGGATTCCACGGCCATTGTTCACGGCTGGGGCGTGGCAGCCCCTCGGCGAATGAGGAGACTCGAAGCGCATCCATTCCCACTCCGAGCCTCCACACGGCAGAGAAGCTGCCATCGCCCCCCGCCGGGGAATCAGGTATGTTTATTTTGTTGTTTTCCTTTCCTCCCTCCTCCCCACCCCCCAAGCCCTCCCAACCCCACTTACCTTCTAATTTCTCCTTTTTCAGGAGTGAACAAACTGGGACAACTTATGTTCCCAGCAGGTCCCCTCCCGAAGGCTCCCATAGAAAGGGAAAACAAACTCTGTTTTCCCTTTCCCGCAGCCATTTTCTTTATCCTACAGTGTTTCGGGACAGAAAAAAATGCTTTTTTACCCCAGTCTTGCAGGTCGGGTACTGATAGCAATATGCCCCGAGCGGCAGGGGCCTGACCGAGTCTGGGAATGTCCCGGGGCCTTCGTTAAGGCCATCGCTTCGCTCGGGCCTATAACTATGGGCCCCAGAGCATTACCTGACTCAGTAATGCCCCTGCCACTCGGGGCATATTGCTTAAATGTTGTGCTTTGTAAGACCCAATGACATAACATTCAATGAAGGTAAATTCTCTTTGTTTCCAACTCTAATGTACGTCCACTGATACATGAATGATTTAACAAACATGCACGTGCAAATGTAACCCTGAAACTTCAACTCAGCCCCCTTTCAGTACTATGTCGGACTAATTTACAGCCATACAGTGCTTTTACATGAAGTGGGGGAACAACATTCCAAACCTTTTCTATCAGGGAATGGCGTGGGTTTTCTCCCATCTCTGTCTGCTTTTATTACACTGTAGCTCGTTATATTCGTTTGTTTTTGCTACCTACCCCTTGTACCTGTACTGCATTATCACATTTGCATATCAGGGGCCCTCATTACTGATAGTGCACCCTATGCAGTCACACTTCGTCTTACAGTGGGGTCTGTGAAGAACAGCCACTGACCTTATGCCGAGAACAGAGGGGGCTGGTATTCCCAGAGGGAATCCCTGATGCTCATGTGCAGGCTCCACATTAACAAAGCATGCACCTGGGCAGTGCTGCAGAAGGCATGCACTGCATGTGCTTTACCCCGGGGCTTCATTAGGTATGGACCTGAAGTGCGCAGGTGTAGCGCTCATGAGCTGTGCACCCAACACTCTGGGGACGTCTGCCTTATTATCAACAACATAGCTGTTCCCCTTGCACCACCACAATGAGATGGAATAGCACAGCACATTTCACAGAGCAGCAGGTGAACCTTTGACTCCTTGAATCGTGCTGCCTGCGCTGATGCTGGCTGCTTATTTCCTTCCATGCTCCCAGTGGTAGGGAGATTGCATCCAAAATCCATTTAAAAGAGGGACATGGCCCTGAAACGGGGTGGAGGAAGTCTGCATTTCCAGGCACAGCCCTTTTGGGGGATAGGGAAGGGATACGGGTTGGGAAGGGGTGAGCAGTGAATATTGCCTGAGAGCCTCCTTCCCCCTTCAAAATGATATGCCAGGGGTACAGTCAGTATTCTGTATTAGTACGTTCTGTGTGGTAGCAATCTAGTGGTAGTCGGTGGGTTGTTCTCACAGACTGAGCAGCCCGCTGGTCCGTATGGCAACATTGGGGGTGGCATAGTCCCATTCCAAGATGGTGACCGAACACCCGACATTGCACGTTGCGCTGCCACCTCCATTATATGGGACATGTCTACCAAACATCAGAATATCAGCCAGCGGAGCTGCAGGACCATTCTCACAACATTCCTGTAAGCCTCCGGTTGTTGTATGTGGCACTTGTGTGTTCTTCTGTCTCTGCTTGTTTTCCCTGTTCCTTGTTTGTTTTCACTCTGCCTTGGTGTTCCTTCCTTTCTTCCTTGATTCCTTCTCTGTGCTGCTCCAAGTTTCTGCTCTGCCTTGCTGGTGACCAGAAATGTATCATCTCATACTTGATTCCTGTCCTCTCCTTGTCTCCAGCCTCCACCAGCTACAGTCTTTGCATCACCATCTGGACTAGAGAGGTTTTCTTCTTGAAAGTTTCATCTCGAGATTTGCCCCCTTCCAGGATCCTCTCTTCTGCCTGTTCCTATTCATGCAGGGGAGGTGGCTACTAAGGAGGACAGACTTATTCACGTCTGCTCCCGATCCAGCTTCCCCACTCTGGTAAGACCAGTCAGTGATAGATGTGCAATCATTGTGCATTTGTATAACTTTCAAATAGGTATGTTCCTGTTCAGGAAATGAAAAAAAATAAAATGAAAAAAACATTAATGGAGGATATTCAGGTAACATATTTGACTGCAACTTAAATAGCCAATCGTTTTGCAGCCCAACTCTAACATAGGAGGCGCATATAATACATTTTTCTACACCTGAGACATAGAGATATCACTTTTATTTAATGAGTTAATATATTCATTAGCCTCTCCTAAACCATAGGTCAATATGCCTACAGTTTGTTAAACTTCTATCTTAAAGGCAAGTTGGACATACTTATAACTACAATATGATTATCAAAATCTATTTGATCCAGTCATCAAACTAGTAACAAGTACATCTGGATACACAAGTCAATGCAGTCTGTCATTATACTTTATTATTTTCCTATTGTATTCTATAGGCACAAAACTGAACAAGATAAACCATCTGCCTTCATTTCAGACGTGTTTCTCTGAAAGCTAACTTATAGATTGAATTTCTTCTACTTACAAGAAATATAATATATTTGCTTTGTTTTTGATAACTACAACTGTTAAAATGATCAAGTAAAGAATGGACATATATCAGAAGAAGCGTTTGTATTGTATTCTGATACAGTTCAACTTGCCATTTGTTTAATTAATGTTCAGTTTGTTGCTCTCGTTTTCTTTTACTTTTTCACTTATTATATTATCATTAAGGAATTTCTGTTTGGACCCTGGTTCTTCAGGAAGCTATATTTCAGTGCTTTTATAGTGTCGAACTCATGTCCGCATTGTCCTTTTCTTTTTTGCTTACATTTCAGATAGTGACATTTCATAAATAAGGCTTTAGTGTAATCATGATATCCGACTGACCCTATGACCCTCATGTTTTCAGTGAGATACAATTGGACCTTGCAATGTAAATCTCTTAAAACAAAATACTCCTCTAAGATTTCATTGACTGTTTACTTGAGTTAAATGTGCATGTGGTATCTCTTTTTTTCTACACTTTCTTATGACATTAGTGCTTATAAGGCGACTGCACTAGATCTACTACTTCTACCAGTTCTGTTTTTTTCAGTAAATAACTGAGTCTGAGCACCAGAACCTTAAGCTCTCATCTGTTTTCATGCATGCCATATACAATATTGCACAGAGAGACAAGGCTATTTTATATGCAATGCAGACACAGTATATATTTTGGCAATGTATCCTAGTAACATGTATGCTTGTGTTTCTTTGGATTGAGGCCACAACCTCAGTTACAGAAGGAACACCAATTTTACTTTACACCACCATGAGTCTATATAGACTGACGACCTTTGCAGATGTGTACCAAATGATTTTAATACCGACAAAGAACTCTATATATTCTTATAAATAAACATGATTGGGAAAACATATAATTTAATTTTCATGTCTATAGTATTATACTCTCTGATCCCTGTTTATTATGGTGTTCTACAACTTAAACTTTGATCTGTGTTTTATGCGATGGTAGTTGTTGTTTCATGGTGCATTATATTACAACTCGTGGAAAAGCATGTGTACACGGGCCAATTCATTCCTAAGGCACAGCTCCCTCTCGCGGTGACAACAGGTGAAGTGGCAAGTCTCTACTGTGCATGACTGCATCAGACAAACATACATCTGGCCTTTTGTTATAGTTATAAATCATGAATCAATTCATTGTGCAGTTGTCATGTTGACTTCATCTGCAAGAATCAGCGCATTGGTTCAACGTGTATCCTTTCCATTTACTGTTACAGTTAGTGGAATTATAGTAATGAGAGGTCCTGGTTCCCTTGCAGTTAGACGTGATATGTTAGACCCTTGTAAATAAAGAGGATCTCACACAGGTTGCTGTGTCTTAAAGTTTGATTTTATTGTCCATGATGTGGACACATAGTTAGAAAGAGGGTGGTCAGCCGACAAGTGTTTCGACCCCGAAGGGTCTTTATCAAGGCAAAAGTAGTAAGTCTGGGGGATTTAGTCCCATGTTGTTCAGTAACCAGGACCTCTCTTTACTAAATTTCCACAAGGGGCATTGGGTTTGCCCCTTCCTCCCTGTGACCTTGCTAAAGAACAACAGAAAAAGAACGACAAATACACAGAGCTCAGCAGAGGAGCGTTCACATTCTAGAACCCACTCCCTACCTCCAGTTAATGGAATTATTCCATTTTTTTTTTCTCTTAGTTGTTGACGACGCAGAAAGTCTGCTAGTTTTGGTTTTAATTTACTGCTGTAATTTAAGGGTATCTGTGTAATCATACCCTGGCAATATACACAATCAAGTAGATTCCCTGAGAAGGGCAGAGGAATACAGACACATTTAGAGACTCCATCTGCTGTATGGATGACTATGTGCTATTTACTACCTAAAAGGACATCTGTTTTTTTATAAGTGTATCAGACTAGCCCATTGACACTTTAAAGTGTTCAGGCTGTGCTGTCTGTACAAAGAACCAAAATCCTGATGAAGGACCGCACATCCATTCCATGTGGATCCTCTCTGGCAATAGGCGCTGAAGCGCCTTGCAGGTCTTTGATGCCCTTTGCAGAAGTCTGAGCACTTTATGTTATGAGGTTTTGTGCCATAGAGTGGGAGGGGGAGTGGGATAACTGCTTTCAGATGGTTGGTGTAGTGAGATAACTTACTACTCGCAGGTCTTTTTACCTCCTTATCGAAAAATGCAGCTTTCCCCAATCATGCTTTCTTCTCATTTCTTTTCAATGTTCATAATTTTGTGCAGAGTGAATGTAGTGGGCGGATGGTTTCAATGCACGTATTGGGAGACAGGTGGGTACAGCACTATACTTTTTAGCACATGCTATATTATCTTTAAAAACGTAACCCATCTCTTACCTGTCGCCAGCAAACCCCACTTCTGTGGGAAGTGGATGTGGGATGAAAACGAAATGGTTAAGGTTCCTCAATCCCCTAGGCTAGAAACACTGGGTTGTCATAACTATTAACACACAATAGGAAAGTCAGACCATGAAATGCTGAGACAGGCCGCAGTGGTGAAAGGAGGCGCTGGGAAGCAGCCGTGAGTTTAGACACATTACCCTCCCTGTAAGCGGAGCACCACACGGTTAGCCCGGGCAGCGGCGGTGACAGGAAGCTTGCAGAGCGTCGTCCCATCCTTCTCTACGAGGGCCGCCAAAATGTGTCCTCTTTAATGGTACATTTTCTTTCTTTGTTTAAAGGATCCCCTGTGCAGCATCACATGTGGGGGGTCCTTTACTTTTTTCGTGCTTCTTTTTTTTCCTTTCCTTTCCCCCGCAGTGGTTTACATTAATTTGCCATCTGATACGGCAAATGTGAATGACAAAATATTTGTTTCTAGATGTTCTTTTTTACATTTGTTTGTGTGGTCATGAATTATACGGCTTATGTCAGTGCCCTATGCTTAAAGTGAAGCCTGTGCGCATAGACTTTACCTAATATTCTATTCCTAATAACTTGATGGATATGGATTACATTTCAAAATACAAAGTTTGTCCCAGGCCCCTAGCTGGACATTTTGGGGAAAACAATTCAAAAGATGAAACAGTCATAAAGAAAGAAAATCTGTTTTCGGAGTAGTCCCAATAAATGGGTCTGATTCACAGAGTGTTTTTCAATGGGATTGAGCCAATATAAAAGGCTTCTGTGCATAATAAAGAAAAATTGCATCAGTTGAACACCTGTAGCGTGAAAACCGTTGGACAGATCAGGGGTCCTCTAGGGTCTGTAATAAATAAATTAGCAGTAGTCCAGAAAGGAGCACACAGTGGGCAATAAGTAACTCTTTTTATTACAGCTGGGCGAGCACAAATCAAATAGCACAGTGGAACAGAACTGACTGATGAGAGCTGACAAACGGGCTCATAGCGAACAGTAGTTTTATACCGTTAATATGATGTTTGCTCAGTCAGATACAGTTGCAGTTCAAACTTTGAATCTTCTCGGTTCCCAAGAAGCTCATTGGGTGGAATATAACAAACCCCTATAGCAAGGCATACATTACTTAGACCGCAGTGGAGCAAACAGGTTTACCCCCTTTCAGCCCATCTGCCACATTGCTTCCTGCTCTGTCCAACAAACCGTTTTGTGACCACAAAAGTGATGGGTTGAAGGTTTTTAATGAATCTGTACCACTGGCGCTGCTCTGGGCAACCTTCCACACCACCGTTTTTTAGCCCGTTTGCGCTATTGCAAAAGGGGTCCAGCCATATGCAAATCAGTCTGGTACTGCCACCAATGGTAGCAGCCCAGCCCGAACTGCCATGCCAGGTCCTCTCCGCATGGAAACACAAGCAACCCCAGACATATTTCGGCCTTGTTGGGCCTCCTCAGTGAGGTGCAGCTTGGTTCCCTTTGGTGCAGCAAGCAAGGGACCCACGTCTGGGCATACCCTCTCTCACCGTTTTGCCATTTTTTTTATTGTTAATTTGTATCGTGCTAATACCAGCGAGTGGTTTCCAAGTGCGGGATCAAGATTCAAACCACTGTTGTGCTGCGTTGTCTTGCTTCCAACATCCAATATAAACGCGTTGCCCCTGAGCTATCCGTCCTCCCCATAATGACATTATTGTGCTGACCTCCCGTTCTTTATTCAACTGTCATTGGTCAGCACCAGGAAGGAAGGAACACAAGACACCCTGAACTAGTGGGACGCAAGACACTCACACAGCACCTCCAAGACACTAACTTTGCAAACTCTATTGTGGGAAATCTGAGGGCTTGTTACTTTTCAGGGATGCCAAAACTTACCGTCTAATTGGCTCTTCTTGGAGAGCCCCTTGATTTTGCATCCTAGTTCCCATACTCGCCGGCCAAGGGGTGATTTGAAAGTGCCTTGGTGCCATGCGAGCACATTCTGTGTTAGGTCCATTTCTCCTACTCCCACGAGTAACTGTGGGACTGGCTCACCGACCTTTATTACATCACTGGGTTCTGTTCGCAGTGACTGTGGTCTGCTGGCGACAAGCAGCCTAGAGTCAACATCCCCCCTCCCTCAGCCTCAGTGCATAGGTCATGTGCTTGAATTTTTCTGTGATGTGAAGCCCACCTGCGATGTCCCCGTGAAGTGAGCTTACTTGCAGTTTCACCATCCTCCGCTTCACATGGCAGGGTCACCTGTGCCCATACAGTGTTATTTACAGTGTGTCCCCCTTGTTTCTTTCCATGCATGGTCCTTGGGGCTTACCACAGTTTCCTGGGGTCCCCGTGTTTCCCCCCAGTGGGTGTGCCAACATATCGCTATTATTTCTGCAAGTGGTAAATTCGCCACCCTGTCTGGTGCTGAACCAGCACCTTCATTACATTACCCCCTTCATTCGATTTTTCGATTAACACTTCATCATCAGTTCTCCTCCCCTTTGTTCCTTGGGCATCCATATACATGTTACCCTGTCCAAATCACCCCTTCTTCCTCATACCCTTCCATTGTGTCTCCTATTATTAAACAATTCTGTCTATCTGGGGAGCATGCTACCCAAAAAGCATCATAGTCTTCTGCATTAGGTGGGGGTGCTGCAAAAACCACACACAACCCATCCTCCCCCACATTCACCCTGGGTGGCTGTCTTTACAATTCACTCTCTTAATTACCAATTTTATTAGCAGAAATGATATACCATACTTTTGCTTTGCAACATTGACATTGTATGATGACCCACGGGCCGACACAAAAGGCGACAAGCATCTCAACAACCACAGGGACAGTTATTTTGAACATAGCGGATAACCTCTCCGGTACCCAGGCAAATAATGAATCGAGCCAGCTGTCTGAGGCAGGATTATGGGTTTCTTTCACCATCATCTCATGTAGTGAATGTATCTCCTTGACAGCCTCTGTGAGAGTTCCATTGGTGGCATCGTTGGTGCGTTGGTGGGTGTTGCTGTACAACAGCTGCTTCTAATTTTGTGGCCGATCCCATTCTCCATAGCAGTCATTAAGCCAAGAATGAATCTGTTCTGTAGGGCCACCAAACACAGGGCACATAGCTCTTCTCGCACTGCATTCAGTCCTTTCTCTTTTGCATTTACCAGTTGTAGACCCTTGTAGTGGGTAATTTGCAGTCATTTCTTGAGGAGAACCATCTCTGGTTCCGGAAGTACCTCAAGACCTTCCTCTTTTCTTCTGTCTTCGCTCCCCCTCTCCTCTGCTGATCTGTTCTCTCTTGGCACCATGCACCTGGCCACCCTCTGTCCTCCGTGTTTAGGTACCTGCTCACCCTGCCACCCTCCCACTCTGCCTCCGGGCCACCCCTTGCACTGGGGTCTGTATCTGTACCCATACAGCCCCCCCTTTTTCTTCCTGCACTTATCAGACCTACCCTGCCTGCTGCCTTAAACCTAGCCCTTGCAAATTGCTGGCTGCACTACAACTGTTTGTTACCTTTATTATTTATTTATTGTTATTTATCTGTTTCTCCTCTGCTTTGCATTTTCCACTTCTCCCCCTTCCATGTACTTTTCCCCTCCCCCTCTCCCATGCACTTGCGCGTTCTCAATGTCACTGGGCCTAGTAAGATCGCTGTTTTGTTCTCCCCTGTTCCCCTCCCTTGCCTTGTCGCGCTCTAAAACACTTGTGTACGAGCGCAATAGAAATAAAATATCAATATCAATTTAGCCTTGACGCCTGCTTGCACACCAGGAAGTAGGAGAGACGAGAAGAAAACAGATGCATTATCGAAGACTCTCAAGTGCTGTGAAATTGATTCAATAGAGATATAATTACTGCTCTTTTTCTTTCTCACCACTTGCTGTTGCTTATCTCTCACCTCTTCCTGCCTTTTTTCCTTTTTCTCCTTCCTAGAAGTGTAGATAGTTTGTTAAAGGGTAACAGGTCTACCCGGAGTACGACCAATGCAGGGTTGTTGAGAGTTACAAGTGCACATACAGCTCCCTAGTTGGGTGGCAGCTGGGCATCAGCTTTGGACTCACAGGCCCACCAAAAAGCCATCACCACTGCTGTCCCCTCTGCAGCTCCGGGATGCTCATCGTCCTCTCACAGCCAGCGTTCATCCCCACTTCCGCCATCCCTGTTACTCTGAAACATAGAGAATACTGTGTAAGTGGCTTTATAGATACTGGATGGTGTTTCTCATTTATCTAAGTTAGGGTATGTACATTCATTTCCCATATTCCTCTGCATCAGTCTTCATTTATTTTCTTCACCGCCCTCTTTTAATATCCCACCAGCTCTTCTGAGTGACACTGCAACATTCCCCATTCCCACTTTCCATCGAGAAACAACAAACCCTAAATTTGCATTAGGGTCTGGTGTGGCACCATGGAATATCATGCCCTGTTAAGGTCTTACAATATATTTTCCTATGGGCAGTAGCCAATTGCTCCCCCTTTGTGCCCCTTCTGTTATGTACTCCAGTATCACATGTTTTGTTGCCTCGTTCCTGGCCATGCTTTCAAGTTGTCTGTAATTATCTGCATATACCTCCCCCCCTTTTGTCTATCCATTGCAATTGCACTGTGTGCCCCTGGAACAGCCCCCAAGTTCTACATAAAGACAAGTGCATCATGAATCCCCCAGTTTCTGCTACGTTTTGCATCAAGAATTGTCTTGGCGTCCCTGCAATGTCCGGATTTAGCGAGCACACAAAGCAACTGCCGTTGGTGCTCTCTCACCCCACGCTTTTCATTTCATTGTACCACACATTTTCAGACGCCGTGTCTCCCACCTCCCCAATTAAATCATCAAACTTCTCAGTGCTCAGTATACTTCTCTTACTATGTATCCCCTTTCCACTGTTGGTGAGCACACCTCTCATTTCTTTGTGTACTAGAAACCAGAAAGAAAAGAGAAACAAGAAAGAGACAAAACAATCATAACACTATATTTTTCACATTGTATTTATACCTTCTCCCATTCCCCCTACTTGTATCATGCCCACCTCCTTCTGTCACTGTGGGCTTTCTGTAAACTCGGATTGCTGTGAAGAAAGTCAATGATAATTCTGTTATACTTCCCATCAAGTTGCCTTTCACGCTGCTTCTGTGGTCCTGTTGTTGACCTTGCAGATGTCAGGGGTGAGGGGGTGTGCATCCATGCCCTTCTTTCTTTTATCTTCACAAATGGGGTGTTATGTACACTACTTCGTAAGGGCCAGCAAACCTTTGCTGTTGCCACCTCTGTATGATGTTACGTGCGAGTATTCTGTCCCCTGGGTAGAGAAACTGTGCATGTGGAAACTGTTAGTTTCTGTGTGCACTTGTCCCTTATTCAACATTGGCCGGCTGACTTGTTGAGCGTTGAACCTGGCGTGAGATGTATTTTATGGCACTTGTCATTTCAGTTAAGTACGTTTGTTGCTCCTTCCCCAAAACCTCTGCTGTGTTATGTGCATCAGAAATTGAACATACAGGAGGAGAAGAAACATGCATTCTCCTGCCAGTTACTATTTTGTGCAGAGTCAAGTGATGATCTGCACTGGGTGAGTTGTGAAAGGCAAAACGAGCTAATGGGAGGCAATGAAGCCAGTTTTTGCACAATGGTTTTGTTAGCTTGGCTAAGTGTTCTTAAGCAAGCCATTTCATCTCTCAACAATCCAGTTTGCTTGCAGCCAGTAAACTGTGCATACTCTGTGTTTTATTCCCAAGAGGTGTGTTATTTCCTTGAAGAGGTCATTGGCAAATGCTGCCAATTATCAGACCTTATCTCATCGCATAGCCCCTATCTTGAAAATACCAATCTTACTAGGAAGTTTGCTGCTGTCATTTTTAGCACAGGGCCCAGCCTCAAGCCAACATGAAAATGGACAAAACACACTAGCATGTACCTGTAACAGGCACATCTCTCTTACATATCAACATAGTCAATATGCAAGTGTCGGAAGGGCCCTTCCGGTCGTGTCAATGTTCCATTAACAGTCTTCAAAGTATGTCCCGACAAAAACTGCTGATACACCACACACTTTCCTGTAAATTCAGCCACTCACTTGTGGAATTTAGGTAGCTGCCAACCTTCACTTATTTCTGCTGCTATTTTTCCTCTTGATTCGTAGGCAGGAAAGTACAGTTGCTCTAATGCTATGCCTCACCATGCTTTGGGCATCAAAGGTTTCCCTGTGCTATTTTGTCTCCATATCAAATCTGTCATTGACAGCGAACACCCTCTTTGTATCCATAAATCGTTTTCCTCCTGTGGGACCTCTCCTTGCAGCTCGATAATCTGGACAATTGGTATTGTATTCAAGTTTTCCCAATTTTTTTCCTCTTGTGCCTTCTTTCCCTATGTCACCCTTATTTGTATTCTCACTTTCCTATTTGGATATATACTCATACTCCTCTGAGCTAGGTGGGCCACTTCTTTGACTGCTCTATCAGCCATCTCGTTCCTTAGAGATATTCAGTCATGCTCACCTGTATCAGCGGCACACTTTATTATGGCCACCTCCAGTGACAATTTCAGTGTCTCAATCAGTTGCTCAAGCAACTCAGCATGTTGCACTGGGGACATGTCACTTCTCCTGAATCCCCTTCTCTCCCACTGTGCTAATCACAAATGTATGTTAGATTGTCTTGGCGCAACCCAGTGTGTTTAAATTGGGTTCCCTGATACATAAATGCTGTCAATTACCTTGAGTCTGGGTGAAGTGGGATGGAGAAGAAGGCATTCTTCAAGTCAATGACTTTAAAGTATTTTGCCTTTGTTGGGATGTTGCATAATATTATAGTGGGATCGTACCATGGGAAACTCAGCTTCCACTAAATCGTTAAGAAGATGTAAATAAGCTGAATCTGAGAATGTGTTAGCTGCATGCTCTTCCATCATGTTTAATGCACCGGCCATGGCTACAAACTCTGCTGCCTGTGCTGATTAATGTAATGGTAACCTCTGCTGGGATGCAATTACATATTCCCCATTTTTGTAGTGAACTATGACTGCTCCAGAGTGTCCTGTATTGGGGTCTATGTTTGATGACCTATCATCTAAAATCCTGTCCACCCCTTCTATTTCTTCTTCTTTTACCTGTGTGTTCCCTTCCATTGTGACGATGTGTGCCTCACAGTCATGTATGTAGTCCACTTATTTTGTGGGTTTAACTTATGACACCTCACTACCTCACTACCTCAATTGCTGGGTTCATTAGTATAACCTCATATCCTGATGCCCTTTGTGTCATCAGTGTGCTCTTTGATTTCACCAAAATGGCAAATAATGAATGCTGCACATACAGTTCAATGGAGCAACCCATGCTAATTGTCGCTGTCTTTTCTATTGCAAAAGCTGCAACCACAAGTGCTTGTTCACAGGGGAAGTGTGCCTGCATAACTGGTTTTAGAAGAAAACTACAGTAAGCCTGTGGTTTGTGTTCCTGTGCCTTTTTCTGCATGAGGACTGCCATCATCACTGAGCCATCTGAGTGGGGCAACAAGTAAAACATCTCTTTTTTGTTCAGGGTGGCCAGCACTGGCATATGAGCCAATGCTTTTTTTTTAATCTGTGAAGTTCTCATTCATTTCTGATGTCCACGTTATCTCCTTCATCTCCTTCTGCGCATCCTTAAGGGCCTGCAGTAAAGGTTTTGTGAATGTAAAGTAGTCAAAAAACCAAGCCCAGCAGTAATTGCATAACCCCAGGAACTTCGGCATTTCCTTCAGTGTGCGAGGATGACCAGTCAAGTGAATTGATCTACCCTCTCTTGTGTCTTCTTGAGTCCCTTGATGGATATTATTTGTCTCAAGTACACAACCTCTTCCTATAAGTATTGCAGTTTTGCCTTATCCATTTTATACCCATTATCTGCTAGTAGTGTTAAGTAGTGCACTGAATCTATAGTACACTCTTTCTCAGTCTTGCTGCATACTAGCAGATCATCAACATATTGTTTCACTGTGCTTGGCATGTGTAAGTTGCTCAGATCCATCAGTATCACACTGTTGAAAATGCAAGGTGATTTGCAATACCCCTGGCACAATCCAGTGTGTTTAAATTGGGTTCCCTGATACATAAATGCTGTCAATTACCTTGAGTCTGGGTGAAGTGGGATGGAGAAGAAGGCATTCTTCAGGTCAATGACTTTAAAGTATTTTGCCTTTGTTGGGATGTTGCATAATATTATAGTGGGATCGTACCATGGGAAACTCAGCTTCCACTACATCGTTAAGAAGATGTAAATTGTGTTTAATCTCCAAGACCCACCCTTAGATTTCTTTATCAGGTATATGGCCATGTTGCTTGTGATAGGATGTCTGTATGATGCCCTGCTGGCATAGTGCATGCAGAATCGAATATATGCCCTCATCTGCTTCTCTGGTCAACGGGTATTGTTTTGATTGAGGCAGCAGTGCCCCTTCTTTTAGCTTTATCTTCACCACCCCCACTCCTTTCAGTACCCCTACATCATGGGTCCCTTTGGTCCATACTTTTCTAGGAACCTTTTTGAGATCCTCATCTGTGTGTTTGTTTTCCTTTTTACCAACTGTGTCAGTATCAGCGCTAGTTTCTCTACTACTTTTACTGTGCAGGCCTCATTGGAGAACAGTTGTTCATCTGTTAATCCTGTCTCTGTCAATGTTGGGTCGATGCATAACACCGTATGCAACTCCATGTTATAAGTGTCTGTCCCCCATAGGATCAGAATGTCTTTGCCTACCACTACCTCTTAGAGCTGTAGCCCTAGTGTGGTGCCTTTTATGCCTTCATTTTGGCACTGGGGTCTAAATAGGAATTCTGATGTTAATCAGAACACCTTCCCTTGTATCCCTGGGACCCACCCCAGTAGTATCCCGACTCCATATAGGAACATGCTCAGGTACATGGGTTGACCTCATAGCGTGCTCTGAGCGTGCGCGCCTAGAAAAAGTGCAGCCACTCATGTGTAATATATGCCTGGCATTGAGCACACCATCCACATGTCTGTGAATTATATTGTGGCATTCAGTTTGATGAGAAAGTCTCTTACTAGTATTTTAATAGACATGTCTTTGGAATACAGTAGTGGTGCTACACTTTAGTGTGCCCCTATTGTTAGTGGTACATCTTTTGTGCCAGGAACCATCACTACTGTCCCAGAGAAGCCATGCATACCCATCACCTTATTTGCCAATGGGAATCCCCCTTCTCTTATGCAAGATTTGGTGGATCCTCTATCTATGAGGAATGAGAATTCTCTTGGTCTTATTTTCACTGCTACCTCAGGTTCCTGTTCGGGGCCATCAGTTACTGCTAGGACTGGACACGCTCAAGCTTTTTCTGGATCTCTTAATTGTTGCAGATTACTTTTTGGAAAAGGAAAAGGGTTACCTCTGAAAAGGCTGACCCCAGTTTATTGGGATACCATGTTCTGTCCCAACACCACTGTACTTCCTGCTGCCAATGCTAGTGTCTGTGTCAAATTTGGAGGTGTCATTCCACCACCCATTGGCCCTACTTGGACCTGCTGTGACCCCTGTAACTGGGGTGCCAGTCCCTGCTGAATACTGAATTGGCAGGGGCTGCATCTGCTACCACTGTGTCTGTGCTGTGACAAATCTGTGTGTTTGTGCCATTTGCATGGCTTGTGCCTGAGCTTGTTGTCCAAATGGGCATGTGCATGCCCCATGTTCCTGCATATAAAGCATGGTCCTAAGACCCTAAATCCTGCCCCCTGTAACCCACACCTCTTCCTCATTGCAAGTATCCTCTTCCTATCAGAAAGTGCACCCTGTGCATGTAATTCCCCTGCTGTGGTGCTCCCCATTGTGGCATATACTGCAGCTGCGCGTAACTCCCCTGCTGTAGTGCATTCCCCATGGGGAACCCTCCCTGTTGGGCAAGTGCTACTGTGGCAGAGCTGCACATGAGCATTCCATCGTATATCGTGCCAATTTATTTTGTGCTAGTTTGTTTTCTGCCTTTGCAGCATTCTCTACTGCCTGCCTTTCACTCTCCTGCTTTCTCTAACAGTAGTATGCTATTGTTGACTGTACCTCTGTCCACCCCTTCGCTTCTATTCACACAATCTTGTCTAGTGATATGTGGTGGAACAAGGGTAAGCACTCCTCACAGTTCCTTCATGTTTCTTGTGTCCAGAGATCCTGCACCTGTTTTATATATCCAGCAGGGTCCTCGTCTGCTTTCATGTTGCATGCCATCACGGTTCCCAAGTCATAACTATCTGGGTATATGCTTTTAAGGACCTCCCACAAGTGTGCTCCACAGTTGTTGAATGGAGCCCCATCATGTGCATTAGTGCTAAATTTCACTGCCCTGTACCCTGCCTGTTCCCATATTATGGCCCCTTGCTCTCCTATTATGGCAGCAAATAAACTTTTCATATCCCTTATTGCCATTGTCACCCCTGCTGTCTTTTTCTTGAGGGCCTTTATCAATTTGCTTGCCCCTGCTAAAAGGTAGGGTAGACTGCATATGAGGTTGACTCGATCATAGTCTGCCATGGCACATAATGTGCATCTCCTTTTCCCTTTTGTAACTGCGACATTGTGGCCTGAGCCAGCCCTATTTTTACCTTCCCCTTCCTACTACGAAGGGAGGCTGACCAGTCCCTCCCGCTCTCGTGGCTGACCTGCCATCTTCTTTGCTTTCTCCCCATTCACCTGGCCTTGTCGGGTGTCCATTTGTTGCCTCTCTGTCACTAAAATCTCCCCCTATCTCTTCATCTTCTGAGGCTGTACTACCCTGTCTCATCCTGCTGCCCGCTCTTCTCCCGCTTCTTCTTATCGTCCAGTCTGAATTGTATTCTCCCTAACAACCATTCCCCTTTGTCCCCTTAACTTTTACTCTGTACCTCATTTTCTATTACCCTCTCTCCTTTGTTGAATAATGCATCTACCTGTTGTCCTGTGTTTTTCTCAATGTCTGCTAGGTATTTTCTCTCCCCTTCTGTGTGCCTCCACCCGCCGTGTGTTCATATCCTTCCTTTTCTCTATCATCGCTTTCCCTTCTTCTGGGCTTTCCCGCTGCAGGTTTGTATATCCCACTGCAGGCTGTAATGTTAGATAGACACCGTAGGGCAGGGGCAGAGAAATTGAGTTGTCCCCTTCCTTCTTCCCTCCCCCCTCCTTCTTCATCTGTTTCCACTTTGTTTCCTCGTATAGCTTCCAGAGTCCCAATATATTCTGCCTACTTTTTAACTTCGAGCCCTTGAATTTTGTTACAAGAATGAAAACATGTGTTCTATTATTTTTCTGTTGAATGTTCATTCCCTGGGCCACGCATGGAAACACTGACCTGCAGTCTCCTGGACCCACTGCAAACGATACTTTAATATTTTATCAGAATACTGTGGCAATCTTTTACACATGTGGTCAATGGGGCTATCTAGATAGGCCGTTATTTCATGTCTTTTGATCATCCTCCCTGTATGTCCTAATCTCTCGACACTTCCCCTCTTTCTTTTCTTTATATTCCCTTCTCCCAGTAATACCCACATTAACCCTCAATCACTCCCCTTTATTTTTCCTGTTCCCTCTGACCTCCTCCACAGGCTCACCCATTCACTTTCACTCAACACACTGGCCCACTCCTCAGTCCTGACCACTCACTCTGGGTAAGTAAACAACGGCCCTCTCAAAAGGCTCATCTCCCTGTGTTAGTGAAGGTAGGCGATGAAGCACTGATACTCATTTTGCTTACACCTACCACAATACTGCTAAGCATGCTATTATACACAAGGTGTAGACACTTCCACCTTGGTCAACATTGGTAAGACAAGATGAACAACAATTATTACCTTGAGCACGTTCCTCTCTCCCCTAAGAACTGATGCCCATAGTGTAATAAAGACATTAGGCGAGGGGATGCATGATCACCTAACAACAATGACTGCAAGGGTTTCTTTCATGTCTCAACAGGTCAAGAACCGAAGGAGGTGTCAATGAGAAGTGACAAAGACAATCAACCCATTGATTCAGAGGATTTCTTGAAGGAACCCCGTCCATACCCATGGGACCAAGTGCTGGTATGAACGTTTTTATGCACTTGGAGTATGCCCCATTTTGAAGGACCGTACAAGGTGGGAGAAGTTACTCCCACAGCTGCTAAGTTAAATGGAAGTAGAGCTTGGCTGCATTTGCACAACATCAAACCATATAAAGAAGAATCCCAGACCCCTCCTGCAACTACCAACGGTGAAGCAAGAGAAGAAGTCCCGTGCATGCAGACTCATTCAATGGCCAAGAGCAAAGGCAAGGAAAATGAAGAACACAGAAGCACTTTAATGTAGAGACCAATATATTTGAATATTTGATAAGGAATAAGTAGACTTGCAGTTATCATGGAACATTTTTAGATAGGTCCATGAGACAATGCTTTAACATACCGGAGCCAAAAAAAAGAAGCATTCTTCATTTCTTATGTTACCCATTGTAATAACGATACACACATGCTTGTATGCTGTTTTTACATATATATATATGACCTTCTTATCCAGCTTTAGTAAGACGACATGTGAATATTGTGACATTTCTCTGCAACCCTAAGAACAATCATACTATTTTCAGAATATTTGTAGCAATTATCTTGCAGTCCTTGATCTAACAGGGTGATCAATAAAAGATTACACAGTTGCATATTTAGAATCAAAACAAGACGAGGAGGTATCAGAAAATAAGAGGCTCATTGCCATCAAGAAAATCAATGAGTTTTCATGGAATAATTGTGATATCCTTTTGCATTATGATTAGTGTTTTCCTCCTGATTATTATGGCATTCAAACATGTTATAAGAAATGATACAGATATGGTGGATGATAATGAAACATTTACTATTGTCCCCGATGAAAGTACAAACAGCATTTTCTATAATCTTACAAGGCACCTATTTTGATTTAAAAGGGATGTTGAGGAAGATCATGAAGATATAAATACATATCATGATAATTCGCTCTTTTAGAAAAATAATTTATGGTATCAGCACATGAAGGAGGTGGGAGAGAGAATGTCAGATGAAAGCTGCTACATCTGTGACTTAATACCATATGCCATGAACATGGATAAGGCATTCATTGCCAAATAAATGCCTGCACATGATTCAAAATGTCTTAGTCATCTAGCAGCGTGTACAACCAGAGGGCAATTTGAAGGACAATGGGCAACCCTACAATGGTGAGCAAGAGGAACGTTTCCATATAAAGACACTTGTGTGAAAACAAGAAGAATGGAAAGTGGGATTGGGTGGACAGGCAAAACATGTATGCATCCATCCCAGATTGGAGAACAAATAAAAATTGTCGAGATGAGGAGGATTGATTGCTCAGATATGACTGAAAGATCAGGAGAACCAGGATACTGGCAGAGACCTCAGCTATTGATATATGTGGGTGTTGCCACCAGTACCGGATGGGAAGGAGGACTATTATCTTGCCCTGCACACTTACTGAAGAAGGAACAAGTAAACATAGTGCAAATAGTGAATGAAAGATGCCTAAATTCATGTGCCAAATACTTTAGGTTGCTAACATGGGTTGATAATGAAGCAGGACCAGTATCTATAATATCACTAAAGAATGCAACAACATGTTTCAAGAATGAAAGTCTGGTTCTGGTTGGAGAAAACAAAGGATGTGGACTGATAATCAAAGTCCCAGGGATGAATGGTGGAACTGCAGTATTGATGGACTAATATTGGGCCCGTGGATCCACAGTTTACATTCAGTTTCCTAAAAATTGGAGAAGAGTATGCTCCATCGTAGTAATACATGTTCCAGCATTAGTGATTCCTCAAAGTGACCTGAATATAGATGAATTTCCAAAACGAAATTTTCATCAGAGGAGGAAGAGTTCACTCAATCGTCACCTGAAGAGGGAGAACTATTCCTCATCAAAATCATTAAAGGCCTATGAAGATATTCCAGAATAACATAAACTGTTCAGTAAGACAGCAATGATAATGACATCTATATTTATGCCAGGACTCCAGACTGCAGTGAATGCCACGTAGCTGAAAATCACCAAATGAAAGCTTTTTACAGACATGCAATACAACAATGAAAGGATGCAATGCAATCAGAGAAGAATTGAGAGCCATTAGGCTGATGGCTCTCCAGATGTCATGGACTTAATCACAGCAATAGAAGGAGACGTGAGCGCCAAGTTCAGGCCTTCTTGCTGTACATTCTTACCATCTCATAATGGAGAAAATAGAACCCTGCAGGAAGCAATAACTATGCTGACAACCTTGCATACGAAGATGGAAGAGGAAGCTGATGAGACAGAAGGAGATCACTGATTTTCCACTCCTATTATCATGGATTCCAACTTGGCTTGCTAATGCTTTCAAAATACTTTGAGCAATACTAGTGTTGGTATTACTAGAATTTTGTCTCATAAGGATCATCTTGGGACAGTGTCAGAAGACAGCTAAGAAAGCTATTGGGTGAAGATAATGATTGATATAGATGCTGGTGCTGGGGAAAGAATGCAAGATGAGGAAAGTACTGATGAAAGTATATTTAAAAAAAGTCCCTGGCACCTCCAATGACAAAGTTCTACTACCCTAAGGATCATAAAATATATGTAGAATGTTGGATATTCTGTCCACCATCAGGAGATTGCTGTCACATGACCTGGAGTGTGGATGAATATATAAACAATACAGGTCACCTGAGGGGGGTGACAAAGATGTGGATCAGGAAGAAACAGCAGTATAAAGAGAACACTCGACCAGAGGGGGAATGTAGAAGAGCAGGTGGATGCATTTTCCCCTGCTCCCGCCCCCTCACTGCTGTCATACTGGAACAGCGGGAGAAGAGCTCTATGTGGGACCCCATGTGTTGGCCCTATACCACATTTAGTGTATGAGAGATGGTATGTACTCAGACAACCATACCGAATGTAGCCTTGTACTGAAGGAGTGGAAGGATGTCAGCATGCACCATTGGACAACATGTAGCGCTGAGTGAAATCTGATGAGGGCCGATTGATGTCATGAAGAAGATATACGAGGATATACAGAAACTATATGAAAATACAGTGACAATGTAACTGCAGCGACAAAAGAAACATGTAGGAAAGTATAAATTAATCATATATACAAAGAAGATAAAGTAACTTGCTGATCAATCATTGTAAATATGCAGTAAAGCAAGGTAAATGAAACATAGAAGCTTGCTAAAAAGGAAAATATAAAGTGGCTAGGATGGCCATTATAGGAAAATGAACGTCGGCTCATGTTAAGACTCAATTTAACTACCTAAGAAACAGACCAGGGCTGCAGTCAGGAGACATTGGATAAATAGCTTTGTGTGCAGAGTAAAGAGGAGTCTATGATGGCCTGGGATCAAGGGCACTATTTTAAGGAATAATTGTAAGGCACAGAAGGAGGCAGATGAATAAGCCATTTACGTAAGACATATTTCTCTTAGATTAAAAAAGAACAAAACATTTGAAAGAGCCAAGTATTGGAGAATTAACAGTGAATAAGGTCTATAAAAGATGGAGTGAGCAAGTCTCTAGAGGCCAAGAGGAGCAAGAACACATAGTATAAGTAAATCAAATTGCAGTAAGTAAGAGGTCAAAATTGCAAAATTTGCAATCTCCTCACACATGATCCAGAAGTCATAACAAGGGCTATTCATTAAGCTTTAAATGATGATCGAGATGTGCTTACACTCCCTCGAATGTCCCAGAACAGAGAGTAGGCTACAAACTCAACTACAGATGGGAAACTTTGGCTTATGGTTGGACTGATGAGAGATGATAGACTAAATGGGAAAGTGGGGAGTAATCTCACGTGACTCAAGAACCTGAGTTGCATTTTGCTTAGATGCTGCTAATGACCCAAATGTCCAAGGATGGGTGTGCATGCCAACTAATCAGAGGGTGTATGGGGCAACATGCTATACGATATTGCATAGACCAATCCTGTGCTATTTTCTCTGCTATAATAAGTAGCATAGTTATTTAGAGGTAGATTGAGGTGTGCCCTACAGATAAGGGGCTGCCAATGATGGACTAACCCCTATGAGTCCCATAGGTGCAAATGAACCTCTAACCGAACCTTCCCTTAAATAGGTTTTGCAGTTTGCCATGTAGGATGACATCATAGATGACACATATTGGGGTATATAACTTCTGTATAATCAAGTTTGTGTGGGAGTGTACACACATCAGTCTGTTGTTCGTCAGTTCGCCCTGCTTTATTGAACCGGGAATAAAGTAGTATTTTGCCATATTTTCTGAGTCTGTCTGGTTATTCAGTCTGAGATCTTTATTGGTAATTCCATCTAGCACAAGAGACGCTTCAAGGTGCTAGAGCACACTTTCCTTGGCTTATTGGCCCTGACAACTGTCACCAAGGTCAGGGGGTACTCACTAGTGGTGGGTTGCCCTCAGACCCCTCAGAGTGAAATATGAGTATGAGGTTTGATGTCTTTTGATAAGGAGTGGTCTGTCTGTGAGGCCTGCTGCAATGCTTGGGTGTCAGTGTTAGTGGAGCTGTGTGTGGAACAATGTTCTGTGGAAGTGTGTGTCATTGTCTTACTGGCCTAAAAGTGTTTTCCGGTGGGTATAGCGTAGCTGGGTTTTAAGCAATTCTGTGTGTTGGTTTGTTTCAGTTATGCGTGCGATATATGCTAGCTTGGGTCATTTTGAGGATATGAAGTTGAGCAAACTCACTGTCAGTAGTGTGGAGGTTAGCGGCAGCTGTATGTGTTGATCAGTAGGGTTCTGGTGAACTATTGTTTGCATGGTACGGGACACCTCATATGGATAATACTACACATAAGTGAGTCTGTCATATAAGAATGTTACTGCATATGGAGGTGTAGGTTCTAGGTGCATAATTGCACACAGCTCGGTGCGTCCCTATACTATTAACTATACAGGGAAGCGTATGGGGGTATTTATTCATTTACTTGGGTGTTTTCAGGAGAGCTACATGTCACCTCATGGATAGTCCAAATCATGTGCCCACCTTATGCATGGTGGTATGATATGGCATTTATAACAAGCCTATACACAAGTGTTTCAAGGTGCCACAAGGCAAGGGAGGGGGAACAAAAAATGGGACGACAGACAGCGATCTTACTAGGCCAGGTGTCATTCAGATCGCGCAAGTGCATGTCGCTGTGAATGTCTGGCCTTCTTCTGACTGATTGTCTAATCGGCCAATGGGTTTTTTCATCTGGAGTTTGGAGGGGAGCAAGCTAGCACTGTGTTCTCTGAGTAGTGAGACTCTCTCTCTCTGGTGAAGGGTGGGGTGAAAAATGATGCCTCATTTTGCCCTCATGGCAGGACTAGTAGCACTCGGAGATAGGCAGTATTCGGTTAAAGCAGAACAAACATATGCGACCTTTACTAACCTCCCCAGTCATTGCCATGAGCCTCCACCTAGCGAATTGAAGAGAAAAGGGCTTTGCTGGACTCCGTAATGCACCGACAAACTGGGGTAAATGTCCTGACCCTCACTCCCTATGCCCCAAACAGCCAGGTTTGGTAGACAGGAAAACGGGAACTCCATGCCCTCTTAAATGAGGGTGGGCTTAGAACGTGAACTCCTCTTACAGCAATGCAGTGGTCCGAGAGCCTGAAAGTCCTTGAGGCCTGCTAGAAGTTGTATGCGGATAGCCAGAGAGGTGTGAGAGGCTGGATTCCACTTGGACTTAGTCTGTGATATTCTGGGAGTTCTCTGCCTATTCCAGCCGTTCCATCTTTTTGACCTGGCCACAGTCACCTTCTGTTAAAAGAGGGTGATCTTGTGTGCCACCAGGGGCGTTGCTAGGGGGGGGCTGAGTGGGCTATAGCCCCTGATCTTTTGGTTGTAGCCCCGGATAGAATCTCAGGAGCTACAGCCAAAAGACTAGCCAGCCCCCAGTCCCAACAGAACCCACATCAGCTTAGCACCGGGTCTTTTCCAGACCTAGCAACTCCCCTGTGTGCCACTGAGGTGTAGAGTCAGATTCAGACAATGGACTAGAGGGAAGGAGCTTTATATTCGGATTAACTGGTAAAAAACAAAGGAGATTACACTACAATATGATGTTCTGAACTAATGTTGGCAGTTCTGGTAGTGAGCAATATAGTGTAACTGCAGTGGGTTAAAATATGGGACTCGAGACAATGCAGGGGAACAGGGATAGGTGCGCGTGGGAGAGTGCATCATGACAGTCATATTCAAACGGAAAAGAAAAACTGTATAAGGACATTCATTTCCTTCCCTGTTAGTTCCCTCGAGTAGAACAATGGAATGATTGGCTCCTAGTGCAGGCCTACACTGAAATGTGTGTGCACTATGCTGTACGTTGCACTAATCAATGGGAAAGGGCGACCTGTGTGAACCCTTTTTATGGACTAACTACCACTCTAATTGAATTATTTGTTTTTAGCAGCATTGGTCAGTGTGGCAGCCAATCGGGTTGTTCAAAAGATGACCTGAATCTCTACGTTCCGAGCAAGCTCTCTGCTGCTCATGCGCACCTGCCATGTTCTCTCCCTCGCTTCACTCGCTGCTTCCTCCATCCCCTGCTCCCTGAGTGGATCCCTCCCTAGCTCACACGTGCCCAGGGTCGGACTGTCCTATAAGGCAATAGGGCAATGCCCGAACCCGAAATGCACAATGCTAGTGTGGGCCAGTTTTTTGAGTCAAAGTGGGACACTTTTTTGACCAATGTGGGCCAGTTTGATGATTTACTTCACCATGCAGCTGGTAGTTTTGAAAATTGTTACTGAATACATCAAAAGGAATGAATTGCCATTTGCAACTGTGGGCCACTTTTTAATTGGTGTCTGAGACAGTTGTATGCCCCAGTTCGACCCTGTACGCGCACATCACCTCGTCCTGCGGGGCTGCTGCACCTCGCTGCGCCTCACCACCCTCCCTTTCTGCCATGGCAGCCATGAATGGTGAGCAGGCAACCCTTTGTTTTAGTTCAAAACAATTCCTTGCTCTCAGCAGCCAGGTTATCAAATGAAGGGTCCTAGTAGCTATAATCACCCATTTCCTGGACTGTAACAAATGGTAGCAGCCGTTGGACCCTCATGTGAACTGTCCCGGGAGTTGGTGTTTATTGCTTGAAGATGAATGTTTTGTGGAGTGATACATGTCGTGGTGCGTCTCCTTCAAAGTGTGCGTTTACCTTGCGCATGGCTGGGACCTCAATAGACACCCTGTTTATCTGATCAGCTGATGGCTTACTTTGGCTGGGGCAGAGAAGGTGCGATCAGTGGAAGGTTCTCTAATTGGTTAAGCAACATATAGCAGGAGAAGTGAGGCTGGAGAAGGATGGGTTTGTCAGTGAACATATGTGCAAAAAACTATCCTTTGGTTCACTTGCCTGAAAAAACGAGGACCATTTTGCAAAGTGTCATAATATGGCGTTAGTTACCCGTTCTACGGGCTGTACTGGGGGTGGGGGTAATGGCCTGGCATCCTGGGTTACAGGCCTACCCAACCCACTACCCACTACCACTACCCCAACCCCCCAGCAGGGTCACCCTCCACCAGGCCCCCACCCATGTCTCCCACACCCCCCACCCCCCAGCAGGCCCCCCACTGTGGGGCATCCCCAGCACTGTGGGGCACCTGCCAGCAGGCCCCCCCATGTCTCCCACCACCCCCACCCCCCAGCAGTGCAGGGTCACCCTCCACCAGGCCCCCACCCATGTCTCCCACCCCCCACCCCCAGCACTGTGGGGCATCTGCCAGCAGGCCCCCACCCATGTCTCCCACCACCCCCACCCCCCAGCAGTGCAGGGGCACCCTCCAGCAGTCCCCCACCCATGCCCAACTCATGTCCCCACCACCCCCACCCCCCAGCACTGTGGGGCACCTGCCAGGAGGCCGCCACCCATGTCTCCCATCACCCCACCCCCCAGCAGTGCAGGGTCACCCTCCACCAGGCCCCCACCCATGTCTCCCACCACCCCCACCCCCCAGCAGTGCAGGGTCACCCTCCAGCAGGCCTCCACCCATTTCTCCCACCACCCCCACCCCCTAGCACTGTGGGGCACCTGCCAGCAGGCCCCCACCCATGTCTCCCACCACCCCCACCCCCCAGCAGTGCAGGGTCACCCTCCAGCAGGCCCCCACCCATGTCCAACTCATATCCCCACCACCCCCACCCCCCAGCACTGTGGGGCACCTGCCAGCAGGCTCCCACCCATGTCCAACTCATGTCCCCACCACCCCCACCTCCCAGCACTGTGGGGCACCTGCCAGCAGGCCCCCACCCATGTCCAACTCATGTCCCCACCACCCCCACCCCCCAGCACTGTGGGGCACCTGCCAGCAGGCCCCCACCCATGTCTCCCACCACCCCCACCCCCCAGCACTGTGGGGCACCTGCCAGCAGGCCCTCACCCATGTCCAACTCATGTTCCCCATCCAACATGTCATCACAATCTAGATCCCTGGTCCCTATGGTCAGCCTCCAAATGCAAAACACCCACCCGAGTATTGCATCCACCCACTCATAATTGGCAATTACATGACAGAACACCAATTGCAAGTTCCGAAACAAACACATTTCCCTCACATACACCCAATGGGTGTCAGTGAATCTCAAAACCCATATCGTGATATGCATGAAACCAATGAGATACTACACATTGAAGTTCACTAAAAAAATATGTATTAAAGCAAACATAAATAGAATCAAAAATAAAGAAACAGAAATGGGAATGTACAAAAATGAAAAGAAGCATGTCCGTGAAAAAAGCAAAAGCAAAAATCGTAATCCAAAGTAATGGTGTCCAAAGTCACTGTCCACAAAACAAAATCCAATGGGAAATAAAATTGAAAGCCATTGCTCCATGGTTAAAATGTGAAAGAAAAATACAATCCAACAGTGAACTATGTAGATACGAACAAGCCAGAGTCCATTATCCCAACAAAAGAAATGAAACCTATCTAACTACACTAACTAATAAAATAAACTATGTACAAAAATGTGGCCAATGTCCAAAAGGTCCAAAATAAATCCAAAAAAAAAGGAAACCTAACACTACCTACATAACTATGTACAAGGGCAGCGGGCTAGTTTGACGGCTCACTTTTGGGTGTCCCGGGCCAGGGCATCATCGAACTCCTGCTCAATGTCCCGGAGGCGGTCCTCCTCCATGGCCCCGAGGGTCCGCAGGGCCATCGACGTGTCCACCTCCAAACCCCTGCGGATTGCCTCGAGGCACTCGGCCCGCCTCAGGGCCCACCGCATGGAGTTCTCCACCCTGATCATTGTGAGCTGTGCATCTTCAGCCCGCTGCCGCTCCGCATCTATGGCGTGGCCCAACCGCTGCCACACGGAAGAAACTCTCTGTCCTGGGTCCTCCTGCCCTCCGGCCGATGCCTGCCCCTCCGATGTTGAAGGCCCTGAGCCTTCATGGCTCCCACCACGTTGCTGCTGCTGCTGTGCCTCTGCCCGTGCACTGCCTTCTGCTGCCTGCACATCCTCCGCCGGCTGGGGTGCAGTCGTTGATGTGGCCACCCCTGCTGGACATCCGACTCCCGACTGTGGCAGGGATGCCTCCTCCACCAGCCTGGCCGCACTGTCAGAGGCAGCTCCACAGGGCACCCAGGTGACTGATGGGTGGGAAGATGGCACGGAGGACGACTGGCGCATAGGGGGTTCAGTTGAAGAGGAGGTCGTAGCAAGCCCCATCATACGGAGGAATCCGGCCTGGGTGACCTGTCCCAGCAGGCTGACGTGGTCAACGAGCCATTCGAGATGACGTGCAGTCTCCTCATGAAAAGACTGCAGGTCACCTCGCATGGCCCGTTGACGCAACGCCACACCAGTCAGAACAGGCTCAACCCGGACCCGGATAGCCACGTCCGGAGGCAGAGGAAGGCAAGTTGTCGTGAGCTCATCCTCTGCCTGAAAACGGGTCTGGACGTAGGCATCCCTGCTGGTGCAAGATGATGCAGGGACAGGATCAGGGACAGGATTGCACACAGGCACCTCCACGGTGGCCTGTGCTGCATCCTGTCCTGGTCCTGCACTGCACCACGAGCACCAGTGGGATCCCCACCTCCAGACCCCGTCTCTGTTGCTTGCACGGCCTCCTCCTCCACCAAACCCCCCACCAACCTGGATGACTCCGTGCCATCTTCCCCCGTTGGGCCCTGTGGGGGCCCAGCTGCCCCTTCTGCTGCCGAGGAGTCCGACTCCAACCTCCGCTTCTTGGACCTCACCCCGGCAGCTGCGGCCTGGGACGCGGCACCGGACTCCTCACTCCCCGACGAGATGACAACATGGGAGGGGAGCCGGGCCTTGCGTCTCCGGCTAGCGGTGGGATCCCCGCCGCTGTGCTCCACAGCACCTTCTCCGCCCTCTTCATCAGTTGACGCTGCAGACAGGGAGAAATAAAACACAGGCATCAGGGCACTGTACAATGGACACATACACACATGACAGTTGTACATGAGTGGCATTGGCAAACCTCAGACATGTTATCACAATCCCCAACACACATGTCATTTCAACTCGCACACATGAGCCATACCACAGCCATATCGCAACTGCCAGCACCATCCATACACATACAACAGCATGAGCAGGCAAAGCTGAGCCAGACATCACATGCAACACAGGAAGTGCACCACACATGTACACACACCACCACACTTGCATGCATGTGTACACCTCTGCCAAGTGTCGCAGTGTTCAGATGGGCATCCATGTCACATCTGCCAATCAGGCTTCCACATACCGCTGTCACATGCATCCATGTTGCATCACTGTTGCACCCTTGTCAAATACACACAGATGCACATGTACACAGTGCTGATACATGCAGCTGAAAACAACATACATGCATGACATCACGGACATGTCTACTTACATACACATTCATCCAAACATGTGTGCCCACACAACTGCATTTGGCATGCAAGCCTACACACACAAGCACCATCCATGTCTCACACATTCCAGCCCTCGCATGTGTTAGCCCCACGGGCCTGTACACCCCCACCCATACTCGACCCCATACAAACAGATGTGCTACCTGCACACTACTGAAAAATCACCACACGCACAGCTCATAATCAGGATGCATGTACATTTACCGCTCGACTCCAGACGGGTCTGCCCTCTCAAGGACCTGGACGCAGAGTGCTGGGGATATGCGTTCCAGGACCCTCGTCTGTTCTTCCGACAAGTGGCCCCGGCGCCCCTTGGCATCCGCTGCCTTCAAGAGGCGTCAGGCCTTGTTCAGGGTCCTGGACCTGAAGTCCTCCCAGCGCTTTTTGTCATGTTGGAAGTCGCGGACTGCCCCCCCTCCGCGTTGATGGCAGTCACAATGTCAGTCCAGATCCGAGTCCGTCCTTCCTTGTCGGCGCGGGAACTTCCGAAGAGGGCATCATACTGCCCCAGGACTTGCTCCACCAGGACACCAACTTCGGTGGCACTGAAGCTGGTGCCCCTCTGCCTCTCTGGCCGGGGGTTGTCAGTGGTCTCAGATGGTGTTTGCCCCGACATGACAACCCCAGAGGCAGGAGTGGGTGGGGAACTGGGTCCTGGGGCTGGGCTGTGGAGCGATGGAATCCCAGTCGGGAGTCTTCTGTTCCAGCAGGGGTGGTCACAGCAACAGCACCCCTGGCTGATGTGCAGGTAGCAAATGGCAGGGCACGTGGGCAGCAGGCAGTCAGGCAACAGCAGATGGCAGGTGGGAGCGTGCTCGGTGCTCTGGGGGGCAGTAGTTCGGCCTTCTGGGCAGGAGCGTGGTCTTCCGTGTGCTTACACGTGGCCAGCTTGATACGGAGTGAATTGGCACGTGAAAATCCTGCACGTCTGCGTGTAATTCGAGGAAAGACCCTTAGCGCGTATGCACGTCAGCACGCATATGCGATTTTATTGGAACAAAGGCCCTTAGCGCGTGAGCGCGTCTGTGACGTGGCGCGCGCGGGTGTTTCCCTCATTACATGTGATGACAGAGCACACGTGGTAAAACTGCACGTCCGAGTGTCATCGCGTGTGATCGGAGGGAAGTGAGCGTACACGCGATTGGCCTGGGTACGTGTGTTTCGGGGGGCACGGGAAGTTCCACACGCGATTAGCCTGGGTACGTGTGTTTCAGGGTGCACGGGAACTTTCACACGCGATTGGTGGAAATCCATGTGTGCTCTGTCATCACGTGTAATAAGGGAAACACCCGCGTGTGTCACGTCACAGACGCGCTCACGCGCTACGGGCCTTTGGTCCAATGAAATCGCATATGCGTGCTGACGTGCATACGCGCTAAGGGCCTTTCCTCGAATTACACGCAGACGTGCAGGATTTTCACGTGCCAATTCACTCTGTATCAAGCTGGCCACGCGTAAGCACACGGAAGACCACGCTCCTGCCCAGAAGGCCGAACAACTGCCCCCCAGAGCCCTGAGCATGCTCCCACCTGCCATCTGCTGCTGCCTGACTGCCTGCTGCCCACGTGCCCTGCCATTTTCTGCCTGCACATCAGCCAGGTATGCTGTTGCTGTGACCACCCCTGCTGGAACAGAAGACTCCCGACTGGGTTTCCATCGCTCCACAGCCCAGCCCCAGGACCCAGTTGCCCACCCACTCCTGCCTCTGGGGTTGTCATGTCGGGCACTGCAACATCTGGCACCACTGACAACCCCGGGCCAGAGAGGCAGAGTGGCACCAGCTTCAGTGCCACCGAAGTTGGTGTCCTGGTGGAGCAAGTCCTGGGGCAGTATGATGCACTCTTCGGAAGTTCCCGCGCCGACAAGGAAGGACGGACTCGGATCTGGACTGACATCGTGACTGCCATCAACGCGGAGGGGGTGGCAGTCCGCGACTTCCGACATGTCAAGAAGCGCTGGGAGGACTTCAGGTCCAGGACCCTGAACAAGGCCAGGCGCCTCTTAAAGGCAGCGGATGTCAAGGGGCGCCGGGGCCACTTGTCGGAAGATCAGATGAGGGTCCTAGAACGCATATCCCCAGCGCTCCACGTCCAGGTCCTTGAGAGGCAGACCAGTCTGGAGTCGAGCGGTAAGTGTACATGCATCCTGATTGTGAGCTGTGCGTGTGGTGATGTTTCAGTAGTGTGCAGGTTGCACATCTGTTTGTATGGGGTTGAGTATGGGTGGGGGTTTACAGGGCCATGGGGCTAACACATGCGAGGGCTGTAATGTGTGAGACATGGATGGTGCTTGTGTGTGTAGGCTTGCATGCCAAATGCAGTTGTGTGGGCACACATGTTTGGATGAATGTGTATGTAAGTAGACATGTCCGTGATGTCACGCATGTATGTTGTTTTCATCACGTGTAATGAGGGAAACACCCGCGTGCGTCACGTCACAGACGCGCTCACGCACTACGGGCCTTTGGTCCAATGAAATCGCATATGCGTGCTGACGTGCATACGCGCTAAGGGCCTTTCCTCGAATTACACGCAGACGTGCAGGATTTTCACGTGCCAATTCACTCTGTATCAAGCTGGCCACGCGTAAGCACACGGAAGACCACGCTCCTGCCCAGAAGGCCGAACTACTGCCCCCCAGAGCCCTGAGCATGCTCCCACCTGCCATCTGCTGCTGCCTGACTGCCTGCTGCCAACGTGCCCTGCCATTTACTGCCTGCACATCAGCCAGGTATGCTGTTGCTGTGACCACCCCTGCTGGAACAGAAGACTCCCGACTGGGTTTCCATCGCTCCACAGCCCAGCCCCAGGACCCAGTTGCCCACCCACTCCTGCCTCTGGGGTTGTCATGTCGGGCACTGCAACATCTGGCACCACTGACAACCCCGGGCCAGAGAGGCAGAGTGGCACCAGCTTCAGTGCCACCGAAGTTGGTGTCCTGGTGGAGCAAGTCCTGGGGCAGTATGATGCCCTCTTCGGAAGTTCCCGCGCCGACAAGGAAGGACGGACTCGGATCTGGACTGACATCGTGACTGCCATCAACGCGGAGGGGGTGGCAGTCCGCGACTTCCGACATGTCAAGAAGCGCTGGGAGGACTTCAGGTCCAGGACCCTGAACAAGGCCCGGCGCCTCTTAAAGGCAGCGGATGTCAAGGGGCGCCGGGGCCACTTGTCGGAAGATCAGATGAGGGTCCTAGAACGCATATCCCCAGCGCTCCACGTCCAGGTCCTTGAGAGGCAGACCAGTCTGGAGTCGAGCGGTAAGTGTACATGCATCCTGATTGTGAGCTGTGCGTGTGGTGATGTTTCAGTAGTGTGCAGGTTGCACATCTGTTTGTATGGGGTTGAGTATGGGTGGGGGTTTACAGGGCCATGGGGCTAACACATGCGAGGGCTGTAATGTGTGAGACATGGATGGTGCTTGTGTGTGTAGGCTTGCATGCCAAATGCAGTTGTGTGGGCACACATGTTTGGATGAATGTGTATGTAAGTAGACATGTCCGTGATGTCACGCATGTATGTTGTTTTCATCACGTGTAATGAGGGAAACACCCGCGTGCGTCACGTCACAGACGCGCTCACGCACTACGGGCCTTTGGTCCAATGAAATCGCATATGCGTGCTGACGTGCATACGCGCTAAGGGCCTTTCCTCGAATTACACGCAGACGTGCAGGATTTTCACGTGCCAATTCACTCTGTATCAAGCTGGCCACGCGTAAGCACACGGAAGACCACGCTCCTGCCCAGAAGGCCGAACTACTGCCCCCCAGAGCCCTGAGCATGCTCCCACCTGCCATCTGCTGCTGCCTGACTGCCTGCTGCCAACGTGCCCTGCCATTTACTGCCTGCACATCAGCCAGGTATGCTGTTGCTGTGACCACCCCTGCTGGAACAGAAGACTCCCGACTGGGTTTCCATCGCTCCACAGCCCAACCCCAGGACCCAGTTGCCCACCCACTCCTGCCTCTGGGGTTGTCATGTCGGGCACTGCAACATCTGGCACCACTGACAACCCTGGGCCAGAGAGGCAGAGTGGCACCAGCTTCAGTGCCACCGAAGTTGGTGTCCTGGTGGAGCAAGTCCTGGGGCAGTATGATGCCCTCTTCGGAAGTTCCCGCGCCGACAAGGAAGGACGGACTCGGATCTGGACTGACATCGTGACTGCCATCAACGCGGAGGGGGTGGCAGTCCGCGACTTCCGACATGTCAAGAAGCGCTGGGAGGACTTCAGGTCCAGGACCCTGAACAAGGCCCGGCGCCTCTTGAAGGTAGCGGATGTCAAGGGGCGCCGGGGCCACTTGTCGGAAGATCAGATGAGGGTCCTAGAACGCATATCCCCAGCGCTCCACGTCCAGGTCCTTGAGAGCAGACCCGTCTGGAGTCGAGCGGTAAGTGTACATGCATCCTGATTGTGAGCTGTGCGTGCGGTGATGTTTCAGTAGTGTGCAGGTTGCACATCTGTTTGTATGGGGTTGAGTATGGGTGGGGGTGTACAGGGCCATGGGGCTAACACATGCGAGGGCTGTAATGTGTGAGACATGGATGGTGCTTGTGTGTGTAGGCTTGCATGCCAAATGCAGTTGTGTGGGCACACATGTTTCGATGAATGTGTATGTAAGTAGACATGTCCGTGATGTCACGCATGTATGTTGTTTTCAGCTGCATGTATCAGCACTGTGTACATGTGCATCTGTGTGTATTTGACAAGGGTGCAACAGTCATGCAACATGGATGCATGTGACAGCGGGATGTGGAAGCCTGATTGGCAGATGTTACATGGATGCCCATCTGAACACTGCGACACTTGGCAGAGGTGTACACATGCATGCAAGTGTGGTGGTGTGTGTACATGTGTGGTGCACTTCCTGTGTTGCATGTGATGTCTGGCTCAGCTTTGCCTGCTCATGCTGTTGTATGTGTATGGATGGTGCTGGCAGTTATGGCTGTGGTATGGCTCATGTGTGCGAGTTGAAATGACATGTGTGTTGGGGATTGTGATGGCATGTCTGAGGTTTGCCAATGCCACTCATGTACGACTGTCATGTGTGTATGTGTCCATTGCACAGTGCCCTGATGCCTGTGTTTTATTTCTCCCTGTCTGCAGCGTCATCTGATGAAGAGGGCGGAGAAGGTGCTGTGGAGCACAGCGGCGGGGATCCCACCACCAGATGGAGACGCAAGGCCCGGCTCCACTCCCATGTTGTCATCTCGTCGGGGAGTGAGGAGTCCGGTGCCGCGTCCCAGGCCGCAGCTGCCGGGGGGAGGTCCAAGAGTCAGAGGTTGGAGTTGGACTCCTCGGCAGTAGAAGGGGCAGCTGGGACCCCACAGGGTCCAACGGGGGAAGATGGCACGGAGTCACCCAGGTTGGTGGGGGGTTTCGTGGAGGAGGAGGCCGTGCAAGCAACAGAGACGGGGTCTGGAGGTGGGGATCCCACGGTGCTAGTGGTGCAGTGCTGGACCAGGGACAGGAGGCAGCACAGTCCGCCGAGGAGGTGCCTGTGTGCAATCCTGTCCCCGATCCTGTCCCTGCATCATCTTGCACCAGCAGGGATGCCTACGTCCAGACCTGTTTTCAGGCAGGGGATGAGCAAACGACAACTGGCCTTCCTCTGCCTCCGGACGTGGCTATCCGGGTCCGGGTTGAGCCTGTCCTGACTGGTGTGGCGTTGCGTCAACGGGCCATGCGAGGTGACCTGCAGTCTTTTCATGAGGAGACTGCACGTCATTTCGAATGGCTCATTGACCATGGCAGCCTGCTGGGACAGGTCACCCAGGCCGGATTCCTCCGTTTGATGGGGCTTGCTACGACCCCCTCCTCAACTGAACCCCCTACGCGCCAGTCATCCTCCGTGCCATCTTCCCACCCATCAGTCACCTGGGTGCCCTGTGGAGCTGCCTCTGACGGTGCGGCCAGGCTGGTGGAGGAGGCATCCCTGCCACAGTCGGGAGTCGGATGTCCAGCAGGGGTGGCCACATCAACGACTGCACCCCAGCCGGCGGAGGATGTGCAGGCAGCAGGAGGCAGTGCACGGGCAGAGGCACAGCACCAACGTGGTGGGAGCCATGAAGGCTCGGGGCCTTCAACATCGGAGGGGCAGGCATCGGCCGGAGGGCAGGACGACCCAGGACAGGGAGTGTCTTCCGTGTGGCAGCGGTTGGGCCACGCCATAGATGCAGAGCGTTAGCAGGCAGAAGAGGCACGGCTCACAATGGTCAGGGCGGAGAACTCCATGCGGAGGGCCCTGAGGCAGGCCGAGTGCCTCGAGGCAATCCGCAGGGGGTTGGAGGTGGACACGTCGACGGCCCTGCGGACCCTCGGGGCCATGGAGGAGGACTGCCTCCGGGACAGTGAGCAGGAGTTCGATGATGCCCTGGCCCGGGACATCCAAAAGTGAGCCGTCAGACTAGCCCGCTGCCCTTGTACATAGTTATACAGGTAGTTATGTAGGTAGTGTTAGGTTTCCTTTGTTTTTTGATTTATTTTGGACCTTTTGGACATTGGCCATTTTTTTGTATATAGTTTATTTTATTGGTTAGTGTTGTTAGATAGGTTTCATTTCTTTTGTTGGGATAATGGACCCTGGCTTGTTCGTCTGTACATAGTTCACTGTTGGATTTTATTTTTCTTTCACAATTTACCCATGGAGCAATGGCTTTCAATTATTATTTCCCATTGGATTTTCTTTTGTGAACAGTGACTTTGGACACCATTACTTTGGATTATGATTTTTGGTTATGCTTTTTTTCACGGACATGCTGCTTTTCATTTTTGTACATTCCCATTTCTGTTTCTTTATTTTTGAATCTATTTATGTTTCCTTCCTTTTATATTTTTTTATCGAACTTCAATGTGTAGTATCATCTCATTGGTTTCATGCATATCATGATATGGGTTTTGAGATTCACTGACACCCACTGGGTGTATGTGAGGGACATGTGTTTGTTTCGAAACTTGCAATTGGTGTTCTATCATGTAATTGCCATTTCTGAGTGGGTGGATGCAATACTCGGGTGGGTGTTTGGCATTTGGAGGCTGACCATAGGGACCAGGGATCTAGATTGTGATGGCATGTTGGCTGGGGAACATGAGTTGGGGCCTGCTGGCAGGTGCCCCACAGTGCTGGGGGGTGGGGGCGGTGGGGAACATGAGTTGGACATGGGTGGGGGCCTGGTGGAGGGTGCCCCTGCAATGCTGGGGGGTGGGGTGGTGGGTGACATGGGTGGGTGCCTGCTGGCAGATGCCCCACAGTGCTGGGGGGTGGGGGTGGTGGGGAACATGAGTTGGTCATGGTTGGGGGCCTGGTGGAGGGTGCCCCTGCACTGGTGGGGGGTGGGGGTGGTGGGGACATGAGTTGGACATGGGTGGGGGCCTGCTGGTAGGTGCCCCACAGTGCTGGGGGGTGGGGGTGGTGGGGACATGAGTTGGACATGGGTGGGGGCCTGGTGGAGGGTGCCCCTGCACTGCTGGGGGGTGGGGGTGGTGGGGAACATGAGTTGGACATGGGTGGGGGCCTGGTGGAGGGTGCCCCTACACTGCTGGGGGGTGGGGTGGTGGGAGACATGGGTGGGTGCCTGCTGGCAGATGCCCCACAGTGCTGGGGGGTGGGGGTGGTGGGGACATGAGTTGGACATGGGTGGGGGCCTGCTGGCAGGTGCCCCACAGTGCTGGGGGGTGGGGTGGTGGGGAACATGAGTTGGACATGGGTGGGGGCCTGGTGGAGGGTGCCCCTGCACTGCTGGGGGGTGGGGTGGTGGGAGACATGGGTGGGTGCCTGCTGGCAGATGCCCCACAGTGCTGGGGGTTGGGGGTGGTGGGGAACATGAGTTGTTCATGGTTGGGGGCCTGGTGGAGGGTGCCCCTGCACTGGTGGGGGGTGGGGGTGGTGGGGACATGAGTTGGACATAGGTGGGGGCCTGCTGGTAGGTGCCCCACAGTGCTGGGGGGTGGGGGTGGTGGGGAACATGAGTTGGACATGGGTGGGGGCCTGGTGGAGGGTGCCCCTGCACTGCTGGGGGGTGGGGGTGGTGGGGAACATGAGTTGGACATGGGTGGGGGCCTGCTGGCAGGTGCCCCACAGTGCTTGGGGGTGGGGGTGGTGGGGAACATGAGTTGGACATGGGTGGGGGCCTGGTGGAGGGTGCCCCTGCACTGCTGGGGGGTGGGGGTGGTGGGGACATGAGTTGGACATGGGTGGGGGCCTGGTGGAGGCTGCCCCTGCACTGCTGGGGGTTGGGGGTGGTGGGGACATGTGTTGGACATGGGTGGGGGCCTGGTGGAGGGTGCCCCTGCACTGCTGGGGGGTGGGGGTGGTGGGAGACATGGGTGGGGGCCTGGTGGAGGGTGCCCCTGGTGGCTGGGGGTGCAGGGGGACATGCGTTGGTGGGCAGTAGTGCAAGTTGACATGTGGGTTGGCTGGGGAGCATGGCCATGGTGGATGGGGTGCCTGCAGGACATGTGCAGGGTAGGCCCCTGTGGTGTGAGCCACCTGCAGGGGCCATGGAGGGTGTAGAGGGAACACCTGGGAGGACCCACACGTGCAATTCACGTGTGGTGCTCCCCGCGCACCCCTGTAATACACGTACCCTGATAGAATCGCGTGTGAAACTTCCCGCGCACCCCAAAATACACGTAGCCTGGGCATTCGCGTGTGGTACTTCCCGCGCACCCCTGCAATACACGTACCCTGATGGAATCGCGTGTGATACTTTCCGCGCACCCCTGATATGCACGTACCCCGATCAATCGCATGTGTAACTTCCCGCGCAAGCCCGAAATACACGTACCCCGCTCAATCGCATGTATAACTTCCCGTGCACCCCCGAAATACACGTACCCCGCTCAATCGCGTGTGTAACTTCCTGCGCACCCCCGAAATACACGTACCCCGCTCAATCGCGTGTGTAACTTCCCGCGCACACCCGAAATACACGTGCCCCGCTCGCACAGGCCCAATTGCTGTATGTTGCCACTTTTGTAATGCGCAGGGACGCTACCACCTGCCTTCGTGTGGCCGACGTGTTTCGGCTTGTGCGTGTCTTTGCCTGTGCGTGGCTTTGCCCTATTCGATTCCATGAATACGTGTGGTTCGAGTGCGTGTGGGCGTTCCGTCTGCTTCCCTGCAGTACATCCCCAGTTACGCCCTTATTTTCGCGCGTTGTTCCCCATTCCGCGCGTTACGCCCAGTGTTCCGCCCACTTTCTGGTGTATGCGCCGAGGTTGTGCGCTTTCACTGTGCGCGTCGCGCACACCTTTCGGGATGTTGCAGTGAAGTGTGCACCATGCACGGGTTTGGCGCACATCCCGAGGAAAACACGCGCAGGGACTTCCATGAATCATGAATCGGCCCCTCAGTCTGGCCAACTCCAATTCAGAAGATCATTGAAGTTTCTCTTTTTCCACAAAGTCTTCTACACAGAACACTGATTTATCAACATAGCCACGACCTAAAATCTTGTGCTGATCATGTTATATGGCATGCTACCTGCTAAATTGCTGTGCATAATAATCTTAATCATAATCATATTCTGAATCTTTCTCTAACCCTGCACTCCTCATGACATATAAAATACATGCCCACTAATTTCTTAATATGCAGAATTTAGCCCACAGCTGAGTATGGTTTCTCCATCTGCATCAAATGCCCACCTTAACAACATGCATAGACACATGTTCTTATAATGTGTAAGAAGTACACCCGAGTATGGTATTTTTTATCTGCCCACAACCCCCATCAATTTTGAAAATGCCCCATTTACTGTATCCCACTAATCACCCGATCCCTCGCTTCTTCTCGGGTTTCAAAGCATCTTGAAAGACTGTAATGTCATTTAGTACCCGGCAAGAGTCAACCAGAAGGTAAAACACATTCTGATTGGCTCTCGCCGGGTCGTTACCCAGCCAGGAATCCCTCGGCTGGGATTCCACGGCCATTGTTCACGGCTGGGGCGTGGCAGCCCCTCGGCGAATGAGGAGACTCGAAGCGCATCCATTCCCACTCCGAGCCTCCACACGGCAGAGAAGCTGCCATCGCCCCCCGCCGGGGAATCAGGTATGTTTTTTTTGTTGTTTTCCTTTCCTCCCTCCTCCCCACCCCCCAAGCCCTCCCAACCCCACTTACCTTCTAATTTCTCCTTTTTCAGGAGTGAACACACTGGGACAACTTATGTTCCCAGCAGGTCCCCTCCCGAAGGCTGCCATAGAAAGGGAAAACAAACTCTGTTTTCCCTTTCCCGCAGCCATTTTCTTTATCCTACAGTGTTTCGGGACAGAAAAAAATGCTTTTTTACCCCAGTCTTGCAGGCCAGGTACTGATAGCAATATGCCCCGAGCGGCAGGGGCCTGACCGAGTCTGGGAATGTCCCGGGGCCTTCGTTAAGGCCATCGCTTCGCTCGGGCCTATTACCTGACTCAGTAATGCCTCTGCCACTCGGGGCATATTGCTTAAATGTTGTGCTTTGTAAGACCCAATGACATAACATTCAATGAAGGTAAATTCTCTTTGTTTCCAACTCTAATGTAAGTCCACTGATACATTAATGATTTAACAAACATGCACGTGCAAATGTAACCCTGAAATTTCAACTCAGCCCCCTTTCAGTACTATGTCGGACTAATTTACAGCCATACAGTGCTTTTACATGAAGTGGGGGAACAACATTCCAAACCTTTTCTATCAGGGAATGGCGTGGGTTTTCTCCCATCTCTGTCTGCTTTTATTACACTGTAGCTCGTTATATTCGTTTGTTTTTGCTACCTACCCCTTGTACCTGTACTGCATTATCACATTTGCATATCAGGGGCCCTCATTACTGATAGTGCACCCTATGCAGTCACACTTCGTCTTACAGTGGGGTTTGTCAAGAACAGCCACTGACTTTATGCCGAGAACAGAGGGGGCTGGTATTCCCAGAGGGAATCCCTGATGCTCATGTGCAGGCTTCACATTAACAAAGCATGCACCTGGGCAGTGCTGCAGAAGGCATGCACTGCATGTGCTTTACCCCGGGGCTTCATTAGGTATGGACCTGAAGTGCGCAGGTGTAGCGCTCATGAGCTGTGCACCCAACACTCTGGGGACGTCTGCCTTATTATCAACAACATAGCTGTTCCCCTTGCACCACCACAATGAGGTGAAATAGCACAGCACATTTCACAGAGCAGCAGGTGAACCTTTGACTCCTTGAATCGTGCTGCCTGTGCTGATGCTGGCTGCTTATTTCCTTCCACGCTCCCAGTGGTGGGGAGATTGCATCCAAAATCCATTTAAAAGAGGGACATGGCCCTGAAACGGGGTGGAGGAAGTCTGCATTTCCACGCACAGCCCTTTTGGGGGATGGGGGAGGGATACAGGTTGGGAAGGGGTGAGCAGTGAATATTGCCTGAGAGCCTCTTTCCCCCTTCAAAATGATATGCCAGGGGTACAGTCAGTATTCTGTATTAGTACGTTCTCTGTGGTAGCAATCTAGTGGTAGTCGGTGGGTTGTTCTCACAGACTGAGCAGCCCGCTGGTCCGTATGGCAACATTGGGGGTGGCATGGTCCCATTCCAAGATGGTGACCGAACGCCCGACATTGCACGTTGCGCTGCCAGCTCCATTATATGGGACATGTCTACCAAACATCAGAATATCAGGCAGCGGAGCTGCAGGACCATTCTCACAACATTCCTTTAAGCCTTCGGTTGTTGTATGTGGCACTTGTGTGTTCTTCTGTCTCTGCTTGTTTTCCCTGTTCTTTGTTGGTTTTCACTCTGCCTTGGTGTTCCTTCCTTTCTTCCTTGATTCCTTCTCTGTGCTGCTCCAAGTTTCTGCTCTGCCTTGCTGGTGACCAGAAATGTATCATCTCATACTTGATTCCTGTTCTTTCCTTGTCTCCAGCCTCCACCAGCTACAGTCTTTGCATCACCATCTGGACTAGAGAGGTTTTCTTCTTGAAGGTTTCATCTCGAGATTTGTCCCTTTCCAGGATCCTCTCTTCTGCCTGTTCCTATTCATGCAGGGGAGGTGGCTACTAAGGAGGACAGACTTATTCTCGTCTGCTCCCGATCCAGCTTCCCCACTCTGGTAAGACCGGTCAGTGATAGATGTGCAATCATTGTGCATTTGTATAACTTTCAAATAGGTATGTTCCTGTTCAGGAAATGAACAAAAATGAAAATGAAAAAAACATTAATGGAGGATATTCAGGTAACATATTTGACTGCAACTTAAATAGCCAATCGTTTTGCAGCCCAACTCTAACATAGGAGGCGCATATAATACATTTTTCTACACCTGAGACATAGAGATATCACTTTTATTTAATGAGTTAATATATTCATTAGCCTCTCCTAAACCATAGGTCAATATGCCTACAGTTTGTTAAACTTTTATCTTAAAGGCAAGTTGGACATACTTATAACTACAATATGATTATCAAAATCTATTTGATCCAGTCATCAAACTAGTAACAAGTACATCTGGATACACAAGTCAATGCAGTCTGTCATTATACTTTATTATTTTCCTATTGTATTCTATAGGCACAAAACTGAACAAGATAAACCATGTGCCTTCATTTCAGACATGTGTTTCTCTGAAAGCTAACTTATAGATTGAATTTCTTCTACTTACAAGAAATATAATATATTTGCTTTGTTTTTGATAACTACAACTGTTAAAATGATCAAGTAAAGAATGGACATATATCAGAAGAAGCGTTTGTATTGTATTCTGATACAGTTCAACTTGCCATTTGTTTCATTAATGTTCAGTTTGTTGCTCTCTTTTTCTTTTACTTTTTCACTTCTTATATTATCATTAAGGAATTTCTGTTTGGACCCTGGTTCTTCAGGAAGCCATATTTCAGTGCTTTTATAGTGTCGAACTCATGTGCGCATTGTCCTTTTCTTTTTTGCTTACATTTCAGATAGTGACATTTCATAAATGAGGCTTTAGTGTAATCATGATATCCGACTGACCCTATGACCCTCATGTTTTCAGTGAGATACAATTGGACCTTGCAATGTAAATCTCTTAAAACAAAATACTCCTCTAAGATTTCATTGACTGTTTACTTGAGTTAAATGTGCATGTGGTATCTCTTTCTTTCTACACTTTCTTATGACATTAGTGCTTATTAGGCGACTGCACTAGATCTACTACTTCTACCAGTTCTGTTTTTTTCAGTAAATAACTGAGTCTGAGCACCAGAACCTTAAGCTCTCATCTGTTTTCATGCATGCCATATACAATATTGCACAGAGAGACAAGGCTATTTTATATGCAATGCAGACAGAGTATATATTTTGGCAATGTATCCTAGTAACATGTATGCTTGTGTTTCTTTGGATTGAGACCACAACCTCAGTTACAGAAGGAACACCAATTTTACTTTACACCACCATGAGTCTATATAGACTGACGACCTTTGCAGATGTGTACCAAATGATTTAATACCGACAAAGAACTCTATATATTCTTATAAATAAACATGATTGGGAAAACATATAATCTAATTTTCATGTCTATAGTATTATACTCTCTGATCCTTGTTTATTATGGTGTTCTACAACTTAAACTTTGATCTGTGTTTTATGCGATGGTAGTTGTTGTTTCATGGCGCATTATATTACAACTCGTGGAAAAGCATGTGTACACGGGCCAATTCATTCCTAAGGCACAGCTCCCTCTCGCGGTGACAACAGGTGAAGTGGCAAGTCTCTACTGTGCATGACTGCATCAGACAAACATACATCTGGCCTTTTGTTATAGTTATAAGTTATGAATCACTTCATTGTGCAGTTGTCATGTTGACTTCATCTGCAAGAATCAGCGCATTGGTTCAACGCGTACCCTTTCCATTTACTGTTACAGTTAGTGGAATTATAGTAATGAGAGGTCCTGGTTCCCTTGCAGTTAGACGTGATATGTTAGACCCTTGTAAATAAAGAGGATCTCACGCAGGTTGCTGTGTCTTAAAGTTTGATTTTATTGTCCATGATGTGGACACATAGTTAGAAAGAGGGTGGTCAGCCGACAAGTGTTTCAACCCCGAAGGGTCTTTATCAAGGCAAAAGTAGTAAGTCTGGGGGATTTAGTCCCATGTTGTTCAGTAACCAGGACCTCTCCTTACTAAATTTCCACAAGGGGCATTGGGTTTGCCCCTTCCTCCCTGTGACCTTGCTAAAGAACAACGGAAAAAGAGCGACAAATACACAGAGCTCAGCACAGGAGCGTTCACATTCTAGAACCCACTCCCTACCTCCAGTTAATGGAATTATTCAATTTGTTTTTCTCTTAGTTGTTGACGACGCAGAAAGTCTGCTAGTTTTGGTTTTAATTTACTGCTGTAATTTAAGGGTATCTGTGTAATCATACCCTGGCAATATACACAATCAAGTAGATTCCCTGAGAAGGGCAGAGGAATACAGACACATTTAGAGACTCCATCTGCTGTATGGATGACTATGTGCTATTTACTACCTAAAAGGACATCTGTTTTTTTATAAGTGTATCAGACTAGCCCATTGACACTTTAAAGTGTTCAGGCTGTGCTGTCTGTACAAAGAACCAAAATCCTGATGAAGGACCGCACATCCATTCCATGTGGATCCTCTCTGGCAATAGGCGCCGAAGCGCCTTGCAGGTCTTTGATGCCCTTTGCAGAAGTCTGAGCACTTTATGTTATGAGGTTTTGTGCCATAGAGTGGGAGGGGGAGTGGGATAACTGCTTTCAGATGGTTGGTGTAGTGAGATAACTTACTACTCGCAGGTCTTTTTATCTCCTTATCGAAAAATGCAGCTTTCCCCAATCATGCTTTCTTCTCATTTCTTTTCAATGTTCATAATTTTGTGCAGAGTGAATGTAGTGGGCGGATGGTTTCAATGCACGTATTGGGAGACAGGTGGGTACAGCACTATACTTTTTAGCACATGCTATATTATCTTTAAAAACGTAACCCATCTCTTACCTGTCGCCAGCAAACCCCACTTCTGTGGGAAGTGGATGTGGGATGAAAACGAAATGGTTAAGGTTCCTCAATCCCCTAGGCTAGAAACACTGGGTTGTCATAACTATTAACACACAATAGGAAAGTCAGACCATGAAATGCTGAGACAGGCCGCAGTGGTGAAAGGAGGCGCTGGGAAGCAGCCGTGAGTTTAGACACATTACCCTCCCTGCAAGCGGAGCACCACATGGTTAGCCCGGGCAGCGGCGGTGGCATGAAGCTTGCAGAGCGTCGTCCCATCCTTCTCTACGAGGGCCGCCAAAATGTGTCCTCTTTAATGGTACATTTTCTTTCTTTGTTTAAAGGATCCCCTGTGCAGCATCGCATGTGGGGGGGGTCCTTTACTTTTTCGTGCTTCTTTTTTTTCCTTTCCTTTCCCCCGCAGTGGTTTACATTAATTTGCCATCTGATACGGCAAATGTGAATGAGAAAATATTTGTTTCTAGATGTTCTTTTTTACATTTGTTTGTGGTGTCATGAATTATACGGCTTATGTCAGTGCCCTATGCTTAAAGTGAAGCCTGTGCACATAGACTTTACCTAATATTCTATTCCTAATAACTTGATGGATATGGATTACATTTCAAAACACAAAGTTTGTCCCAGGCCCCTAGCTGGACATTTTGGGGAAAACAATTCAAAAGATGAAACAGTCATAAAGAAAGAAAATCTGTTTTCGGCGTAGTCCCAATAAATGGGTCTGATTCACAGAGTGTTTTTCAATGGGATTGAGCCAATATAAAAGGCTTCTGTGCATAATAAAGAAAAATTGCATCAGTTGAACACCTGTAGCGTGAAAACCGTTGGACAGATCAGGGGTCCTCTAGGGTTTGTAATAAATAAATTAGCAGTAGTCCAGAAAGGAGCACACAGTGGGCAATAAGTAACTCTTTTTATTACAGCTGGGCGAGCACAAATCAAATAGCACAGTGGAACAGAACTGACTGATGAGAGCTGTCAAACGGGCTCATAGCGAACAGTAGTTTTATACCGTTAATATGATGTTTGCTCAGTCAGATACAGTTGCAGTTCAAACTTTGAATCTTCTCGGTTCCCAAGAAGCTAATTGGGTGGAATATAACAAACCCCTATAGCAAGGCATACATTACTTAGACCTCATTGGAGCAAACAGGTTTACCCCCTTTCAGCCCATCTGCCACATTGCTTCCTGCTCTGTCCAACAAACCGTTTTGTGACCACAAAAGTGATGGGTTGAAGGTTTTTAATGAATCTGTACCAATGGCGCTGCTCTGGGCAACCTTCCACACCACCGTTTTTTAGCCCGTTTGCGCTATTGCAAAAGGGGTCCAGCCATATGCAAATCAGTCTGGTACTGCCACCAATGGTAGCAGCCCAGCCCGAACTGCCATGCCAGGTCCTCTCCGCATGGAAACACAAGCAACACCAGACATATTTCGGCCTTGTTGGGCCTCCTTACTGAGGTGCAGCTTGGTTCCCTTTGGTGCAGCAAGCAAGGGACCCACGTCTGGGCATACCCTCTCTCACCGTTTTGCCATTTTTTTTATTGTTAATTTGTATCGTGCTAATACCAGCGAGTGGTTTCCAAGTGGGGGATCAAGATTCAAACCACTGTTGTGCTGCGTTGTCTTCTTCCAACATCCAATACAAACGCGTTGCCCCTGAGCTATCCGTCCTCCCCATAATGACATTATTGTGCTGACCTCCGGTTCTTTATTCAACTGTCATTGGTCAGCACCAGGAAGGAAGGAACAAAAGACACCCTGAACTAGTGGGACGCAAGACACTCACACAGCACCTGCAAGACAGTAACTTTGCAAACTCTACTGTGGGAAATCTGAGGACTTGTTACTTTTCAGGGATGCCAAAACTTACCGTCTGATTGGCTCTTCTTGGAGAGCCCCTTGATTTTGCATCCTAGTTCCCATACTCGCCGGCCAAGGGGTGATTTGAAAGTGCCTTGGTGCCATGCGAGCACGTTCTGTGTTAGGTTCATTTCTCCAACTCCCACGAGTAACTGTGGGACTGGCTCACCGACCTTTATTACATCACTGGGTTCTGTTCGCAGTGACTGTGGTCTGCTGGCGACAAGCAGCCTAGAGTCAACATCCCCCCTCCCTCAGCCTCAGTGCATAGGTCATGTGCTTGAATTTTTCTGTGATGTGAAGCCCACCTGCGATGTCCCCGTGAAGTGAGCTTACTTGCAGTTTCACCATCCTCCGCTTCACATGGCAGGGTCACCTGTGCCCATACAGTGTTATTTACAGTGTGTCCCCCTTGTTTCTTTCCATGCATGGTCCTTGGGGCTTACCACAGTTCCCTGGGGTCCCCGTGTTTCCCCCCCAGTGGGTGTGCCAACATATCGCTATTATTTCTGCAAGTGGTAAATTCGCCACCCTGTCTGGTGCTGAACCAGCACCTTCATTACATTACCCCCTTCATTCGATTTTTCGATTAACACTTCATCATCAGTTCTCCTCCCCTTTGTTCCTTGGGCATCCATATACATGTTACCCTGTCCAAATCACCCCTTCTTCCTCATACCCTTCCATTGTGTCTCCTATTATTAAACAATTCTGTCTATCTGGGGAGCATGCTACCCAAAAAGAATCATAGTCTTCTGCATTAGGTGGGGGTGCTGCAAAAACCACACACAACCCATCCTCCCCCACATTCACCCTGGGTGGCTGTCTTTACAATTCACTCTCTTAATTACCAATTTTATTAGCAGAAATGATATACCATACTTTTGCTTTGCAACATTGACATTGTCTGATGACCCACGGGCCGACACAGAAGGCGACAAGCATCTCAACAACCACAGGGACAGTTATTTTAAACATAGCGGATAACCTCTCCGGTACCCAGGCAAATAATGAATCGAGCCAGCTGTCTGAGGCAGGATTATGGGTTTCTTTCACCATCATCTCATGTAGTGAATGTATCTCCTTGACAGCCTCTGTGAGAGTTCCATTGGTGGCATCGTTGGTGCGTTGGTGGGTGTTGCTGTACAACAGCTGCTTCTAATTTTGTGGCCGATCCCATTCTCCATAGCAGTCATTAAGCCAAGAATGAATCTGTCCTTTAGGGCCACCAAACACAGGGCACATTGCTCTTCTCGCTCTGCATTCAGTCCTTTCTCTTTTGCATTTACCAGCTGTAGACCCTTGTAGTGGGTAATTTGCAGTCATTTCTTGAGGAGAACCATCTCTGGTTCCGGAAGCACCTCAAGACCTTCCTCTTTTCTTCTGTCTTCGCTCCCCCTCTCCTCTGCTGATCTGTTCTCTCTTGGCACCATGCACCTGGCCACCCTCTGTCCTCCGTGTTTAGGTACCTGCTCACCCTGCCACCCTCCCACTCTGCCTCCGGGCCACCCCTTGCACTGGGGTCTGTATTTGTACCCATACAGCCCCCCCTTTTTCTTCCTGCACTTATCAGACCTACCCTGTCTGCTGCCTTAAACCTAGCCCTTGCGAATTGCTGCCTGCACTACCACTGTTTGTTACCTTTATTATTTATTTATTGTTATTTATCTGTTTCTCCTCTGCTTTGCATTTTCCACTTCTCCCCCTTCCATGTACTTTTCCCCTCCCCCTCTCCAATGCACTTGCGCGTTCTCAATGTCACTGGGCCTAGTAAGATCGCTGTTTTGTTCTCCCCTGTTCCCCTCCCTTGCCTTGTTGCGCTCTGGAACACTTGTGTACGAGCGCGATAGAAATAAAATATCAATATCAATTTAGCCTTGACGCCTGCTTGCACACCAGGAAGTAGGAGAGACGAGAAGAAAACAGATGCATTATCGAAGACTCTCAAGTGCTGTGAAATTGATTCAATAGAGATATAATTACTGCTCTTTTTCTTTCTCACCACTTGCCGTTGCTTATCTCTCACCTCTTCCTGCCTTTTTTCCTTTTTCTCCTTCCTAGAAGTGTAGATAGTTTGTTAAAGGGTAACAGGTCTACCCGGAGTACGACCAATGCAGGGTTGTTGAGAGTTACAAGTGCACATACAGCTCCCTAGTTGGGTGGCAGCTGGGCATCAGCTTTGGACTCACAGGCCCACCAAAAAGCCATCACCACTGCTGTCCCCTCTGCAGCTCCGGGATGCTCATCGTCCTCTCACAGCCAGCGTTCATCCCCACTTCCGTCATCCCTGTTACTCTGAAACATAGAGAATACTGTGTAAGTGGCTTTATAGATACTGGATGGTGTTTCTCATTTATCTAAGTTAGGGTATGTACATTCATTTCCCATATTCCTCTGCATCAGTCTTCATTTATTTTCTTCACCGCCCTCTTTTAATATCCCACCAGCTCTTCTGAGTGACACTGCAACATTCCCCATTCCCACTTTCCATCGAGAAACAACAAACCCTAAATTTGCATTAGGGTCTGGTGTGGCACCATGGAATATCATGGCCTGTTAAGGTCTTACAATATATTTTCCTATGGGCAGTAGCCAATTGCTCCCCCTTTGTGCCCCTTCTGTTATGTACTCCAGTATCACATGTTTTGTTGCCTCGTTCCTGGCCATGCTTTCAAGTTGTCTGTAATTATCTGCATATACCTCCCCCCCTTTTGTCTATCCATTGCAATTGCACTGTGTGCCCCTGGAACAGCCCCCAAGTTCTACATAAAGACAAGTGCATCAGGAATCCCCCAGTTTCTGCTACGTTTTGCATCAAGAATTGTCTTGGCGTCCCTGCAATGTCCGGATTTAGCGAGCACACAAAGCAACTGCCGTTGGTGCTCTCTCACCCCACGCTTTTCATTTCATTGTACCACACATTTTCAGATGCCGTGTCTCCCACCTCCCCAATTAAATCATCAAACTTCTCAGTGCTCAGTATACTTCTCTTACTATGTATCCCCTTTCCACTGTTGGTGAGCACACCTCTCATTTCTTTGTGTACTAGAAACCAGAAAGAAAAGAGAAACAAGAAAGAGACAAAACAATCCTAACACTATATTTTTCACATTGTATTTATACCTTCTCCCATTCCCCCTACTTGTATCATGCCCACCTCCTTCTGTCACTGTGGGCTTTCTGTAAACTCAGATTGCTGTGAAGAAAGTCAATGATAATTCTATTATACTTCCCATCAAGTTGCCTTTCACGCTGCTTCTGTGGTCCTGTTGTTGACCTTGCAGATGTCAGGGGTGAGGGGGTGTGCATCCATGCCCTTCTTTCTTTTATCTTCACAAATGGGGTGTTATGTACACTACTTCGTAAGGGCCAGCAAACCTTTGCTGTTGCCACCTCTGTATGATGTTACGTGCGAGTATTCTGTCCCCTGGGTAGAGAAACTGTGCATGTGGAAACTGTTAGTTTCTGTGTGCACTTGTCCCTTATTCAACATTGGCCGGCTGACTTGTTGAGCGTTGAACCTGGCGTGAGATGTATTTTATGGCACTTGTCATTTCAGTTAAGTACATTTGTTGCTCTTCCCCCAAAACTTCTGCTGTGTTATGTGCATCAGAAATTGAACATACAGGAGGAGAAGAAACATGCATTCTCCTGCCAGTTACTATTTTGTGCAGAGTCAAGTGATGATCTGCACTGGGTGAGTTGTGAAAGGCAAAACGAGCTAATGGGAGGCAATGAAGCCAGTTTTTGCACAATGGTTTTGTTAGCTTGGCTAAGTGTTCTTAAGCAAGCCATTTCATCTCTCAACAATCCAGTTTGCTTGCAGCCAGTAAACTGTGCATACTCTGTGTTTTATTCCCAAGAGGTGTATTATTTCCTTGAAGAGGTCATTGGCAAATGCTGCCAATTATCAGACCTTATCTCATCGCATAGCCCCTATCTTGAAAACAACAATCTTACTAGGAAGTTTGCTGCTGTCATTTTTAGCACAGGGCCCAGCCTCAAGCCAACATGAAAATGGACAAAACACACTAGCATGTACCTGTAACAGGCACATCTCTCTTACATATCAACATAGTCGATATGCAAGTGTCGGAAGGGCCCTTCCGGTCGTGTCAATGTTCCATTAACAGTCTTCAAAGTATGTCCCGACAAAAACTGCTGACACACCACACACTTTCCTGTAAATTCAGCCACTCACTTGTGGAATTTAGGTAGCTGCCAACCTTCACTTATTTCTGCTGCTATTTTTCCTCTTGATTCATAGGCAGGAAAGTACGCTGCTCTAATGCTATGCCTCACCATGCTTTGGGCATCAAAGGTTTCCCTGTGCTATTTTGTCTCCATATCAAATCTGTCATTGACAGGGAACACCCTCTTTGTATCCATAAATCGTTTTCCTCCTGTGGGACCTCTCCTTGCAGCTCGATAATCTGGACAATTGGTATTGTATTCAAGTTTTCCCAATTTTTTTCTTCCGCTTGTGCCTTCTTTCCCTATGCCACCCTTATTTGTATTCTCACTTTCCTATTTGGATATATACTCATACTCCTCTGAGCTAGGTGGGCCACTTCTTTGACTGCTCTATCAGCCATCTCGTTCCCTAGAGATATTCAGTTATGCTCACCTGTATCAGCGGCACACTTTATTATGGCCACCTCCAGTGACAATTTCAGTGGCTCAATCAGTTGCTCAAGCAACTCAGCATGTTGCACTGGGGACATGTCACTTCTCCTGAATCCCCTTCTCTCCCACTGTGCTAATCACAAATGTATGTTAGATGTTACATAAGCTGAATCTGAGAATGCGTTAGCTGCATGCCCTTCCATCATGCTTAATGCACCGGCCATGGCTACAAACTCTGCTGCCTGTGCTGATTAATGCAATGGTAACCTCTGCTGGGATGCAATTACATATTCCCCATTTTTGTAGTGAACTATGACTGCTCCAGAGTGTCCTGTATTGGGGTCTATGTTTGATGACCTATCATTTAAAATCCTGTCCACCCCTTCTATTTCTTCTTCTTTTACCTGTGTGTTCCCTTCCATTGTGACGATGTGTGCCTCACAGTCATGTATGTAGTCCCCTTATTTTGTGGGTTTACCTTATGACACCTCACTACCTCACTACCTCAATTGCTGGGTTAATTAGTATAACCTCATATCCTGATGCCCTTTGTGTCATCAGTGTGCTCTTTGATTTCTCCAAAATGGCAAATAATAAATGCTCCACATACAGTTCAATGGAGCAACCCATGCTAATTGTCGCTGTCTTTTCTATTGCAAAAGCTGCAGCCACAAGTGCTTGTTCACAGGGGAAGTGTGCCTGCATAACTGGTTTTAGAAGAAAACTACAGTAAGCCTGTGGTTTGTGTTCCTGTGCCTTTTTCTGCATGAGGACTGCCATCATCACTGAGCCATCTGAGTGGGGCAACAAGTAAAACATCTCTTTTTTGTTCAGGGTGGCCAGCACTGGCATATGAGCCAATGCTTTTTTTTTTAATCTGTGAAGTTCTCATTCATTTCTGATGTCCACGTTATCTCCCTCATCTCCTTCTGCGCATCCTTAAGGGCCTGCAGTAAAGGTTTTGTGAATGTAAAGTAGTAAAAAAACCAAGCCCAGCAGTAATTGCATAACCCCAGGAACTTCGGCATTTCCTTCACTGTGCGAGGATGACCAGTCAAGTGAATTGATCTACCCTCTCTTGTGTCTTCTTGAGTTCCTTGATGGATATTATTTGTCACAAGTACACAACCTCTTCCTATAAGTATTGCAGTTTTGCCTTATCCATTTTATACCCATTATCTGCTAGTAGTGTTAGGTAGTGCACTGAATCCATAGTACACTCTTTCTCAGTCTCGCTGTATACTAGCAGATCATCAACATGTTGTTTCACTGTGCTTGGCATGTGTAAGTTGCTCAGATCCATCAGTATCACACTGTTGAAAATGCAAGGTGATTTGCAATACCCCTGGCGCAATCCAGTGTGTTTAAATTGGGTTCCCTGATACATAAATGCTGTCAATTACCTTGAGTCTGGGTGAAGTGGGATGGAGAAGAAGGCATTCTTCAGGTCAATGACTTTAAAGTATTTTGCCTTTGTTGGGATGTTGCATAATATTATAGTGGGATCGTACCATGGGAAACTCAGCTTCCACTATATCGTTAAGAAGATGTAAATTGTGTATGAATCTCCAAGACCCACCCTTAGATTTCTTTATCAGGTATATGGCCATGTTGCTTGTGATAGGATGTCTGTATGATGCCCTGCTGGCATAGTGCATGCAGAATCGAATATATGCCCTCATCTGCTTCTCTGGTCAACGGGTATTGTTTTGATTGAGGCAGCAGTGCCCCTTCTTTTAGCTTTATCTTCACCACCCCCACTCCTTTCAGTACCCCTACATCATGGGTCCCTTTGGTCCATACTTTTCTAGGAACCTTTTTGAGATCCTCATCTGTGTGTTTGTTTTCCTTTTTACCAACTGTGTCAGTATCAGCGCTAGTTTCTCTACTACTTTTACTGGGCAGGCCTCATTGGAGAACAGTTGTTCATCTGTTAATCCTGTCTCTGTCAATGTTGGGTCGATGCATAACACAGTATGCAACTCCATGTTATAAGTGTCTGTCCCCCATAGGATCAGAATGTCTTTGCATACCACTACCTCTTAGAGCTGTAGCCCTAGTGTGGTGCCTTTTATGCCTTCATTTTGGCACTGGGGTCTAAATAGGAATTCTGATGTTAATCAGAACACCTTCCCTTGTATCCCTGGGACCCACCCCAGTAGTATCCCTACTCCATATAGGGACATGCTCAGGTCAGGTACATAGGTTGACCTCATAGCGTGCTCTGAGCGTGCGCGCATAGAAAAAGTGCAGCCACTCATGTGTAATATATGCCTGGCATTGAGCACACCATCCACATTTCTGTGAATTATATTGTGGCATTCAGTTTGATGAGAAAGTCTCTTACTAGTATTTTAATAGACGTGTCTTTGGAATACAGTAGTGGTGCTACACTTTAGTGTGCCCCTATTGTTAGTGGTACATCTTTTGTGCCAGGAACCATCACTACTGTCCCAGAGAAGCCATGCATACCCATCACCTTATTTGCCAACGGGAATCCCCCTTCTCTTATGCAAGATTTGGTGGATCCTCTATCTATGAGGAATGAGAATTATCTTGGTCTTATTTTCACTGCTACCTCAGGTTCCTGTTCGGAGCCATCAGTTACTGCTAGGACTGGACACGCTCAAGCTTTTTCTGGATCTCCCAATTGTTGCAGATTACTTTCTGGAAAAGGAAAAGGGTTACCTCTGAAAAGGCTGACCCCAGTTTATTGGGATACCACGTTCTGTCCCAACACCACTGTACTTCCTGCTACCAATGCTAGTGTCTGTGTCAAATTTGGAGGTGTCATTCCACCACCCATTGGCCCTACTTGGACCTGCTGTGACCCCTGTAACTGGGGTGCCTGTCCCTGCTGTATACTGAATTGGCAGGGGCTGCGTCTGCTACCACTGTGTCTGTGTTGTGACAAATCTGTCATTGTGCCATTTGCATGGCTTGTGCCTGAGCTTGTTGTCCAAATGGGCATGTGCATGCCCCATGTTCCTGCATATAAAGCATGGTCCTAAGACCCTAAATCCTGCCCCCTGTAACCCACTCCTCTTCCTCATTGCAAGTACCCTCTTCCTATCAGAAAGTACACCCTGTGCATGTAATTCCCCTGCTGCGGTGCTCCCCATTGTGGCATATACTGCAGCTGCGCGTAACTCCCCTGCTGTAGTGCATTCCCCATGGGGAACCCTCCCTGTTGGGCAAGCGCTACTGCGGCAGAGCTGCGCATGAGCATTCCATCGTATATCGTGCCAATTTATTTTGTGCTAGTTTGTTTTCTGTCTTTGCAGCATTCTCTACTGCCTGCCTTTCACTCTCCTGCTTTCTCTAACAGTAGTATACTATTGTTGACTGTACTTCTGTCCACCCCTTCGCTTCTATTCACACAATCTTGTCTAGTGATATGTGGTGGTACAAGGGTAAGCACTCGTCACAGTTCCTTCATGTTTCTTGTGTCCAGAGATCCTGCACCTGTTTTATATATCCAGCAGGGTCCTCGTCTGCTTTCATGTTGCATGCCATCACGGTTCCCAAGTCATAACTATCTGGGTATATGCTTTTAAGGACCTCCCACAAGTGTGCTCCACAGTTGTTGAATGGAGCCCCATCATGTGCATTAGTGCTAAATTTCACTGCCCTGTACCCTGCCTGTTCCCATATTATGGCCCCTTGCTCTCCTATTATGGCAGCAAATAAACTTTTCATATCCCTTATTGCCATTGTCACCCCTGCTGTCTTTTTCTTGAGGGCCTGTATCAATTTGCTTGCCCCTGCTACAAGGTAGGGTAGACTGCATATGAGGTTGACTCGATCCATAGTCTGCCATGGCACATAATGTGCATCTCCTTTTCCCTTTTGTAACTGCGACATTGTGGCCTGAGCCAGCCCTATTTTTACCTTCCCCTTCCTACTACGAAGGGAGGCTGACCAGTCCCTCCCGCTCTCGTGGCTGACCTGCCATCTTCTTTGCTTTCTCCCCATTCACCTGGCCTTGTCGGGTGTCCATTTGTTGCCTCTCTGTCACTAAAATCTCCCCCTATCTCTTCATCTTCTGAGGCTGTACTACCCTGTCTCATCCTGCTGCCCGCTCTTCTCCCGCTTCTTCTTCTTATCGTCCAGTCTGAATTGTATTCTCCCCAACAACCATTCCCCTTTGTCCCCTTAACTTTTACTCTGTACCTCATCTTCTATTACCCTCTCTCCTTTGTTGAATAATGCATCTACCTGTTGTCCTGTGTTTTTCTCAATGTCTGCTAGGTATTTTCTCTCCCCTTCTGTGTGCCTCCACCCGCCGTGTGTTCATATCCTTCCTTTTCTCTATCATCGCTTTCCCTTCTTCTGGGCTTTCCCGCTGCAGGTTTGTATATCCCACTGCAGGCTGTAATGTTAGATAGACACCGTAGGGCAGGGACAGAGAAATTGAGTTGTCCCCTTCCTTCTTCCCTCCCCCCTCCTTCTTCATCTGTTTCCACTTTGTTTCCTCGTATAGCTTCCAGAGTCCCAATATATTCTGCCTACTTTTTAACTTCGAGCCCTTGTATTTTGTTACAAGAATGAAAACATGTGTTCTATTATTTTTCTGTTGAATGTTCATTCCCTGGGCAACGCATGGAAACACTGACCTGCAGTCTCCTGGACCCACTGCAAACGATACTTTAATATTTTATCAGAATACTGTGGCAATCTTTTACACATGTGGTCAATGGGGCTATCTAGATAGGCCATTATTTCATGTCTTTTGATCATCCTCCCTGTATGTCCTAATCTCTCGACACTTCCCCTCTTTCTTTTCTTTATATTCCCTTCTCCCAGTAATACCCACATTAACCCTCAATCACTCCCCTTTATTTTTCCTGTTCCCTCTGACCTCCTCCACAGGCCCACCCATTCACTTTCACTCAACACACTGGCCCACTCCTCAGTCCTGACCACTCACTCTGGGTAAGTAAACAACAGCCCTCTCAACAGGCTCATCTCCCTGTGTTAGTGAAGGTAGGCGATGAAGCACTGATGCTCATTTTGCTTACACCTACCACGATACTGCTAAGCATGCTATTATACACCAGGTGTAGACACTTCCACCTTGGTCAACACTGATAAGACAAGATGAACAACAATTATTACCTTGAGCACGTTCCTCTCTACCCTAAGAACTGATGCCCATAGTGTAATAAAGACATTAGGCGAGGGGATGCATGATCACCTAACAACAATGACTGCAAGGGTTTCTTTCATGTCTCAACAGGTCAAGAACCGAAGGAGGTGTCAATGAGAAGTGACAAAGACAATCAACCCATTGATTCAGAGGAGTTCTTGAAGGAACCCCGTCCATACCCATGGGACCAGGTGCTGGTATGAACGTTTTTATGCACTTGGAGTATGCCCCGTTTTGAAGGACCGTACAAGGTGGGAGAAGTTACTCCCACAGCTGCTAAGTTAAATGGAAGTAGAGCTTGGCTGCATTTGCACAACATCAAACCATATAAAGAAGAATCCCAGACCCCTCCTGCAACTACCAACGGTGAAGCAAGAGAAGATGTCCCGTGCATGCAGACTCATTCAATGGCCAAGAGCAAAGGCAAGGAAAATGAAGAACACAGAAGCACTTTAATGTAGAGACCAATATATTTGAATATTTGATAAGGAATAAGTAGACTTGCAGTTATTATGGAACATTTTTAGATAGGTCCATGAGACAATGCTTTAACATACCGGAGCCAAAAAAAAGAAGCATTCTTCATTTCTTATGTTACCCATTGTAATAACGATACACACATGCTTGTATGCTGTTTTTACATATACATATATGACAGTCTTATCCAGCTTTAGTAAGACGACATGTGAATATTGTGACATTTCTCTGCAACCCTAAGAACAATCATACTATTTTCAGAATATTTGTAGAAATTATCTTGCAGTCCTTGATCTAACAGGGTGATCAATAAAGGATTACAGAGTTGCATATTTAGAATCAAAACAAGACGAGGAGGTATCAGAAAATAAGAGGCTCATTGCCATCAAGAAAATCAATGAGTTTTCATGGAATAATTGTGATATCCTTTTGCATTATGATTAGTGTTTTCCTACTGATTATTATGGCATTCAAACATGTTATAAGAAATGATACAGATATGGTGGATGATAATGAAACATTTACTATTGTCCCCGATGAAAGTACAAACAGCATTTTCTATAATCTTACAAGGCACCTATTTTGATTTAAAAGGGATGTTGAGGAAGATCATGAAGATATAAATACATATCATGATAATTCGCTCTTTTAGAAAAATAATTTATGGTATCAGCACATGAAGGAGGTGGGAGAGAGATTGTCAGATGAAAGCTGCTACATCTGTGACTTAATACCATATGCCATGAACATGGATAAGGCATTCATTGCCAAATAAATGCCTGCACATGATTCAAAATGTCTTAGTCATATAGCAGCGTGTACAACCAGAGGGCAATTCGAAGGACAATGGGCAACCCTACAATGGTGAGCAAGAGGAACGTTTCCATATAAAGACACTTGTGTGAAAACAAGAAGAATGGAAAGTGGGATTGGGTGGACAAGCAAAACATGTATGCATCCATCCCAGATTGGAGAACAAATAAAAATTGTCGAGATGAGGAGGATGGATTGCTCAGATATGACTGAAAGATCAGGAGAACCAGGATACTGGCAGAGACCTCAGCTATTGATATATGTGGGTGTTGCCACCAGTACCGGATGGGAAGGAGGACTATTATCTTGCCCTGCACACTTACTGAAGAAGGAACAAGTAAACATAGTGCAAATAGTGAATGAAAGATGCCTAAATTCATGTGCCAAATACTTTAGGTTGCTAACATGGGTTGATAATGAAGCAGGACCAGTATCTATAATATCACTAAATAATGCAAAAACATGTTTCAAGAATGAAAGTCTGGTTCTGGTTGGAGAAAACAAAGGATGTGGACTGATAATCAAAGTCCCAGGGATGAATGGTGGAACTGCAGTATTGATGGACTAATATTGGGCCCGTGGATCCACAGTTTACATTCAGTTTCCTAAAAATTGGAGAAGAGTATGCTCCATCGTAGTAATACATGTTCCAGCATTAGTGATTCCTCAAAGTGACCTGAATATAGATGAATTTCCAAAACAAAATTTTCATCAGAGGAGGAAGAGTTCGCTCAATCGTCACCTGAAGAGGGAGAACTATTCCTCATCAAAATCATTAAAGGCCTATGAAGATATTCCAGAATAACAACTGTTCAGTAAGACAGCAATGATAATGACATCTATATTTATGCCAGGACTCCAGACTGCAGTGAATGCCAAGTAGCTGAAAATCACCAAATGAAAGCTTTTTACAGACATGCAATACAACAATGAAAGGATGCAATGCAATCAGAGAAGAATTGAGAGCCATTAGGCTGATGGCTCTCCAGATGTCATGGACTTAATCACAGCAATAGAAGGAGACATGAGCGCCAAGTACAGGCCTTCTTGCTGTACATTCTTACCATCTCATAATGGAGAAAATAGAACCCTGCAGGAAGCAATAACTATGCTGACAACCTTGCATACGAAGATGGAAGAGGAAGCTGATGAGACAGAAGGAGATGACTGATTTTCCACTCCTATTACCATGGATTCCAACTTGGCTTGCTAATGCTTTCAAAATACTTTGAGCAATACTAGTGTTGGTATTACTAGAATTTTGTCTCATAAGGATCATCTTGGGACAGTGTCAGAAGACAGCTAAGAAAGCTATTGGGGTGAAGATAATGATTGATATAGATGCTGGTGCTGGGGAAAGAATGCAAGATGAGAAAAGTACTGATGACAGTATATTAAAAAAAAGTCCCTGGCACCTCCAATGACAAAGTTCTACTACCCTAAGGATCATAAAATATATGTAGAATGTTGGATATTCTGTCCACCATCAGGAGATTGCTGTCACATGACCTGGAGTGTGGATGAATATATAAACAATACAGGTCACCTGAGGGGGGTGACAAAGATGTGGATCAGGAAGAAACAGCAGTATAAAGAGAACACTCGACCAGAGGGGGAATGTAGAAGAGCAGGTGGATGCATTTTCCCCTGCTCCCGCCCCCTCACTGCTGTCATACTGGAACAGCGGGAGAAGAGCTCTATGTGGGACCCCATGTGTTGGCCCTATACCACATTTAGTGTATGAGAGATGGTATGTACTCAGACAACCATACCAAATGTAGCCTTGTACTGAAGGAGTGGAAGGATGTCAGCATGCACCATTGGACATCATGTAGCGCTGAGTGAAATCTGATGAGGGCCGATTGATGTCATGAAGAAGATATACGAGGATATACAGAAACTATATGAAAATACAGTGACAATGTAACTGCAGTGACAAAAGAAACATGTAGGAAAGTATAAATTAATCATATATACAAAGAAGATAAAGTAACTTGCTGATCAATCATTGTAAATATGCAGTAAAGCAAGGTAAATGAAACATAGAAGCTTGCTAAAAAGGAAAATATAAAGTGGCTACGATGGCCATTATAGGAAAATGAACGTCCGCTCATGTTAAGACTCAATTTAACTACCTAAGAAACAGACCAGGGCTGCAGTCAGGAGACATTGGATAAATAGCTTTGTGTGCAGAGTAAAGAGGAGTCTATGATGGCCTGGGATCAAGGGCACTATTTTAAGGAATGATTGTAAGGCACAGAAGGAGGCAGATGAATAAGCCATTTACGTAAGACATATTTCTCTTAGATTAAAAAAGAACAAAACATTTGAAAGAGCCAAGTATTGGAGAATTAACAGTGAATAAGGTCTATAAAAGATGGATTGAGCAAGTCTCTAGAGGCCAAGAGGAGCAAGAACACATAGTATAAGTAAATCAAATTGCAGTAAGTAAGAGGTCAAAATTGCCAAATTTGCAATCTCCTCACACATGATCCAGAAGTCATAGCAAGGGCATTAAGCTTTAAATGATGATCGAGATGTGCTTACACTCCCTTGAATGTCCCAGAACAGAGAGTAGGCTACAAAGTCAACTACAGATGGGAAACTTTGGCTTATGGTTGGACTGATGAGAGATGATAGACTAAATGGGAAAGTGGGGAGTAATCTCACGTGACTCAAGAACCTGAGTTGCATTTTGCTTAGATGCTGCTAATGACCCAAATGTCCATGGATGGGTGTGCATGCCAACTAATCAGAGGGTGTATGGGGCAACATGCTATACGATATTGCATAGACCAATATTGCTATTTTCTCTGCTATAATAAGTAGCATAGTTATTTAGAGGTAGATTGAGGTATGCCCTACAGATAAGGGGCTGCCAATGATGGACTAACCCCTATGAGTCCCATAGGTGCAAATGAACCTCTAACCGAACCTTCCCTTAAATAGGTTTTGCAGTTTGCCATGTAGGATGACATCATAGATGACACATATTGGGGTATATAACCTCTGTATAATCAAGTTTGTGTGGGAGTGTACACACATCAGTCTGTTGTTCGTCAGTTCGCCCTGCTTTATTGAACCGGGAATAAAGTAGTATTTTGCCATATTTTCTGAGTCTGTCTGGTTATTCAGTCTGAGATCTTTATTGGTAATTCCATCTAGCACAAGAGACGCTTCAAGGTGCTAGAGCACACTTTCCTTGGCTTATTGGCCCTGACAACTGTCACCAAGGTCAGGGGGTACTCACTAGTGGTGGGTTGCCCTCAGACCCCTCAGAGTGAAATATGAGTATGAGGTTTGATGTCTTTTGATAAGGAGTGGTCTGTCTGTGAGGCCTGCTGCAATGCTTGGGTGTCAGTGTTAGTGGAGCTGTGTGTGGAACAATGTTCTGTGGAAGTGTGTGTCATTGTCTTACTGGCCTAAAAGTGTTTTCCGGTGGGTATAGCGTAGCTGGGTTTTAAGCAATTCTGTGTGTTGGTTTGTTTCAGTTATGCGTGCGATATATGCTAGCTTGGGTCATTTTGAGGATATGAAGTTGAGCAAACTCACTGTCAGTAGTGTGGAGGTTAGCGGCAGCTGTATGTGTTGATCAGTAGGGTTCTGGTGAACTATTGTTTGCATGGTACGGGACACCTCATATGGATAATACTACACATAAGTGAGTCTGTCATATAAGAATGTTACTGCATATGGAGGTGTAGGTTCTAGGTGCATAATTGCACACAGCTCTGTGCGTCCCTATACTATTAACTATACAGGGAAGCGTATGGGGGTATTTATTCATTTACTTGGGTGTTTTCAGGAGAGCTACATGTCACCTCATGGATAGTCCAAATCATGTGCCCACCTTATGCATGGTGGTATGATATGGCATTTATAACAAGCCTATACACAAGTGTTTCAAGGTGCCACAAGGCAAGGGAGGGGGAACAAAAAATGGGACGACAGACAGCGATCTTACTAGGCCAGGTGTCATTCAGATCGCGCAAGTGCATGTCGCTGTGAATGTCTGGCCTTCTTCTGACTGATTGTCTAATCGGCCAATGGGTTTTTTCATCTGGAGTTTGGAGGGGAGCAAGCTAGCACTGTGTTCTCTGAGTAGTGAGACTCTCTCTCTCTGGTGAAGGGTGGGGTGAAAAATGATGCCTCATTTTGCCCTCATGGCAGGACTAGTAGCACTCGGAGATAGGCAGTATTCGGTTAAAGCAGAACAAACATATGCGACCTTTACTAACCTCCCCAGTCATTGCCATGAGCCTCCACCTAGCGAATTGAAGAGAAAAGGGCTTTGCTGGACTCCGTAATGCACCGACAAACTGGGGTAAATGTCCTGACCCTCACTCCCTATGCCCCAAACAGCCAGGTTTGGTAGACAGGAAAACGGGAACTCCATGCCCTCTTAAATGAGGGTGGGCTTAGAACGTGAACTCCTCTTACAGCAATGCAGTGGTCCGAGAGCCTGAAAGTCCTTGAGGCCTGCTAGAAGTTGTATGCGGATAGCCAGAGAGGTGTGAGAGGCTGGATTCCACTTGGACTTAGTCTGTGATATTCTGGGAGTTCTCTGCCTATTCCAGCCGTTCCATCTTTTTGACCTGGCCACAGTCACCTTCTGTTAAAAGAGGGTGATCTTGTGTGCCACCAGGGGCGTTGCTAGGTGGGGGCTAAGTGGGCTATAGCCCCTGATCTTTTGGTTGTAGCCCCGGATAGAATCTCAGGAGCTACAGCCAAAAGACTAGCCAGCCCCCAGTCCCAACAGAACCCACATCAGCTTAGCACCGGGTCTTTTCCAGACCTAGCAACTCCCCTGTGTGCCACTGAGGTGTAGAGTCAGATTCGGACAATGGACTAGAGGGAAGGAGCTTTATATTCGGATTAACTGGTAAAAAACAAAGGAGATTACACTACAATATGATGTTCTGAACTAATGTTGGCAGTTCTGGTAGTGAGCAATATAGTGTAACTGCAGTGGGTTAAAATATGGGACTCGAGACAATGCAGGGGAACAGGGATAGGTGCGCGTGGGAGAGTGCATCATGACAGTCATATTCAAACGGAAAAGAAAAACTGTATAAGGACATTCATTTCCTTCCCTGTTAGTTCCCTCGAGTAGAACAATGGAATGATTGGCTCCTAGTGCAGGCCTACACTGAAATGTGTGTGCACTATGCTGTACGTTGCACTAATCAATGGGAAAGGGCGACCTGTGTGAACCCTTTTTATGGACTAACTACCACTCTAATTGAATTATTTGTTTTTAGCAGCATTGGTCAGTGTGGCAGCCAATCGGGTTGTTCAAAAGATGACCTGAATCTCTACGTTCCGAGCAAGCTCTCTGCTGCTCATGCGCACCTGCCATGTTCTCTCCCTCGCTTCACTCGCTGCTTCCTCCATCCCCTGCTCCCTGAGTGGATCCCTCCCTAGCTCACACGTGCCCAGGGTCGGACTGTCCTATAAGGCAATAGGGCAATGCCCGAACCCGAAATGCACAATGCTAGTGTGGGCCAGTTTTTTGAGTCAAAGTGGGACACTTTTTTGACCAATGTGGGCCAGTTTGATGATTTACTTCACCATGCAGCTGGTAGTTTTGAAAATTGTTACTGAATACATCAAAAGGAATGAATTGCCATTTGCAACTGTGGGCCACTTTTTAATTGGTGTCTGAGACAGTTGTATGCCCCAGTTCGACCCTGTACGCGCACATCACCTCGTCCTGCGGGGCTGCTGCACCTCGCTGCGCCTCACCACCCTCCCTTTCTGCCATGGCAGCCATGAATGGTGAGCAGGCAACCCTTTGTTTTAGTTCAAAACAATTCCTTGCTCTCAGCAGCCAGGTTATCAAATGAAGGGTCCTAGTAGCTATATTCACCCATTTCCTGGACTGTAACAAATGGTAGCAGCCGTTGGACCCTCATGTGAACTGTCCCGGGAGTTGGTGTTTATTGCTTGAAGATGAATGTTTTGTGGAGTGATACATGTCGTGGTGCGTCTCCTTCAAAGTGTGCGTTTACCTTGCGCATGGCTGGGACCTCAATAGACACCCTGTTTATCTGATCAGCTGATGGCTTACTTTGGCTGGGGCAGAGAAGGTGCGATCAGTGGAAGGTTCTCTAATTGGTTAAGCAACATATAGCAGGAGAAGTGAGGCTGGAGAAGGATGGGTTTGTCAGTGAACATATGTGCAAAAAACTATCCTTTGGTTCACTTGCCTGAAAAAACGAGGACCATTTTGCAAAGTGTCATAATATGGCGTTAGTTACCCGTTCTACGGGCTGTACTGGGGGTGGGGGTAATGGCCTGGCATCCTGGGTTACAGGCCTGAGCGAAGAAAGGGCGTTTCACAAGGGCACCAGGACGTTACCGCCGGTTTAAACCCAGGGCGCGGGTTATTAATGCCATTAACACCCGGGTTTGCCAATCCGTTGCTGATAGCAGGGTGATTTCGAAGAATGAACTGGACACCTCGTGGCGTCCGTTCATTCATTGTAAATTCTGTTCCATGATACAAGCAACTAGCTGGAAGGCGGGTGCCCTGGGTGCTAATATGACATAGCATGACATTTCAAAACTTGGCAGCCCCATATGTAAAACATAGTTTAAAATAACCAGCTATTTGAAACAGAACATTGCATAACACAACAGAACAAATTGAACAAGGACAATTATTGCAAAGCAAGGCAAATCATATCACACACTGTTTACGGTAACTTGGCATAAATACGTAGCAAAAACATAGCATTGTGTATCATATCAATCATAGAAGTTAAGTTAACCTGTAACAAATAAGGTATTAGAGGGTGTGCAAAAAGGGGCACCAGGGATAAATCCAGCACGGTATGGGACATAAAGCAAGAATTGGAAGACCCAGGAAAAAAGAACATGTTGTGCTAACTAACCCTTACCTTCCAATGGTCTGCTCCTCTGCAACTTGGCTGGTAGTGTTAGAAATGTACTTCAGCGCTGAAACCAATGGCAAAAACGCAAAGGGACACATTCTACCCTGGACACTTGTGCTGGATTCAGCCTGTGGTTCTTCACTTCTAGCTGTAGGAGCCGGCATGCAGGAACATTTTGGAAGCCCATTTTCACAATGAGGTGAGAAAAGGACATGCATGCATGCTCCTTTGAAAACGGTGGTTTCAAAATGTGGAATGGCTTGTTTGTGCGTGTGCTTCACACAGCACTAACATGCTGGTTTTAAAGTAGCTTTCAAGCACTTGGAGACCATGCAGCAAGCTACAAAGTCAAACCATTGAAAACTGTATCAAACAGAAGCATCGGTGCATCACATGAAACATGCTAGGATCTGGGTCCTAGACTTTATAAGGGACTCTGAAAAGGCCCAAATCTCTTCAGAACACCGAAGCCTAAAGGTGGCCGACCTCCCTGGCCCTCACAACATTCGCAAATGAGGATTTGATTTCATGTGCATGTTCCCATCTGAGTCCCATGAACTGCGCCTGCTGTACCAGCACAAGTATCCTTTTTAGTTAAATTGGTGTTGACAATACAAGCCACTTAGGGCCTGATTAATGGAATTTTTAGGGTGGTGAAAAAGTGACTTTGCAATTCAACAAATACCCTGATTCACAGAGCAGTGCAACATGTATTTTTGCAGTGCAACCAACAGCGTTATTTCACCAAAATGCCAGGGGTAGCGGAAGTGACATCACATGACCCTTGACATCTGATGACATCACAGGAAGCGATGTAATTTGACCCCACCCCAAAGTGACAACACAGGAAGCGATGGAACCCAACCTTTCACCAATTGACCAAACAGGAAGTGGCAAGACCTGCTCTCCAACCTTGACTCTAACACCCTATGCATCTTCATCCTGCTTGATCTCTCTTCTGCCTTTGATACTGTCAACCATGCCATCCTGCTCAACCGTCTCCGTAATAATCTGGGTGTCACTGGTCAGGCTCTGGCGTGGCTGATTTCTTTCTTCTCTGACCGACCCTCCCAGGTTCAACTGGGGTCCTTCGTCTCTGCTATCTTTTTCTCTACCTTTGGTGTCCTTCAGGGGTCTAACCTCTCTCCCTGGCTGTTCAACCAATACCTGGCACTCTTGGCCCACCACATAGCTTCTCTCTGCCCCAACTTCCAGTGCTACAAGGATGACACACAGCTCATCTTCAGGCTACCCTCGGCCTCCTCCTCTACTTCTCTCATCTCTGACTGTCTGCTATCCAAGAGTGGTGTGCTCCAATGACCTCTGCCTTAATGCTAGTAAGACTGAGATTAAGACTGAGATTCTCCTCATCAGCACACCTGCTCCCTCCTTTCCTGTAGCTCTCTGGCAGGCCTCTCTTGGCCCCCTACCTGCACCCACCTGTAAGGCAAAAAATCTTGGGGTCATCTTTGACTCTACACTCTCCTTCTCTCCTCACATCTCTGACGTCTCTAAGAGGTCACACTACCAGCTACACCTCAGAGGTATTCTTCCTTTCCTCTCCTTCCCCCAGAAGCTCACTGTCTCCAGAGCTCTGGTTCTCTCTAGGCTGGACTATTGCAACAGCCTCTTTCTTAATCTGCCTGCTTCTACTCTCCGCCCTCTGCAACTTATCCAGAACAGGACTGTGAGACTTGTCCTTGGCCTCAAGCCCAGGATAGTATCTCTCCAGGACTGAAATCTCTGCACTGGCTCCCAGTGGCTGCGAGGATTAAGTTCAAAACCCTCTGTATCGTCCACAAAGCCTTCTGGGGGCTGGGGCCTCAATACCTTCAACTCTCTCTTCCTTAATACCTTCCTTCTCGGGCTCTTTGCTCATCTGCCTCCAACTGCCTCAGGGTTAGTTGCTTCTCCAAGCAACAAGTTGGTGGTAGATCTCTTTCTTCGGCTGGGGCCTCCCTCTGGAACAGCCTTCCTGCCTCCCTGAAACTTGAGGAGAATCATCTTCGGTTCCGGAAGCACCTCAAAACATTTCTCTTTGCGTCTGCTTTTTCTCCTCCTCTCCCTTGCTGATTTCCCGGCTGACACTGAAAATGCACTGGTCACCTGGCCACCCTCTGATCTCGGGCCCAGGTCCACTCCCCCACCAGTCGCACTTCTGCACTTACCCTTTCACTTGCCACCTGCTGGCTGTACTTTTATTTATTGTTTATTATTGTCTTATCCCATGTACTGCACTGTCCTCTCCCCCTCCCCCGCACTTCTCCTCCTTCACCTGCCCATGACACCTGGCCTAGTAGGATCGTTGTCTGTCTTCCCTCTGTTCCCCCCTTGCCTCGTTGCGCCTTGAAACACTTGTGTATAGGAACATTATAAATGCCATATCACATCATATCATATCTTATCACATCATCATTCCTAAGTACACTACGAAAAATATGGATTTGATATCACTGTAATGTGATATACATTTCATACATACAAGAATGCATCACCATATGTATCGTTAATATCAGTGTGTATAGGCCCATATTACGAAATTACTGTGAATGCAAGCGGACGTCCAAGGCCAAATGATAATGATGTGTTATTATATAGCACTTATTCTTAAGTGCTTTATATTAAACAAATATACATACAATATCACCCGACCTGTGTTTGGTACTCATTTATTGACCACAGAAGGATGAAAGGCTGAGTTGGTCTTGCCGGGATTCGAACCTTCAGATCACACACACATCGCAGCAGCGAAAAAACTCAACTCACTGAGCCATCTGACTGGCTATAGCTATCTTACCGGGGATAGTAAAATGAGCAATTACATGTCTGAATGTTCTCAAAGTCAGAAAGCAAATTACACTCTAGTGGATACCGTTAAAGTAGTAACTGAGATTTAACAGCAGGCCAGTTCATCTGCAGGTCTGCTGCAAAGTTGGACACATGTCAAGCGTACATTGATCTACTTTTCAGGCCTCAGAGTTTGGCAAAATACATACTATTGGGAGGGTTCATAACTGTGTATTTAAGAATTTAGATCAGCGCAGGGCAAGCAGTGCACTCAGATGGCATCCCGTTCTCTTGGCACTCGTTACCTCATACATGCAAACAACATCCTGAACAGCATGCCAGGGAGATAAGAAAGATGGACACATTACAACAAAGCATAATTGTGGCACAATTAAGTCAAGGGCCACTTTATGTGCCATGGTCAAACATTTCTACACTGTACACAAGCTTTTAGGCAGAAGTATTTTGTCAAGTAACCGAGAATATGTTATGTCTTGGGATGATCGTAACAGAGACAACAGCAGAAATAAAACATGTTATAACTGCAAGGACGTAGGCCAAAATGGATGCTTTTTCGACTCTAAATGCTTTTTGGAGGTTTTTGTCTGCATTGTGAAATTGACTAAACCTTAATGAGTCGAAAAAATGTTGTATAGAATTCCAGAAAGACAAATTATTTGCTATTCCTGTTCTTTCTTATTTATGGTCACTGTTCAAGGTGTTACTCATGTGGAACCCCCTGCTTCTGGAGCCAGCCACTCCAGAAACAAAGAGCGCTGGCCACAGCACAGGAGCTTCAATTTTAAAAAAAAGAATAATCCAAATACATCTTTTCTTTTTTGGGGGGTTTAGCAAGGGAGACCAGAGCGGTAGCAAGGGAGACTTCAGGGGTCGCAGCTGCAAACCCTGGTGACCCCCAAATCACGTCCCTGAGTGCAATGCACAAATACACTTTGCACCACTCTGTGAATCAAGGTGTTTGTTGGCAGTGCAAAGTCATTTTGGACTGCGCAAAAAATATCCATGTATTAGGCCCTTAGTATCTTCTGTGTACAATCAGCATATACCAATCCCCCCCCAAACTCCCTTCCTGGTATACTATGTTACGTTATGCTATTGTATGTATCCACAAGTACCACCCATTTCTAAACTCTCTCCCTTCAATGCTTTGCTATGGTGTTATGCTATGTAGGTTATTTCATGTTATTTTATACTATGCAATGTCATGTTTTGTTATGTCATGTAGCTGCATGTACCACTCCTCACTAAACTAGCTCTCTGGTATGCTATTCTATGCAATCTATGTTATGTCATGCTACGATATGCATCTGGATATATCATTCCTTCTGGAACTCCATGCCTTGTATGCTATGTTATGTATGCTATGTTATGTTATGTTCTGCTATGCCATTCATTTCATGTTATGCCAAGTAGCTGCATGTACCACTCCTTCCTAAACTCACCCTGGTATGATATATTATGCAATCTATGTTATGGTATGCTATGTTATGTATCTGCATGCACCTCTCCTTCCTTGACTCACAACCTGGTAACGTGGTAACCTATGCTATGCTTTGCAATGTTGTACTATGTTATGTTATTCTATACTATGCTATGTTAAGCAGTGTTTGAAAGTGTAGAATGTGAACAGTGGTAGGTCATTTTGCAAAATATCCACTAATGGAGGTGCTAAGGACTTTTGAAATGTAAATATGTGCGCCGTTGGAGAATATGAACACTTTATTGTGTGTTAAATGCAGGTTTTGGGAAATCTGGAAGGTGAGTTTATATAAGGATATTAATCACAGAAAATGTCAAAGATCTAAGGTGAGACTCATTTAAAGATTCCCGTTAGTGCCCAATACTCCAAAATTGCCACTTTCCCTGCTTTAATTCTCGTAATAGTTCATCTTTTCCAGAGAGGCGTAGAATCCCCTCTCTAAAATCCACTTGACTTAACACCCAATCACACTGGTTGTGTGTCATGCATTGTGAAGTCCTACTATATATTAGCAGTGTAGTCACCATATTTCAGAAACAGCAAATGTCCTTAATAATGTTGCCTTAAAATTGCATTCGTTTAATCAATTTATTCCAAAATGTTCTACAGGGAAACGCCCTCTCATTTGCCCAATCCCCGCAGGTGATCATTTTCAAAATGAGGTTGGTATGTCACCCTCATCTATTTGACCCAAAGTGCTCCTGTGACGCCGAGGGTCCACAAATGCAACGCCTAATATTATAGAAGAGGCCCGGCCATTACGTGTTCATTATTTACAATGTGTGGGGAACAAAACCGGTTAGAAATGGCTGGTCTACATTTTGCACACACATTCTAGTCATCCCCATGCTATTTGTCCAAATTCTATCTTGTATGGGTGCTAGTAGATTGAAACGAGTATTAGCATTTTCGCTGAGTTTTTGCAGAAGGACGGCATGTGGTCTTTTTTTTAAGTATCTTAGGTAAGGATCCTTATTTGCCTCGTGCAGCTTGCAGAAAGGTCAATTTTCTCCTTTCTTCATCATAGTGTTCTGGACAAGGAAAACAATAACAGCAAGTGAAAACGATACAGTACTTACGAAATCTCAGAACAGTACAAACATACAGTCTGTTCCTCCCCGAGCCGTGATCATTATGTGCGAGGATAAATATGAAATCACAGTGTCCGTTAGCGACGTGCCGAAAATGAGCTCTGCCTGCAAACTTCCAGCTCCTTACCCTCATTGCTGACAGCACTCCTGCTCATGCAACACTGGTGCGTTCAGCCTTCCCTGCCAGAATGTGCTTAAAGAGTGTCTGCTTTTAGTGGAAGGTGAACCACAGCCTCATCATACTAAGCTACCCCCTGCTTCTAACCTCACACCTGCCTTACTACACCATGGCCATCTTCCATTGCTCGTTTACTCACTTCGCATCCCAACAGCAGACCCCTCAGCAGCAGCCCAAATCAGAACCATGAAATGCAGTGCAGTACATTACAGTGGGCTATGCACACCAATACCATCAACTATTCCCAGGGATGTCATTTCAGCAAAATGCCAGGGGTAGTGGAAGTGACATTACACGTCCCTTGACCTCGAATCACATCACAGGAAGTGATGTAATTTGACCCCAACCCGTGACATCACCGGAAGTGATGGCACATTGCCTTCAGATGCGTCTAACACCCGTGTTTCCAGGCACTCTTATTTCAGCCAGATATAAGAACCGAGGCATAGAGGGAGCCGAGATTTGTCCACGAGCACACATTTGGGGAATGTCATTTTCCAGATTTGACGTGGAGCCTATATGTAAAACATTCATAATGCAGTACTTGTAACAGGAACCTCTTTCATAGCCAAAGACCACATACACATTAGGCAACTTAATACTTCGCTCAATGGACCTTGCAACATCCTCTCACTAAAACTGACCACCACCCCCACCACTACCATTACTATCCATGTGGGTTATCGCCCACTGGGTGCCATCAAGTCCTTTGAAGAAAACCTTCTTCAAACACTAGGCCACAACTTAAAGCTCTCTTCACAAGTGACATTCCTAGGAGACCTTAATCTCAGACTTAATGACCACACTGACTTACCAGCCTCCTCTCTCTCCTACTAGCTTTCTGCCCTAGGCTTCTGTCAATGCATCAACAACCCCACACACATCAAAGGACGAGCTCTTGACTGGCTAGATGACCTCAATTGCAATGTCTCCATTAAAGCCAACATGCCTTGTCCGTGATCGGACCATCATATAATCACCTTCTCAATCATTCTTGCTATGCACACTAAACCCTCCACAAAGCGGCTACCACAATCACTGGCCTGCAACTCTAGGAAACTCCCCAAAGAGAAACTTTTACCTTTCCTTGGCCCACTCAAATTGGAATCCCTTAACATACCAGATCATCAAATCCACCAGCACACTAACTGCTGCTGTCAGCGCTATCGCCCGTCTAGTCCCAAAAAAAGCAAAGCCCAAAACTCATGCTAGCTCCTGGTACTCACAAGAGCTGCCAAACCTTAGGACTAAAAAAAGATCTGCAGAGTTCTGTTGGAAAAACACCCCTACTGACTCACTCAAACAGAAATTCACTAGCCTGGCTAAACAATACAAACAAGCCACTCCCAACTCAGACACGCAAGAGCTATTCACCAACTTCAGAGAATTGGAAACTCCAGTTCCCCATGTCTCTACCAGAACAAAGACGCTGGCTGGTGTACGAGCATACAGAATGCTATACTGCAAATAATTGACATACTACAGAAATAAATAGTCTCCAAGCAATCCAACATTAAACACTCCCACCAGGACACTCCAGCCATCCACGCCACAATGTCCGACACCCCATGCTTCAGCTTTAACAAAATATCCTTTCAGGACACCCTACACATGTTGAAAAGCCTTAAGCCGTCAAGATGCAAAGGAGATGTCTACCCAGCCTCACTCAGTGTGCGGACACACTAGCCCCCATCATCACAGAATTCATCAATTCCTCTTTCGCAACAGGCAAGGTCCCATCCAGCCTTAAAGAATCTTGGGTCTTACCGCTACCAAAATGAAACTCTCTTGGCCCAGCCATAACTACAGACCTATCAATACAGTACTGTTCCTTCTGAAAATACTTGATAGAGCCGCCTATTTCCAGATCCAACGCCATCTAGAATCAAACCACATCCTAAGTGTCCACGAGTCAGGGTTCCGCCCCGGCCATGATACAGAGTCAGCACTACTCAATTAAAAAAAAAGAAATGGACGAGATCAGGGACAAGGGCAAGCCTGCCTTTCTGCTCTTCTTAGAACTTTCCGTGGCTTTTGACTTAGTAGACCACGGCATACTATGCCACCATCTCACTTCTGCAGCCGCCTTCTGCCCAGAAGCAGCAGCTTGGATTTTCTCCTTCCTAGAAGGCAGAGTTATGAAAGTATTCTCAGATAAGGCATGCGGAGCAGCTCCTCCTATCAACTATGGACACCCCCAATGGTCATGTGTCTCTCCCACACTTTACAACATCTTCACAAAGCCTCTCTTTGACCTCTTAGACGCTCAGGGCATAGTTTACATCAACTACGCTGACAATACCCAAATTCTCCTCTCCCTCTCAGGCAACTACACTAACAACGTCACCCTAATTAACTCTACATACGCCACTATCCAAGCCCAGATGGTGACCCATGGCCTTTGCCTTAATGACAAGAAGACAGAACTGCTCCTAGTTGGGCCCCATTCTGTGCTAAAAGAACTTGAACCGGACTACACAGCCTTCAACATCGATAGTACCAAGATCACTGTCTCACCCGCCGTGAAAACACTAGGAGTCTACTTAGACGCTGCCCTCTCCCTTTCCCGCCAAGTAAATGCCATATCCCCATCAGCAGCATACTCCACTAAACTCCTCAACGCTGCCAAACCATATCTCTCAGTAGATAGATACCTAAAAAACGCCCAGGCGGTAGTAGGCGCAAGGCTGGACTACTGCAACACCCTATTCGCTGGCACATCCTCACACAATATACACAATCTTCAGACAATTCAAAATAATGCCCTATGAGCTGCCTTAAACATGCCCAAAACTGAACACATATCAGATGCCCGGAAATCAGTACACTGACTTCCTATCTGTTAAAGAATCCTATTGAAGGCACTTACCATCACACATAGATGTATCTCAAAATCGGCCTGCCCTATCTGGCCCCAAAATTTTATATGCACCAAATGGATGGGCCAACTAGAAATCTTTACACTCACAGATTGGTGCAACCAAACTCCAAGCGCACCAAAGCTGGAGGCTCTAGCTTCCCGGTCTTCGGGGCAAAACAATGGAACTCCCTCCCTCCGCAATCTCAAACACAGCTACAGCTAGCGTTAGAAACATCTATAGATCAATGGACACAAAAAGCACTGACCTGCGGGGGGGGTGCACTGTGTATTTACCGAGGAGCAAAATGCTGTATGAGCAAGGCTGAAAATTAAATCATTGACCAGGGTTCAGTATCAACACAATTCCCTCGTTATAAATGTTTCTATGAGTCAGCTACCACTACAATAGAAGAAACATATTGTGCGGGTGTAAACTGAGGGCATCTGTCTCTGTGTGCATTTATCTTTAAGTTATGTGACAAGCAACCACATGTACCCAGAGTCGAACATAACACCTTAATGTCCTTTGCTTTGATACATAACTCTTCAATATTTTTAACAGGTGAGGTGTGGGGCGGGGAAAGGGTGTACTTCCCTCAAGAGTGGGGCTCGATGCATCCACGATTTTCAGAGCTCTATGTGCGCTGTTCATTATTCAATGATGCCCCCACCCCAGGACCGGCCTGTGAATGTAGCTTCCACAAAGTCCTTTCCAAGAAGGAGTTTGAGTGGGGAGGGGTGGGTCACCCCCTGGCTGTCTCATTTCTGAGACCGTGTGTCCAATGCTTATTTTCGTAAACAGTGTTGCACCAGAGAAGGGTCATGGGCTAGTTTGCGGCCCCTCTCAACCATTCACATCACACTTGCATGCGTTCAAGGTGAGCAGAGTACAATCAGTGGCATAGCACAACATTTGGCGGCCCCTTCGTGAGCCATGCTAAGGGACCCCCAAACCCTCAACCTCCTTAACAAAGCACAGGGGATGCCACACACTGGGCCGGCCCGGACCACCACATGTGCCCAAAATCCATGATGATTTTGCCGCTTCAGGGGCATGCACTAATCCAAGTGAAAGAAGTAAATATGTTTTTTTATCAAAGCTTAAATGTTTCACCTAGCATAGAAAGAAGGGGCTGGTGATCTGGTCCCAGTGGTGGCAGGTGAGTTGTTTTATTGAAGTTTGTAAATATTTGCCATTAATATGCGATTGCGACTGAGCATAGTGATGGGCCCCAAACTAATTAAAACGGGTTTGGGAGGGGGGTCAGGAGGATTCTTCCCCTCTTATGAGAACATTTTTTGAATAATGGGTTAAAATGGTGCATTAAACAGCACACTTTCTGTGAAAATGTGGGTAGAAGGCCAGACATTTTGCAATCAGTTTAGTAGGGTGTAGGGTAACTCATGGAAAAAAGTACCATAGATGCAAGTCACCAAAAGTTCACAAGCGCATTTCCCAATGCATTGTAATGTCGGTCCCTTCAATATATGCCAGTATAAAAAACATTTTCATGCTGACTGTGCCCATACATTTCCATGCTGGTTCCACCAACATATGCTAGTTTCCCATTTAAGAACATACTGAAGTTCTCTTTGAGCTATTTTTTATAGTATCATTACTGGCACTAGGCACAAAGCTAGATCTGTCAACATATGCCAGCACTCCTATGTAATAAAAATACTCCCGTTGGTTTGGCCATTAAAAGTGACATGTCACAATAAGAAAACGTGTCCAAACTGGATCAAATGTAAGCCAGTCTGGACCTATAAGAACACTTATCATCCTTGCTTCATCGATACTTAGTTAATAAAATGTCATGCTACAGTAAGATATATACAGGACGCTACACAAAACGTCATTCTAGCAAGGTAACACTACTTATCATGCTTGCTTTATCAAAGATGACGAGTAATACATTTCATGCCACAGAAAGCCATGGCTAAACTGACTGTACCAAAATGCCAGTCTAGCCAGGCAATGACTCATATGAACTTGGCTTTGCCTGAAAATACCAGTAAAATGTGCAAAGTCAATAAAGGATGTGTCAAAAATGCTCTAGTCATCCCCAGTCTCCCAGGGTTTACACACACACACACACACACACCAGCATCCCCTTTCCCCCGCCCATACATCTCCTCTCACATTCATTCACACTGCATTCACCACACAGGCATGCACCCACCCAGACACCCACCCACCCAGAACATTCACACACAAAATCACATGCATACCCATTCACCCACCGGTGACTTACCCATACCTTCTCTCACATACACTTACACTGGCACCCACCCACCCAGAACATTAAAACACACACTATCACATTCCTACTGATTCACCCACCACTCACTGACCCATACACCTTCACTCGCACCCACTCACACTACATTCTCCACACAGGAATGCACCCACCCACCCAGAACATTGAAACGCACTATCACATTCATACTCATTCACCCACCAGTCATTCACTCATACACCTTCTCTTACATCCACTCTCACTGCATTCTCTACACAGGCACACACCCACCCACCCAGAACATTCAAACACACACTACCACATTTATACTGATTCACCCACCACTCAAGACCTATACACCTTCTCACACACCCACTCACACTACATTCTCGACACAGACACTTACCCATCCAGAACATTGAAACACACTATCACATTCATATTCATTCACCCACCATTCACTGACTCATGCTCCTTCTCTTACATCCACTCTCACTGCATTATTTACAGAAGCACACACAACCCACCCAGAACATTGAAACACCCGCACTATCACATTTTATCTCATTCACTCACCACTCACTGACCCATAACACATGCATACATCTCACAAGCACTTGACACATGAAATATACACATCACATTTGTTTTAAAAAAGCCTTCTTTCCTTCTTTCCTGTTTTCCAGTTTCGGTCTGTTACTCCAGGCCACCCTTGGCTCCTCTGTACTACTCACAAACAGGAACCAGGAAGCTGGGAGAGCTTCCCGGTTCCTGTATATGAAGCGCAAGGAAGCCGGAGGAGAAGGGGTTGGAGCTGAACGTGTTATGCATGTTACACGTGCCACATGTCACAGTCAGCTCCAACCCCTACTGAGCGTTTCCTTCTAGCGCTGCAAGCCGCAGCCCAGCCTTTACCCTCATGGGTGAAGACGGCACCAGGGCACGCCCAGACATGGTGTAGGGGGCCCCACTATCCAGGAGATTCAGTTTAAAAAAAGAAAACACACACTATCACTTTTGATCTCATTCACCCACCACTCACTGACCCATAGCATATACATACATCACACAAATGCGAAATACAGATCACATTTTATTTAAAAAAGCCCTGTTTGTTGTTTTTCCAGCTTTGGTCCTTCACTTCAGGCGACCTTCTGCTCCTCTGTGCTGCTCACAAACAGGAACCAGGAAGGTGGGAGAACTTCCTGGTTCCTGTATATGAGCCGCAAGGAAGCCAGAGGAGAAGGGGTTGGAGCTGAACGTGGCATGCATGTTACACGTGCCATATGTCACTGAGTGTTTCTTTCTTGCGCTGCAAGCCCCAGCCCAGCCTTCACCCTGATGGGTGAAGACGGTGCCAGGGCACCCCCTGACCTGGTGTGGGGGAAGAGCTTCAGTTTAAAAAAAAATGTTATTTTTACTGGGTAGCAAGGGAGATTGCAGGGTTAGCAAGGGAGATTGCAGGGGTAGCAAGGGAGAACAAAAGGGGTGGCGGCTGCGACCCCTGGCACCCACCAAATGACATCCCTGACTATTCCACTCACAGCCTGCTATTTTGCCTTTAGCCCTCCAGCCAAGCCCTCTGGTGAGCCAAACCCTGCAGCCACGACCTACCATAGGGAGAGGAGAGTCTTTCAGGACTTTTAAGATGCCTTCCCCTAATACACGGATGCTCTGACACCCTCACTTCCCGCTCTCTTAACCTCTCAACCTGAGCCTTCCTGCCCTCCTCCCCATTCCCCTTACTCTGATTCCCCAGTCCCATTTAACAATCACAATTTCCCTGTTTCTTCTTCACATTGCATCCACTCTATGGCCTCTCTAAGCTTTCTACTATCCCCAAACCTTTCTTTCCCTCTACCCCTTGCGTATATGCATCCCTCTGAATTCCTCATACTTCCATCTACTGACCCCTTTCCTTTCATTGACCTGATCACCGCCGTCCACACCACCCACAAATCTGCTTTGGCCTCACCAGTCTTTTCTCCCTTCACAAATTCATTAACCCATTCCCCAACCCGAATTCCAATATCCTCTGCCTGCTCGCTCTCATCTCGCTCCAAAAATCCCTCTTACCTTTACCATCCCCCCTCGCTCATACCCTTTCAAAAATCCCAAAGCCCCACTCCCAACTCTATTCCTTATGCCCCAGCACTTCAAATCTCTACCTTACCCCCAAAACTCCTCCCATTCTTTAATTCCAACCATGTCATATCTTTCTTCTCAACCAAACCAACCACTTTCTAGTCTCTCTGCTGATCTTCACCGATCTCTGCATCCACTTGCCAGATCCCCACTCACTTCTATCCCTCTGCCACCGGCTCCCCAATATCTCTCACCTCAACTGTCAACACTCAGACCTCTTCTTTATGCCCGCACCTTGCATCTCTCCCTTCATTCAACCCTACTCCCTCTGGCAAGCATCCACCACTCACTTTCACCTCCCTCTCTCACGCACCCCATCACACATCCACCCATAACCCTTCTTTTCCTTGCTTTCCCTTTTATTCCTTGTCAACCTACATCTGACTCCCATTCTTCCTTCCCCTCCTGTTCACTCTCTCACATAGTTCCTTCCCATTGCTCAACACCCAACCTCATTCACCCTGTCACGCCAAACAAACCCTAGCCCCTCTACATACTCACTTCTACCCCAACGTGTCCTCCCTTCCCACTACCTGATATACTTTCTATTCACCACCTTCCTCTGCCACAGCTAGCTCAAATCCCACCACAGATCTCCCCATCACCAACAAACCACCTACCAGTCACACCTGCCGCTTCTCCCTCCCTAGATCCTTTTTCATTTACCCAAACAACCTCGCCCCATCCTCCTCCTCACATCTATCCCTTCTTCCTGTCCATCCTTTCAATATCTATCCTCCTTCAACTCTTTCAGCCCTTCCTCTTTTCTATCCTCCTGCCCATACCCACCCATTCTCATTCCTTTACCTCCCCTCAATCATCCCACTCCAACCCACCTTCAGCCCCACCCACTTCAACCCTTCTTCTTTTCCCTTTTCCCTCCTCTCCACCCCAAATCCACCACAATCTCCACACTACCACCTCAAGCCTCCTCCAAGCCTTGCCCCATCTCCCATTCCATCTCATTCTACCATCTTTTACCCTGTCATCGACCTTTTCACTTACTAACCCCAACCTCTCTCTCTCTCTCCAATCCCCCTCAAACCCATTCTAACCCTTCCACCTTGTCACCTCACCCCAGTGCTTTAAGTGGGGTAAGAAATTAAGGGGGGGCCTTCGTTCGGGGGCGTGGCTTTCATTGTGGGCATGGCCTAAAAGTGCGCAACTCATAGTAAGGTGCGCAAACAAATATATAAATGTATGTGAGCATTTATACGTTTGTGTGCGTACTACTATGGTTTGTGTACTTTTCAAGCCATCTTTTATAAACGTAGCATGTTACATATTTCTATGTTTATAAAAGGTGGCTTGAAAAGTGCATAAACCATAGTAAGTTATGCACACTTGTGTGCTTACCTTACTATAGTTGTGTACTTTTCAAGCCACCTTTTTATAAACAGACATTTGTAACATAATTCTATGTTTCTAAAAGATGGCTCGACACGTAAACAATTCAAGGCATCTTTTATAAAGCGTTGATGACGGACAAAACCCAAGGTGGCTTTGTCCGTCGACAAAGCTTTATAAAAGATGCCTTGAATTATGTACGTTTCAAGCCGTCTGTTATTAACAAAGAAATGTTTCTACGTTTATAAAAGACGGCTTGAAACATCCACAATTCAAGGCATCTTTTATATGGAGATAGACGTCTCAGGCTCTGTGATCTCTGCTTTAAGCAGAGATCACAGAGCCCGAGGCGCCTTTCACCCTCTGCGAACCCGCGGGCTCCATGATCTAATCTGCATATTAGATCACAGAGCCTGCCGGTTCGCTAGGGTCAGTGACCTGGGGAGGGCAAACAAAGGGACAGTAACTTCCTCTGATGACCCTGATGAGGGGTCATCAGAGGAAGTTACACTGACTGACAGAAGTGCCAGGCAGCCTCAGCGTTGCTGTGGCTGGCACTTCTGTATGCTTGCCTGACATAATGGCGGGCGCATCTCCCGTCGCGGCTGCGGCCGGGGCAGGATAATGCGTCCCGCCAATGTTGTGTGGTACCGGGGGGCCCCGGCAGGGTCCCGGCTCAGCCAAACTTTCTGGAGACTGCCGGGGCCCGGCCCTGGCAGTCCCCAGCCCACTTAAAGCACTGCCTCACCCCCATCTCAACACTGACTCGCAGGGACGTCATTTGGTCGTCGCCAGGGGGTCATACATTTCTAGTATGAGATGTGTATCACATTACAGTTATATTGTAACCATATCTTTCATAGTGTACTTAGGAGCAATGCTATGTGATACCACGTCCTGTTTTGTCAAGGAGTGAAAGGTTGTGTTCCATCATTTCCTGTGATGTCACTTCAGGGAGGGGGCAAATGACATCACTTCCTGTGATGTCAGCAGAGGTCAAGGGACGGCTGATGTCACTTCCGCTACCCCTGGCATTTTGGTGAAATGACGTCCCTGCTGCCTCGTCCACTATCACCCCTGTTTCCCCCTCCATCTCTCCATCCTTTCCCCCTCCTGTGCTTCCAGACCTATCACACTCCCCTACTCCCACCATCTGTTTACCCAGACTGCTTCTGTAAGTCTGTTAGGCAGCTATGGAGAAGAAAGGAGTTGTCGGGTGACAGAGAGACATCACTAACTTCAAAGAAATCTGGCTAACGGCGTGATCAGAGGCTGTCATGCTCAGAAATCTCGACAGAAGGCCAGGAGCTCCATATTGATCTACCAATAGACATGGCACTTCTAAAGCTGTCACGCGTTTGCGAAATCTAACATTTCATTTGCAGACAAATATACATGGACCCAGTGCTGGGAAGCAATTTCAATGGTACAAATATATCTCTGCTTAATATAAACCTCTCTATTTTTTTCGGAGTGATTGATGAGTGTTTGGGCTGGTGTATTACTTTCAGTTTTTAACTATCAAAAAGATCATGCATCTTAAAAATGTTTTCTGTGATGCTGTCAAGCATTTTGTTTCAGTGCCCTGTTTGCAGCCTTTCCCCGTCTAAAGCCCAGCCTAGACACCCAAGCAGCTCAGCTATGCCCACAGCCCGCATGTACTCTCAGACAGTGCTTCACTGACGCCCTTTCGGAGGTTTCCAGGTCCAGAAAATCCACTGATTGCAGAGTGTTTGAATCAATAGTTCTAGTGTTGGGGGATTAGAAGTATTCTTAAGCATGCCAATGGTATTTTTATGTTCCTTCAACATCTTCAGCATTACCTGCTATCTCCACTCCGTGCAGGAAGTGTGTAACTTTGGCAAAAGCCAATTGTTTCACTGCCTTCTCCTTTGTTCTCAGGCACAAAGCAGAAGGCAAGATGATTCATCCTGTTTTTTTGTTGTTTACTTGTCATGGAAGTCATTTACTCCAACAATTTGAAGCATGAATGTATCTTAATTTCCACAAAAATTAAACGACTTTTCCTCTGGCCATTTCGCAGACCCACATTCCGCTTTCAGCCTTAACCATGCATCCACCCAGTCCCTCCCTCTTTTCACCCCTCCAACCTTCTCCCCCATGACCCGTAAACCCGCTCTTTGCCCAACCTCTATCTTGCAATCCTCACCTTCCCACCTGCCCACAACCTTCCCCACCCAGTTACCACCACCAGGTCCTCCACCTTCGTCACCCCCTTTCTTATCCTGCTTCACCAACAACCACCAACACCACCTATCAACCCTCCCTCACTTCCTCTTCATCTTCCCAAACACATGCTTCCTTCTTCCAAAACAACCCCCTCTCTCAAATCCCATACACTATCCTTCCCTACCCTACAGAGATGCACACACACAGATACACACATACCCAGATATACACACACAGAGATACACAGACGCACACACGTACACACACACAGATAGGTAACACGCACATACACGCACAGATCCACACACATAGTGATATACACACAGAGATATATACAAAGAGAGGTCTACACACATACACAGATATACACACACAGAGATACACAGACACACACACTTACACACACATAGGTAGGCAGCACGCAAATACACGCAGATTCACACACATAGTGATATACACACAGAGATATATACAAAGAGAGGTCTACACACATACACATATATACAGAGATACACACACATGAACACACACAAAAACACACACGCACAGAGATACACACACATATATGCACACACAGATATACTGAGATATACACTCACCCACAGATAAACACACACACAGATACACACAGACACACACACAGAGATAGACATGCACACAATCATGAGCATTCAAACATCAATCACTCTGTCATTCACACGAGCACCCCGAACATTCAGAATGCATTTACACATGCGCTCGCACCCATGTACACCATTCACACAGAATGTATTCATATGCATGCAATTATACACACCCATACAAGCATACGATCTTTGCCTACATCACACATAGCATACACAAACAAACATGCTTTTTTTCATTTTACCTGCTGTTTCCCTCCAAACTTGCTGCTGCCTCTTCAGCTGCTCCATAGGCTTGCAGTTAACACGCCCCACACAGACAGGAACCTGGAAGCAGGGAGAGCCTCCTGGTTTCTGACATGCGAGGAGTGCGAGAGCCGAAGAGTGACCTCTGTTGCTCGTCTGCAGGGTGAAATCTGTAAATACCCACAGAGCACTGGGCGCTGAGTGGGCATTTACATATTATGGACGGCCCTGGTCCACTCTGGCCATACCCTGTCAATGTCTCTGGTGCCTGAGTATATGGGTGTTTGAGTGACCAGCCCAAATTGGCTGGCCACCAAACGTTTCAATGCTGCGCGGTTGTGGATAGGTGACTAGGGTAAGCCCTGTCCAGGTGTGAGTGTCTATATGCAGAGAAATCCGGCTCCATTAATTTGATTCATTCTGGACTATACTTGCAAGACTGCTGGAGATGGTGTGCAATTGGGGTTCCTGTAATCTGCTGGCTTGGCTAAGACATTTTGTGGATGCCTCTCTGTCTCTGCTGGCTGGAAGAGTCTCTGCTGGGTTCCTCTGCTTCTCTTTGGCCTCCACTGCTGGAGTCCCCGGCCTTCATTGCTGGAATATCCATGTCTGCATCTCTTGACGGTCTCAGAGGACCCTTCCTCTGCTTTATGCATTGAGGAAGTGGCCCCTTTTTCAGCCCTGCCAGAACCCTGAATGGTTTGCTCCTACTCTGCCTCGTCTCTGCTCTTTTGTGAAATGACATGTCCCATCATGGGACACTCTGTACCACTGCCTGAAGCTGTTCTTCAATGAGGGTTCAATTCTCTGTTCCCTGGTTGCCTCTTTGCCTCCAAATAAGCTGACTGTGACCTGCTGACAGTGTCCTCTTCGGTGCTCCTTGGCTTCTGCCCTGATGCAGTGGCCTCTCTATAGTAGGCCATAGGTCCGCTCGTCTTGGGATCTCATCATCGTGGCTCAGATTCCCTAGGCAATGTTGTTCATACAGTCCTAAAAATACATAGCCTGTGCAATCCTGACACCCTCATTTGCCTATGCACTCACACTTTCTGGAGCGTTCAATATGCACCCATAACTGTGAAGGGTCATCCTCATGACCTCAAACCTGTCAGTGGTCCAGTCCTCCAGGTTTCCTTGGCTCTGGGTGCTGAATATTTTCTGTGCCTACCTGATAGCAACCATAATGCACATGAAAACGTGCACCTCCTCCAGGTCCCTGAACCACGGGACAGGGCGCCACCATTGCTGTGTTCTTCATTGTCTCCTCTTTCCATCAACTATTCTTCCTCATCTGTGAATAGCTGTCTTTTATGCTGAGCTGATGTCATCTTATGGGCCTCAGCTAGTGGGATCCCACCTTCCTATTTCTCCTCCCCCAGAACTCCATCCTCTGGTGCCTGATGCTGTGCAATGACAGTGCTCTCCCTTTTGCATGGCTCCCCAGTGCACAAGATTCACTTGATAAAGATTCCCTTGTTGTTTACAGAGGAAGAGCCCCAAAGTTATCAATGGATCGACATGGCCGGCTCAGAGACCCACTTACTTTTTGGGTTTCTTCAATACATACAGCCATAGCCATTGCCCAACATGTACATTCCTTCCCCAACCTCCACACTATCCCCTACCACGTGCGGATACTTCATAAGAACCGGATGTGAATTGCATTGAACTCTGTCGTACAATGAACAGTCCACCTAACACTGCTTTGGCCTTCTCCTCCCAGTGCAAAATGCATGTGAAGTTACTGCTTGGATCTTCTCCATCACCAACAAAATTAAATTGTGTTTCTAATTGCTCTGGTCTTTGTACTTGCCCACAAAATGCATGGCAGGTTTACTGACTCTTATTGACAATTCACACGAACACCCACCCACAAATCATCTGCCCTTGAACAACCCAAAAGATGTCTAACCTAATTCCCTAACATCTACCTGGACCCTATTATCAATTGTATTCTATTTTAACCCTAAGTGATAGGTGTGGTCTAAACACAAAGTCTAAGAAGACAGCTGAACCAGGTGATAGACATCTACAAAGCCCACACCAGACCACTGATATGATATGGGGCTGGCCTTTGGCTTTATTCCAAAATTAAAACTTTAGTGTGTTGAATGATCCTTCTTTAAACACGTGTTGCGCTCCTTCTAAACCATTGCCTATGGAGCTAGGCTTGCAGTCAATCACGTACGAAGCCTGGCATAAACCTATTTGTCTCTGGATGAGGTTGCACCGTGATACCAGCACAGAAAATCCTATAGATGCATTATGAGATTTGATTGATATGTATAAAAGCTGTCCATGGAAATGGTATTCTCACGTGGAAACAATCCTTAAAAAGCTGTGTTGCACAGGCTTTCTGTCTGTAACATCATAGTAACAGGAGCAGATTATTAGGACAGTTAAAATGATATCTCTGCTTTGTTACCATCCTACGCCTATGGACGACTGCAATACGAGCCAGAGCAGAAAATGAAAGTGTAAACACAAATGCACGCTTTCAGTTGCCACACTGCTCACCGTAAAATGAGCCCCTTTGAGTCTGGAACTTTGCTTTACTTGGATAGAACTTTCAAGGGAGAGTTGTGCATGTTGTGTTTCAGTTGCATATCCTTCCACTTGTATCTTTCAAATCAAGGTGGTATTCAGGATTATCTAATAGTTGCCCTTCCTCTAAGGATATACATTCATTTTTTTGACCCCACTATAAACGTTTTTTGTAAAGTGGGCTTGTACCCCACTTGCGTTCAGAGGGTCTGAAATAATACTCCACTGTCTTGAGATTTCTCCAGACCATGCTGTTCATGTCAACTGTGCACGTAACTTCTAGTTATTTTTCGAAGGCTTGGTCTAACCTACCTCTCAACTTCCCCACCCTAGAAACTCATCTCCACCCTTCCTTCGCCATTCTAATGCCTTCCCAAGCCCCTATTCCAAAACCACAGCACTACACTTCGCTGTGCCACCCTTCACTGCCACACCCAGTCCTCCACCTTTCCAACCCCACTTCCTCACACCTCCATCCTACACCCTCCAGCTCCTGTCACATTCCCCTCCACTTCCCTCCTCAGTGCTTGCAATGACTGACTACCCATCAACTCACCCTCCAAATTCTCCGCCTATGTCTACCAACGTCCATTCACAGAGCCCATCTTCCTGCAGCCACCTCCCAATGTGATGATTGACTCCCACAGTGGTCGGTCGTGTGCACTGCCTCAGGCTGCGAGGGCGGTTACATGTGTGTTTCTCTTTTGAGGAGGCATGCTGCATTGTCTAATGCTCTCAGATCTGATATGAAACTGTCTGCAGCATCTGAAGTCTATGTGACTTCAAAAGCTAATCTTCCATCCCTGCATAATTCTTGTAGTTAATTAGATGACAGCTATCAAAACCTGCATTGTGTGTGATTTTAAAACAGAAAAGACAATGAATATATCTGGTAGAAATTACTGTGTGACTTGAGCAAGAATATAAGGATGGAAATAAGAATCCTTGGTTGGAAAATTGTTTTTCTGTTCTTTTTAAAAGTGTTGTAAGAAACTAATAAAACATTTTTTAAAAAAACTGGACTAACACAGCGGCAAACTTTGTTTTCACTATTCATGAGCGCAGGAAGCCATATTTGCGCCAGGTCCTTTTTTGCACGGCTGCAAATGATGATAGAAAAGTGCGTTGCACCAGTCACGCAAAGTTTATATATCAGGGTTTCAATGCATTGCGCTATAAGAGCTGAAATTGCTTCTCACGACAAAGGGATCGAAATTCAGCCTCAGCCTCCTCCTCTCCAAATGAAAACAAGCAATTATTGCGTGGGTCTGTTTGCACACAGAAATGAGTCATTAAATTAACAGCATCCAAGGATAACTCACACCACTGTACATAGTCTATGTTTGCAATGATACAAACGTCCACAACTCATTGGGAAAGCACCCAGGAATGGGCTTAAGGAAAGCCAGTCATTGCGGAAGATGTTGGCATGCCACACGCAATATTTCATTTCATTAGGGACATGAACACATATATTATGCTTTCCCTGTTGGATAAATGGGTATGAGGCAACATTGAAGTTCATAAAATGACTCGATTTATGCCACCAGACAACAACCAATGAAAGGAGCCCATAATCCTCCAGTGTCTACCAACGTAGATCATGCCTCATAGGTATTGACCAATCAGCTTGAAGAGACCATTGCGAGAGCTACCATTGGCCGCCTTGAGATCCGTAACAGGCATGTCCTCCTTTTCTAAGTGCCTTGCAGTGCAAAAGACAGGTAGGCAAGTGTCACGCCTGCCTTAACAACACGTGTTGCACTCTGGCGCATTTTTGTGGTTTTTGGAGGCAGAACTGAATCACCAGGTCGGCCACGCATCCCATCTCCACCTTCAAAAACCGCATGGTTTTATGCCAGCATGATTTTGTCAGGCTGACTTAAAAGCAACGCATACCTGTGATGTGCACTTGTTTTTAGCACCTGCTAAAAGAAGATGAACACCAGAGGAATCCATAAATTGTAGGAAGAATTTACACTTTTTGAACTGTAAAGAGTAAAACAAATGTTAATACGATTTTCCCTCTTTTAACATTTTTTTTACACGTCTCGGTGCAAATGACGAACATTGCATGTAGGATTTACTTAAAAGTACAAACATAAGAGGCCCCTCTGCCCAATTTACTTGTTTATACTTTTGGCTATTAGGTGTTGCTGTCAGTGTTGCCTACAAGCCGGAACTATTGGTGTGGGAAGAGAAGATAGAAGTGAGATGGGATGAGGGGAGGCACAGAAACCATGTGGGTGTTGATTTATTTTCCACCCACTAATTGCCTATGACTTTGTAATCCATGTGGACTAGCAAAAACTATTGCAGTAGAATACAGCGAGGTAGAGATGGCATGTGAGGAGGGATACAAAGCATATAGATGTTGTTTGGTAATTTAACCACCCATTGAATACCCTTTGCCATGCTAATTTCTATGGCCATTTCCACTCACTTCCTGCCACTCCCTGCCAAACACACAACCTCCTGCAATATCGTTGAGCTAGCTTTTTCAAGCCTTACCATCAAACTTTAGCTTAAAGTGCCTGCCTGTGTTTCATTTTTTTAAAAAACGTATTCTGGGAGTTAAGGACTTAATTTGAGCTGTAAACACAATTGAGGTGCAATAACTATGTCTTAACCAGGTCTGCCTTTAGCCACTTGATTATAAGCATTACGCGTGTCCTTCACTGAAGTCATGTTAAAAAGAAGCACTGCTTTGGCTTTGTATTTGGCATAGTTTTGGCTTGTGTATAAGTATTAGGTATTTGCTGGGTGATGATTTTATATGCCCAGGTACGCACCATTTTGCAACTGCTGGCATCAATGGTCAATTATTACCACTACAGCAGTGCCTCCATTCCTACACATGTGCATGTGTGAGTGCATGGTGAAAGGGTGCACAATTAAATGTATGGGTGGCTGGGTGTGGGTGTCAAGTGTATGGTGAAAGGATGCACACTTAAATGTATGGGTGGATGCCTGGGTGTGCCTTTATGGTGAAAGGATGCACACTTAAATGTATAGGTGGAACCCTGTGTGAGTGTATGGTGAAAGGGTGCACACTTAAATGTATAGTGGCTGCCTGTGTGAGTGTATGGTGAAAGGGTGCACACTTGAAGGTATAGGTGGCTGCCTGTGTGAGTATATGGTGCAAGTGTGCACAATTAAATGTATGGGTGGCTGGGTGTGTGTGACGAGTGTATGGTGAAAGGGTGCACACTTAAATGTATGGGTGGCGGCCTGGGTGTGCCTGAATGATGAAACAGTGCACATTTAAATGTATAGGTGGCTGCCTGTGTGAGTGTATGGTGAAAGGATGATATATTATATGATAAGCATTTTATAACACGCCTGTGCACAAGTGTCTCTAGGCGTGACAAGACAAGACAAGGGAGGGAAGACAGAGGAAGGACAAATCAAACAATCCTACTAGGCCCTGTGTCATTCAGATTATGCAAGTGTGATAGCGCAAAGTGTAGGGGGTAGGGGGAGAGGGAAGTGCCAGGGAGAGGGAAACTTGATCCACTAAGTGTGCGATAGGCACAGAGGCAGTGCATGGGTGACTAGTCATGGAGGAGCCTGGTACCCAGGGAGACAAGGGTGGCCAGGCAACCAGTCAGCTCAGCAGACAGGTAGGCCAGCAGGGTCGAGTGAGGGAGAAAGCAGAGGTGAAAAAGAAGGTCTTGAGCTGCTTCCGGAACTTCAGGTGGTCCAGCTCAAGTTTGAGAGGGACATGGAGGCCATTCCAGAGGGAGGTACCTGCAGAGAAGAGATATCTACCCCCCACTCTCTGCCTGGAGACGTGTCTGACCCTCAGAGAGTTTGAGGTGGCTGAGTGAAGGGCTCGAGAAGGAAGGTGTTTTGGAAGAGAGTTATATGTAGTGTGGGCCCCGACTGAAGAAAGCTTTGTGGACGATGCAGGGGGTCTTGAACTTGTTCCTTGCATCCATCGGGAGCCAGTGCAGAGATTTCAGGGCTGGAGAGATATGGTCCCTGGGCTTGAGGCCAAGGACAAGTCTCGCAGTCCTGTTCTGCTGAGGAGGTGCAGCTAGTAGTGGGCCTTCTTGGCAAAGGCGGTGATGTGAAGAGAGAAGGAGAGAGTGGAGTCAAAAATGACAACAAGGTTTTTTGCTTCACAGGAAGACGAAGGAAGAGGGCCCAAGGAGGGTGGTCATAGTGAGAGAAGTAATGGGGGAGCAGGGTTCTCAATGAGATGGATCTCAGTCTTGCTCGCATTAAGGCAGAGATCGTTGGAGGCGCACCAATCCTAAATCGTGGATAGATAGTCAGGAATGAACAAGTGAGGAGGTTAAGGGGAGCCTGTAAGAGAGCTGACTGTCGTCCACATAACACTGAAAGTTAGAGGAGAAGGTAGCAATCGGGTGAGCCAAAGGGGCCAAGGAGACGTTGAAGAGTCAGGGTGAGAGGTTAGAGCTCTGGGGAACACCAGATGTGGAAAGAGAGGTGGTGGAGAGAAAGGAACCAAGTTGGATATGGGAGGGTCGGTCCAGGAGGAAGGAGGTCAACCACTGCAGGGCCTGATCAGTGATGCCCAGGTTCTCACAGAGTCGATTGATCAGGATGCAGAATTGACCTTGTCAAAAGCAGAGGAAATGTCAAGAAGGATGAGGACAGAAGGAACGCTTGAATGAAGATTAGTGAGCAGATCTTCACGGGTGCTCAAAAGAGCGGTTTCCATGCCTCTGGCTGCTCTGAAGCCAGACTGATGGTCATGGAGAAAACCAACAGATTCAGTGTGGAGAGTAAGCTCGGAGATGGCAAGCTTTTCTAAGAGTTTTCCCAGGAAAGGAGAGATAGAGATCGGGCGACAGTTTGCCAGACAGGTAGGATTGGCAGAAGGCTTTCTAAGGAGGGTGTGCACAAGGGAGTGCTTGAGGAGAGAGGGGAAAGTTCCAGTGGCAAAAGTCTGATTGCAGAAATCGGCCAAGGCTAGAGCAAGGGTGTCGATACGGTCCTTGATCATTCTGGAGGAGCAGGAGAGCACCTGTTTCGACAGCACTTTCCCATATCGCACTTCTCTAGAAAACTCATCAGGTGTAGTCGTAGAGAAAAAGGAGAATGGAGGAGGAGAGGGAGAGGCAGCCGGAGAGGGACCGAGAGAGGTAAAGTGAGATGGAGAGGAGAGAGAGGACAGGATGTCCTGAGTTTTAGTGGTGAAGTGAGAAGCCAAAGCCGTACAGAGGGCCTGGAAGGGAACCTGAGAGCTGGAGACTGCAGAAGAATTGGCCAGATCCTTGCAGATTTTAAAGAGTTTGGCCATGTTGTTAGAGGCTGCAGAGACACAGGCTTGGATGTACCTTCTCTTCTTGGACAGGGCGGAGGGTCTTTATTGCCTTTGGAGCAGGAGGCAGGGCAGTTTGTCAGAGTATACGCCTGATGCCCTCCACTTCCTTTGCGTTTCAGGGGGGTGAGATCTGAGTCATACCAAGAGTTGCACTTGGAGGTAGGCTTCAGACGGATTCTAATGACAGGGGCAAGGACGTGTAGAGTGTTGGAGATAGAAAGAGGCAGGTTTGAGAGGGTTGTGTCAGAGTGTGAGTCAGTCGCAGGAGTAGGAGGAGCAGAGAAAGTAGAGGCAAAGGCATCCACTGACACATGCTTCATGGGCCGAATGATTGAGAAGTTAGGTGTCAGTGCTGGGGTGGGCTTAGCCTGTAGGACAGAGAGCTTCAGTTGAGAGGAGAGCAGAAAGTGGTCAGTCCAAGAGGGAGGAGTGGTGGGAGGGGGATGTCTGAGGAGATGAGGATATCCAAGTTATGCCTAGCAGAGTGTGTCGGACCAGAGGGTAGAATGGAAAGAGAGAGTGTTGCAGAGGTTGCAGGAAAGCAGAGGGATTAGAAGCATCCAGTGTGATATTGAGGTCTCTGAGGAGGAGGAGCTAAGAGGTAGAGGGAAGGAGGGAAGAGGAGAGGTCAGCCCACTGTGAGAAAAAGAGGGCGACCCGGCCATGTGGCCTGTAGATGGTGGCCACAGTCAGAGAGAGGCCAGGAGAGATAGAGAGCCTGCAGACCAGGCATTCAAAAGAGAAGTAGGCCTGCACAGGAATGACAGAACCAGGTACCCACTCCGGAAAGATAAGTGCTACTCTACCTCCGGCTTCACACTTAAATGTATATGTAGCTGCATGTTTCAGTGTATCTCAAAAGGATGCACGGGTGGCTGCCTGGGTGGGTGTGCTTTTATGGCGAAAGGGTGCCCACTTAAATGTATGGGTGGCTGCCTGGGTGTGCCTGTATGGTGAAAGGGTACACACTTACATGTATGGGTGGCTGGGTGTTTCCATGTGTGTGTATGGTGAATTGTGTGTGTATGCTTTTTGTTCAGCAACGCAACAAAACCTACATTTCGGAGGGGTGCTAACCCTTCAAATGTTGGGAGAGGTGCTAACTTCACGGGCAGTGGGGAGGAGCAAACTTATTTGTTTAGGGCATCTAACTTCTTTATGCATTCTAATGAGACTATTCTAGTGCCGCTTCAATGTTACAAGCAGTTAACTCTCTCCTTTGAGTCTGAAAGCACCCATTTATGGACTGCTGTGAGAATAAGGGATCTCCTGTCGCCTCCCTACCCTTTCAATCACGTCCCCGGCATGCATGCTAAACCCACATCAAGATTTCAATTGCATAAAGAATGATGCATTTGAATGCAGGTAGTAAGTGAAATGCTTTAAGTTAGTAATGGCTGGGCCTTTGTTAACAGCGAAACCCAGGTGTCATTTAACATCCGGCTTTGTAGGTCAGCCAGGTCGAGTCAACATATCCCAAGATTTCAGGAGGGGGCTGGGGGGAAGGCTGAAGCCCAGTCCTCTCAATGCTGTTGCGCCACTATTTGTGTTTAATCCCGTGGTGACTTATTGGCAATCTTCATTACTCATAGCCCTATACTTTCTCCTCCCAGTACTTGTGTATGAGGCATTTTAGCTCATGCACAAGAACTGGGATTTATTAGAGGCACATGGAGATAATTCATGGCTTAGTTACCTGTAATCTTCATTACTCCTAGTCCTACTCTTCCTCATCCCAGTACCTACCTATGAGGAAAGGAGCCTCATATGTATGCACTGGGATAGGAAAAGGGACATGAAGGTCATTCTGGGCTGAGAAGCTGATTTTGGGGGTTGAGCTAGGAGGTGGGAGGGAAAGGGGATGTGGGTGGGGTGGGACGGAGATTGTTCAATACATCGTAGGATCATCCATGTCCAGGCTAAGCAGGCATGATATGTGGTATTATTGGCAAGAGAGGCATTTTGGTGCACACAGTCTACTCATTTCTTAGTTTGGCTTGACATTTTTTAACTGGGCATCTCTGATAAAGTAGTCCTGCTAAGTGTACTTACCTGGCTAGACTGGCATTTGGGTGCTGCCAGTCTAACCGTTTTTTTTACTGCAGCATTGTATATGTTTCTGGGTACCTGTGATAAATAAAAAAAAACATGATAAGTGTTATTGCTTCGACTGGCATTTTGGTAAAACCAGTCTTGGTATGTATAAAGGTGGCCTGGCATGCTTTAATGTAATATGTTATTACATGCCTAGACTGGTCTACATTGTGCAGCCCAGGTTTTCATTGTGGCACAGCATTTTTAATAGCAAAGCATTTATGTTCCTGTGCACTGTTGGTGACTTGCATGTATTGGGTTTTTGGCTTGGTGTTACCATACAAAACAATTGCAAACACTCTGGCCTTTTAGCATTTTTTTTTCAGAAAGTGTGCTGTTAAATGCATTAAAACACATATTTATATCTTTCTCTTAGTGCAGTGTACAGCGTACCCCTGCAGTAGCACGTTTGTGCGTTTTGCGCAAGCATGGTGGTAATGTAGGTCGGCTCAGAGAGTGGCTCGACCCGTGATATGTTGCCGAGTTGGGTGTGCCTCACCATGGCTCGTCGGGCGACCCCCCAATTTTGTGTTACACCACTGTGGTAAAGACTTAATTGCAGCTGTAAAACTGCTTCTGTTATAATACAACTGTCTTCACTTGTTCCTTTAACCAATTATTTATAAGCAGTGTGCTCCATTGCATCTGCTCCTTGCACTGAATTCCTGTGAAAACAAACATTGGCAATCACAACGATTTTAGATTTTGTTAATGAATTAGATACTACCTTATGTTATGCTATGTTGATTTATACTGTGCACTGCTACAACCACAGTGGCGGTCTCCAGGCGCTCATGTGGCTCTGCAAGAAAGAGAAGGGGGTTGGTTAGTGAGGGAAGAGTGAAAGGATAGGTCCAGAACCAGGAGAAACTGGCATCAGTGTTTGTTGGCTTGCAGATGGCTGCACTGGTGTGCACTGGCTTATTGTATCCTTACGGGTATGGTCCAATGCCTGGGTTGTTTATATGTGACTGTTATGTAGGAATGTGTCTGTGTGTTTTATGTGTAGATTGGATGGTATTTCGGGTTGTGCACACTGGCTTGTTGTATCCGTATGGGTAAGATCCATTGTCCAGGTTTGTTGTAAGCTTGTTTGGGGGAGTCTAAGTGTATAGGTTGGCTCACCCAGTGGGTGTCTATAGTGTTTCGTGGTGTGCTGAAGGAAGCAGGAGCGGGGTAGTTAGTACACTGGTTACCCTCCAAGATCTTCAATGTGGGTAATCCACACAAATTCTGCATAGTGATACGCATGGTTAATTTCACAATCTATATAACTGTTATTTGTGGCTAATCTTCACAAGTCTATTTAAGTGAGACGTGTGGGTGGTCCTTGCAATTGCTAAATGCAGAATATTGCTATTTGACACTGGGCCTCATTAGGAGTGTTGCAGTAAGGCAACAACAGCGCCAGTAGTGCTACCGGCGCCGTTGTTACCTCGCTGCAACATTCCGAGTTTGCTTGCGGGTGCCGCTCTGGATGCCCGGTCAGACCAGGCATGCAGAGCGCCACCCGCGAGCATACTAGGATGGTAGCAGCGGTACCGTTATTAACGGTACCGCTGCTACCATCCTCCCCATTCCCATTGAGCCCTATGTGGGCTCAATGGGAATGGGGACGTACCAGGTTCAGGTCCCGCGAATGGGAATTACTGGGCCCTCCAAGGTCGAAATGGCCCGTAAGTCCACTTTTGCGGGACCCGGACCTGAGTTTGGGGGTAGCCATGCCCTTATTAAGGGCATGGCTACCCCAAACTCGGAATGAGGCCAATTTAGTCTAAAGCGGAACTTTGGTACATGGCACAATTGGCTAACAGCAGAGGATTGCTATCTGGCACAATTAGGCTAAAAGCAGAATATGGTACATGGATAAACCCCTAAACCAGAGATACTTGAGCAGTGGAAGAAAACGCCTACATTTGAGACTCAACCGTACCTGGATCACCTAGATTTGAGGTACCTAGCATGTTGGGAAATGCCTAAACTTTGAACACAGTAGTAAGTAGAGAACACCTAGATTTGAAATACCTAGCATGTGGGGGAAAACGCCTGAATCTAGAACACAGTAGCAAGTAGGGAACACCTAGATTTGAGATACCTAGCACGTGGGGGAAAACACCTAAATGTGGAACACAATAGTAAGTAGAGAACACCTAGATTTGAGATACCTAGCACATGGGGGAAACGCCTAAATGTCGAACACAGTAGCAAGTGGAGAACACCTAGATTGGAGATACCTAACGCCTAAATGTGGAACACAGTAGCAAGTAGAGAACACCTAGATTTGATATACCTAGCACATGGGGGAAACGCCTAAATGTGGAACACAGTAGCAAGTAGAGAACACCCAGATTTGAGATACTTTGTACGTGGGTGAAAACGCCTAAATGTGGAACACAGTAGCAAGTAGAGAACACCTAGATTTGAGATACCTAGCACGTGGTTGAAAGCGCCTACATGTGGAACACAGTAGCAAGTAGAGAACACCTAGATTTGAGATACCTAGCACGTGGGTGAACGAGAACACCTAGATTTGAGATACCTAGTACGTGGGTGAAAACGCCTAAATGTGGAACACAGTAGCAAGTAGAGAACACCTAGATTTGGGAGCCACCTACGATTGAGACACAGCACGGGTTGGAAAACGACTTACTAGCTGGCTAACACAAGTGTGCAAGTCATGTGGGGTAAAATATCCAGGCCAGGTAGTACCATTACGGCAATGGCACGAAAATGCTTATTGCATGTCTACCAAAAAAAACGGTTGACTTTGACAATGCATTTTTAAAATGTGGCAAGGACGCTGCTTGCTGTTGAATTCTGGAGAACTTGCTGGTTGACACAGACGTTCAGTCTTATTATTTCCAGAGACAGGTGGTAATATTACGGAAAAACATTCCAGTTATTGCTTCAACGGCATAAATAAAGTGGTGTCTTTTGTACAGTATGAGAGTTTTGCCACTGCAACAATTACGTCATGCTGAGAAGTCTGGACCAAAAATTAAAATATTTCCCACATATATTAAAAAATGATGTTATGTTTCTTTTGAAAGGGACACAGTCCGTCTGTCTAAGGCATGCAGACGAGGGGAGTGATTGAGCGCCTCTGTGACGCACATAAATCACCCTCGTCTTTATTAAAGGCTGTCGCCATGCGGCCCTGCTCTTACCGCGGAGCTACCGTTCCTGGAGTCAAAGATTTGCTCACCAAGAAACTATGCCTGGCCCAGAAGAATAAAGCAGACCTGTTGCACAGCAGCATTGATGTGTGACGCATCCGCCGCCACCACCGCTGGGCCGCCCATCTGTTTCAAGGGCTTTACAGAGCTCTTATTCCAGCCGTTTTCGAGGGGCGCTCAGTTCATGCACTAACGCCGTACAGATGCTGCGAAGTGCTTCGCGTTAAAGCACATGCGAGAAAGCACTGCCTTGCTCGATGACTGCCAGTCAGTTGAGTGTTGCAGTAAATGCGTGGCCGTTTCGGTGGCATTCATCATACCTATGGCTGTGAAATGGCACACTATAAAAAACCCAATAACATTAAAAATAATACCTCCAAAATGTTCTGTAAAATCTGTTGTTTGCAATATACGATGGCCCTACGTTCCAGTCTTGGGATGCAGCACAGAGAGGACCCGTTTTCGTTGGTATGTCCCATCAAAGTCCTTTGTAATGTGCCTCCCTGTTGTAGTGTAGGCATTGCTCTATTTTCGGTGAAGGGTGAGGGCAAAAAGGAGCGAGGTAAAGGAGGGTGGCAGGATTTTAGGGCATTGTTTATGCTGACGAAAATGACGAGGCCATGATAGGGAAGGTGCTCATCCGTGCCGTCTATGCTTCCCTCGTCCTTCCTCCTATGCACCTCCTACAATCATGATCCACTGGGAGTCCCTGTCCACAGTCCCGGCCTTAGGGCAGGGTGAGACGGGCGACCGCCCGGGGCGCCATGCCACCCAGGGCGCCATTAGCTCCGCGCCACGCCAGTTCGGGGGAGTCTTTAAAGGGCGCCTCCAAGCTGGCGTAGTGGGAGAAGGCGCGGCAGGTGCCCTTTTGTTATTAAAGGCGCCCGCGGCGGCAGGCAGAATTAATAACGAGAGGGTGCTGATGCAACGAGAGGGTGCTGATGCTTTGCATCAGCACCCTATTCACATGATTACCTCCTCGCTCCGACATGGGAGCAAGGTGGTTTGCATTGGAACAGGTCGCATGAGCGTCCTATTCCAGTGCTCCAGAACGAGGAGGTATAAAAAAAATGTGTCACATCCTGCCAATTAGCCAAGGGCACTGCTGCCGCTAAGGCCGGCAGGGAGTGGAAAATGGACACGGCGGACCGCGCAATAAAACGGCAAATAGGCAACTATCATAAACAGAATGTGTATTGCCACTGAGCTCACTGGCAGTAGAGACGTCTCAAGCTTCACACTTGGTGTCTATCAGATGTCACGATTGAACTTCCTAAGAACATATGCTCATTGGTGATAGTTCATCATCAACAATTGTAAATGAGGGGTCCAAATAGTTCCATTATTTGTTGTGTGCAAAAAGCACTGAGATTCTTGACTTTTAAAGTGAATAGACTTTGAAGTTCTAAACAATGCACAACAACATCTGTCATCTACCTGATGCAAACTGTTAAAATCTAATTTTTAGTGCAAATCTGTCTAAAAAGGGATATTCCCCTCATGGATGATAAATCTGAATGCAAACTAGCGAGCAAGAACAATGATATACTCCCCTTGCCATAATGAGCAAAGTAAGCACGAGAGGGGCAAGTGGGGTCGGATTTCTCACTCCGTGGCTTTTGTGGGTTCTCTGAGGAGTTATTTCTGTTGAATGTAAATATTGGTGCTCCGTTGAGTGAGGTTGGAAGTTCTCACAAAACGATCAGGTTGCTCCACTATGCCAACATAATACATAATGCTCATGAGTTTGATCAGTTTTCATTGATGAACTTCCCCTATGCAAACATAATTGCAAACATAGAATGGCATTGACCAGGTTCTTGTGTACCCTTTATCCCTTTTGCTGCCTTGGCATTTTTGATATATATGCGCTGCAAGTACTAGGGTGCTCCAGGGTCCAGTCACCCCACGGGAAAAGTAATCTGCCTAAATGTTTCTATAGGTTCAAAGGAACGTCCCTAAAATCTGACCATGGCACACCCAAGGATATTCAAAAGTTGTCTGCCCTGCTGATATGAATTTTGCTGGACACATTGATTGTGAGGACAATATCATTTCCTAACTTCTTCTCCATTAACATACCAGTTTCCAAGCGCGTGGTATGTATCTGTCTGCCACCAGTCACCGAGAACAAATGGTTGTCACCAATGCATCTCTCCCAAACTACCGATCCTGTGCTACCAGAGTGTTCAAGTGTATGCTGCTCACACTCACTCGTAATTTTGAAAGGCCACACTCACGCATCTTCACTCATCCAACATTCCCTGAACTGTCACACAGACAGAGACGCCACCATTCTACCAGCATGCATGCAGGACCAGTGGGACAAAGACAATAGACAACTCATTTGATTTGATTTGATTTGATTTCCTTATATCTCGTGGACTGGGCAGAATTAACTGCATCTGGGTGCAGATCTCATTAGGGCAATCGACCAGTACAACGAGAAGAGCTAACTTAATTTTATTTAGTACCTCTAGACTTAGTTAAAGAAAGGGGTTTTCAATGCTTTCTGAAATTGTGACAGCTCTTTCAGATTCCCAAAAAGCATCTATCCCTCTGGTAACACAACGCGAAGGGGGAATGGCCAGCTGCAACAAATCAGAACAGCATAGGGAGCGGGATGGACTATACCAAGTTCATTTCTCTGCTAGATAGAGGGAGTCAGACCATGTAGACATTGGTAGACCATGCACAAGATCTTAAAGTCTATTGTCTGTTTCCCCAGGAGCCAATGTAGGGAATGACGCAGGGCCGAGATAGAATTCGCTTTTGAGACTTTAAAGATCATTCTGACACCGGCATTTTTAACTTTCTGTAGTTTGTTAAGCTGGCTCTTAGGAATGCCATCTAACATGCAGTTGCTGTAGTCCAGTCTTGAATTAATTGAGGTACTTACAACAGTGGTATGATCTTGAGAATGTATGTATGGCAATGCCTGGTGGAGAAGGTGGAGAGAATAAAACACAGACTGCAGTTTAGCCCCTAGCTGGCTGTTACACCCTAAATTGGATTGCCATATGCAGCCCAGGTTCTTAATTTTGGGTGCATAATTCAATTTTGAACCCAAGAAGCATGGTGGAGGCAGATGATTGGCACCCTTAGGTAACAGGTGCCGGGGTCGAAATAGCACCATCTCTTTCTTACTAGGGTTGAGATGTAGCCAATTGCGGGTCATCCAATGACTCACTTCTTCCAGATACCTGCTGACCTTTTGGAGAAATTCCTCGGATTTACCCAATCTTAAATAGATTTTGTTATCATCAGCATAAGAATGAAAGCCGACCTCATGTTTCCTCAGAACGACCATCAGTGATTGCATGTAGACATAAAACAAGAGTGGCGACAAGGACGAGCCTTAAAGAAGGCCGCAATTCTGAGATAACATGTCTGACAGGAATTCGCCAACCTTTACTTTTTGACAGCGGTTAGTAAGAAAATAATGAAACCAGTTAATGCCCTGTGCTGAAACTCCCCCAACTACTGAAAGGCGTGAAAGTAGAAGGTTATGATCCACGGTGTCAAACGCAGCTTAAAGATCCAGCATCACCACAATAGAGAGTTTGCCAACATCACCTTGCCTCAGATGCTAATCCCAAGCTGCTATTAGTGCAGTCTAAGTCCCATGTCTGGGGTGTAAGCCCGACTGGAGGGTATCCAGTAGTGCAAACCTCTCTACATGGTCTTGAAGCTGCACAGCCACTACTTATTCCAGTATCCTCACTGCCCAAGGAAGGCCCATGACTGGGCGAAAATTCTTGTGGTCATTAGGGTCAAGTGATTGTTTTTTCAACAAGGAGGTTATGGTTGAGCATTTCAGCTCAATTGAGACAAACCACTGGTTCATTGAGAGATTAATGAAAGTAGTCATGAGCTGTGTGTCATGAGTCATGTAGTCATGAACTCATCCATGTAGTCCTCCAAATAACAGGATACCACAACAGCCAAAGAAACCAAAGACTTCTAAAGTAGCTGTAAGATTACAAATATGAAACGAATTATAACAACCATAAATAATAACATTAATACATTAATATATGTGTGCTTCAAAGGAGATCAGGACCAAAACCGTGCATTTAACACTATGGGCTTCATTACAACCTAGGTGGCCACGGAATGAACGGTGCTGGTAAGGGACCAGCACCGTTAATTCTGGGCCACCCTATTACGAGGTCTGCAGCGGGTCCCGCTAAGGAACGCCTGGTCAGACCAGGAGTCCTTAACGGGACCCGCTAGCAGACCAGGATGCTAACAACGGGCCCGTCATTAACGGGCCCGTTGTTAGCATGCTCCCCATTCCCATTGAGCCCTATGTGGGCTCAATGGGAATGGGGATGTACCGGGTCCGGGTCCCGCGAAAGGGATTTACCGGGCCCTCCAAGGTCGGAATGGCCCAGTAAATCCCCTTTTGTGGGACCCGGACCTGGTACCCGGTATGGGGGTAGTCATGCCGCTAAAAACGGCATGGCTACCTCCATACTCGTAATGAGGCACTATATGTAGCATAATGAAGAAACACTCATAAAAACAATAGTAATGCATCATGTGTTTATATATATTTATGAATTTAAAGGTAAAATGGCTGGATTCATATGTCTGAAAAATTTGCAAGGACAATATCATTGGAATATTGATAAGGCATTCTGTCATTACAATGAAAATGCGAAATATGGTTTCTGCCAAGGGGGTGCAAGGAATGAGTTAGTGAAGAAAGGAGACAAGAGTTGGACTGAACAAAGACTGTTTTGCTGCAACAAATGGAGGTGGAGGGGCTATATGGTATGTTACTTTGCAGAGTAGAATGCTCAGGCTTTTCCCAAAATAGGGTTGAACTCGTGTGCATTGGGTTTGAGGGTCAGTTCATTGCATGCAGTCGGAATCACTTTTATGCCTTCTTCTACATCAAAGTGAGAGTTTTGAAATCTAGCAAAATAGGAGAGAGTGCTTTCCTTGCCAACCAAAAGTACTGTAACATCCAGTCAAGTATTGAATCCATACACATTAGAAACATTTGAATATTATTGATTTCAAAGGATATCATTTGCATTTGTATAGGTTATTTTTTAAAATATGACTTTTCCCTATGTGGTTTAACCGTTAAGCCGACCCTAGTTGGAGGACTTGCAAGTTTTGTACTGTGATAACATTTTTGATCCTCATTCTCAGAACATTGTAAGAGGATTCAATCCAGCACTACAGCTAAGTCAATGCCTAGTCTGGGATACTGAATGGAAACCCTTATTAATATATCTTTATGTCCAGTTCATGCGTTCTGGATGACTACCCCTATATAACACCCCTCTCTTTGAATAACCCTGACCCCACTGAGCCAAGAAGTAGTTCTGTTTTGCAAGTTAAAAGGTTTAATTGATAATTTAAACAATATATATATATATATATCACGCTTTATAATAAATTAATAATTGAATATCACACTTAATCTGATATGATAAAGATTAACAACGGAGAATCTGGCACTAGCACACTTCTTTATAATCACTAAGGAGTTGACATGAAATGGATAAGATAGCAACAATACTTTTATGGTTTCCAATGGATGCAATGTGGAATGAAATGCAGTACAGAAAATAACTTGATAGGATTTCAGCAAAAGACAATGTAATCACTTTCTTGGACAATTCACCCCCCCTTTTATGCAATGCAAAGAAAGGGAAGGAAGGCACACAATTCTCAGAAATGCAATTAAATGTGATTCAGTTAACCCCAGCAACTTAGACTACAGAAGTTGAAAACACAGGCAAAATGCTTTTATATGTGCTGGCAATAAAGTGAAAAATATGCTAAAATGCTTTTAATTCCCTCTAGAGGTTCAGGGTGAGTGGTATCTAGTTAATATTAGTCCAGGCTCACACTAGCAATGATGCAGGGATGGTTTTTATGAGGCAAACGAATTTCTTTCAGAGGAAAGCAAAAGCAGCTATCTTTTTGCAAGTGGAGAAATTTGCAAATCGCGGTAAAATTCGCGAATGCGTCTGGTGCGATTACAGAGGAACTACAAGGGCTAGCAATATCGTTTTGGGGTCCTAGGAAAGCCTAGGATCTCAGCTTCCAGATGAAAGTTACTGCAAGTCTCACAAACGGTCACGGAGATATGAGCAATCAAATAAAGGTTGTTTTTCAGATTTGAAATTTTAAAGTTCAAAAAGACAAGTGCAGCTTGCAACTAGAAAATGACAAGTGACAGCTTTACAAATGACAGGTGACAGTTAGGAGACAGTTCTACTTAGATTAAAATAGGATTGAATTATATTATTTTAACTAAGAGATTGGTTCTGCACAGTTTGCTAGGTACTCACACTATATTCTTGAGTGAAATGTGCCACGCCACGGATCTGGTCAGGTTTTAGACTCGCCTCTGGTCTCTGCACTTCACAGTGATCTGGGTCAGCTCTCTCTGGTTCTGCTAACAGGTCAGCTCTACTCTGCTGGTCTGGGTCTCTGAAGGTTGATGGAGGTAAAGTATGGATTTTCCCAGCAGAGCTTCCAGCTGCAAATGGATTTGAAGCTCTCTATCTGTCCTGTCTCTCTGCTTTTATGTGTTTTTAAAATGGGTGTGTGTGAGCAGCATCGCTAGCCAGCCCCTCTCCACTTATCATTGGCCAAGCTTTCATTTCTCCCCTGATTGGGGGAGCTAAGTTGTGTCAGAGTGATGTCATTTTACAGCCTGCAGAATGTCCACTCCTCCTGTCAACTTACACACAAATCTAGATTTGAACCAAATACATATTTTCAGAGGTACATATTGTTTTAAAATCATATGCACCCCTCACATATCACAGGAGGTATCTCCTGTTCAAACTCTGCTCTTCCTGGGAGCTTGCATTCAGAAATGGCAATATTTTGCACTTTTTAACTGGTTTGCAATTCTGGACATTACCCCAAATTTACACACATGTGCGCAAGGAGTATGGACATTAGTTGATGAAGTGTCAGATTTTTCACATGCACACATTTTGAGTAATATCCTCTTTTCCGCTAAAACCCCCCTGAACATGCCACCGGTTTGAAAAACCTCTTAAAATGTGGGCAGAAAAATCACAAGAATTATGGTATCATTTAAATAATTTTCACAAGTCCGTACTATGAGTTATTCATCTTTTTCTAAAACCATATTCTGGCTATAGAGGTGTGTCTTTTCAGGTCACATGGTACAGAAACCAGTCTTTCCAGTTTCTGCCAAGCTCAGCGACCCTGCCACTCCCAGCTTCTGCCAAGAGGAAGCTGTTTTACGACATCTGCAATAAAACATTTGCCTGAGTAAGGACAGGGCTTTGTTCAGAGCTCCTGTATTCTGTGGGGCTCCCCTTAATTCAATTATCAGAGAGATGGCATATCCTTAGTGTGGCCAGCAAAAGGCAGATAGGCCTGGGAACACAGCTGTGACTCAAGTTTCACTCCTGATGGGGGTGGCTGGTGGGCAGAATCCAGTTCCTTAAGCCAAGTTTCAGATAAAATGTCACTTTTTGTTCCCCAGTTTCTGCATTCAAATAAAACTAAACATTTTTACATATGCAGCTAGAATGCTGATTCTAAGTTTAAAACTATGACATTTAAACAATTTCAACCTATGTGACACTCAAAAGTAGGTCACTCGGTCAATTTGAACATTTAGATTTGTAGTGTCTTTCAGTCCAAATTGACTTAAACTGCTGAAATCCACAGCTCAGCCAGTCTTGTTATACACCTTCAAGTCACTTCAGAATATAACTTTACATTGGATCCACCTCTCAGTAAGTCTTTCTTTGGCTTGCTTTGGGTTCATTTATTCAGTTTTCTACAAAATCTGGTGGTTTTAAAACGCCGGCTTTTGGATAGTGGTGAGTACTGGTACTGCACCCCTTTTTGGGATTTAAGAAAATGAATTCCCCACAGTTATGGGTTTGCTTTTGGCAATCAGCATTGCCATTCCCAATGGTTTCAGACTACTGTGTGGGTAGTCCAATGGTGGTTTTAGGCAGTGTCCTTCTGTGCCCATAACATCGGCAAAAATGAGTGGCAGCCTATTCTTCATGCATTTCCCTGTGCATTTTCTAGGAAGCTCTGGCCATCATGATGTTTTCAATGCCAGTACTGCACAGTTTTGAGGTAGGGCTCGGATGCATGGGTAAATACATCCCACAAGCCCCCCTTCTTGCGGTGGCCATCTGATCCTTCACTGGTGGGACCCGCAAGATCTGGGATGTAGTTCTCATCTTCTTCCGGTAGATGGCACAGTTCAGCATCTTTTCGTCCATCCGGTACTGGTCGATCGGTTCTCCTCGCCGGTCCTGATGGGAATATTGGGCGGTACACTGGGCCCCCTTGCGTCATCCTCCCAGTCTCCGGATCATCCTCCTTGGCCCGTCTCCAGGTTTTCTTTCTCCTAGGACGACAAAGGAAGAGCGGCAATACCTATTCATGGACATTTCCACCACTGTTGAGATAGTGGGGCAGCATATGCATTTCATCATAACGAAACATTACATTCTTATTTTGAAAAAAGAACAGTATAACTAAGAGACAGTTTCATGCAAATCACAATATTTTAGAGACTAGATGTGGTATGTTTCATGGTTGGAACTGAATTAGTCTGAGACAGTACCCGCTAGGATTCCAGATGATTCCTCCAGTTGTTGCAGAGCGTGCCTGGGATGGCAACATTTCAACTGGTTTATGTGGACCCACTTGTCTTCCCCCGCTGCCAAAGGACCTTTGGGGATGTGTATTTTGTAGGCCACAGGGGAGATCTTGTCGATGATCTCAAAGGGTCCCTTCCACGTAGGCAAAAATTTCCGCTGTTTTGCCTGGTTTCTTTGGAAGTTGTATAGATAGACCCGGTCTCCCACCTGATATTCCTTCCTGGAAGTTTTCAGGTCATAATGGGTCTTCATGCTATCAGCTGATCTTTCTAGATTCCGCTGAGCATAAGCAAAAGCATGTTGAAGGTGTTTCCTTAAATTCTCCACATACTCATGAGTTGTGGAGGCATTTATCAGTGTCTGCTCTTGGGTCCTGTAGAGCAAATGCTGCGGAAGCACCATCTTGCGCCCAGTCATCAACTCAAATGGTGACATTTTGGTTGCAGATGAAGGGGTAGATCTGATGGCCATTAGGACCAGAGGTAATCGGATATCCCAACTTGGCCCAGAATCTGCCACAAACTTTTTTAACATGCTCACAATGGTTCGGTTATATCTCTCTACTACCCCAGAAGAAGCTGGCCTGTAAGCAATATGCAACTTCCTTTTGACCCCCAGTATCTCCCACATCTTTGTCATTACTTCACTGGTGAAGTGGCTACCCCTGTCTGACTCAATCCTTTGAGGTAAACCAAAACGAGAAAAGATGTGGTTAATCATCAAGGCAGCTGCCGTTTCTGCCTTGCAATTTGGGGCCGGGAGACATTCCACCCACTTGGTAAACAAGCATGTCACAGTCAACATGTACTTATTCCCCCTAGCAGAGCGAATCACAGGGCCTACAAAGTCGATTTGTAAATCTGACCATGGCAGTGTCATCCCCCTCTTTTGGAGAGGCGCACGGTGCGTGAGGGATGATGGCTGAAATTGTGCACACACAAGACACCCCTTCAAGTATTGGTCGAGGTCCTGCCCCATGTGTGGCCAGTATGCAACCTCTCTTAAGATTTCCAGGGTTGTGTGAAACCCCCTATGACCGGCGGTGGCCGCATCATGGGCGTGACTTAACATCAGGCTTCGGAATGAGGTAGGAACCACCCACTGATCGTGGCCAGCTTTGGATTTCCTTACCAACAAACCGTCTTGGATTCAGAACATTTTTGGACATTTCATCAACACTCTTAGGTCCTCTTTCCCAATGTAATCGGTATCCGTCAGGGGAAAGTTCTCAGCGTCCTCAAGGTGTTGGTAAAACTTACCAATAATTGGATCCCCCTTCTGAGCGGTAATCAAATCAGCATCAGGGGTCTCCTTACTCCATTGTGCAATTGAAAGGTCGTTGTGAGCATTTGTCTGGGACCTAGTGATAGCAGTGACCTGGATTTCCCCCAACAGGGACTCAATCTCAATTAGATCCCCTTGGATGGCCCCAGTTTTGGCCAGCTGATCAGCTAAGTCATTTCCAGTTTTGTCTGGTCCCTCTACTTTGGAATGACCCTTGATCTTTTTCCAATAGATGGTCATCTCATTCGAGGTGACCAGATCATCAATGTTTTGGATCAACTTCCCATGTTTCAAGGGTTTGTTGTTAGCACATAACATGCCTCTGGTTTTCCAATTAACCAGGTGCTCCACGAACCCATTCCGTACATAATCCGAATCTGTGATTATGACCAGTTTGTGGAGTTGATGCTGGACAGCAGTGAGGATGGCCTGATGCACATCCATCAATTCTGCCACCTGACTACTTCGGGGACCAATTTTGTATCCAGCGGAGGGTTCTGGGGACTCATTCACCCATGCATTCCCTACGCCGGCCACCAGTTCTTTCTCCCCGTCGTTGTCAACATGGTAAGAGCATCCATCCACATAGACAGTGGGCATTCCCTCACACTTGTCTTCTTCAAAGACTTTGTGTGGGGAATTAAGGTATGCCTCCGTGTTGTCCTTGATTTTTAGACTTTCGTCCTCTAGACAGTTTTCTCTGGCACAATCATGCAAGTCAGCCAGACCTTGCGCGAGGGGACTCTTCTTGTTCTGGCCATATCGGACCTCCACAGGAAAGCCTTGCATTGACAGAATCCAGGAAGTAATTTGGGAATTACTCACATTTCCGGCCCGGATTCTGTCACTTTGGAGATATTGCAGAGGCTGGTGTGGAGTCTCCACTATGATGTGTTCCCCCTGGATAAACGGGCGGTAATTCTTCAATGCCAACACCGTCACCAGGAGTGCCTTCTCACAATCGTTGAATTTTTCCTCCACAGAGGATAAAGTTTTGCTCGCATAGGAGATTACTTTATTGACCTTGTCATGCTTTTGGTATAATACTGCCGTCAATCACGTATTAGAGAACCCCGTCTCCAGGAAGAACTCCTTGTTTCTGACAGGGTAAGCTAGGCAAGGCGCTTGTGAGAGGCTTCTTTTGAGTTGTCTTACTGCCTCGGATTGTTCTGGACCCCATTCCCACTTGACCCCCCCCTTCAAGAGATGAATCAGGGGTCTGGTGATCTCTGCGTAGCCCTCAATGAACTTTCTGCTGTAATTAGTCAGTCCAAGGAGGCTCCTTAGTTCCCGCAGAGTTGTGGGGTCTTTCAGTTTCTGAAGTGCTTCCACTTTCTTTTCCTGGGGACAGAGACCCTGAGGAGTAATCTCATGCCCCAAGAAATTAACACGGGTTCTGCACCACTGTGCTTTTTGAAAGGAAAGTTTTGCTCCGGCGGCCCTCAACTGCGTCAGAACATAACGGATCTCCGCTATGTGTTCCTCCACAGATGAACTTTTGATGAGGACATCATCTACATAAGCCAGGTTACCCCTCGCACCCATGTCGGGCATGGCCTTATGTAGGAAAATATTGAACTCATTACCGGAGTTAAGGTATCCGAAGGGAGTCCGGGTCCATGTGTACTGCTGGCCCCCAAAGGTAAAAGCCAGTTTGTATTGGTCCTCCCTACTGACAGGCACGGTCCAGTATCCATTGGTCAGGTCTATTGCAGTGAATACCTGTGACCCCTGGATCTGGGCCAGCCCTTGGTCAATGTAGGGCAGAGGCCATCGGGAAGTATGGACCCGTTTGTTGAGCTCCCTAAGGTCAGCGCAGAGTCTCCACTGGCCGTTTGGCTTCAATATTCCCAGCACCGGATTATTGAAGGTGCTGTGGACTGGACGGATTATTCCCCTGGACTCAAGGTTCTTAATTATTTCAGTAAGGGACTCCATGGATGCGAGAGGCAAACGATATTGCTTCACAAACACTGGAGTCATGCCAGGGTCCGTGGGGATTGTTGTTGTGTGGAGGTCAGTGCGACCACAGTCATATGAGTCTACCGCAAAGAGATCTTGGAAATCCAAGAAAACTTGTTTCAACTTTTGCTTTTGTTCCAGAGTCACACAGGCATCAGCTAGGGTGACTCTCTCTTCCACCATCTGCCTGAAGCCTGGAAAGACTTCTGGTTTGGCTATTTCAGCGGCCTCCTCCAGCTGGGTGGAGAAGTCCCTGGTCAGAGTGCTGATTTGGACTGGAGGCTTCAGGTGGGAAAGGCAGCCCTCATGGACCTGGAAAATCACCTCATCCCTCCTGAAGTCACAAGTCACATCTTCCTTACCATAGGGGCAGGAAGTGTACACCAGGAAGTTCCCCCCATGCCGGGTAAAAATCCTGTCTGGTGTTGTATTGTCATCACTGTCACTGTCAAAACAGTCCTTGGGGATTGGTCCTAACAGTTCATTTACTAAGTCGATGGAAAAATGTCGGTCATCAACCGCCATTCCAATAATGGTGCCTGCGGCTAGAGTAATACTCTTTAAGTCGCTGTTATCCACCTCTATTGGAATGGTGTCATGTTCTATGTTGACTAATGGAGTTGGGTTTACCCCCAACCCTTGCTGTTGGAGAGAAGCGTTTAGATGTATGTAAGCATCAGGGTTTTTCAACTCTTGTCCCCTTTTAGCTTTCACTTCCAGGGAGAATTGTCGGGTCCTTTCTGGGATGGTGACTTCCTCTTTAACCTGAATTTCAACTGCATAAGGTAGCAATTGAGCTGACCTAAATGCTTTTTCTGGATCATCAAAGCCCATGGGATTATCCGCTAATCGGGACCAAGCTTTGAAGTTTATTAGGTCCAAACTAATGGCAAAGCGATTGAGAATGTCACTGCCTAAGTAAAAGGCGGCAGTGACGTCTCGCACGACCCAACAATTATGGACTATGCTCTTGTTGCCAATGGAGATCTTGAGCATACACCTGCTTGGCAGGAGCTGTTTGGAATTAGGTGCTTCCAGGTCCATTTCCCATTTGTCTATCAGTTTGAATGTGGGAATGGCTGGATCTTTTGGGAGTTGGCGGAACATGGCTTCGCTGATGAAGCTCTTACCGTTGTTCACACACACTCGAGCGAGAACAGAGTCCTTCCCATCATTTAATTGGACAGGGATGAACAACTGCTCTCCAATTTGCTGAATATCAGCCAGGCTCTGAGCTGATTTCGCATCTTTCTGGACTATAGGAGTGGGAGTTTTAAATTGTGGATTAGTATAGAATCTCAGAGTGTTTCCTTCCAGCGTGGAGTACCACTTTAGACTGGAAGGAAGGTTGATTTTCAGAAATAGAGAGGACCCTGCATCACCAGTCTGTTGTCCTACTGCTATTACTGTCACGTCTGGAATTTGGCTATTCTGGAAGTGAAATTCTACTTGGTCAGATTTTTGTTCAACCATGTGGCAGGTGCCGTTTAAACTAACATGGTTGACACTCTGTTTTAATTTTATTGGTCGGCTAGTCTGGGTCCAGAGGACCTTGTTTACACAATCTATTAGGGGTGACAACCTTCTCAGGAGGTCATTCCCTAGTAAACAAGGGGTGCCCTCTGGGGTCACAACTATGACCGGGTGTTTCAACTTGTGTCGCCCAATTTTAATGTCCAAATCTGCCGTCCCCTCAACGGGAATTTCCTTCCCGTCGAAGTTCTGGAGTTGTCCAGGAAGAGAGGTGAGAGGAATACGATAATTCTCTCCCCTTCCTGCATTCAGTTCGTCAAAGGCCCTTCTGGACAGAAGGGTAGCTTGAGATCCAGTGTCCACCTTGCCAAAATTGTACCCTGCCCCTGTACTTGTACCGGGGCATAATATCTTCCCTCCTTCTCCTCAAGGGGGCACAGATAATGTACATTTTTGGACAACTGGTGGGCTAATTTTCTGGTTTTGGACATCGCTAGCGAAGAGATTTGGGCAGAATTCTGTGGAGAGCCTTGGGAATCTGAAAGAAAAATTTGGCAACTGGAGATCAGAGCCATTGTGGGTTCCCCTGGCTCCGGTTCCGGGCCGCCCCCCCCTTTTTGGAGGCAGTCACCAGGATGGGTTTGAACCAGGGGATTTTCTTGCTGTTGGTTCTGGGATGAGATGGTGGGCGGCGGTAGCTCAGTCTCCACATCTCCCCAGTCTGGATTTGCATCCCTAGGGACCCATTTTTCTTTGGGAGGAGTTCCCCCCTCTCTGAAGGAGAAGATCCTTTTCCCAGGATCCTCTGAGGATCCCTCTCCCTCAAATTGGAAGATCTGTACTTCCTCCTCAAACTGAGTCTGTTTGGGTCTTCTGTTTCTCCTACCCCCCCTCTGCTCCTTAGGAGGCAGACTTTCAGGGGCAAGAGATTTTGTTTCCGGTTCCTGGGTTTCCAGGGGCTGTTTACAAGTGAGGAAGGAAGCTTCCTCCAAGGCTTTACACCCCCCTTCCCCTTGTGCCTCCTCCCTGGGAACCGGTGAGTTATCGGGGTGCTGCCCCCGTCATTGTTCTGGAGCACCAAGTCCAGAGTTGGGTGCGTTCTGCGCCGGCACGCCGGTCTGAGGGTTCTGCTGAGCCCTCAGTATGTGACCCAGATTCCGCGCCATGTTTTGAACCTGGCGCTCTAACTGGGAAACCCGCTCAGGCTGATACGGGGCCCTGTTTTCTCCCCTGGGCTGATCCCGGGGAGGGTAGCTATCCCTTCTTTGGTAGTACCCCTGGTTGGGAAGATTTGGGTACCCCTCCACCCTTGGCCTCCCCTCTCCCGGATTAGCTTGTCTGGGCTCAGGGAATTGGGGAAAGAAGGATGGATGATTTTGGGGTTGGAAATTGGGTGGATACCTGGGGAAAAAGTTCTGCCCAGGATTTGGAGAATTTCTGCCCTCCGGTGGGAAGTTAGGAGGGAAGTTCCCTGGGTTAGGTGCTTGGCTGGATCCCCCCCTTGGGCTGGAGGAGTCCACACATAACCCAGGATGGGTCGATTTCCCTTGTAACGGGGACTTACATAATCAGGAGAGCGAGGGACCCCATTTGTGGGGCTGCCTCGCTGGCTCCCTGTCTGTGACTGGCCCGAGGACCTTCTGGGCCTAGCATTATTAGGTGCAGGTAGGTTTTTAGGCCCCCCCATCTCCAACTCTAAAACGGGGGTGACCTTTACCTCTGCCACCTTGGCAGCAGCAGGGGTGCTGTTGGCTTTGGGGTTTTTCTGGGCATTACTTTTGCTATCTACCGGTTTCTGCACCTCATAGATCCGGGTAGCCTGTTCAATGACCCAGTCTAAAGATCTTTTCTCGTGAAAATCCCTCACGAGCTGGGTCATTATGTATTTGGGCAAGGCATGAAAAAATGTATTAATGAATTCTCTACTGTCTGTGCGCACCCTTCTGGTGGTCTGCGCAAAAGCACGTTTCAGTTCTTGCACAAATTCTTGTGGGGCCTGATCCTCCCCACATTGCAAATTGTAGGCTGCCTTGCGAGCCTCTTGAGGATTTCTATGAATGGAAAAATGTTTCAAGATGGCCGCCTTATAGGTGGACCATCTTAAATGATTTTGGTCCTCCAGCCCCGCAAAGAAACTGGAGTATTCCGGGGAGAAGGTCCACTTTACATATTGAATACAGCTTTGGCTGTCCTTCAAATGGAAAGTCTCCATCATTTGCTCAAACAACTCTAAGTGCTCCCAAACAGAATACTTAGCGTTCTTATGGTAAGGCGTGATGACGCTCCTGATCGCCTTAATCTGCTTTAAGGGGTCCTTAAGCAAGGCCCTTTTTGCCTTATTGGCCTTTTTGGTTCGGGTAACCCTTGTCCATTCATCCTCTGACTCAGAGGCACTGCTCCCAGAGGTTCCTGTCTGTTCTTCCAGGTTTTCCCGGATTCTGCGAGCCTGGGAATGGCTGGCAGAATGTGGGGACCTGGTCTCCTGTTTCCTGTGGTGCTCAGAGGAGCCCTCAGATCCCTCCTTGCTGCCAGGATTTGCTGGGTACCCCCCCCCCCCACTGACCTAACTGGGCAGAGGTTTTCAGGATGCCCTTAAGGGGCCTACTCTCCTGGGGTTCCCCACTGAACTGTACTGTACTTGGGTGCCCATACCCGGATGCCCACCCCTCCATTCCTGAGTGGTACTGGCCTATGAGCCCCATACTTTTAGCTGGATAGTAATCTGCCATCCCTGTGGCCCTGTGCTCATGTGCGCCAGGGGACATGGGAGTGGTAGAGTCCAGGGACGGGGAGAGATGAAGGCCCCTGGTGTTAGGGCTCCTGAGGTTATGGTCAGGAGTCTCTCTTTCCCAGCGGACCTCATCTCTATCCGCCCCTGCTCCCTGTTGCAATGCAAGAGCCTGCATTTGTGCTTTCAGTTCCTCAGTCAAGGCCTTACTAGACTCTATCAGTCTCTCCTGCATCGCTACCTGTTGTTGGAGCCTATCATTGTGTTGACAGAGGGCCTCATTTTCCCTCTGTGCTTCCTGGTTGGTCCTGGAGAACTGGGCCAGTCTTTGCTGCAGGAGGTTTACCTCCTGAGTCCCATCCCTACTGGCCTGCTCCTTTCTTGCCAGAGCATCTTCCACCCTTCTGGTGTGCTCTACCAAGTTCTGGTTTTCTTTTTGGAGGTCACCCAGCCCCTGGAGGGCCAGGTGATTTTCTTCAATTTCCTTTTTTTAAGTGGCAGACTTCCTGGCCTAAAGTGTCTCTTTCCTGACTGAGAGCCTGCATCTGTGCTGCCAGGTCGTCCCTCTGTCGTTGAAGGGCACCAGCTTTTTGGCGTTCCTCATCAAACTCTGTCTGGGTATCCAGGTCTTTCAGAATCAGTTTATTGCTCTCCTCTTTCACTCTATCTAGATGACTTTGCAGGGTGGCTACCTGCTCCGTGCATGCCCTGTTAAAGTCTAATTGTTGCTCCAGCTTTTTCTGGCTCTGCAGTAAGGAGTCCAAACTGTCTCGGTGCTCCTTCTGCCGGGCCAGAAATCTAGTATCCTGGTCAGCCTTTTCCTGTTGCAGTATATCCATGTCCTCTTTTATTTTAATGATATACTGCCTACTGTCATTTTCTGACTCCTGGCTCCTGAGCAGCCTCTGCTCAGAAGAGTCCAGCTCAGATTGGGCCTTCTGTAATGCCAGCAGTTGCCTACTCGCCAGATCTTGGCCTTCAGCACATTTGTCCTGCATGGCTCCCATATGTAAATATAAATATGCCGCTACCCTGGCAATCTTGTTGTCCTCATCCTTGGCCTTAGAGGACATATATAGTTCACTCAGGGCCACATGTAATGGACCCTGATCTCTCCATAGGTCTGACCCTGTTTCAGTGACCTGTCGCGTGATGGCCTGCAACCAGGCATCCTGGCCCTGTTCAGTCCATTCACCTCTCACAAATAGTTTATGTAAGAGGTGCTCTCTGGCTATTTTCATGTCTACTAAGGTCGTCATTCTAGAGATTGGTCTCTGTCCTGACTTACAGAAGTTTGTATTTTATTTTTGCAAAACAGACCTTTTCCTAAGAGCGTTCCTTTGAGAAGTGCTTTACAGCGTAACACAGCGTGTGCTCCGACCGGATATGTGTATCTGGTCAGCTGGCACGCTGTATTAATCTGCACAAGTGATAGATCTGATCCAAACGTCCGGCACGAGCCCCCAATTTGTAAGAGGATTCAATTCAGCACTACAGCTAAGTCAATGCCTAGTCTGGGATACTGAATGGAAACCCTTATTAATATATCTTTATGTCCAGTTCATGCGTTCTGGATGACTACCCCTATATAACACCCCTCTCTTTGAATAACCCTGACCCCACTGAGCCAAGGAGTAGTTCTGTTTTGCAAGTTAAAAGGTTTAATTGATAATTTAAACAATATATATATATATATATTTCACGCTTTATAATAAATTAATAATTGAATAGCACACTTAATCTGATATGATAAAGATTAACAACGGAGAATCTGGCACTAGCACACTTCTTTATAATCACTAAGGAGTTGACATGAAATGGATAAGATAGCAACAATACTTTTATGGTTTCCAATCGATGCAATGTGGAATGAAATGCAGTACAGAAAATAACTTGATAGGATTTCAGCAAAAGACAATGTAATCACTTTCTTGGACAATTCACCCCCCCCTTTTATGCAATGCAAAGAAAGGGAAGGAAGGCACACAATTCTCAGAAATGCAATTAAATGTGATTCAGTTAACCCCAGCAACTTAGACTACAGAAGTTGAAAACACAGGCAAAATGCTTTTATATGTGCTGGCAATAAAGTGAAAAATATGCTAAAATGCTTTTAATTCCCTCTAGAGGTTCAGGGTGAGTGGTATCTAGTTAATATTAGTCCAGGCTCACACTAGCAATGATGCAGGGATGGTTTTTATGAGGCAAACGAATTTCTTTCAGAGGAAAGCAAAAGCTGCTATCTTTTTGCAAGTGGAGAAATTTGCAAATCGCCGTAAAATTCGCGAATGCGTCTGGTGCGATTACAGAGGAACTACAAGGGCTAGCAATATCGTTTTGGGGTCCTAGGAAAGCCTAGGATCTCAGCTTCCAGATGAAAGTTACTGCAAGTCTCACAAACGGTCACGGAGATATGAGCAATCAAATAAAGGTCGTTTTTCAGATTTGAAATTTTAAAGTTCAAAAAGACAAGTGCAGCTTGCAACTAGAAAATGACAAGTGACAGCTTTACAAATGACAGGTGACAGTTAGGAGACAGTTCTACTTAGATTAAAATAGGATTGAATTATATTATTTTAACTAAGAGATTGGTTCTGCACAGTTTGCTAGGTACTCACACTATATTCTTGAGTGAAATGGGCCACACCACGGATCTGGTCAGGTTTTAGACTCGCCTCTGGTCTCTGCACTTCACAGTGATCTGGGTCAGCTCTCTCTGGTTCTGCTAACAGGTCAGCTCTACTCTGCTGGTCTGGTCTGGGTCTCTGAAGGTTGATGGAGGTAAAGTATGGATTTTCCCAGCAGAGCTTCCAGCTGCAAATGGATTTGAAGCTCTCTATCTGTCCTGTCTCTCTGCTTTTATGTGTTTTTAAAATGGGTGTGTGTGAGCAGCATCGCTAGCCAGCCCCTCTCCACTTATCATTGGCCAAGCTTTCATTTCTCCCCTGATTGGGGGAGCTAAGTTGTGTCAGAGTGATGTCATTTTACAGCCTGCAGAAAGTCCACTCCTCCTGTCAACTTACACACAAATCTAGATTTGAACCAAATACATATTTGCAGAGGTACATATTGTTTTAAAATCATATGCACCCCTCACATATCACAGGAGGTATCTCCTGTTCAAACTCTGCTCTTCCTGGGAGCTTGCATTCAGAAATGGCAATATTTTGCACTTTTTAACTGGTTTGCAATTCCGGACATTACCCCAAATTTACACACATGTGCGCAAGGAGTATGGACATTAGTTGATGAAGTGTCAGATTTTTCACATGCACACATTTTGAGTAATATCCTCTTTTCCGCTAAAACCCCCCTGAACATGCCACCGGTTCGAAAAACCTCTTAAAATGTGGGCAGAAAAATCACAAGAATTATGGTATCATTTAAATAATTTTCACAAGTCCGTACTATGAGTTATTCATCTTTTTCTAAAACCATATTCTGGCTATAGAGGTGTGTCTTTTCAGGTCACATGGTACAGAAACCAGTCTTTCCAGTTTCTGCCAAGCTCAGAGACCCTGCCACTCCCAGCTTCTGCCAAGAGGAAGCTGTTTTACGACATCTGCAATAAAACATTTGCCTGAGTCAGGACAGGGCTTTGTTCAGAGCTCCTGTATTCTGTGGGGCTCCCCTTAATTCAATTATCAGAGAGATGGCATATCCTTAGTGTGGCCAGCAAAAGGCAGATAGGCCTGGGAACACAGCTGTGACTCAAGTTTCACTCCTGATGGGGGTGGCTGGTGGGCAGAATCCAGTTCCTTAAGCCAAGTTTCAGATAAAATGTCACTTTTTGTTCCCCAGTTTCTGCATTCAAATAAAACTAAACATTTTTACATATGCAGCTAGAATGCTGATTCTAAGTTTAAAACTATGACATTTAAACAATTTCAACCTATGTGACACTCAAAAGTAGGTCACTCAGTCAATTTGAACATTTAGATTTGTAGTGTCTTTCAGTCCAAATTTACTTAAACTGCTGAAATCCACAGCTCAGCCAGTCTTGTTATACACCTTCAAGTCACTTCAGAATATAACTTTACATTGGATCCACCTCTCAGTAAGTCTTTCTTTGGCTTGCTTTGGGTTCATTTATTCAGTTTTCTACAAAATCTGGTGGTTCTCACCAAGAAGAGAGCCCTTATCCAAGCCCGCATCTCTGAGGCATCTAACAACTCGGCCGAACTCTTTAAAATCTGCAAGGAGCTGGCCAACCCTGCTGCAGTCTCTACCTCTCCTGTCCCCTCCCAGGCCCTCTGCACTGCACTGGCCTTGCACTTCATCTCAAAAACTCAGGACATCCTGTCCTCGCTCTCCCCCTCTCTCCTCCCTCCCTCTCCTCCCGGCTCTTCCTCTTGCTCTCTTGCAGCCACCCCTCCGCCCTCCTTCTCTGCTTTTCCACCTTTTTCTGCTGATGAGGTTTCCAGACAAGTCCGATCTATGAAAGCCTCGTCTAAACAGGTTCACCCCTGTTCCTCCAAAACCATCAAGGACCACATCGACTCCCTGGCTCCTGCCCTGGCTCACTTTTGCAACCACTCATTCGCCTCTGGAGTCTTCCCATCCCCCCTCAAGCACTCCCTTGTGCACCCCCTCCTCAAGAAACCCTCTTCCGACCCCTCCTGCCCGGCCAACTATCGCCCAATCTCCATTACTCCCTTCCTGGGCAAGCTCCTGGAGAAACTGGCCATCTCCCAGCTTAACCTCCATGCTGAATCTGTTGGTAATCTTCATGACCATCAATCCGGCTTCAGAGCGGCCAGAAGCACGGAAACTGCTCTCCTGAACATCCGTGAGGACCTGCTCCTGAACCTCGATTCCAACACTCCCTGTGTTCTCATTCTGCTCGATCTCTCCTCTGCCTTTGACACTGTCAACCATGCCATCCTGCTCAACCGTCTCCGTGATAACCTGGGTATCACTGGTCAGGCTCTGGCATGGCTGACCTCTTTCCTTTCCGGTCGACCCTCCCAGGTCCAAATGGGCTCCTTCCTCTCTGACATCTTTTTCTCCACCTGTGGTGTCCCCCAGGGATCCAACCTCTCTCCCTGGCTTTTCAACCAGTATCTGGCACTCCTTGCCCACCGTATCGCCGCTCTCTGCCCCCACTTCCAGTGCTATGCGGACGATACCCAGCTCATTTTCAGGCTACCCTCTGCCTCCTCCTCTCCTTCCCTCATCTCTGACTGTCTGTCTGCTATCCAGGAATGGTGTGCCGCCAATGACCTCTGCCTTAACGCCAGTAAGACTGAGATTCTACTCATCGGCGCACCCACTCCCTCCTTCCCTGCAGCTCTCTGGCCGGCCTCCCTTGGCCCCCTTCCGGCCCCTACCTGCAAGGCTAAAAACCTAGGGGTCATCTTCGACTCCACACTCTCCTTCTCTCCTCATATATCTGACGTCTCTAAGAAGTCACACTACCAGCTGCACCTCCTCAGAGGTATTCTTCCCTTCCTCTCCTTCCCCCAGAAGCTCACTGTCTCCCGAGCCCTGGTTCTCTCAAGGCTGGACTACTGCAACAGCCTCTATCTTAATCTGCCTGCCTCCACTCTCCGCCCTCTGCAACTTATCCAGAACAGAACTGAGAGACTTGTCCTTGGCCTCAAGCCCAGGGACCGTATCTCTCCAGGACTGAAATCTCTTCACTGGCTCCCAGTGGCTGCGAGGATTAAGTTCAAAACCCTCTGCATTGTTCACAAGGCCTTCTGGGGCCTGGGGCCTAAATACCTTCAACTCTCTCTTCCTAAATATCTTCCTTCACGAGCCCTTCGCTCATCCGTCTCCAACTCCCTCATGGTCAGCCGCTTCTCTAAGCAACGAGCTGGGGGTAGATCTCTCTCCGCAGGAGGGGCCTCCCTCTGGAACAGCCTTCCTGCCTCCCTGAAACTTGAGGAGAACCATCTCCGGTTCCGGAAGCACCTCAAACCTTCCTCTTCGCTTCTGCCTTCTCTCTCCCTCTCCCCTGCTAAACCTTCTTAACTCCCCACTGAATTCTGCACTAAACCTGCATCTGGGCCACTCTCAGCAACCTCGGTCCAGGGCCCAGCCACTCTCCACTTGCACTGCCTCCCTGGCTCCCCCTGCACTGTGGGACTGTCACTGTATCCCTACAGCCCCCTTCCCAGCACTTCCCAGCACTTGCTCTGCACTTACCTCGCACTTGCCACCAGCTGGCCCTTTTTATTTATCATTTATTATTGATTTTTTATTACGCTACTTACCTTGTACTGCACTTTCCCCCCACCTCCTCCCCCTGCACTTTCTCCTTTTCCCCTTACCTCTGCACTTGCGCGATCTGAATGACACCTGGCCTAGTAGGATCGTTTGTCTGTCTTCCCCTTGTTTCCCTCCCTCCCTGCCTCGTCGCGCCTTTAAACACTTGTGTATAGGCGCGTTACAAATACCATATCATATCATATCATATCATTTTAAAACGCCGGCTTTTGGATAGTGGTGAGTACTGGTACTGCACCCCTTTTTGGGATTTAAGAAAATGAATTCCCCACAGTTATGGGTTTGCTTTTGGCAATCAGCATTGCCATTATCAATGGTTTCAGACTACTGTGTGGGTAGTCCAATGGTGGTTTTAGGCAGTGTCCTTCTGTGCCCATAACATCGGCAAAAATGAGTGGCAGCCTATTCTTCATGCATTTCCCTGTGCATTTTCTGGGAAGCTCTGGCCATCATGATGTTTTCAATGCCAGTACTGCACAGTTTTGAGGTAGGGCTCGGATGCATGGGTAAATACATCCCACAACATCAATGCCAGGTATGCTGCCCAGACTCTGAAAAATAACCTTCTGCACTAAATGTTGATTTTTGAAAAGAGAAAACCTGTGTATAACAAAAGAAATGTGTATAAAAAGGATATTTAAAAGCAACCTGAATCTCAAAAACCTGTTGCACAGTATTTTAAGCTACACCAGTTTCTTAGCTGGTTTTAACCAATGAATGCGTTGGTCACTTTTTGTATACCAAGTAAGCATAGTTCTCATGTACACATCAGCGCTTCCTCCAGACAGACTCTCACTGACATCCTCTTTGTCGTTCCCTGCCCAGACTTATGGACCCCTCATATGGTCTCTGTTCTCACTCCTTTGTCTTCCTCTCCCATTAATGGCAGCACCCAATGGGAGGCCTCCTTTCACTCCTCCATAGCCATCATTAATGTCTATCAAAATGGTACAGTCATGGTCCAGGGCTCTCAGACAAATTTCCTGCTCTTTTGCCACCTCATTCTTCCTCATCTGCCTCCTCTCTGGCACCCCCTCCACTTCCCCTCTGGCCATTCTGCCACCTTTGTCTACTGCCTCTGCCCACTCTCGGGCCTCTCCGCCACTTCTGCTGGGTGTACCTCACTCCTGTAACCCGCCCGGAAATCTTTCAAAAGTGGCAACCTGATCCACGTAGCTATTCTCAACTATCGCTCTGCAGTCAAACACTCCTCTGACATCTGCCACCTACTCAAAGGCATTGACTTTGATTTCCTCTCTCTCACTGCGACATGTTTCACTGCCAGCTCTTCCACAGGTTTTGACACCCTCCTCCCCAAGGGCTACAAGATCGTCTCCGAGCCCAGAACCAATCTGCCCGAAGTTGGAGTGGCCGTGGTCTTTCCAGAGTGGGTTCCTGCATCTTTCGTTCCCACGCCGGCCTATTCCTCCTTTGAATGCCTGGTCGGCAGGCTCTCTATCTCTCCTGGCCTCTCTCTAACTGTGACCACCATCTACAGGTCACCTGGCCAGGTCGCACTCTTCCAATCAAAAAGGGCTGACCTCACCTCTTCTCTTCTTGTCTCTTCCTCTCAACTCCTCCTCAGAGATCTCAACATCGACTTAGAGGCCTCTGCCCACTCCTCTGGGCTCTTCTGCAACCTCTGCGACTCTCTCTCTCTTTTCATTCTACCCTCTGGCCCAACACACTCTGACAGACAGACCTTGGATGTTCTCATCTCCTCAGACATCCTCCTCTCTAACCCTCTCACTACTCCTCTCTCTTGGTCTGACCACTTTCTGCTCTTCTCCCACCTTCCTGTCTCCCGGGCAAAGATCACCCCAGAACAGCCACCTTCCATCCTGGTCATTCGGCCCATGAAGCGAGAGTCAGTGGCCGCCTTTGCTTCCACTTTCTCTGCTCCTCCTCCTGTTGCAGCTGACTCCCACTCTGACACAGCCCTCTCCAACCTGCAGTTTTGTTTAACTCCAACACTCTAGACATTATTGCCCCTGTCATGAGGATCCGTTTTAAGCCTATTTCCAAGTGCAATACTTGGTATGACTCTGACCTGGCCGTCCTTAAATGTAAGTGCAGGGTTGCTGAGCGGAAGTGGAGGGCATCGGCACGGTTTATAGTCAAAAAAACGAATAAAAAAATCTCAAAAAAAAAAATATCGAATTGAAAATCTCTAAAAAAAAATATCAAATTTTTTTTTTAATACATTTTTATTTCGAAATGGGTGGGTTGGGTTCCCCCCCCAACCCCCCTTTTTTCATTTTTTTTTTATTTTACCCTTTTTTTATACTTACCTGAACCCACAAATACATATAAATAAATAAATAAATAATTCTAGATTTTTTTTTTTCGAGATTTTAAATTCGAGATTTTGGTAATTCGATATTTTTTTTCGGTTTTTTGACTGACCACCCATCGGCACATCCTCTGACAAACTGGTATGCCGCTTGCTCCAAAGGCAATACAGAGTCTCCATCTTCTACAAGAAGAGTGTCCATATTCAAGCCTGCATCTCTGTGGCCTCTAACAACATGGCAGAACTCTTTAAAATCTGCAAGGAGCTGGACAATCCTACTGCAGCACCCACATCTTCTGTCCCCCCCACCCCCAGGCCCTCTGCTCGGCACTGGCTTCTCATTTCACCCCTAAAACCCAGAGCATCCTATCCTCACTTTCCTCTTCCTCTCTCTCTCTGCCACTACCTCTCTCAGGCTCCCTTTGGCCACCTGTCCCCCTCCTCTCCTTCTTTCCTCCCTCTCTCTGATAACACCTGATGATGTTTCTAGACAAGTCCGATCTATTAAAAAGTGTCTTCCAAACAGGTGGTCTTGCTCTTCCAGAACTATCAATGACCACATTGCTTCCCTCGCTCCAGCCCTGGCCAATTTCTGAAATCACTCTTTCACCACTGGATCTTTCCCTTCTCTCCTCAAGCAGTCCCTTGTGCATCCCCTTCTAAAAAAGCCTTCCACCAATCCTTCTTGTCCAGCGAACTATCGCCCGATCTCATCACTCCTTTCCTGAGCAAAGTCCTGGAAAATCTGGCCATCTCAAAGCTAACCCTCCACTCTGAATCTGTTGGTTGTCTCCATGACCATCCGTATGGCTTCAGAGCAGCCAGTGGCACAGAAACTGCTCTTCTGAACACTTGTAAAGATCTCCTCTTTAACCTTGACTCCAGCTCTCCCGCTGTCCTCATTCTCCTTGACCTTTCATCTGCCTTTTACATGGTCAATCATGCCATCCTGATTAATCGACTCTGCGAGAACCTGAGCATCGCAAATCAGGCTCTAGTGTGCCTGACCTCCCTCCTCTTGGATCAGATGTTTCTCCAAGCAGAGACTGGGGGGGAGGGGTAGATATCTTTCCTCTGCAAGTGCCTCCCTCTGGACCGACCTCCATGCCCCTCTCAAACTTCAGCCGGACTACCTGAAGTTCTGGAAGCTTCTCAAAACCTTCATTTTCTCCTTGGCCTTCTCTTTCCCTCTTCCTTGAAACCTTCCTCTCTGCCTGCCCTGACTGGTTGCCGGGTACCCTCAGAGTCTCACAGGGTACGTGGCCCCTCCACGACCAGTCTACCTACACTGCCTCTGGGCCCACCGTGCAGTTAGGAGCTGAAACTGTAACTCCTACTGCCCCCTGCCTTTGTACACTTACCCAGAGCCGTGCTGCCCTGGCTGCACTTACTCAGAGTCATGGTGCCCTGACCGCACTTTCCCCTACCCTCTGTCCTGCACTTCCCCCTCATCTTTTCCTCCTTGCACTTTGTTGTTGTACTTGAACGATCACATGGTCTAGTAGGATTGTTTGTCCTGTCTTCCAACTGTCTCACTCATCCTTGTCTTGTGGCGCCTAGAAACAGGTGTGTACAGGTGCGTTGTAAATACCAAATCATATCATATCATATCAATTTAATTGATGTAGACCAGCAGGAACATATTTCGTTTTTATATTTATTGTATTTAAACCTATAATCTTGCATGCTAGACTCCTAACCAAAGCAATGGTAGTGCCAATTATGGGACAGGCAGCAGCTTTGTGGGATGACTCGCAGCATCTCCACCGTGTTCTACGTTTAAAAAAAAACATGTTTTAATGCACAATGCTATGATCCTAAATAGCTGAAAACTTAAATGCATTGTTTGAGGGAAATACAAAAATATTGTATTTCACTGGATTGCGCGAGTTGCGAAAAATAGTGGAAAAGAACATGGGCCAAACTTTGAAAAGACGGAGCAGACGTCAGAGCTGATTTCAAACCTCCCTGACAGGTGCTCTACATTTTTATTTGAAGTGCATTTCGTTTTTTTCCCCGCTGATATGAGCTGAGTAAAAATGGAATTGTGTGCGCCTTTTTCAGATATCCAACACTTATCCCATCATTCTACAGCAGAGTTTAAACCTCTGAGTCGCTGCTGAATGGTGTGCAACAGCGTGACCTGCAAAAGCCACTTATGCTCTGACCCGAGCCGGGCATTGCAGTGGCAACAGCAGTTGACGACAGTTTGCAATAATGAGGGCCATCACCTCAGTGCGGATTGAGGCTGAAGAACCGCTGGCACGAGTTCCCAAAAGACATGTATGACTACAACAGAAGCCAAAGGCCTAGCAACGAAGCTGAAGCAGAGGGCTTAATGGTAGACATGATCATTACACTGTAGTCATGTTCATGTGAGTGGAAAAAGAAAACAACACTCACCCCATTGCAAAACCGAGTGGGCCAGCCTATAGAATGCATGCTGGCACGGTCAGCCATCCAGGACTGGCTCAATCAGGAAAAGGGGGTCGGGAAGGGCAAGACTTTAGCACTGAGTCAAAGGATGAAGGTAAAAAGATCATCTTTTGCTAAACAGAGTAGAATTATTCACCAGTATTGAAATCTATCAGGCAGGTAGAAGCCTTCCATCAGTAAGGACTGTGATGAGGTGGGTTGGACCAGGTGGCGGGCGGTCCATTGGATCTCTTTTGTGAGTATGCATCCTATTAAGTTCCTAGATGAATAGCAGTGGGGCCGGTTTAATTTGAATTGGGCTGTTGTTCCCGTCACTATGTTAGTCAATACTGTACCATCTTTCCGACGGCCATTTTACCTGTATTTTCCTTTAGCAAATGTGGCCTGTATTTCACTCTTTTTTTTTCTCCAAATACATCTTTTATTTGGACATTTTGAGGAATTTTGTGAAATTAAGAGTGTGCGATCTTTTTTAGTGTCTTACGCCTCAGTAATAAAAACACACATTCATTTTTGGGCTATTGCACAGTACATTTATAATTTGTATGCTCAGTCAGTTAGCAATGCATTGCTCCCCTGAAATGTTCCCCCAGAGCGGCATTAAGCATGGCAGCGGTAGGCTGATACATCAAAAACACTGGGATAGAAACATCAAAACACGTTTGATTACTTCAAAGTATCAAAGAGACGCGAATAAGAGGATGACCGCAGCATAGCCCACTGTTTCATGTGAATACTACAAACACAAAACACTCGAAAAGGGAACGTGCCATTGAAGATGATCCCAATTAAAAATGTAATTAAGCCAAGCCACCTGCTGAACATGTCCATTCAAATCCCCTATTATCTCAAACTTTGTCTTCTGGCACCCTGGGACTTCTTGTCTCATGCTTGGCTACTAAGCAAAACAAATAGGGAAGGCTTCTACTTTAATCTTACCAGTTCCAATTCTTCGCACCGATCTGAGGTATTTAATGAAAGGCGAAAACATTCTCCGTAGTGGTACCTCAGAGTCCTTCTTCCGCTCATTAACCCCTAGCTTGATGGCCAAGAGCAGCTGATGGGGTAAGTGTTCTTCGTCCTTTAATTGCTGCCAAAACTCAAAGATAGTTCATATTCGGTGGTGCATTTGCTCTGCAAGCCTGTTTAGTCACATCACGGTTTGAGGCACTGGATAGAATGTAATGGCTCATCTAATTGCATTTTCATTCGAGAGATGCTATTTTGTTTACTGTAGCATACATTTTTTTAGTAAACAGATTGTGTTTCTTTCACACCACTTATTGCGTCACAGGTCTATCGATAGAATACATCAATACATCCAAACGCCTGAGTATATCTTTATCAAATGTTTAATTCTTGGCCCGATATGATAACACGAGTTTCGGCAACTTTCTGTGCCTTTCTCAAATCAGGGCATGTCCTTGTTTGATGTTGCAACCCACGACGCGTGAAGCAGGAGAAATACACTTTTGAGGGGGGATTTAACCCGTGACTTTGTTCTTTTGTGAACTTAAGCTCAATCAATATGGACATCAAAGAAGGATATGCCCTGATTTGAGAAAGGCACAGAAAGTTGCCGAAACACGTGTTATCACGATATACTCCATCGTTTGGATTTTTTGATGTATGCTGTCGAAACACCTGTGGCACAATAAGTGGTGTGAAAGAAACACAATCTGTTTACTTTCTTTCCAAACGAGTAGAGGAACTGTTATTGACCCCAGCGTTAAGGAAGGGCCCGCAAAGGGAACTCGTAGTAGGGCGCAAAGGGATTACCGGCACCGGTGTCATTACCGGTGCCCGGTATCCCTTTGCGCCCTACTTGTAATGAGGCCCTATGTCTGCGTGAGGTTCACAAACCATTGCAACACGTTTTCAAACCGAATGAGACCTTGGTCGCAGAGGTAATTTGATATCGCCAAAAAAGTTCCTCGTGAAATTTTCTGCATATATTTTTTTGTTCACTGTTGCAGCCTAAATATCGGTAATACATTGCGTATTCAAATACCGCCTCAGATAGCCACTGTATTAAATAACGTCCGTTCCCCATAAGACCATGGAATTAAATTAAAGAAAGAATATTCAACTCTACCCCTGTCAATACTTGCCACACACTAGCTATACTACTCTGACCACTACCCATAAACAGCTACCTTTGCTGCAGCGACATTAACTTGCACGTACAATGATAGCTTCAAGTGCATTAAGACATTTCAGAATAATGTATCAACAGTCTTGTATTTGTAATGAAAAAGCTCTGCAAGGGCTCCTTTGAGAATGGCCTGTTACTGTGACTACACCTAAAGAGGGCATACAATCTTTACATTCTTGAATTTTGTATTATGTGTAAATCACTTTTTGTTCACCTGCTTTGACATATTATCCTTATCAGCAGCAAGCTAATATCGTCTTCTGCACGAGAGGACATGGCTGATAGCAGTTATTATTTTCTTTTTTTAATTCAAAATGCCTGCTTAGGCTCAAGAATCAAAGAGCATTCTGCCAATAGGGATGCCAGTAAACATTATGGTTGATTCGTTTTGATCCATCGGTTTCGCAAAGCGACACTTAGGGCCTCATTACACGCTAGGCGGTAAGGGTTTACTGGTACCAGTATTTTACCGGTACCGGTAAATCCTTACCGCCTTACTACGAGGTCCCTTTGCCGGTTGGGGTATTTAACGCCTGCTTTTTGTAGGCGTTAAAAATCAACCCGCAAAGGGACCCAGGGAGCTAATTACGGTACCGCAATTTGCGGTACCGTAATTAGCACCTTCCCCATTCCCATTATGCCCTATGGGGCAAAAATGGGAATGGGGAAGGGCAATGGTGGAAGAGGGAATTACCGCCCCGCCAACCTTGGAATGGGGCGGTAATTCCCCTTTCCACCAAGGCGGTGCCGGTATTTTACCGGCATGAACCATGGCGCTAATAGCGCCATGGTTCTCCGCCTACCGTGTAATGAGGCCCTTAGTGTGGTGAAACTACTGTTGTTAGAGCGTAGTACTAGGGGAGATGGATATGGGGAGTGATTCAACGTCTTCATTTGTGTTGTTTGGAAATAGCAAATACAGCGGCCATGATGAAATAGAGACTTTGCCAGACTTAACCAATCACGGTTTCTGTATGTGAATCATCTGATAGAAACAATGATTTGTTGTGTCAAGATCATTCATAGATATATGTATCTTAACATAAAGTGCAGTTGCAGCATCTGTTGTTGTTTTATGCCTCTAGTATGGTCACATAGGGACCCTTGGTACAGCATCATCATAGGGTTTAGTCTGAAAGAACGTTTTCAGGAACACACATTGGCAACCACCTTCTGCTTTGGCTTTTGTCCAATTATTGGATAGGCTTTTGTGTGGCACTACGATCGTACACCCAAATATTCGCACTGCTTGTCGGCTGTTGACCATACCGTGCCTGTAAAGGTGGTATCACAATTATCTGAGTACATGGACATTTGATGGTGCATCCTTTGAAACTAAGTGTACTTTCAAAAAAGCTCCTTGTAAACATAACCAAACTGCCCTGATTTATACATTATTTACAATTAGTATATTTTAATGAACTTCAAAACAGCCAAAACGTGTTTCGACCATGTGTCTTCCTCTAGACTGTTGATCACATAACATATACAACCATTCTTTTAAAACCAACCATAATACACACATGTACATGAATTTTGAAACCAACCATGTAGGTTACAATGTTTGAGAAGGTCCATTCAGTACAGATGCCCATGCACAAACCAACGGGGGCAAAGAGGCAGGATGAACAATGCCCATGTATAAGTCCTAGCCAGTTTCAAAAAAGGAAAGGCAAGAGAGAAAAGAAAACATGATGGATTATGGCAATGGACATAATTACTATCATAGTAGCTAAACCAGCAAGCAATCATTTAGGAAATCATCAGTTTAAATCCCCATACGGCTGATTGCTGAGTATCAAAGGAGCCCAGGTGGTCCTAATCACATGCACTGCCAATGGTGCTATTGAAACTCTGTTATCTATTATTTGCCAGTTTATAAAAGCACTACTGTGCCCACTACTTTATTGAGACGTGATGGGTGGTACCAATTAGTCATCAAACCATATTCACACTTAATTACATGTGAGATTGCACACAAAGTGGCCCGCCGTTCATATAATGTGGTGAGCTATCCAATTAGCACCCAAAGTGTTTACTTACCCCTGCTTTGTCGCAATTAACGAACCCCAGTTGGTAAAGAAGGGGGACTGTGAAAATAAATGCGAGGGTGAGTCCTAATTGTCAGGCTAGCTAGCTTGCCCAAACCACCTATGTCTTAAAACCTACCTGAAAGATCCCACGTTATTTCGACATTGCAGTATTTGATATCTGCCAAAGGGATATGTATGCCAGAAAATAAATATGTTATAACTACACCACAGTTGACAAACAAACTATATATATAAAAAAAGTAACAACTATATCTTGCACCCTGTTGTGCGACGTGAACTCACCCAATGTCTCATGCCTGTTAGCCTGACCAGTCCTTCACAAACGGAGCGGCATGGATGGCTGTAAGTTATACCAACGCTGTGTTTGGCCAGAAATGGCCATTGTAGAAAACAGATCAGCCATCTTAAGACAGTGTTAGCTTGCATTACCGTACTGTTCATCACTGGCACAGATGTTGTTAGAGGGGGTTACATGATTCCCAACAAACATACCCAGTATTCTGCAATGGACACAACAAAAAGATATTGTACATTGGATCTAGATAAACTCTTCCACTCTCCTGTAGGACAACTCTGTAATCGACTGCCTCCCACGGTGGTATTGTTACCCAGTTCTTGACCCCTCTGAACCGAGCACACCCAATACAAAGTTTATAAACAGATGCTTAAAACCGTGCCACCATTTTTAGATGGTGATATCTATGAATGCCGTCTGACTTCATGAAAAGATGTTAGCGTCATCCCCCTCCCGACTGACATGTAAACCGTTGCACATGTACATAGTTGTGACATAGTAATAAAAACAATGATTGCTGAATACAAGCCATAAACCATCATTGGTGCAATATTCTGTTTGGATCCAACCTCATACAAACGTTCTCAAAAACCATTAAGATGGTCAATGTGATATTTTGACACAAACTCGGAACCATGATGTTACAAGGAGACAGCTCTCCTAATCACCTATACACTTCAGTGCTAACAATGACATACTAGAATAGAGGTGTCCTTATGCAATACGACTCAACATGTTATTCATAAGATTAGAAGAGTGAACACGTACACAGTTGTGAAATATTACAAAGGATAATGTCCGCATTTGGGATATAGACAATAAACATTCTTTGTACGATGTGATAGTCAAGTGCATCGTTATTGTGATGCATTGATGACTCATACAGACGTTCTTGAACATCGCTAAAGAAGTCAATATAATATCTGACAGAAAATCTGGACCATAGAATTAAAAAAGACCAGCATCATGGTTTTGATTTATGGTCAAATATCACATTGATCTTCTAAATGTTATTTGAGAACGTTTTTATGAGTCATTCATTATATCATAATAAGGTTGGATCTGAACAGAATACTTTACCAATGATGGTTTATTGCTTGTATTCGTCCTTCGCATCACAGTCCCTTTCTTTTGCATAGTTTTTCAACACACTCCTTCTGTCGTAATGGGGAGGAAAGCCCCTATGGAAGCGCAATGGACGGGCCAGGGGGTTTCCCATGCCTAGAAATTGAAGAGTCCAGCAGTGTGCGAAAGTACCATTTTATTCAACAAAAGCCATATAAAACAGGGACAGCAATGGATATCACAACGATTTCCAATGCTCTCTCAGATTGTTACAGGCTTGACAACAGTTTTTAAGTGAATATGATGTCACAAATAAAATATACATTTTAGAAACCTAAGGTGGGATGGGATTGGGTTATTGACTTGGTTAAGTATAGATTCTATAAGGGGTTAGTGTTCTGATTGGCCAGGCCATATCTTGTAACTTCGCCTGAGACCACCTACAAAAAGATGCATGGGGAAACATGTTATTAGGGTGCATTGTGAGTGGTGGCTGCAACACTGGTGAGGTGAGCGTTAAAGGTGAAGAAGCTTTACTCAGCCATGGCATCTGGATAGTTACCAGCACATGAGCAACAATGGAAGGTGATGAGAACGGCCCCAGGGTGCTGTCTGTCCAAATACAGTTTCCATTTTCTGATTCCTGGCATTTAGCTCTTAACTTCATACTGTATTGTATCTTTTGTCCCAGAAAAATGGATGGGAATGAAGGTTCTGTCTACCAATGCCTGGCTCTATTGAAAAGGCATTCTCTGCCAGTTGCAAGCCACATTTGTAGAGCCTGCGTTTCGACTTGTCATACTCTGTATTTTATGAGGATTTTAGCCCTTGTACTGTGAGTGTCTTTACCCCCCTTGACCTCTAGATACTTGTTCGGCTACTTTCCCCTCAATTTCAGGCCTGATTTGGTGGGAATTCAACCTCCCTGCAACATTTGTTTCTTTACTTCTTCTGAAAGAACTGTGTCTCACGTCTGGGACCTATTTGTCATCTATACTTTTCTAATGCTGGTCCTACCTTTCCTTTCTTGATAACCTTGAAAATTGTGGACTTGCTGTCTGAGCTGTTCAGGCTTGGTTTTTCTGCTGGCTCAGCGAGACAGGGTCTTTCTGCAGTCCAGAGGCTTCCTGATGTCTCCCCTTCACCTACGTTTGGCTGCCCCCTCCATCTTGGTTTACATGGCCACTAATTTTAGTTGTGTTCTGTCCTAAGCAAGCTTTACATGTATTCTTAAACGTCTTGCATTTCAGCATAGAAAAGAGAGTATATATTTCCTAACCTAACAGCTGCAAGCATGTTCTTCCTGTATAAGTGCAATTTGACCTAGTGTTCATGTTTTTTAGTGTTGGATTTGTATATGCTTTGTGTCTAATGCGCCTACATGTGTTGGCCTCAGCCATTACATAATTTGTCTTCTTCATGATTATAGCCCATTTAGTTGCTCCATCGTCTGCAGGTTTAGTGCCTCAGTGACATCATCTGGGTAGGGTCTGTAGGGCTGCCTCAGTGAGTAGTGTCTCTCACTTTGGCGATAGAATGGGGGCTATGCGGAAGATGCCAGGAATGATGTACACTGTTCATGTCTGTAACATAGAAATGGGAGAAAGGCCATCGCAAGGATGGACACATTCATCTGTCTCTCTTCATTTCTTCATAACAGTAATTTCTCAACAGAGACCTTCTTGGTGTTAGTCCTTCTTTTCCCCAATAACTTTCATTTAGCACAGTGTTCCACTATCAAATGCCCTTTCCTTTTGTTTCAGTCCTTGTCCTTAATCACAATCCATTGTCACAGTCCTTCTCCTTCATCACAGTCCTTCACCTTTATTAGAGTCATTTGACGCAATCCTTTCTTCTCATTAATCACAGTCCTTCATTGATATGGTCCTTCTTCTTCATAACAACCCTTCTCCTGCATCACAGTCATTTTCCTTTGTCATAGTTATAAGTGTCATTGCCCTTCATCACAGTTTTTCTTGTTAATATTCCTTCTCCTGAGCGAGTCCTTCTCTTTTATCAAACTCCTTTTCTTTCAAAGCTCATTTGGCACAGTCCTTCTGCTTTGTCAAAGTCCTTGTTTTTGTCAGTCCTTCTTCAGCACAGTCCCTCTTTGGCAAAGTTCCTTTTCTCCATCACTTCAGCTTCATTGCAGTTCTTCTCCTTCATCATTGCCCTTCTGTCCCTCTCCTGTATAACATGCTTCATCAAATACGATCTGTTTCATAAGAGACTGTCTCCTTCACCAAAGTCTTTCTCTTTGATCATTTCCCTTCAGTGTCACCATGGGCCTTCCCTTTTGTCACTGACATTGTCCTAATTACTGTTCTTTATGGGAGTCCCTGGTCATAGTCCTCCTTCCTCATGGTTCACCTTTGTCACAGTCCTCCATTATTACAGTTCTTATCTTTTGTGATTAGACGTCTTCATCATAGCCTTGCCTCAGCCACTGTGTCTCAGTCACAATCTACCACTCCCAGACTCTGCATATGTTTTTATCATTCCTTATTTCCCCTTGTATATGTCCCTCTTTGCCTCTTTCTCCTGGTGTCATATTTCCTCCTGCTGCTATTTCATTCTCTCATTGTCATCATTGTCACTTTATTGAGTACCAAAAGGTGTTACAAATTAACACAATACAAAATCATCATAGAAATGTACACCAAAATGGTAATGGGTAGACCACAATTCATTAGACATGACATAACCACACTAAGGGCCTCATCATAAGTTGGGGGAGTGGTAAAAATGCAGCGGTAACCCTATTAGCACTGCTTTACCTCTCTGCCCGACTATGAGTTGGGTGCGGAAAGTCACCCAGTTTTACCTCCAGCTTTAAGCTGGAGGTAAATCTGGTGAGTTACCACCTATTTACGGTGCTATTACCCCAGTGATATTAGTCACTGTCACAAAATGCCTGCCAAGACACTTTGGGCTACTTCTTCCATGACACACAAGTAATATATGCTTTTTCAATTCAATTGTCAGGTTACCTTCATTCAGTTAACCAGGTTACCATCAGGCCACCATTGTCGAGTGACTCTCGCCAATCTGCCACTACACATGCAGTAATCTTCTGTACTCTGCAGTTCTGTGGCGTGTCCAGTCACTGGACAATGTGGGTAAGTTTCCTATCTACCTACACTGGCTTCAACACCATCCAGGCAACATGCTACCAGCAACAGCGAACGGGGGTGGCTATTGCTGTACATTAGCATTCTACTATCCGCTCAAGTGTCACATAGGGCACCCTCTAAACAGAGAGAGAGTTGGATGGGCAAGTGACTGCCAAGACTGACTAAGATTTATTCAGGCTTTGTTGGGTTTCTTTGCCTCTGCAGTTTCCTGCTTTCGGACCCTGATAGCATAGTGGATCATCTGCAATATGGGATAATAAATGTACATTGAGTGAGCAGCTCTGCCACCCCACATGCCTCGTACTAAAAATTACATATCTCTATAGGTGAGTAGCATACCTTGCAACATAATATCTCCATCCTATTGTGACAGATATGCCCTTGGGCTAACTCCTATGACCAAGTGTTAACTAGAAACTTTAGCAGTAGTTTGAGGCTTTGCTAAGTTTGGGGTCCCATTCTGCCTTGAACTTATACTTTTTAACTTACTATAACCTTTGTTGACTATAGGAGGCTTTCTGGCCACCCCCGAGGGTGTTCTGGTCTGCTACAGACATCGCAAGGCCTGCGCCATGGGTATGACCACCCTTTGAGTTTCTTTCCAATTTTATCAGGTATTTTCTATTTTCTCTTCCTATCCTCATCTTTACTTTTGCCAATTTAGAGATATCTAAAGTTGACTTTGACATCACTTCTATATTCCTTTTACAACATGGGTAGTTCACTTGCAACATAAGTAGAATCTTTGGCCCTGAAGACGGCTGGGCTCATCGACACAGACTGAGCCACACCAGTCGAAACTCGAGTAGGCCACCCTACAATGAGGATTTGCTATAAGAAGACATAGGGCTTCATTCCGAGGTGGCCGCAAAGGGATACCGGGCACCGTTAAGGACATCGGTGCCGGTAATCCCTTTGCGCCCTATTCCAAGGTCCCTTAGCAGATCCCGCAATGGGTGCCTGGTTTTACCAGGCGCCCTTAGCAGGAGCCGCTGAGGGACCAGAGAGCTAATAACGGTACCACAAATTGCGGTACCGTTATTAGCTACTTCCCCATTCCCATTGAGCCCTATGGGGGCTCAAATGGGAATGGGGAATGGATTTTTCAATGGGGACTTACCGGTCCCTCCAGGGTCGGAATGGACCGGTAAGTCCCCATTGAACTAGGTCGCACCCGGACCCGGTATGGGAGGTAGTCATGGCGCAAATAGCGCCATGACTACCTCCATACTCGGAATGAGGCCCATTAACTGGTAGGCAGAACGGGGCAGCTTTGTTCTTCCAAATAGGCTCTTTTGAATAGACACTTGGTTGCACTTTATTAAGATAAATAAAATCACACACTGCCAGTGGATTGCAGTTTTTTCATGTTGAACTGTTTGTTATTTTGTCTGTCTCTACTGTTCCCTGACAATCATTATGATTTGGACTGCTTTTTGGTTACTCTGATACATATAACCATTTGTGCTTTTTTCTGTGAAACCACAGTTTCTGCGCACATAGGACATGTATTTGGACTAGTTGTGAGACTGATTGGTTGCATGGCTGTGAATGAGAGAGTTATGTATTTTGGTATGATGCTATGCAATTCTCAAACATTGTATCTTTTGATGGTGGTTATTTCTGTAATTGATTATTTTATTTGTTGTTTGTCTTTTTGACATATTTATTTTTGAAAATGTACAAATAAATATTTTTGTAAATGAACATGGAATTGTCTTTACCGACATACAAGTGAACCCATTCCAATGTGACATATGAGATTGCATATTTGTGTTGTCTTTGATTCTCCACTCATTTCTATCCCTACAAATGAAGATCACGTTTTTGTTAAACGTTAGAGAATCCGAAAGGATTCCAAAGCCCAAAGCATCTAACATTTTCTTCACACAGGTCAGACACAGGTTCATCGTGCAAGCATCCAACACAAACACATCTTTTAATTAAGGATCCCGGTTTTATGCTATTTATTATTCTACATTTACATCTGTATTTATCTATATTTATTTTTGGGACATTGCATCTGTATTTATCCACAAGTATTATTTGTCGTATAAAAAGATGATTTGCAATATGTATTCAATTGAATTAAAAATGTATTTATTAAAGCGCACACCAATCTTACAGCACACAAATGGGATACGGCCCAATCCAATGTCAGAATCATCTTCATATCACAACAGCAAATAGCTGCTCAAAAGATTGCTGCTGACAAAAAGCTGTATTTTGCCAGCAATTAGAACTTTACAACTATTTTTCATACAACTTTTAAACTATTCATGCTGACTGTCTGCATTGTCATTGACGTGCCAGGCTTGCCTGGCAGCATGGGGAATCTAGCAGAGAGAAATACATTTCCGTTTTTGTCCGTTATATAAATACTGACAGAAAGCAGATTTATTTGATCAGTAAAAACGAAAAACAAGAAACCTTACTTTTAATGTGTGCTGGTAAACTCTGGCCTCAGAGTTATCACATTGCCTATTCCAATACCCAGTTGGTTGAAGGGTAATGGAATCAGGGCCGGTCTTAGACCAGCTTCCACCCGAGGCGGAAAGCATCCTTGGTGCCACAACCCCAAAAATGACAACAAAAATTACATGTTACAAATGCTGTGAATATGGCACTGAAATGACTAGATACAAGTGCAATAGAAAATGCATACATTAGATCATATGTCACAATCTTAGAATGTTACCTGTATTATGTTTTCAAAAAGTAACTTTTCTTGACTTTGCCCATTTAAATGGAAGCCTGGCATCAGATAGAATCAGAGACTGGCCAATCTCATTTTCAATTGATAGAACAGCCAGCTATGTCAGGCTTTCATTGTTCATTGTTGATGGGAGGGACGTTGTAATGAGCTTCAATTGGGCAAAGCAGCGCTCACCACTTGCAACTGTGATGGGCAATATGTATGCATGGATTTGTCATGTTGCACTTTTTTGATTAATTTCTATAAAACAGAGTATTCTTAAAATCCAGGCACAACCACATATTTCTACCAATTAGACATGAGCATATATGTGCTTAAGTGTCGAAGTTACATAATGGTCTCAAATGCCAGTTTCCCCACAAAGTGTTTGATCCTGGACACATGATTTGATCTGCCAACATTAGAAGAGCCTAGAAGTTATTCAGTTCATACATGCCAACATGATCCATTCTATTGGGGAGATGCAAGTCCAGTCCTGCTTTTAACTTTGCAATCTGGGACTTGTAGTCCTGGATTTATAATGGGGAAAAGCAGGACTACAAGTCCCAGAATGCGAAGTTAAACCAGGACTGGACTAGCATCTGTTGAATGGAATAGATATGTAGACATGTATGGTGTAGGCTCGTCAAAAAAATGCTTATTCATGGTATGTTTTTCATTTATATGTCAGTGGCCAGAGATGTTGCTTAAGGGGAGGAGTGCTGAGGGGACTATAGATCTGGGTTTTTTGGTTGTAGCCACGGATAGAAGCTCAGGGGCTATAATCAAAAGGCTAGCTAGCCCAGCGTCTCGACAATCCTGACATTAGCATAGTCCCAGTTCTTTTCCAGACCTAGCAACACCCCTTATTAGTGGCAATTTATAAATGCACATAAAAAAGTTATGTGGTTCTTAGTTTACTGATGACATCTTGCATGCAATGTGACAGACTTCCTCTGTTACCTCTAGTACGAAAGAATTAGGTCACTCAGTGTAAGATAATTTTCTATGATGTCAATACATATGCAAAATAGGGCAAACGGAATGTCCTTTGCTTCACAGCACCTGACAATACCTAGAACCATACAATGTATTTCAGTGGAGATTGACATAATTTGTTAACCTTACACTATAGTAACAGCCAAGAAATGTTTAAAAGCCACACTTAATTACATTCCATGTACTACAAACTATCTGAAACCGAAATCACTGCACTTTCATTGTGTTCTTTTGATAAGTGTGTAACAGGACACTGACCATAAAGAAAGGTCATTAGTTAGTGTGGGTTTTTAGAATAAAGTGTCAATGAGGTGTCCCCACGCTCCCAGCAAAGGTGACAGACCATAAACCCTGGTTGTGCGTGATGGGTGGCAATGTTTTATTTCCATAGGACTGAAAATCCACAATACAGCAAACAGTAATTTCAGGCCCTTCAGTGAGTTTTTTCAGGTTAAAAGCAGCAAATATTTTACACAGTTTGGCACGACACAAGGTACAAATGCATTTTTTGAAATGCTAAAAGCATTTTGGGAGATTTTCATTTCCAATGTACAAAACGTCCTGTCAGCAAAATGTTTTTTTTGGTGCTCGGTGAAGGTCCTCTTCAATTAACCACTGCCCCTTGCGTTATAATTACACAGGCTCTTCCTGGCTGTGGTTCATACAAGGAAAGCAGAGTATCTTTAATATGTATGCCATCCTTGTAAATATTAACAAAGGGTGTTGGGGCTGGGGTCATGGCAGAGCACAGCCTCCAAAAACATTTCACAAGCTGGCAGCGTTTCTCTTATCTACATGTAAAAAGCCTACACATATATATGTGTTGATATTTTGCTTTATAATAACTAGGGATGGCTGGGAGGCATGCAGAGTTTAATGCTGAACCAAGGTGTACATACAGTTAAACATTTTGAAGGAGACGTGGCCTAGCCTTAAATTACTGACCGACAGTGCATCTAGGCACTCCATACCCCAGCTCCCCCACTTGACCAACATGTGTGATCTGGGTACCATCACATCAGACTTCAAGAGGGGCAGAGTAGAGGCTCTGAGAGGGGGCAGCTCAGAGGGCCATTGCGCTGGCAATAAAAAGCCCCTATCAGTCTCAGAAAGGGACTGCTTTCAGTTTCTTATAGGGACAGCATGCAGGCTCACAAAGGCAAAGGTATTAATTCATATATTAAATTATAACACAGAGCGGATTTACCAAGAGCAGAACCTCTTGAGTGGCCAGCTTGATATCTTCTTTGCGCTCGATAGTTCAGTTGCATGTGGTGGGTGGGCTTAGCAGTGGCTTGCCTGCTGCCTGGTCCTCGTTGATGTTCCGGAGCCCCACCTGAACTCTGCACTGCGCGCGTGCTGAGGACTCAGGAGGCACAGGCGGTCAGGCCAGGCCTGGGAACTGTCTGAGAAGCAACAAATGTAGCTTTTAAGATAATATCAACATCTGTGGCTTGCAGATATCAGGGCCCGCATCACTGCTGACAGATGAAACAGCACCTTGGCTGGCCTTTCATGCTACTGGTGACTGCTGCAGTGCTCAGATTGCGAGATTTCATACCTCTTTTATTTTGTACAATTACAAATAAATGATGCATGATTGAAGTCGTTCTGGCGCCCCCCCACCAGCTAGCACCTCAGACTGCTGCCTGCACTGCCTGATGCAAAGACCGGCCCTGAATAGAATCACTGATAGGACACTTCCCAGTCTCTGGAAGTTTGCCTTCTGATCAGAGTTCCCTTTGACAGTGAAAAGAGGATTCTAGATGATGCATTTTCCTCAACAGTCACCAAAGCACATAGTGCATATCCCCACATTTCAGCACCATGTATACCAGCAGGGACAGACTTCCATTGATAGACATCAAGGGTCTGTGCAAGCAAATCCCCCACATCCCCCCCACTGAGCCTCAGAAGCCCACCAGAAAATTAGCCCAATTTATTACCACTCCTTTGAAACTCGGCGGCCCACTGCATTTATTACCAACGCAGATACCCTAGTAGAAATCATGAGATGCTACCTCTAGAAATCTAAAAATGTACACCTGTGCCATTTAGCTCGACCCATCCCCATTACCTTTGTGTTGCTCTTCTGCCAGCTTCTTCTCACATGCATTCATTGCAAAACGTTTCTGCATTACTATTTCCATGTGAGTGAGTAGCAGCACACCACCCCTAAATAGCAGGAATGGAACATTCTTCTCTCCCATTCATATCACATCTAATTTCTGACCAACCAGAATCGCCTCTTAATCTTTCAAAAACAGTGCAAATAGAATGAAAGTCATCACACACCACTGCCTGACCTCCGACAGAAAATTGCCCCATTGGCTCCCCACTGAGACTGGAGCTGACTTTTGCCACATTACCATTGTGAAACACCTTTACTAACCCCATATAATCTTCCCTCTGGCATTCTCTTATCAGTGAGCCACACAACAACTCACTTATTATGGATGAAAAGCCGCTTTCCGATGTACACCTCTGTTGCTCTTTTATTCCCTTCATCCCACGGAAGATGCAGGGAAAGAAAAGGTAGGGTCAAAACAGTGCAAGAGAAGGATAGGAAAGAATTGATGGCTGATATGTGAGTTTGTAAGGGTGTGGATAATGAAAGCATAAAATATGATGTAATTTATGGGAATTCCACTCTGTTATGCTGACACAAGTCCCACCCAAAGCTGTGTGTGGTATTTGTAAATTTGGAAAATGGGGGCCTTGATTGGTTAGGTGATTAGCAATATGCACAGAACTTAACCTCTGTTATTAAGTTTGGAAATTGTGGGCAACCACTGAATACAGAAGCTGTTTTAAATTTCCCAAACATAAATGATAACACATGAATGCTGCTCAAATGTTTCCCAGCTGGAATGGGCACATGGCCTTCTCACTCTCAGATCTTACTTACAACTGCTAGAACTATCATGTTTACATGAATGTTGATGACCTTTGGGAGGTATTTTGGGCCATTTTTTGGTTAGTTTGTTGGGGTATTTTTTGGTATAGTGGTGAGCCCTGAATACACAAGACAGCCTGATATTGTCCATGAACCAGGACCATAAACAGTAAGTCAAAACCGCACCTGTAAAGTTCTAACTCATAATTTCATTTTCCTGTCGTATGTTATTTACAATACCACATTATGCCCTTTTGGCGGTATCTCAGAACACACTTACCAGGTAATCTGAATACTGACATTCATATAAACAGACCTTGAGAAGAGCCCAATTCACAGTGACCAGTTTTGTTTTGTGTTTTACCACCTGCTTTAAAATGAGTTTACAACCTGTTCTACATCAATCTGTATGCCACACCATGAAACCTGCACATATAATAAGTACTCTGAGACTACTTCATCTTTCTCTTTAGTTCTTTATAGAAGATTAGAATTATGCAAAATCAAAACATGACATGCAATGCACTGCGTTCTAACATAACTTTTTCTGTGATTCAAAAATGAAAATGGAATATTCACAAATACAATTCATCTGCAGTTGCTTTCCCTGCGATAAATGAGCTCTTCCCCACAATGTGCTTCAATCACAGGTATAGTGTTGCAGCTCAAAACGTGGTCATCTACAGACCTTGAAAGATAGCAAATAACTCTGCAGCTCACTGCCATTAGTTACATTTACAGATTTTTACATAGAAGTGAAAAACACATGAGATAACTAGCCACATTTGTTAGTGAAAGACAAAATTCCCCAGTCTGTAATTGCCTGTAAAATATCCTTGTAAAAATCATTCATATACCTCGCGCCTTAATTTTACTAGAAACTCATCAAGAATAATGCTTGATTCTGGATGCCCCCGTACAGCAAAGCCAGGATCCAACTAAGCTGCCAGGAGCCCCTGCATGGCAAGTTTCCTTATCTGGTTCACTCCTCGCTCAGTAAGTCTGTCAAAACTCCACAAAGTCTTTTCCACAGCCTGCCTGACTGCTCGCTTGCAGGTGGAGTAGACATCTCCCCCGGGGACAGTGAGTGCTCGAGATAGCGAGGGCCAGCGTTCTGAGACAATGCAATGGCCAGAGAGAGTCACCCTTCTGAGACAATCGTTTTTAATCCCTCTGGCTGTCACCTTCCATAACGTATGTCTGGTCTACATAAAATCTAAGAAGCCACTGCCTCATTGTGTGAGGTCATGTGTCAGAACCACCTTCCTGTGTCAATCAGCCAACCCCCTACACATTTCTGGTGACACATGCTCATCTTGTCACCTCTGCAAAGAGGTTCAGGCAGGCAACGGATGCAAATTGTTACATTTCTATGTGCTATTTTCCTGTCATGAACATTTAGAAAATCAGCTCACTTTGAATGAAACACGCTCTACATTACTAGCTTGCATTCCTCACTGCAAAACAACTTTTATTCTGCAAGTTTTATTCTTTTTTAAAATAAATTGGCTTGTCATCAAATTGTTTGCATCACAGGGCTACAAACTGAGTTTCGTTTAACATTAGCGTGGGGATATATATATTAGTAGTTTGGATATGTTTGTGCGCAAGTAAATTGCTAGTTTATATTTCATTGCAACTCAGTTCATATTGAACCGTGGTGTAGTGTTTAAATGAGCATACCAGCTTTTATGGTAGAAAATGTAACACCCCATTTTTACCTTACATATAATGTATGTTTGAAATGCACTCATGATACTAACTCACACCAAATTCTGTCCAGAGCCTCACCTGAGTCTGACTCCCTTGTTGACAAGTGGGGTCAGTTTTCATCCATGTTGAAATTCAGAGCCTTAGTTAAAATTCAAAACCTTGGCTGAAATTCTGAACCCTCTCTTCCTACATACTCCATCCATTTGTTATGTGATCTAACCTAAGAGTCAATACAGAAACAACACAATCCTGGTTACAGACCTATTTGTGATCTTGTGCACCAATAAGCAACCTTTCATATTTTGACATCAGACTGTTATATGCCAAATCCATGAATTACAACATTAAACATCATGCAATTGGTGACCAAAAAATATATTGTTTTTTCTTTTGCTCTTTTATCTTTGGATCACTTGATGTTTTTTAATATATATTAGTGATCTCTGATTTTAATTTCTTTATTTTTTTAGATTTCTTTTCTTGAGATTCTACTTTTTATAAAATATAATTGTTGTTGTAATTTTCTAATTTTTATAAATAAATCATTCATTTGTATTCAGCCCAGATGGAGTGTTGTCATCCAAAATGAAGAATGTGCTTAGCGTCTATCCATGTGGCTGCATAGGTCCAATCCAAGAAATCAACCAACAAGATGTTTAGAATGTCGTATTCTCAAAGTGAGTATTCCATCTTCACGTGGGTGAATTAAAACCAGAATAAAATATGATGCATAATACTAAATGCAAGATGACTTGAAGTTCTCTTAACTTGGTGGCTTCAATCAGGCTCTTGTCCATGAAGTAAAGTGAATCAAGCTTCCATTCTCTGCCAGCAGGGATTCCTTCTGGGGTCTTCACCACCATTCTTCGGTTCAGGGGCGTTTCAAGGGGATCCAGCGTCTCCAACTCCCAGAGGGCTGGCGAAGCAATCAGTTAGTAAATTAATGCAAAGAGAAAAAGACAAATTAAGAACCAAGTACATCAATTCATTCACTTTTCTCTTTTCTCGGAACCTCCCGTGGATATCATCTGAAATCAAAAGGCGTATTATGTACATAAATACAATATACAAAAACAGTCAAGGATACTTTTGCAAGATCTGCAAATAATACATAAATTGAGTATAAAAGATACAATGGCAATTGTAATTGGCAATGGCAATTGACTGTAAAAATGCAGATTAACATAACATTTCAAAAGACAATTCGTTATGTCATTGTACTCACACATTGACCTGGTATACTTGCCATCTAAATGAATGCTACCTAAAATCCTGTACCTTTTTTATTCTCTTTTCTGAATATTCATTATATTTTTTTTATACCCATTGTTATTTCAATTTCTATCTTTTTTATTTATATACTCACCTGTTTTGTGCATTCATTTAGGCACAACATGCATCAGGACCTTTCATCTTTTGTCCCTTCCTATATTTTAATGCTACTGTACATTGTCTGGTAAATGCAGCAATGGAAACTTCCTTTTTCACTTGAAGCTCAATTGCATATGGCATCATCTGGGTGCAATGGCCAGCTTTTCTTTTCAAATTCAAGTGCAGCTCCACCTAATCTAGACCAGGCCTTTTGATTCAAGAAATCTAACACCATGCACACTTTGTGCATGATGTCATTTCCCAAATAAAATGTATTTTGTGTTCCACTTACAATCCAAACATTGTGATTGATGCTTTTAGAGCCAATCACAATCTTTAGCATTCATCTTCCCCACAATTCTTTGCCCCAAATTCAGGGTCATCCAACCCAAACATGTGTTTATTTTTAATTTTAAAACTTGGTATCTCCTCTCTATCAAGTAGTCGTTTAAACACGTTGGGCCTCATTACACGGTAGGCGGTAAGGGTTTACCGGTACTGGTATTTTTCCGGTACTGGTAAATCCTTACCGCCTTACTACGAGGTCCCTTTGCGGGTTGGAGAATTTAACGCCTGCCTTTTGCAGGCGTTAAAAATCAACCCGCAAAGGGACCAGGGAGCTAATTACGGTACCGCAATTTGCGGTGCCGTAATTAGCACCTTCCCCATTCCCATTATGCCCTATGGGGCAAAAATGGGAATGGGGATGGGCAATGGGGGAAGGGGGAATTACCGCCCCACCAACCTTGGAATAGGGTGGTAATTCCCCTTTCCACCAAGGCGGTGCCAGTATTTTACCGGCATGGACCAAGGTGCTAATAGCACCTTGGTCCACCGCCGTCCGTGTAATAAGGCCCTTTTTCATTAATGAAACTCCTTTCCTGCTCAAGCACCAAAGTGGCTTCCATCATTTCATGATGTCCATTTACATGGATAGGGATCCGTGGCTGCCCTTCTCCCATGTGTATTTATTCAATTGTTGAAATGTATTTTTCCTGATCTGATTCTGCAGCAATATTTGGATTGCGGTTTTCCTCATCTAAATAAAAGTGCAATGTGTTCTCATCTATTTCTGTTTGCCAGTTTTTCTTAGACTCCAAATAAATCTCTAAAGATTGCTTCTCTTTTTCTCCTTGCATTTCATCCTGACACATGAGAATGACAGTAACGATAGGAACACAGATAATATCTATCCTCACATTCTTCTAGTATGCATAGAAAGTGTGAATTGTTACTGATCTCAGGACTTACTTTTCTCACACCAGCCTGCATTTTTGCTAGGCAAAGGGGCATATTAAATGACATTTTACCTCCCTTTTGCCCATTTCCTTTTGGATTTCCTTGTCTATTCTCCTAGACTCAGCACCCATTTGAAGTGTAGCTACTGACTGCACCTCTGACTTGGGGTTGTTAGTGTCTAATGCCCATTTCCTCATTGTCTGGGTCCTTTCCACTGACCTCCACCCTGCAACCTAATAACTGTGTATTTTCACAAGTGTTAGGTGACAGAATGTCAGTTTCCTATGTGTGAGACTTACCGACATTTTACACGGTACCTGTCATTTCTGTCTCTTGGAATACCTGTGGTTGAAATTATTCCTCCGGTGACTGACCCACATCTGCTTTTTGGTGAATGTGCACGTTTGAGGGGCATAAGCCGTATTATGGTTATCAAGTAAGGATAAACTACCTGTTGATCCTGACTCCTTATTTTGTGTTTTATTTTCATATTGCATATTCTTTTTAAATTGCCACATAGGGCGCTGCTATTTTGGTGTTTCATTTCTTATTTCCTGCTCCTCATTTCCACACACCTAAATGGTCTGGTTCAAATCTAAGTTAAACCAGTCTCCCTTTCTGTGCATGTTACTATTCTCTGTCTCACTTTCATCCATTTATTTTCTTGGTTTTTATTTGTTAGACAACTCAGTGTCATGGGCATCTGTGTTCACCTCATGACAAAAATCACTGGTCACTTGTTACTACGTGTAAGCTCCCTCCTATGACCTTCTGCACCTTCATTTGGTTGTTGTTTTTTAACTGCACAGAATGCTCCTATTTGCAAAGACAACATTGTTTAACTTGAGCATCTATGTCTCTGAATTCGTCCCTTTGTGGTCTAGGCCAATATTGGTTTGATTCACCATGATATGACCTGTTCTGGTACCTTTCAGGAAATTGATTTTGGTGTGTGTTTCCTCTGGATTCCCATGACACAGGAGGTGGAGAAGGTGGGTTGACCATCCCTGAACATGGTCAACCTTTGGTGGTGACTGATTATATTGGCGAAGTACATAATTCATATTTTGTCTTTCATGTGGTGGGAATTGTTCCCTATGCAATTTTCCATGTTCAATTAATCTGTCTACATACCTTGGTCTTTCCTATTGACCATACACTATTGTGTTAGGGAAAAACGTACTCTGGGCCCCTAATATCTGGCATGCACCATTGTATATCTGATTCTGGTTGTTTTTTAGACCTTGCAAATCATGGCAAAACCCCACCTTAGGAGCATTATCAAGGTACCTAGTACTAATGTAAGAACTTCTATTGCTGGGATCAATGGACTGGAACATAGGTGTTTGAGATGGTGTTCTCTGTTGAGCCACACCCCTTTGACCGTGTTGTGTGTCATTCCTTGCCTGGGTTTGGGCTGATTCTAATGGCATCTTTACAGACTTCACTTCTAGAATTGCTGGTGTGGATTCTTTAGTTTTTGATTGTTGTTTTTATTCTTAGTTGTCTCCTCATTTTTCTTATTAGATATTACCTCATAAATCATAGT